>NW_026596109.1:13044430-13162359 GCF_907164565.1 Psammomys obesus | reverse complement strand
CGGAACCCGCTACAGAGGGCCTCTGAAAGCCAGAAGAAAACAGGAAACCACCTTGAAACCTGCCACAGAGGGCCTCTGAAAGCTTCTGCAGTATAGACTGTCAAAGCAGATGCTGAGCCTGATGGCCAACTGATGGGCAGAGTGAATGGAATTTTATGTAAGAAGTGGGAAATAGTAAGAGCTGGAGGGAACGGGAACTCCACAAGCAGAGCAACAGAACAAGATAATTTGAACACAGGGAACTTCCCAGAGACTCATACTCCAACCAAGGACTATTTGTGGAGATGACCTGGAACCCCTGCACAGGTGTAGCCCATGGCAGTTCAGTGTCCAAGTGGGTTCCATAGTAATGGGAAGAGGGACTGCCTCTGACATAATCTGATTGGCCTGCTCGTTGATCACTTCCCCCTGAGGGGGGAGCAGCCTTACCAGGCCACAGTAGAGGACAATGCAGCCACTTTTGATGAGAACTGATAGACTAAGATCAGAAAGAAGGAGAGGAGGACCTCCCCTATCAGTGGACTTGGGGAGTGGCATGCATGCAGAAAGGGGAGGGAGGGTGGGATCGGCAGGGGAGGAGGGAGGGGCTCATGGGGGGATACAAAATGAATAAAGTGTAATTAATAAAAAAAATAAAAGATTTAAAATAAATAAATAAATAAATAAATGAAATGCCAATTTCTGAAGCACCTCAATTCTGTCTATATTGATGCAAATAAGTTGGGAATCACATGCTATAAGTCAGACAAAATAAGTAAAGTAATTGAAAGCCCATATAATTTCAGTTAAAAAAAAACTAGAGTTTTTTTTTTTCTGCATGTAGACATACAGTTGGAGCAGCACTATCTGTTGAATATGCTGAAAATAGATCCATACTTATTACCCTGCACAAAACTGAAGTCGAAGTGGATCAAAAACCTCAACATAAAACCAGATATACTAAATCGGTTAGAAGAAAAAGTGGGGAAGAACCTAGAACTCATTGGCACAGTACACAACTTCCTGAACAGAACACCAAGAGCACAGGCTCTGAGATCAACAATCAATAAATGGGACCTCATGAAACTGAAAAGCTTCTGTAAAGCAAAAGACACTGCTGTCAGAACAAAACAACAGCCAACAGACTGGGAAAGGATCTTCACCGACCCTCTATCTGACAAAGGGCTGATGTATCCAGAATATATAAGAACTACAGAAGTTAAAAAGCAAAAAATCAAGGAATCCAATTAAAAAATGGGGTACAGAGCTAAACATAGAATTTTCAGTAGAGGAATATAAAATCGCAGAGAAACACTTAAAGAGATGCCCAAGGGAGGAGCAGTCCTGTTAGGCCACAGAGGAAGACTTTGCAGCCAGTCCTGAAGATACCTGATAAAACAGGATCAGATGAATGGGGAGGAGGTCCTCCCTATCAGTGGACTTGGAAAGGAGCAGAGAGGAGAGGAGGGAGGGAGGGTGGGATTGGGAGGGAATGAGGGAGCGGGATACAGCTGGGATACAGTTAATAAAATGTAACTGATAAGAAAAAAATAAAATAAAATAAAATAAAAAAATACAAAAAAAAAAAAAAGAGATGCTCAACATCCTTAGCCACGAGGGGGATGCAAATCAAAATGACCCTCAGATTTCACCTTACATCCATTAGAATGGCTAAGATCAAAAACTCAAGTGACAACATATGCTTGAGAGGTTGTGGAGAAAGGGGAACCCTTCTCCATTACTGGTGGGAATGTAAACTTGTACAACCACTCTCGAAATCAATCTGGCACTTTCTCAGACAATTAGGAATGGTTCTTCCTCAAGATCCAGCCATACCATTTCTAGGCATATGTCCAAAATATGCTCAAGTACACAAGGACATTTATTCAACCATGTTTGTAGCAGCTTTATTTGTAATTGCCAGAACCTGAAAACAACCCAGATGTCCCTCAATGGAGGAATGGATACAGAAACTGTGGTACATTTACACAATGGAAAACTATTCAGCAATTAAAAACAAGGAAATCATGAAATTTACAGGCAAATTGTGGGATCTAGAAAAGATCATCCTGAGTGAGATGAATGGTCTTCAAACATTTCAAATATCTACAGAATATGGCATATAAGATGTTTTTAATTAAAATTTTGGTTTTTTTTATATTAATTATTCATTTTTTATCCCAGTCATAGCTGCCTTCCTCATTCCCTCCCAATCCTACCCTCCCTCATCTCCTCCCATGCCCCTCTCCAAGTCCACTGATAAGGGAGGTTCTCCCCTTCCATCTGACCCTAGGTCTCATCAGGACTGGCTGCATTGTCCTCCTCTGTGGCCTGGCAAGACTGCTCTCCCCTATGATGTTTTAATAAAAGGCTTTCAGACAGAGAGACACATCTGCTCCTGATAGGACCCCAATATACTTCAGAGAAAATGATGGGCACTGAGGAAACTCCATTTTGAGTTTGCTTCAAACATGGAAAAGTCTAGGCATTAGGATGCAGGGGGAAACTGCCTTTCCCTCAACTGCTGGCTGCAGGCTGTCCAAACTCTGGACTGGAAAATCAATTGCCCCACTTTGTAGAAACAAGGTAGGCCAGGCATTTAAAATTTGTGCTTCACAGGTAATCTATCAGATATTCTGGGCTTGCAAGCTAATGATTGGATGCCACAAAGATACAGAAGAATCTTGGGTGACTTTCAAAGCAGCCAGCAGTCTTTGTCAATTCTATAGATTTTGAAGCTGCTTACTCTATGTTTCCAGTTTACTCTGATATTTATCCTTCTCAAGTCTCTGATGAGATTGAAGTCTAGATAGTTATAGTCTTACCGTTTTCCTTATTAAAGAATAAAAACATAAAATCTTAAGTTGTTCAGTATCTAAGAAAATGTTTTAAGGTCTAAAAAATGATGTTTTTAGGTTGATAAATGCAAATTATAGGAAAGTAATTTAGGTACAGAACTTTAGACTCACCAGCATGGGATATATAATCGAGTACTTTCTTCAAAGTTGCCAAATACATATAGACTGGATATTGTAAATATAATTCCTACTTGATATATCTCATAATTATTTTATGATATATCATTTATTAATGTTAGAGAAACAGCCATTTTTTTGGATTAAAAGGGAAAATGTAGTAAGGATTTTGGTTTCCTAAAGAAAAAAAAAACAGTTATGTTATGTGAATATGTTTTTTTTGTTTTAATCCCAGGTGTGGGATATGGGCTGCTTCAGCTTGTCCATAGCCTTTAACTCTAACTGTCTTCTACTGTAATTCCATTCTGCTTCTTGTTCTCTCCCATTTCTCCATCACATACTTGCTCATTGCAGTGGTGGCCACACACACCATATTAGCAATGACATCTTCTTTGGAAAAGTAGGATGGTTAAACCTTTGTCCAGGGAGGGAGGGGACCGTGTAAAGAGGAGGGAGGGAGATATTACTGTGCTGTAAAAAGAATAAATTAATAAAAAAAACAAATTAGGAAAAATACAAAAATATAAATAAAAATGACAGAGAATTGCAATGAGATTAGGGTGGAATCTTAAGATATTTAACACTTAAAATGCCACAAAGTAAAGGAAATCTGAGAAGGAGGAGTTAAAGAAGCCCTGGTGAGACCTGATAGGCTAGGGTCAAATAAGAGGGGAGGAGGTCCTCCCCTAGAGGACTAGATGAGAGGCATAGGGGAAGAAGAGGGAGGGAGGGTGGGTTTAGGAGGAGACGAGGGAAGGGATCCAGCCAGGATCCAAAGCGAATAAATTGTAATAGTAATGATTTTTAAAAGAAAAACTTTTGAGAAAATAAAAATATAAGAGCATTTAAAAAATAAAAGGAAAATGATGATAGAATATTGCCAAATAGGAGCAGAGAGGGAAAAAAGTAATTGACGATGTTATATTTTAGAGGCTAGGATCAGTGGAGTTATAAAAGGTTTCTCAAACTTTATCAGGAAAGTCATTCTAGTCGAGTAGTGTGAGCAGATATTTGAGTCTCTGTGGTTGGAGATTGAAGACAGAAGAAGGCAGCACTAGTACACTCACAAAACTCTCGTGAATTTTGGTCATGAAGGGGATACAAATGGACTGTCCTTTCTTGTCATCTCTCTGGGTGATATGATTTGATGTTTGATAAATAGAAGAACCCAGAATAGAGTCCAGAGATAAAGTAGGTAACACTTGCCATTTGCATCCTTTCAATATTTACTTAATAAATATTTATTGGCTATTTATAAAATTCCAAGAACCACGCATATAGCAGCGAGTAAAAACATGTGGCCTTGCCTTCCAGGTATCTATGTCGTTTATGTAACCTTGAGGTTGATTTTTAAAAAGGCATTAATTAAACAAGTAAAGCAGATTCCAATATGAAACAGATAGAATGGTTTAAATGTAAATATAAATGAAGAGTTTTCCTTCCAGCTAAGATGAAGTAGGCTTCATCTAACTAGTCAGTCCTTGTCTCATCCCTGAAGGAGAAGCTGCAAAGGAGGAAAAACAAAAAAACAAAAAAAACAAAACAAAACAAAGCAAAACAAAAAAAAAAACCTCACAAAGATCTCTCCATGGTTCTGACCTAGTATTGAGTGTGCCTTCCCTGCTGAGAATAAAACTGGCTTCTCTTTTACTGGGTCTAATCAAGTGTGAGGCAGATTCAGTATCCTTATTCTTGGGGCCTGCAGCCATAACTGCAGTGTGTCTGCTCTATACAGGGCTTGAATAAAATAACATCTGGATAATGCAAAGGCAGCACATTGGTATAGGGAAAGAAGTTCTGACTTAGAAACAGGGAAGCCTAAATTCAAACCTACATTCCCCTAGGGTGGTCCAAAATATTCACTTTAAATTTGACCCACTAAACATCACATTTCACATCTGTAATTGAAGAAGATAATTAAACACTGGTCTATATTATAAAGTGGCATATGGAAGCTGTTGTGCACTGTCATATGCCTTTAATTCCAGAACTTGACAGGCAGAGGCAGGTGGAACTCTGTGAGTTCCAGGCCAGCCAGGCTACATACTGAGACCCTGTCTTAAAACGGGTATATGCAGTGTGTGTATGTGTCTGTGTGTGTGTATGTATGTGTCTGTGTGTGTGTGTGAGAGAGAGAGAGAGAGATATGTATAAGCTTAAGGAGTATAGCATTATATTTAATACACATTACACATTGATAGGAAGGAAAGATTAATTTCAATTATAAATTTTACTAGTTGATAAGTGGGGAATACATGAGAAAAATAAAATTGCACAATTCACTTTATTTTGATAAGATCTGTTTAAGTAGATTATCAATCACAGTTTAAAAATACTAGGAAATGTGCAATTCTCTCATTTGTAAGATTAAAAAGGCCATCATCAAAGTGCATATTAGCATCTCAAACATTTTTGAAGTGCCATTATGTAAAATGTGGAATGCTGGATATTAACGCAAAGAAAAAAAATCTACTATATCTTCCCATGAGTGTATATACAGTTGATATCTTTAACACCTTCAATATCTTATTTTCTGATGGATAAACATTCAAGAACAAGAATGGTTTATCTGAATTTATGTGTAAGTTAACAGCAAGCTTGAAAAAAAGATTCTAGGCTTTAAAATTACCAATTCTGTGTTCTTTCCTAACCTTCCACCAACCCAACAAGTACTCTTATGTCTTCTCTGATGTAGTATAATATTTCAAAGAGGATGGTCAAGTGTAACTTAGCGTTTTCTCATTTACTTTAATCATTCCTCATACTACAATTTGAAAGTTTTCAGCAGAAGAAATGAGTCTTTTGTTATGTGCACCGCCTAGTATAATGCTACAAAATAAATATTCAACAATGAACCTTTATTATTCAATATAAAATCAAATAGCAAATATACTTCCCTAGTAAGGGGAACAGGGGCTGTCTGTGACATTAACTCAGTGGCTGGCTCTTTGATCATCTACCCCTGGGTAGTGCAACCTTGCCAGGCCACAGAGGAATACAATGCAGCCAGTCCTTATGAAACCTGACAGGCTAGGGTCAGATAGAAGGGGAGGAGGACCTCTCCTATCATTGGAGGAGGTAAGTGACATAGTGGAGGAAAGAGGGAGGGAGCATAGCCTGGGAGGAAACCAGGGAGTGGGCTACAGCTGGGATACAAAGCGAATAAATTCTAATTTTTTAAAAGAAAGATATTAGTAACTAGAATAAAATTCAATAATACATTACATCTATATGTTCACTAATCAGAAATGGTGATCAAATAGAAAACATTAAACCTTGTATCTCAGAATCTGGGTTATAAGTTTGTTATAAATAGGTGAATTTGGTCTGAAGTGCCACTCAAAAGTAGGAGGATAAAGAGGATACATATGGACAAAAAAAAAAAGATAGACTTAAAGTGCACCCAGGATGAAGAAATATAAATTCTCTGAAAGCAAAGGAAAATGAGAGATGGATTATAAGAAACTTAATGATCTAGATAGTATTTTATAACTATCTCTTCAACAACTTTGAAAACCAAATTAGAGAAGGAAAGTTAAAAGGTCAGAAAAGTACTTCTCTGATGTGGATTAAAGTATTGAGGCTTAGAAAATGACGTTAAGCAGAAGTAATTTGTTCAAAATTAGCAGTAAAATCCATATTCAAAAGTGGATCATGGGATAGCAAAACTTATCTTTCTAATGTACGCCAATACCTTTTCAGAAAAAGAAATTGGTAAGAGAAATATATACACCTTGCCATTAAAGGATGATATCATATGCCTAAACTAATAAACTAATGCCCCAACATTAGGTCAACAGGTCATGCCAAAACTACCAACTCTCCAATAATATATATATATATATATATATATATATATATATATGTGTGTGTGTGTGTGTGTGTGTGTGTGTGTGTGTGTGTGTGTACTCATACATGCTTATGTAACTATATGATCCATAGGATAACTTATTTACACATATGGTAATAAAATATAAATGCCAATATAGATGTGGATCCACGTTTATAAACATTTACATACCTGAAGCTAAATCAAATGGAAATTTATACCCACATGTTTAAATCTAAAACACCAACTATAATTTGGTGGGAATTTTCTAAATTTTAAGGCAGTAACCTTGGTTCATATCCAAGTTTTACATCTTTATTCATTAGTAAAATATAAATAAGTATGTGCTTTCTGTGGAGGCCAGACAATATCTACATGAGCTTGTTTGGTTAAGAGTCTAGTATCTGAATTAATTCTGCTAGTTAATAAAAATGAGATCATGGGTGGATGTGTTGCTTTAATGAGCTCAAATCTCATGGCAGTTTCAACCACCAAGGTTATTGAAAACTGTTGGGAATATCATGTGAAGTACATAGAATAGAAGGAAGACTTCCTATGTGGTAAAAACTCATGTGTGTTCATCATATTTTTTTCTTATAAAAACTTGTAGGTTACTTGATTCACACATAGTTCCAACAACAATTTACCACCATCCTTCCAAAAAAAAAAAATAAGGAAGACATAAAACACTGGGAAATTGAATATGACAATTTAAATAGTGAGGTTGAAAAGACTACAAGAATAATAAATATAAAGCTTACTGCTCCATGACCAAATGATCCAATCTAGCTAGCATCATTGTCCTCTGTATAATGTGTTTTAAGTCCATAGGGCATGTTCAGATAAGTTGTACAGCAGAAAAAAAAAGTGAGTGACAGGTATAGCCTTTCAAACCTAAGGTACAAGTGATTGGAGTGTGACAGCAGACAGCACCTGAGGAAACACCATGTTATGAAAAAATGCCCTATGGATTATAGATTTTACGATAGGAACAATTGAGTTGATTTTTAAAGGCAAAGAATTCAACCATATGGTTTACTAATGTAAAGCGGCAAATATTAAGAATGATTAGACAGAGAAAGAGAGAGTTGTGAAGGCATCTTTATGAAGAGTTGATGCTACAGAGGCTAGGTGGCATGAAGTCCCTTGTAGCCTCAAGACTGAACTCTGAAAGGATTTATGTCCTGGAAATTCTAAACACAGAGCACAATGTTAATCTTTATGTACTATGGGATAGAGTTAACTTACAATATCATATATATGTAATTTACTATATATACATATATTTTTATCTTATATGTATATAGATTTAATTGCTATATCTGGTATATACTTACATTACTGCCTATATATAGTTAACATATATGCATACATAACATATGTAACATATATAACATATATAGTTAACTTACCATATATATGTGGAATAAGTGTGTATATATATGTATATACATATATATATGTATATAAGTGTGTGTGTGTGTGTGTGTGTGTGTAATAACAGGTTAACTATATATATATATATGGAATAACAGAAAACATATAAAATGTTAAAAATGAAACAAAAACCCCTATATTGATACAAAAATAGTGCACTCATATGAGGGAGAAGGCTATCACCCGAATTTGATCCTTATCAACTGGAGTCCACTTACCAAAACTGCAAGAAAATAGGAAAAGTTAAGAAGGATGGTTGACCAGTTCAGTTTAAAAAGAATGCAGAATTCTAAAGTGTGATGGAGTAAGACACACCTATGTAGGATCCCTTTCAAGAACATTCTATGGATGGAAAGGGAAATGGAGTTTTTGAAATCATAATGAACTTCTTTCATCTCCATGTAACTTTGTAATTCATTTGCATGATGCACCTTAAGTTAAAATAAATTGCTCTTTATGAGTCCTCATAGAATTGCGTTTTTTATTTGACATGCAATCAACTACAAAAGCAATCTTACTACAGAAGGAAATTCAGTACATCAGTAGTTTAGAGCTTGCAAAGTAGAGCCTTTTATTGTAGCTGCAGAATTATGCATTTCACTTTCATTTTCTAAATGGTTTTTCTGTATAGTACGGTCCACATTACAAAGTAAACTTTTTAACTTTAGTTTCTTCTGTTAGACTCATGTTTGTACATGCAGAATACAGTGCAGTATTCCAAAGCTTTCATTAGAGTAGCTTCTTCCTATTTTCTCTAACCAGAATCTCATATCCTGCAGACTCATTTCTGTAATTCTGCTTTTCCATCTACATCTTAAGACAATTCAAATCCATCCACAATGGGGACTAAACTAAATACAGATGCTTGAAACATCATGAATTTAAGGGGAAAAGAGTATGTAACAGAAATCAACATTTAATGACGATCTCCAAGGGCTTCAAACAGAGCTTTCAGGGATTCTATAAATATTAATTGTTACAGATGGGGTCATAGAAGCTCCTAGTGTCTTCATATCTGCAGTTGATCATGTTCTCCAAAGGTTCCCAAGTTCCTAAATGTTAAGAGACTCATAGCTCTTCCCTAGCAAGTGTTATCTGGTGTCCATAATAATCTTTCCAAATCAATTTCCAGATTTTTATTTCAGGACTTTATCTAAAGATCTCTACTCTTTGACCTCTCCCCTCCCCCAAGAGAGGAGCAGCCTTGCAAGGCCACAGAGGAGGACGTTGCAGCCAGTCCTGACCATACCTGATAACCTAGAGTCAGATGGAAGGGGAGGAGGACCTCCCCTATCAGTGGACTTGGAAAGGAACAGGAAGGAGATGAGGGAGGGAGGGTGGGATTGAGAGGGAATGAGGGTAGGGGCTCCGGCTGGAATACAAAGTAAATAACATGTCATTAATATAAAAAAAAAAACAAAAATTATAAAATAAAAAATACTCCTTCCAAAAAAAGAGAGAGAGAGAGATCTCCCAAAGTGATGACAGTATCTCACGCTAACTGTTTCTCTCACAAACAACTAGAGTTCAATTGCTGATTCCAAGAACTTTTACCCAAACATCAGTATATTGTGTCCTCACCCAAGACTGTAAATGTATCTCAAACACAGCAGTGGTGCCTTTATGAGTACCCCAGAAACAATACCTTCACACTCTTGGCAGGACACTGGGAAGTACTGGCTGAGGCCACCATAACCATCTAAGTTATGTCATAAATAGACTTGGCAGATTTAATCATGCCACTTTACATCAGCATTGCTGATGTCTTAGCACTTTACTTTTTAATTTATTTTTTTATATTGATCACAGGTTATTTACTTTGTATCCCAGCCGTAGCCCCCTCCCTCCTCCTCTCCCAATCCCACCCTCTCTCCCTCATCTTCTCCCTGCCTCTTTCCAAGTCCACTAATAGGGGAGGACCTCCTCCCCTTCCATCTGACCCTAGCTTATCAAGACTCTTCAGGCTTGGCTGCAATGGCCTCTTCTGTGGCCTGGCAAGGCTGCTCCTCCCTTGGGGGGGGGGGTGTCGAAGAGCTCGCCATTGAGTTCATGTCAGAAATAGTCCCTCTTCTCCTTATTAAAGAACACATTTGGACACTGAGCTAGCATGGGTCATATCCGAGCAGGGGTTCTAGGTTATATCCATACATGGTCCTTGTTTGGATAATCAGTCTCATAAAAGACCCCTGTGCCCAGATATATTTGGTCCTTGTGGAGCTCCTGTCCTCCCCAGGTCTTACTAACTCTCTTTTCTTTCATATGATTCCCTGCACTCTGTCGAAGGTTTGGTTATGAGTCTTAATATCTGCTTTGATACACTGCTAGGTAGAGTCTTTCAGAGGCCCTCTGCTGTAAGCTCCTGTCCTGTTACTTGTTTTCTCCTACATCCAATGTCCATCCCATTTGTCTTTCTAAGTGAGGATTGGTCATCTTACCCCAAGTCCTCTTTCTTGTTTATCTTCTTTAGGTGTATAGATTTCAGTATATTTATCCTATTTTATAGGTCTATATAAGTGAGTATAAACCATCTGTGTCTTTCTGCTTTTGAGATACCTCACTCAGGATGATCGATTCTAGGTCCCACCATTTGCCTGCTAATTTCATGATTTCCTCGTTTTTAACTGCTGAGTAGTATTCCCTTTGTGTAAAAATACCACAATTTCTGTATCCATTCCTCAACTGAGGGACATCTGGGTTGTTTCCAGGTTCTGGCTATTATGAATAAAAGTGCTATAAACATGGTTGAGCAAATGTCCTTGTTGTGTACTTGAGCATCTTTTTGCATGTATGCCTAGGAGTGGTATAGCTTGATCTTGAGGAATCACTATTCCTATTTCTCTGAGAAAGCTTCAGATTGATTTTCAAAGTGGTTGTACAAGTTTGCATTCCCACCAGCAATGTAGGAGGGTTCCCCTTTCTCCACATCCTCTGCAGCATGTGTTGTCACTTGAGGTTTTGATCTTGGCCATTCTGATGGGTATAAGGTGAAATCTCAGGGTCTTTTTGATTTGCATCTCCCTGATGGCTAAGGATGTTGAGCATTTCTTTAAGTGTTTCTCTGCCATTCGATAGTCCTCTATCGAGAATTCTCTGTTTAGCTCTGTTTCCCATTTTTTAATTGGATTACTTGGTTTGTTGCTTTTCGGCTTCTATAGTTCTTTATATATTCTGGATATTGGCCCTCTGTCAGATAAAGGGTTAGTGAAGATTCTTTCCCAATCTGTACACATTCGTTTGGTTTTGATGACGGTGTCCTTTGCTTTACAGAAGTTTCTCAGTTTCATGAGATTCCATTTATTGATTGTTGCTCTGAAAGCCTGTGCTGTTGGTGTTCTGTTCAGGAAGTTGTCTCCTGTGCCAATGAGTTCTAGGCACTTTTCTATTTCTTTAACAAAGCACCATGACCAAGGCAACTTACAGAAGTAAGCATTTAATGGAGGCTTTTGGTTTCAGAGGGTAAGCCCATCATCATCCTGGCATGGAGCATGGCAGCAGGAAGGCAGACATAGCAGAGATGTTACCATGTTGAAATAACAACCACAGTCTGAAAGAAAAATAACTGGAATGGCGTGAGCTTTTGAAACCTCAAGGCTTACCCCGGTGCCACACTTTCTCCAACAAGCATACTCTTTCTAATACTTTCTCAATGGTCTGCCAACTAGGGACAAAGCATTCAAACACATAAGCCCACTGAGCCATTCCCGTTACAACATCAAAGTCATGAGGTGATGGTAAAATGTTCTCTACAGGCTCACACATATGTACGCTTGGTGATGATGCCATTGGGAAAGGTTGTGGAATCTTTCTGACATGGGTTTTACCTGGCAAAGGTGAGCTGGCATAAGCCAAGCACCACAATAGTTATCCTGGATATATAAGGATTAAAACACCTCTTCTTTCCTCGAACTTCTAGATATGGTCATAGATACTGTTTATAGTTTCATCAGTTAAGGACACCTGTGCTGGTTTGTTCTTTGTGGTCTCAGTTTGAAACTTAGGTCACTTTTTCATCTCTTGACTTTCTCGGCCATCTATTCATCATGAAATCCTAGATTTGTCTGCCAATTTTCAAGATAAACATTAGTGATCCTATTTTAACTTCCTTCCCTGCTGGCTTTCTCCTAAGCAGTGTTTGACGCCCACCCCACCTCCAGTTCTATCGATATAGATTCCACATTTGGATGTACTATTCATTTTTCTCGTATTTAAAAATGGTCCAAGAAATGTGTCTTTCACTCCAATAACTCCTGTTTTGAAATATCTCTTTGAGCCAGGAACTTTATTTCTTCCTAAGAGAGGTTCTTATGCAGTTAGATTTTATTCTTAAGGAACATGTAAATGTTTACAAAAACCTCACAGTTCTAGGGTGAGGTTGGAGTAGAGTTTTATTCCAAGTTCCAGTGGAGCTTGGAATAAAAAATTTAAAAAACAGGCCAAGTGTGGTGGCATATGCCATTAATCCCAGCACTCAGAGAGACAGGAGTAGGCAGATCTCTGTGAATTTGAGGCCATACTGGTCTATAAGAATGAGTCCAGGACAGCCAAGGCTAAATGGAGAAGTCCTGACTTGAAAAATTTAAAATAAAAACATGGGCAAAGGCAAAAAAAAAATGATTAAATTTTCCATTTAAAATTTTCTTCATTAAGCCCACAGAAAATACCTTTGAACATTACAACACAAGACTTTGTCATCAATTTCATTAGAAGGAAAAGAAAAAAAATACCAAATTGTGCTTCTCTACACATGCTTAAAGTATGTGATTTCTTTGTCTTCACAAAATAGACAGTATGCTTTACAGTGAATCTCATTCTCAACCTCATTTTCTTTTTCATTTTGAATAAAGTTCTTAACTGGGTCATACTGACTGCTTGACTTTCAACTTGTTTAAAAAAACTACTTCTTTGATTTTGAAAATTGGACAATGCATTTATGATCAGAACAATTGAATTTGTATGTGCAAGTGTGATCCCAAAGTGCTGCCTACCACAGACATGGATAATCAAAAGCCTAGTGACACTCACTGAAATGTAAGCTCTAGATATGAGTCCTTCCAGTCATGAGCTCTATAAGAACAAACTTTGCTATTTCAGGTTTTTTAATAGAGTTCTGTCCCTATATCAATCCAGTCTTTCCCTCTTCACGTGGACAACCCTTAAAAATCTCTCAAAAGTCAACCCCTGTGCCTTATCTTCTGGGAAGTCAAATCCTGATTCTCACCCCACCCATATACTGTAGTCTAAAACAGTTATAAACCCCATTATTTTGGGTGACAAAAAGCATATGATCACAAAATTTCTATTTCTCTTTAGGCCAGGCTAGACTACATTCCATAGTGTTTCCCTACAGCTGACTGACCCTAGCAAATAGGGCAATCGTAAAAAGGACAGTAACTCTTGCTAGCTCTATCTTCAATGACATCCTATCTCATTCTAATTTTGTGCAGAGGTCTAGGTCTCCTATTTATTAGGGAGCTGACTTCCACTTCTAACCCACAGGTTAAAACTGTATATGAAATAAACATTTATGCTTAGTCACTGGGGCTCTCGGGGTGTTTCTTTTGATGTATGCCAACTAATACTACAATCAAATGTTTACTACTAATTTGTCTACCTCACACAGCATCTTAAAGTCAGATTCTGTGAGTTTGAAATTTTTTTTTTGTTTCTACAATATTTAGCAGGATACAGGCAAAGAAAAAGTGTTCAAGAAATGGTTAATAAATAGTGAATAAATATGTTTTAGATTATTTGGGGCTTGCTGTAACTCAGTCAAAGACAGGCAAAAGAACATAATGGAATAGAGTATTTGTGAATTACACAGTACCTAAAAACCTCTACATTAGAAATCTCCTGTTCTAAAAATATCAAGCATTAACTGAGGAAACTAATGTATCCACATTGTTCCAAAGACAATTCAGTAGGTCTGTAGTTCATTATCAGATAATTGGGCAAACCAGTATTAACAATTAGATTACTTTTGACAGTTTAAAAGAATAAGACACTGGCATTGACTTGTGTTCTTACCCATCCCAGATTCTTCTCTGCCTGTTTTATGGAAGGTTCCAAAAATCTGAAATTTTTTGTTTGAATATAGCACCAACAATCCCTGGTCTGCTAAGAGGTCTAAATCTCAAGGTAAGAAACGTAGAGTGCACCTCACAGGCAGTGCTGACACAATAGTGTCACTTTTCAGCATGTTAAGGGAACTGGTATCTACAGGACACACTTCCAGCCTGCTTCTAACACTTCAGCAGTTTATGAAATATAATCGCTAGATTTGAGGGTATTTCTCTATATGAGAAAAAGCCAATTTAAGGGCCATATTCCTTATTTAAAATTCTGGAAGTTTTCCTTCTTCTTCTGGCGATGGCCCTCATCAGGGGATAGACATTATTAAGGAAGCTATATTAGTCCTGCCTAAGGCACATGCAGAATATTTTATTTTGTTTCGTTAAATAAAAAAGAACCCCAAAATTACCAGCAATTTCCCCAAGGAAGTAGGGAAAAGTAATTGAGAGAACTATAAGGCAACCTAGCCTGACAAAATAAATAAATACAGCACAGCACAGAATACCTTTTGAAATTAGGGGTACTTATTTTAATTGAAAATGTGAACTGTTGTGTTTATATAGATAAAAGATTTGACAGAAATGAACTGCTGTCAGCTCCAGCAAAGCCTGGGATATTCACAGAAGATGACCTTTGTCAGTGCTCTGCATTCTTTAATTGCTGTGCCCAGTATTTCAAAGTCTGTAACTTTACCTATAATGCTCATTCTCCTATGTGAAGACATGGAATCACAGGCTCTTGTGTCCTGGTCCAGTCACTGAGCAAGGTAGATGAGGCTTATGTTGTTAAGAGGAGAGACAGAAACCAGAAACTGAATGCTTTATGCCTGGTGTAGAGTTTGCTCCCCGGACAAAAATGAAATCCGGGAAGAAAATGAAGACTTGACCAGAGAGGAAGACAAAATGAGGAGAAAGCACCCTTCAGGGGCATGCAAGGAACTATTCTGAAACGCCATGCTACTAGGAAATAAAACTGAAGATTTGGGGTCCCCCACTGGCACAGGTCCTTGTTTTAAACACCTGGCATGGGACCAAGTAATGAGCTAAAGAAAAATGTTTTCTTTCTTTCTTTCTTTCTTTCTTTCTTTCTTTCTTTCTTTCTTTCTTTCTTTCTCTTTCTTTCTTTCTTTCTTTCTCTTTCTCTCTCTCTCTCTCTCTCTTTTGTTCTTTCTTTCTTTTTTGAGATAGGTATTCTCTGTGTGGTCTTGGCTGTCCTGGACTCACTCTGTAGAACAGGCTGGCCTCGACCTCACAGAGATCTGCCTGCCTCTGCCTCCCTGAGTGCTAAGTTTAAAGGCGTGAATCACCATGTCTGACTCTGAATCAATATTAATCATCAAAGAAATAGAAATATTATAAAATTGCATTGTTTATTATTGTGGTAAATACATAGAACATTTACTCAAATTTCTCAATAATTGTAAGGTCTTGATTAAAATTCAATAATTAATAATAGTGTTGAAATACACTTTTAAACATTATCAATAGTAAAAAACATGTTTGATCAACAAAGCTAAGAATGGTCCAAATTTGCTTTCTATTTTCTCTTTAGAAAATGATGTTGGAGGATCAGTATTGTAGTCACTTAAAAGAAGTGATCAACACTCTGCTTTCCAAAACACAGAGCGAAGATATACTGTACATATATGCATATATATCAAAAAATTGTTTCAAAGAATTATTATGTCATTTTGAAACATTTTATAATGTTCCTAATCACTTAAAAATACTTCAGGTTGAAAGTAAATTGGCAGACTAAAAGTTTTCTCTGGGTGATGCAGTGAAGGAGAGGAGGAAGGATAGCAAACAATCAGCTTTCCTAAGTGGGAGAAGTGGGGGAGCAGCCCCTTAGAAAGAAGAGCGCGGTGCAGGGCTCACGTCGGCCTCTCTCCTCCAGGGAAAATCGGATGCCTCCTCCAAAAGGTAACTCAGGAGGCCCTGATTAGCAGAAACTGGCACTCATACCAACATGACAAGCTCATATTAGCTCATTCCAGCAAGCCTCAAATCTAGTTGTGGCTCTAGTGAGCCTTAATTTCTCTGGCTTCAGCAGTCTCCAGGATGTTTGTTTTGTCATCCCTCATCTCAGAGTATTCTGGCTTGGCAACATTTTGAGAGAAAAACCTATTATTTAAGACTGAGATACCCTGTGGGCCTGATAATAAGTAACAATCACTAGTCACAGGGCCTGAGGTCAACCTGCCACAGCCACGAGGTGGGGTAGAGCCAAAAAGGGTATTGTGGAGAGGACCAGATGCAGACATGACAAGACATTCAGGTGAGAGAGGTTCAGTGCTTGTGGTGAAAGGGCCAATGCAGGCACTGCTGCCTTTAGTGCCTAGGAGCCAACTCCATCACCTGGAAATATGCACAAACTGATAATCCTATACCAGAGATTAATGGGTGACCTCAGCTGCTGCTGGTGAGAGTGTCTACCACTACAGCCACATTGGAAATCAATTCAGAAGTTTCTCAAACACCCTGAAAAAGTACTACCATTTAATCAAGCTGACTCCTGTATATAATAGCAAAAGGACACTAACTCTCCAATTATCACAGAGATGCCTGGATATTTATGTTTATTTCTGAGCTATTGATAAGCCAACACAAAGAGCCAATCTAAATATTTATTAAAACATGGATCGATATGGGTGGGATGTGCAGGTGTAATGCCTCAGTGTGGGGTTGACACCATGACAGAGGTCACTAGGTTACCCTGTATGGCCAGCTTCAAGCCAACCAAGATTGACTTAGCACTTTTTAATTTTCAAGTCTGTACCTTTCTGGAATATATACTGAAATATGTATGGAATAAATATTATACAGTACTTGCCTAAAAAAAAAAAAACATAGTAGGAGAATGTTTTCAAGGAATGTAAAACAATAGAAACCAAAAGACCATAAGCCATGATTTAGTTATGCTACGGTGGAGTGAAGTATTTTTGTTCCTAGTGTACATGAAACTCTTCCAAAATCAAGAGTTTTCTGATGCTACCTTGAACGCACTTGGAGCTGTTCGAGCCTTTTCTCATTTTGCCTCTCGGGATTTACTGTTTGCTCCATTTATCTTCAATTTGTGACAACCTTATAAACCAAGAATCATTATGGTATGGAAAATATTAATAAGAAGAAGAATAGCTTGCGTTTATTGAATACTTGTTCTGTGCCTGTCCTCATGCAAAGCAATTTGTTTTCATATTTCATTTAATCTTCATAAGAACTTTACGAAGTATGTCCCAGTACTTATTTTATGGATGAAGAAACTAAGGCTCTGGAAGATGAAGTGACCTAACAGGGGCCTATAAGAAGTGGTGTGTCAAACTCATGCCTCTCCTATCTCCCAGGCTCTGCTAACTCTAGATGGTACCAAAGGACCCCTATCTAGCTGCCACCAGAGTCTGGATTTTCTCTACTATCATATACCAACTCTGAAGAATAACTATTACACATTCCTTTTATACATGTTACATTATGCAAGGCCAGAAGGATGCACATCTTTCCTTTTGTGAGCTTAAATCCAAAATAAGAGAACACAAATGTCAACAGATGTAATGAGGCACTTATTTTTTGACATAAGAAGAAAATGGATAAAACAATAATAAAACAAGCAGAAGGGAAGAAAGAAATAAGCACTGGTTGGGTACTGACTGTACTTGATACTTAACATATGTGATATACTGATATTTACAATCCTAAGTTCTTCAGGAAAGGGTAGAGTAATTAAGTAAACAGTTTGGGTTCTGTTGAGAGTCCCAACGGTCAGCTTTGAAGAGATGGTAGGGAGTGATACGAGGACTTGGAGTTTGGGAAGAAAGAATCAGCTAATGGAGGGTTAGGCAGCTAGCAGATTATTACAACATCGTAAAGATACAGTGGAGAGAAAAAGTCTACTAACAGAGTAGATAATGAACTGTTCTCAGTTATTTTTTCCATATGAAAACTATATGGGAGCCTGCTTATAAACAACTGAGGGAACACAATATGAGTACAGGGCGTTCCCATTTCATGATGGTCTGAGTGAACATTGTTTTGGTTTTACAGTTGTGCAAAACTGATATGCATGAATACAACCTGCACTTCTGAGATTTGATATGTTCTGTGGTTGATTAGTGGTTTGAGAGTAGTTTGGTGATCCTGGCCAGAGGCAATGAGCAACAGCCTAGAATAAAAACACAAGTTCTGCTTTATCCCATGTTGCCAAACAGTGATATCAGTAAGTACTCATCACATTCTTAATTATAATTTTAGCCTATCATAGATCCCCATAAAAACAAGTATTATCTACATAGAAATTATGGCTCATGAACGAAAGAAGTTAAGGATATTTATTTATTTATTGAAAGATCTTTTTTTTTTTTTTTTTTTTTTGGAATGAAGAGAATTAACTGGGAGAAGTAAAAGGGAGAGGGGTTAGGGCCTGAGTTGGCCATGAAGGTAGAGAGAGAAAAGACAGACAGAGATAGAGAGACAGTGGGAGAGCAGAGGAGATGGAAGAAAGGGGGGATGGGGTGAGGCACACATCAGAGATGGGAAGAGAAAACCAAAAGCAGAGAGTGCAAGAGAGGAGAGGGAGAGAGAAAAGACTGGGGGTAGGGGGCGGGCACATGATAATAAAGCTAGATGTTCCAAAAGATTTCAGATGGCCAGAGCTGGCATCAAATATGGCATTTCTAATACAACTGTCAGGACAAAAGGAAGTGAGAGTAAGGAAGGTTAATGACCAAAGATTTCTAGAAAATACTGACCTGAACCTTCAGACTAGTTGTTTGGAAGAGCAGCAGATTAAGAACAGTGCCTTGTGCCTGTGATGCCAGCATTTGAGAGGCTGAGAGAGGAGGCTTGTTTAACTTTGAGAGTTTGAGGCCAGCTGGATCTACATAGGAAGATTGTGTCCCCAAAACAAAAAGGGAATGATCTAGCCCAGGAAAAGGCATTAAATCAAATCTACTGACTAGACCTCATCTGCCTGTGACTTTCCTCCAACCAAACCCTTCACAAGTTCTAAAAAACATGTTTGGATTGTTATATCATGTTGTACAAATAGTGAGATTGCTTCTGCTGGTAGAAGTGTTTTCAGTCTCCCATGAACAACGAAAATATACATGGTATTCCATTTATTAGCCTCAAAACCAGCCTGGTTCACCTGAGAAAGAAGTTGCATTATTCCTCCATTGCAGCATTGGTGATTAAACTTTTCTTTGTCATTCTGAAGTCATCTCTAACCAACTGAATATTTGTGGACAGCTAGACTGAACTGAAGGCCACCCAGAGGCCCAGATAGTGGAATGCAGACATACCGACCCTATCCTGGACAGGGTCATGCCAGACAAGGGCAGATATGGATTGGTGCCATGGTGTGGTTGGTGCGTGGGGGAGTTTATTGTCTGGAAATTGGCACCTGACACCTCCCCCATACGCATGTGGTCAAATGTTTCAAATTCTGAGGTGTGGGAGATTTCATTCACCGTGGAGAATATATCTTTTAAAGGAGGAACTGAAGATATTCTAAGCTCCTGTAATTCTTCCACCCGGTGTTCTTTTTTTGTCATATTTTTTAATTTATATTTTTATAAACTACAGTTTATTCACTTTGTATCCCACCTGTAGCTCCCTCCCACCTCTCTTCCCAATCTCACCCTCCCTTCCTCTTCTCCACCCATGTGCCTCCCCCAATCCACTGAGAGGGGAGGTCCTCCTCTCCTTCCTTCTGATCCTAGTCTATCAGGTTTCATCAGGACTGGCTGCATTGTCTTCCTCTGTGGCTTGGTAAGGCTGCTCCCCCCTCACCAAGAGGTGATCAAAGAGCAGGCCAATCAGTTCATGTCAGAGACAGTCCCTGTACTCATGCCCCTCTGTTGAGGAATGGATACGGAAATTGTGGTACATTTACACAATGGAATATTACTCAGCAATAAAAAAACAAGAAAATCATGAAATTTGCAGGCAAATGGTGGGAACTGGAAAAGATCATCCTGAATGCGGTATCCCAGAAGGAGAAAGACACACAGGGTATATACTCACTCATAAGTGGATATTAGACATATGATATAGGATAAACATACTAAAATCTGTACACCTAAGGAAGCTAAGCAAGAAGGAGGACTCTGGCTAAGATCCTCAATCCTCATTCAGAAAGGCAAAGAGGATGGACATCAGAAGAAAGAGAAAACAGGGAACAAGACAGGAGCCTACCACTGAGGGCCTCTGAAAGACTCTACCCTGCAGGCTATCAAAGCAGGTGCTGAGGCTTATGGCCAAACTTTGGGCAGAGTGCAGGGAATCTTATGAAAGAAGTGGGTAAGACCTGGAGAGGACAGGAGCTCCATAAGGAGAGCAACAAAACCAAAAAATGTGGGCACAGGGGTCTTTTCTGAGACCAATACTCCAACCAAGGACCATTCATGGAGATAACCTAGAACCCCTGCGCAAATGTGGCCCATGGTGGTTCAGTGTCCACCTGGTGTTCTTTATTGACTTGTTGGTTTCATTTGAGGGGTGTCATAAAGGCTGTGAAGTTAACAAATATGCTGGCTTCTGTCATCAGCCCCTGCAACCCTCCCGACCCCAGCTTGTGGGGACCCTTTCCAGAACCCTGATTTGGCTAGTTTCAGTCAGAGATTTTTATTACTAATGGACTTATTTTGACATTTCTAAGTCAACCTGATCAAGGAAATTTTCTAAGGAACCACTGGAAAGCTTAGAAAATTGGTTAATTACCATGGACTGGTATATCCGCTGGAAGGAACAGAAAAGGAACACTGCATACAGAATGTTTCAGCTTATTGCAGTTAAAAGCCCTTCAACAGCCAACCTTCCAAACAGCATTCTTTAGCACCTTTGGAGCATCTTTATATTCTATCCAGACACAGAAAAATGTTGCTATAAAGGGCCACATGATTAATATCTTTGGTATTTGTGTATTGTATTGTTTCTGTTACATCTATTCAACTCTGACACTGTAACACAGATAATCCCCAAATGAATGTTCTATTAGAAATTTATTTACAAAATGTCAATAAGCCAAGTTTAAGACCAGAGACTAGTGTGTTAGGAAACTCCCTTATTCTCCTCATTGGTACAAATTCAGATTAATGCTTAATTCTATTCTTCTCTATTACAAGGAATTAATTGATTTACTGACATTCCCCAAAACTTGGAGAAAGCTTTTCCAATAGAGCTAGATCCTATCATCTAGGGTACTACAAAAATCTCCTCTTTCCTTGCTTTAGCCCTTGGTGAGAATATAATAAGCTTCATCTCCAATGTTCATGTATTTCCCAACGGCTGCAGTATTAAGAACCACGATCTTATGCAGAGCCAAGTTTTTTCATAAGATATGCCATGAGCCTCATTGAATGCTAGAACCAGTAAAATGGCAACTCAATCTCTGTCTGGGTCAGCAATGTTAAACCACAGTGATGCTCCTGCAGCAAAGCTATAAAAAGTACCAGATAATCAAAGTGTGGGTTCACAAATTCAGATTAACCCTTAGTATCATTCTTCTCCATTACATATAATTCATTGTTTTACTGAGGTTCTCCAAAGAAATGAAGAAATCTTTGCCAAAAGAGCTAGTCTCTGACTCTAACATCTAGGGTACCACAAAAGATCAGACTGGTGATTCTAAAAAGACTTCCAATGTAAAAACCTATGTCAGTAATAAAGTTCCCATAAGAGCTAAAGATCTGTCTGGCAATAATAAAGATTTGGTAAGAGGCTAAAGGAGAGTAGAGTGCCTTTATTTTTGGTGCCCAGCAAAAAATGCAGGGGAGGTTATATTTAATAATGAGTAGCACTGATGCTGTGAACTAAGAAATTTTTAAAGATATGCGATTACAAAATTCATTTTTAAATTTTCTGGTATGTTATAAACCCAAGCCTTGTTCTCAGATATCAAGTCTTGTTTCCACCCAGACACCCATGTGAGTGGAAAAGGGCCGGAAGAGGTGACTCCCTCACATCCTCATCACTTCTGTTTCTGCTTGACTGAGCACCTGCCATTAGTCCTAGCACTCCCACTTTATTCTGCACATAGGATCTTATTTTACTGAAAATCTATCATGATGTCCCTTTGTTTTAAATCCCCACTAGATCCCTTTGGGCTATAGGAAAATTCTAAACTCTTAGGTATTATATTTAAAATTCTGTTATGATTGTAGCGTCTCATGTTCTGCAACTCCTCCTCTTTGCTGAAGTCTATATATCCAGCACAGTAAAATATCTATAGTTACTAAATGTATGTATCATGTCTTTGTTCACCTGCTCTCCTTTCCAGTAGTGCTCCCCTCCTTAAAATGCCCAGCCTGCCTATGTTTGCTTGTGTGTTTGCTATCTTGCAGGCCTAGTACTTTATACCACTTAAAACGGGCTCCACGGTCTTGTCCCCAAGCTCAGACAATCTAGCTTAGAAGTTTCTGTTAAATTTTAGCAAAATGCTCTGTAACTTTTCTATGTATAATAGTATGACATGATTATGTATTGCTTGGCCTTAACTTACCCTTATGAATTCCTTAAGCATAGGAACTGAATTTCCTTATTTCTGTATCAAGACACTTTACAATAGGCCCAGTAGAGAGTAAGTGTATCATTTCTACTAATGATAATTATTTTGGATGTAAACAGACACAAATATAAAACTCAGAGAAGAGTTAGCCACTATTTTGAAGTATGTTTTCCATGTTTGTTCATAACATATAAATTTAATCATCCAGTTGCACTTGTTCTGTTGTTTATGCTATGAAATTTATCTATATTGATTGTTGTATGATATAGCTCATTCTCATTACTGCACAGCATTTTAACGTGTGGGTATAATGTACTTATCCATTCTATATTCATTCTGCTGTTGAAGGACATTTGGATATTCTCCAGCAGCTGGAGTCTAAAATAAATGTTGATTCTATGGCATGTCTTTGAATAAACATCAATATATATTCTGATGATTCTATAATAGTAGTAAAATTTCTATGTATGTATATATACATATATTCTGAATATATGCATATATTCAGCTTTATTAGGCACTATTAAATATTTTCCTAAGAAATTTCACAGAAAACTTCTTTGAATTCATGAACTACATTAAGCTCATAGAAAATTTCTATGTAAATACAAAGTACTTATTAACTCAATGCCTCATTTGCACAAGATCATCTTGTTCCATAGCAATTGAAAATAACATTTTTGATTAGATAAAATCAAATATCAATTGAGATCTGCATTTATAATCTAGATATGTCACACTCTTCACTGATCAAAATTAGACTTAGACAAACTGTGCGAGTAAAAGACAAGTGATAACTGTACTGATTTGAAAAGCACATTACGTCACGTATGTCCAGTGCCACGTGATGAAGTATGTCAGTGCCATGTGATGTGATGTATGTTCGGTGCCACATGATGACATATGTTCAGTGCCATGTGATGCTGTCTTCACAGCATCCTGGTTCATAGGTGATGGGAGGGCACATAAAAATAACACTTTTTTTACATCATTATCATACATTTTGCAGTGAACATATATTTAAAAGTAATTCAATGATCTCTATTTTAAATATTCTTTCATTATTTTGTTAAATATGATAGTATACAAATAAAAATTGGTACAGAAAAAAGTTTAGAAAGAAAAAGAAAATACGTAGCAGCTAGAAGATAAAAATCACCAAAAATCCTTCTCTATAAAATCTCCTAAATAAATAATTTTAAGAAAGGAATCATGCTACAAGTATATTTTACTTTTTATGTTATATAACTCTCTCAATGTAAATATACATTGTACTTTTTCTTTTTTACAGTTCATTGAAACAGATATATTACACATATCAGGGAGCTACATTGTAATTTTAATAGTTTTAAGAATAAACATACTTTATACATAACAATACTAATTATTTACATTCTTACCAAAATGTGCAAAGCCTCTCTTTTCTCCACATCAGTCTTTAAATCACAAACAAATGGCAAACCACACTAATAAGTTGTGCTACTGTGATACCTTCCTAGTATTCTTGACATGCTTGCTAAAGTCCCTACATTGGATAATAATTGGTGGTGTGTATGCTATTTGATTGAGAGCTGAAAGTTCCTAGTTATTCTTAGATATGAGATGGTCATAGGAAAGACCACTACATGATTATGAAACTTTCACCCTCAGCTTTCAACCTCCAGATAATCATAGATGGCCACTGACTGAATAAATCATATCTACATAATGAATCCAAAAAAACTCAGAAGGATTGGATTTAAAGGTCCTTCCTGATAGGATAACACATGGTGATTCTCAGAGGATGTACATTACAAAGCAGTATGAAATGTCTCCACATGTAAGATATCCATACACCTTCTCCCAAATTCACAGTATGCATTCTTTTATCAGGGTCTTCTACAGAGTCCTTTTATTAGAAACAGGTATGCATAAATTTTTACCTATATTCTATTGTGGCCCTAGAAAATTGATCAAATCTAAGAAGGTAGTTGTAGCAACTATGAGTTTAATGTGGTTAGAAGCACAGGCAAACAGTGTGAGTTTTTCACCTGGCATTTGAAGCAGGGCCACCCCATGGAAATCTGACACTGTCTCAGAGTAGATAGTGTCATAACTGAACTTAATCAGAAGACATTTAGCAAATGCCCATTGCAGAATCAATTTTTTTCTGAATATCTGTCAAAATACTTCAACATGGTCACAAAAGAATTCTTTTAATTTTTAAGTGACAATAACATAAGCACAACGGTCCTTCTTATATTTTTTTCACAAATACTTATCATTTTAAGTAATAAATTCATGCCCACTCTTTCAATATTATTAATATATGAAATGACCATGCAACTGATTTTGCTACTTCAATAGCTGTATTACTTAGAAAAAGTTAGATTCCTACTGACAGCTTTCATGATCCTGGCATGTTCTGTGCATGATACTGGGAGAGATAAGTCATCAGCAGCCTTACTTAGCTCTGAATCAAGCCCCAATAACACTATGGTCAAGTGTGTTCAGTGATATAACAGTATCATGATTATAATGGGGGTAACCAAACACTTTTTGGTTGGATTAAAAGCTTGCTCCACAAAAGAGATTCCATATATCATATAATTTCCTAAGCCAAAAGTTTGTGGCTGGAAAGTATTTTTCTTCTAAATGGACATAAGTAACTAACTGCCCCTCAGTTCTTATGTTTTAACCAAGAGACCAGTGCACCTATCAACTGTTATCTCAGAAGCTTTTCTTTATAGAAGATGGGAATTAATACCGAAACCCACAACCAGTTAACATATAGAGAATGAGAAACTGAAGCTCAGCTCTAACGAGGTATCTATATCATACTCTCTACCCCCAAAGCTCAAGGATCATATAGATAGAGGGAGCAGAGAGATAGTAAGAAGTAAAAAATTGTAAGGAACATATTTCTGTATTGAAACAGTATTTTCCAGATGTGATAGGATAATTTCATAATTAATTCACAGTATCTAAGACTACATACATAAGACCTGCACAGGATCAAGCCTACCAAAATGACAGTGTGGATAGCTGCAGGGACCAGCCCTGGCTATGGCCAGATCCCACAGAGGAGATAAGGAGTTGGCAAGAAAGGAGTGTGTCAGGCGCAGGGATGGAGAGGGGTTTACATCCTGACTGACTGGCAGTCTGGGCGTTTATTTATACAAAACTTAGTAGGCAGGGAAAGATGCATGTTATTCCAAAGCATAGATCATGTCATTTTTGTCCCCAGACGTGTCCCCAAAATTCCATTTGCTCATAAGTTTAGTCATTACTGATAAACCATGACTGTTCTGAACAGAGTTATCCTTTACAATCACTTTTCCTCATTGACCCCACTGCCCAACTTTTAACAATATTGCAGTTTCAGGTCATATTTTGCTAAAGCATGACAGCCTGTTCTCAGGCTCGTAGTTCTTTCAGTTCCAAGGGCACTAGACAGAAAGAAAAAAAAAATCCAAGCCAGCCTGGGCAGATTGTCATGACCCAAGCAATGTATTATCAAGTTTTAATAATGAGAGTGCTAACTGTCATTAGGACCAATAAAAATCTTCAAGCCATAAGTTACTGCAGTTGTTATTTAATTTCTTCCATAATGCAATGTTTATATCTTATATATTTGTAGAATTTATTTATACATCTATTTTGGTATTTTTTTTTTATTCCTTGGTCATATGGCACCACAGTGGCCCTGTATGAGTTAACTTTTTCTAAGAAAGGCCTTAAAATGTTATTGTTTGATCATTAATCCACACAATTCTTTTTCTACCACTAGTAAGACAAGGCTTATAATTTGATCTGTTGCCTTCTTGAACTTAATTTGAACTTCTCTAGCCTACTGAATATTGTTTACCTTTTTAAGTTTACTTTGTTCTGATTATCCTGTTCTGAGTAAGTGCAGGGGCAGATGTGCCAAGAGTATCTTTAAGTCAGATACTTAAAGGTCTCTGGAATATTTACTTGAGTCACAGCCTCCAGGGAATAAGGAGGACCTTTAAGTAGGCCCAGATAAGAATATCTCCTAAAAGTGGGAGGGGTAGTGTGGTCAGGACATTCCAGGGAAAGCTTAGAAGCAGTACTTCTTGTAGAAGTCATAAATGATTCATAAGAATTTTCTCATCAACCCAATATCCCCAATTTGTACAAATAATAAAATCCCCTCAAGCATGTGACATGTAGAGATCAAGGACAAAGAGTAGGAGACTGTACCACAGCAATTATATCACTAGGCTCAGCTTTGCTGAATCTTTTTCAAGCAGCTGTGCTGGCTTTATGACTTTTATTGTTACCATTAGATATGGCTGTGCCAGATAGGGAAGAGGCTCTTGGAGCTCTGCTCCTATTAGGTACTACTGGCAATTGATGGGTTTTGGGAAGGGACACTTAGTTTTTCTTCATTTATGCAGTCTCTATGAACATATAATCAATAGACCAAGGTGAGGACAGAAAACAGGACTATTTTGGATTATGGGCTGGACAAAAGTGAAGTAGAGGTCCATTTCTGATATGAAAAGGCTTTGTAAGGTATGAGTAGTTTGAGAGAAATCGTTCTCCATAAAAATATACAATGTTACCAGTTGTTGGATGTGTAGGTATCTCAGAATATTATTTATTTGAAGAAATATGATTCCTTTGCCTCACCAATTTTCAAATCGCCTGCCTTTGTGTATTGATGTAATTATAAGAATATGTGCAAGTGTGTGTGTGTGTGTGTGTGTGTGTGTGTTTGTGTTTTATGTTACAAAATATAAAAAAGAAGCTTGGGGAAAAAAGTGCAGCAAATGGAAAAAAAATGCAGTGATAATTCAAGCTGTTACAGGAACCAGTTAATTAACAAAGATGATCTCTTGTGTGTCACAAGAGATCTCCACCTTACTCTGGCATTTTAGGTATGGAAGCCCAATAAGGGTCTATAAAGAATACCATCTAAGGTGGGCACAGTGCCACATCCCTTTAATCCCTGCACTTGGGAAGACAGAGGCAAGTGGATCTGTGAGTTTGAGGCCATCCTGGTCTACAAAACAAGTCCAGGACATCCAAGGCTATACAGAGACACCCTATTCAAAAAACAAAAACAAAGAACAAAACAAAACAAAAAACACCATCTCATTGCACTGGCACATAAACTCTCTACCCAGAAGATTTCTCTCAGATGAGTTTTCTTCTCTTTAACAAAATCAAAGCCATATTTGTTTAACTTAAAATATTCAATAAGTTTTAAATTGAAATAGAATTACATCACTTCCTCCCTTTTTCTTCCTTCTAGTCCCTCCCAGGTAACCTCCCTCTAGCGTCCCACATGGTCCTTAATCTTAACTTGATAACCCCTCTTTCTTTATTATTGTTACATACATATATATATATATGTATGTGTATGTACATATATATATATATATTTCCTGTTATTTTTGTTGTCTTTCTGTATATGATTTCAGTGCTGACCATCCTGCATTAAGCTTTCTCCTTGAAATCTTTCAGCTCTCCTTTTAGGTCACTGGCCTCTCAAAGGACCATTTCCATGGGTCTTCTATTAGTATATGTCATAAAATATAAAATATAATATTTTTTGTTCTAATCACCACAGTAATTATATACTGCTATTGATTTTCATTTTAAATATATCTTTTCTAATATTCTATGAGCTTTGTGGTAGCAGAAATAGGTTTGACTATTCAGCAAGTCAGTGTTTAAAATTTTAGTTAAAAATAAAAATATTTATTAAATAAATGAATGCATTCATTAACTTCAGTATTAAGTATAAAATAATCTCCTTGTTTATTGCCTTCCTACTATATGCCCTATATAGGAGCAAAAGAACATACATTTTATTTTCACTGTCTTCCCAGTATTAAAAACAATAAGCAAGAAATTGATAATGTAATTAATTTAAAACCCCCCAAAATAAAATCTTAATAATAAAAAAGAAATTTATTATGTCCAATAAATCTTTAATAAATAAATATACAAACAAACATATTAAAACCATAGTAATGATAATTAATCTTATAAGTATTTTTGTCCAAAGGCTCTTTAAATAAGAAATGGAGAGACCAAGAGGAGGCACAGTTCAAGGCTTAATGAAGGTCTACATGCCTAGTCTGAGCTTGCATGTGAGATATTCTCAAGGCCTACTGAAAATATCTTCACACAATCTGAGAGTTGTGCACAGAACAAGAATAAATCAAGACTACCTTGTCTTTGTTTATCGAGTTATACAAGGTAACTGGGAAGATTTGGCAAGTTGGGCCTGTTCACTGAGACAGATATTTTCATTTTAAATGAAGAAACTAACACTCAGTAGATTAAATTCTCCCAAATTACCACACATATCCAGTACGTGAAGAGCTGAAATCTGAATTCTGGCTTGTCTGTTTCCAACGCCTGTGCTTTTTCTACTATGCTTTTCTGTGTTTATTTAAGAAAGCTATGTGGACTAAATATGTCAAATGTGCTGGGTCTATAAAATATGCTAATGATGTTTGGGAGAGGAAACGATTCATTCTAACTGTTATAATTAGAGAAGATTTTCTCATGGATCTGAAATTTGAGCTGAACCATAAGGATCAAGAAGATTGCAACAGATGAAAATAGTAGAGAGGGGAACTATAGAAGTAATGCCAGCTGATAGACGTTCTGTAAGGTTCTAGGAGATGAGCAAGGATCTAGCACAGGCTTTCAAAGAGAGTAGCCACTGGGAAATCAGACAAGGATGACAGTAAGAAGCCCCTCAAAACTGAATAATAGAAGAAAAGTGAAACTACAGAACCTCAAGACAAAACAACAACAACAAAAAGACCTAACTGCTAGCAAACAGAACAATGGATCACTCACACACCATAATTGGGCCCGAAGCAGAACTTTCATAAGCAAAAACAGATGCCAGAAAATAATGCTAAAATTAAGAGAATTCACTGAACAATCACTCAAAAGGTAGGAAAACACTGTCACTCCCATTGTTACAAAAGGACAATTTACCATCCATGCATTCTCATTGAAAGTACTAATGAAAGACTATCTCCATGGCTAAAAGTTAAACCTAGGGTTAAGGCTTGGGGTCTAAAAACAAAGGTAGAAGAAAAAGACTGAAATATAAGATACATCTGTACTGTATCCATAAAAATAATTATAACTTTTTCTGGCATTTAAAACCGACTTCACTAACATTCTTAGGAAAAGGAGAGAAAATGTAGCTCAGAGAAGCATCTTGTCTCATATTCAAGATGCAAATACTGATACTGAATAATGTCAGAATTTGATGGGGAAAGGGCAGTAAAGGATATATGGTACAAAATAAAAGACTATAATTAGAAACTGACTTCCACAACACACAGGAAAAAGATATCAATCACCCTAAAACAAGAAAGGAAAAAGAAGTAGGCAAAAATGGGAGAATTTATTTGACTTACTTTTGTTTTCCTCTTTACCCCCACCCCTTATAACAGGCCAAGAATATAAATCACAATAAATAAAGAAAAATGGGATAACGTAAGCTAGAGAGACCAACAGAGTTTTCAAAATTCAGATACCTGGCCAAAGCTTATCCCTAGTAAACTCCTGAAGGAATAAGAATGATTCTTATTTCTTAAGTAGCAATCACTAAGAACATAACTCAGGAGAGGAGATTGAGATGAACAGTGTCAAAGTCCTTGAAACTCTCACAGACTAATAATCCAGAAAGCAATTTTAATTCACAGTAATAAGAGGAACCACATTGTCTCAGACCATTTGTTGATGTTATAAAATACTACTTGAGCATGGGTTAACTATAATAAGCAGAAAATTACTGGCTTATAGTTTTGAAGGTTAAACAGTCAAGCATCAAGTTACAGAGAGATGAAGTTAATGCCATCAGAGAGAGGAAATGTAGAAAGGGTTCCAGAAGATGAGTAAAGAGATGCATAACATTTGAGAGAGAACAGCCATTTGACACAGCAAATGCACAGAGCAGTAAGAATTTCCTCAGAACTTGTGCTCCCATATGGTAAGTTATCCTATATGGTGAAGGTCTTGTTATCATGTGGTAGAGGGCATGAAATTGTTCTACTTTTCTTCTATTGTAATAAAACACAATGACCATCTTGAGTATGGGTAGAAAAGGGTTTATTTGACTTATATTTCCACATTACAGTCTATCCTAGAAGTAAATCGGGGCCAGAAGTTCCAGGCAGGAACCCGGAGGAGGAGACTGGAGCAGAGTCATGAAGGAATGATGCTTACTGGCTTGACAGATGTATATTCTTAGGCAACCCAGGACCACCAACATGGAGGTAACACAACCCACAGTGGGCTGAGCCCTCCCACATTAATTACTAACCAAGAAAATGTCCCAAAGACTTGTCTACGAGAAAATCTGATAAAGGAATTCCCTCAGTTGAGGTTTTCTGTCCTGGATGACCCTAGCTTGTGTCAGGTTGACAAAACACTAAAAAGCACAGCAAGAGATGACTGAACTTGCCATTTTATGATGGAGATATTCTCATCCATGAGGATAGGTCCTTCCTAGCTTAGTCACCTGGTAATGTATTGCCTCATAATACTGTCATAACAGAAATTTGATTTCAACATGAATTTTAGAGGTGACAAACATCAAGATAAGATGAGTTTATTTGAGTGAGAAAGCTATAGGCCAGGGACAACCACAAAAATCTTAGTCTATTCAAACCACAAAGGACCTGAACAAGTTTATGTCATATGATATTCTTGCATTGAGAAAGAGAAATAGACACATGGTCCCACTCCTAATCAAGAAGCTACTTACCACTGATACCTCCTGTGGGAAAGAAGAAAATCTGTGTTCTCCAGTGGAGCCCCCTCAGGGTATATCACCCAGATTTCGTGGTAGACCCCATGCCTAGGAAGAGTTAGTTGTCCAACACAAAACATAATCAATGCTATTTTTATGCAATTATTTTCACTTTTCTGTGTTTTGGCTTTTTTTTTTAATTTTGTCTCATTAGTCTTTTGCAGGTTTGTCTTGACTTTTGGGATTCTGTGGGCTGTTTCTTGTTCTTTTTTGTTTTTATTTCTTGATTTGTTTGTTTGTTTGTTTGTTTGTTTGAAAGAGAGATAGAAGACCCAAGTTGTGTGGGTTGGAGAGTGCAGAGGATCTGGAAAGAATTGGAGGAAGGGAAAAACATGATCAAAATATATTACATGGGATTTTTCTTAAATAAAAATACATAAAAATCAGTTGATCCATACTAGATTTTGCATTGACACATTTTGTATCCCTGCCTAATCTCCTTGGAAATATTATTTTCATTTTTACTTATCTGCTCAATAATTACTATGGACTTCAAAACTACTTTATTTAATTTAGGAAGAAAAACTGAATCCACAAAAGGACAAGGACTTGTAAAAGATTCGATGGCAAGGTAGGCATGCATCCAGATCCAGACCACAAGCTTCCTGACTGCAGTCCACCCACCCCATGTGCACGATTTCAGATACTCCTATACCCACCTGTGCCAAGTGAGACTCCACTCTAAGCCTGAAACTCGGGGGAACATGTTCTTGTTCCAGCAGACAGAGGCAAAGTATTTCTTTATATATTCTCTATTTCAAACCCCTATTTTAGTTGATAGTTATCTTCACAATCACATTATCTCTAATAAGATAATGCAATCTGAATGTTAGTGTCATGTTTAAGTCTGAACTCCAAAGACAATGAAAAGAGAAAATAAGTGCTTTAAATAGTAATTAGAATATTAGAAAAGAGTCCTCATAAATAGGATTAAAGGAGCCCAAGAAGAAGCTCCTTTACTTTCTTTATTTTAGCAGTCATTTTATATTTTAATGTTCTCTACATCCTTTTCCTGTTTTCAGAAACAAAGAGCATCGCTGTTAAAGCAACAAAGTTAAACCAGATGAAATCTGGAAAGTCAATCAAGTATATTAGTGGTTTTGTTATCCTTCATTTTTTTCTAGATTTTAAAATTTTTAATTATTATTATTATTTATTACAATTCACTTTGTATCCCAGCTGTAGCCCCACCCTCATCTCCTTCCAGTCCTATCTTCCCTCTTCTTCCCCTATATCCCTCCCCAAGTCCACTGATAGGGAAGGTCCTCCTCCCAGTCTATCTGACTCTAGCCTATTAGATCTCATCAGGACTGTCAGGATCCTCTTTCCCTGTGGTCTAGTAAGGCCACCCCACAAGGGGGAGGTGATCAAAGACCAGGCAATGGAGTTCATGCCAGAGACTTTCCCTACTTCTCTTACTAAGGGACTCCAATGGAGATTGAGCTGCCCATGGGCTACATCTGAGCAGGAGTCTAGGTCTTCTCCATGCATGGCCCTTGGTTGATTCATCAGTCTGCAGGACCTCCTGGTTCCAGATTTTTTGCTCTGTTGGTCTTCTTGTGGACCTACTGTCCCTTTCTATCTCTCTCTATCTCTACCAGGTCTTTCTATCTCTACCTTCTTCCATAAGATTCCCTGCGCTCTGCCCAAAGTTTGGCTATGGGTCTCAGCATCTGCTCCTTTATTTCAACCATGTGAAAATATAGTGAAGAAAGAGACCCTCATCAGAAACTAAGTCTTCCAGCCAGCACTTTTTTATTTTACTTCTCATCCTCCAGAACTATAGCAAGTACTTTCTTCTGTTTATAAGATCCCAGTTGATAGTATTTTGTTAGAAAAACTTGCTCAGACTAAGAAATGAAGCTATCATAGGGGGGATACATTCAGAAGAAAACTTTGAGCAACTGACCTAAGTTCGAAATATACCTTCAGAATTAATACAGATATATTTAATAAGAGTTCTCTCAGTTGCATGAGGCATAAAATTAACTACTAGCTTTGTAAAACAAACTGAGTTTCACATTTCAAAACAACTTAGAGAATTAGATCAAGGATTTAAATGGTGTCTTCAAAAGTCACTCTCCCCTTTCATTTTAGAGTTGTCTTGTCTAAGAAAGTATTAATATATCCCCTTAGGCATTGGGATAGGGCAGAGGTGGCAACAGTTACCCACAATGTCTGAGAAAGTTATGTTGCAACATTCTAGGAAACAGCTATTTTATCACTGGGGCAGGAGACCAACACTGGTACAGGATCCTAAAATCATCTTTCCTTCGAGGCAGCTGCTAACTTTAGAAGAGCCGTACATACAAACGCAGAAGGGTGCACACTAACTGTTTCTTTAAAAAAATATAATCACCATACATGATTTTGATTTCTATAGTTACTTGGCTTCACCTACTCACTCTCAAATAATTAATTTCTCTTTATGTTTGGTATTTAGAATCTCCAAATTCTTCTTGATATTTTCAACCTCAATTTTTCAAAATCCAGACTTACTTATTAACCAAATTACTCATTATAGATAGGTTCTTTGCACTCTTTTTCTGAAAGCCCCAACTCAGAAATTTCACTTCAGAAATGGGGAGCACATTCAGGATCAAATCAGAATAAAGGATCTAGAGATGAAATTTCTGTGAAGTAGACTGGCCAATTTACCTGGCTGCCAGGTATATCTATCAATACACATGAACATTTCCTGCAGAAATTCTTTTAATAATGCCTTTGGTTTAACACTTGCAATGCCTAATGTGAGACTGTGATGCCTTTTCTTGGCTAACAACTCCTTCTCAATTCATGATTCTCTGGAAAGAACATCCAAGAAGGAAAAAAAAAATCTGATTCTCAATTAAATCCTTCTTCTACTCAGATTCTCATCTGAATAGAGAAATTTAAAAGCCATCAGTTTACAAATAATTTTTAAAGTCCTAGCATGAGATATACCAATGAAAAGAAAGTGAAAAAATAAACAGGTCTATAAACAAAAAATCTAAAAATATCACTAATAAAATCATGACCAAAATAGGAAGATTCTAACAAAGGAAATAATAGTACAGAGGAATTAATGCCAAACGAAACTCTAAGCTTGATCTTAAAAACCAGGACAAGTTTCTTTGATAGAGAAATTAATCAAGACTGAAAATTTCCAGTTGTTTGGTAGTCATTCAACTCTTCATTCAACAAACAGCTTTATGGAGTCTCATCTGCCAATGAATGTAAAGTGAATGTCTCCAAATCTCTGTGTTAGCCATTATTTCAAGAAGAATTTTTCAGGGTATTAGTCTAAATTTCCTTCCACAATAAAGTAGGAATATTTGCCTCAATTCTTTTTGGGTGAAGATAAGAAAATGTTTGTAACTTAAAGTGAAACATCAATAAGTTGCCTATCTGCATTTGTTCTGTAATAAAAACAAAGTCCCAAGTGTCACCAGGGTAGACTTGACTGCAAAGCTGTTTGCATTCATTTTCCATCACCATGTAAGCAAGCAGCTACATTTATTAGTTCTGAGAGTCACAGGTCAGATGTTTACCATGTTATAACTTGTTTCTTTAGGTATGGTTCCGAAGGCTGAATTACCATCTCTCTCTCTCTCTCTCTCTCTCTCTCTCTCTCTCTCTCACACACACACACACACACACACACACACACACACACACACACACTCCATGTGTGCCCACACGCATGTGGCTTGTGAAGGAAACTGTGGATGGCAGAAGGGACTGTTGGATCCTTGAAGCTAGAGTCACAAGCAGATACAAGGTACCAAATATTGGTGTTAGGACCCTTCACTCTGTGATAAGAAATCTGTACCTTAAAGTAGCATTTCTCAACCTCTGGGTTGGGACCCCCTTGGCGGCTGAAAGTCCCTTTCACAGGGGTCGCCTAAGACCATCAGAAAACACAGCTATATACATCACAATTCATAACAATTACAGTTGTGAAGTAGCAACAAAAATAATTTTGTTTGGGGGTCACCACAACATGAGGAACTGTATTAAAGGGTTGCAACATTGGGAAGGTTGAGACCCACTTCCTTGTATTCTCTCCAGTTTCATTCTCCATCCAAATTCATCCTTCTCCCCACAAAATTTCAACTAATCCTCAACTGGTTTCTTTATTTCAATCTAAAAACAGGTTTGACTTTCTCTTACTCCCCAAACTTGCTTACTTGTGTTTCTGAAACAAGGTAAAATTAATTTCTTTGATTCTAACAGATACTTTTATCTTGATGAATTGATGAACCTGCCTTTCAAGTCATGTCCTGCTCCAATATGTTTGTTACCCAAATGCTGTAATAAATTATAAATCATAAAAGGATATTAATTCCTGAGCTTAGAGCTCTTTACTATGCTTCAGTCCCCCAGGGAGTCAATGACAAGCTTAAGCCTTGTATAGTTTATGTCTCCGAGACATTTCCTGACACTACTACGTTAGTCTTTCCTTCAGTTACATGAAGACTTAGAATTCTTTGGGATAAAGCATTTATCTTTACTACGTTCTATGTATTTCTCATCTGCATGCTTTTATACTACTGTCTTCTATATATTTTCATTTTTCTATCTTTCCTCATGTTCTCCAGGGTAAAATAAACTGCTTCTTTTTCAAGCACATGACTCTTGCTTTAAGACTGTTCATATAAAACATGTTTCCTACCTGACTAATATAAGGAATAGATCCCAGAGGTAATGGGTATAAAAATTTGCTAAGAGAAAATGATATTTCATTCTTTCATTCCCTTCCTGAGTCCTAGTTGGGCTATTCTTTGTGTTATATGTGTGCTGACAACATAAATAGAGGTGTTCCCAAGGAGTTCCTTGGTATACATTTCTAAAATCTCTTCTGTAATGAAAGTTTTGTGGGGTTTTTTTTGTTATGTTATGTAAATATGTTTTTGTTTTAAGCCCAAGTATGGGATTTTAGTTGAACAATAGTTTGTCCACACCTGTTAATTGAGTAGTGCTGGGCATAGCTTTTGCCAGATGGTAATGGCCTTCTATGTGCAGCAGGGAGAGGGGCATGGTCTAGGACAACGAGGATATAAATATTAGGGCCCAGAAAGAGAAAGGTGGTGGCACGGCATGTGCTGTTGGCAATCTGAATACACCAGAGATGGATGGTGTCGCGGTTTGGAGCAGACAGATGGGTAGAAATGCTTTGGGGCACAGCAGTGTGGAGGAGACTGCTAGCTGTGTCTGCAGTTGATGGAGATTTGTATAAAGCCCTAAAGGAACCCCTCAACCCTAAACAGCCAGGAGAAGTAAAGGGATTTAGGCCCTCTCTCCCCACTAACGTTCTCTCTCCTATGTAGCCTCGGGAACTTGAGGCCTAAACACCACAAATAAAATAGTTTTAAAAAAAGGACTGCTACACTCTCTCCTATAATTGACATGTTAAAGTTGGAATAGGGGAGATGCTCGTGTGTGGGAACCCTGCCACAGTGGGATGAAGAGGTAGCTCAGCAGTCAAGATCACCTGCTGCTTTCAGAAGACCTGAGTTCAGTTTCTACCACCTAAGTCCGGCAGCTCACAACTACCTGTAACTCCAGCTTCAGATGATCAAATAACCTCTTCTTGAATCTGTGAACAATTGCAGACATGTTTAAACACACAGACATATATGCACATACACATATATAAAAACAAAACAAATGGTTAAGAAAAATCAGTTTTTCCAATTTCACATTTGTTTCCCACTGTCTAGCACTGACCCAGGGTGAATACCTCTTTAAGAAGGAAGACAACACAAAACTTTATATCCACAGTTTGTCCACCCTGCAGGTTGTGCAGGGGTAAGAGACAGAGCAGAATTGAGTGAAGGGCCATCCAAGGACTGGCCCAGATTGAGACTCATGCCATGAGAGGGAAATGACCCCTGACACTATTAATGATACTCTGGTATGCTTGCAGACAGAAACCTAGCATAACTGCCACCAGAAAGGCTTCACCTAGCACTTGATAGGAACTAATAGAGACACATAGTCAAGCATTTAGTGGAGCTTGGGTGATCCTGTGAAAGAGGGAGAAGGACTGAAGGATCCAGAGAGTTAAGGACACCACAAGAAAACCTATAAAAACAACTAACATGGGCCCATGGGGGCTCACAGAGACTGAACCACTAACCAAAGTGCAAGCATGGGATGGACCTAGGGCCTCTGCACATAGTTAACATTTGTGCAGCTGAGTCTTCATGTGGGACTCCTAAAGCAGGACAGAGCCTGTTTCTGACTACACTGCCCACCTTTGGATCCTTTTTCCCTAACTGGGCTGCCTTGACTAGCCTCAACAGAAGAAGATGTACCTTACTGCAACTTGATATGCCAAGGCTGGTTGATATTCAGAGGAGGCTTCCCCTTTTCTGAGGAGGGGAGGAGGTTTGGGTGGGGGGAGAGAAGCTGAGAAAGAGAGGGGGACTGGGTGGAGAAGAGGGAGGAAGCTGTGATCAGGATGTAAAGTAAAAATCTTAATCAATAAAAAAAGGAGATAACTGGTCACACAGAGGTATCAAGAGGCTATAGTCTCTACAGCATATGAACATTCACTGACATGTCCTTTAAAATGTGAGTTAAAACAATGTCGTAGATATTTTGAGCTACTAAAGATAAGAAAACAAACCTGCTAAGTTATAGCTAGAGTTGGCAAATAATGTATCAGTAATCCATCTCCTATGATGACTCCTTCACAGGGGCAGATTATTCCCAGAATTCCTAGTCGCCCAGCAAGCAAACTTTGATATGGCATGGCAACTGGCAAAAGTTGTCTTTCTAGAAAACTTTTCCTAAGTAATCAGTCTTTTCTACTCAGCTCTCCTAACCTTTCACGATCAACATTAGCTAACAGCCAGAAAAACAATAAAATAAATAAAATAGAGTATTTCTCATATTCTCATTTCTCAAAGCAATAAAGTTAACGATATGTTGCCCATAAAATTTCTCATTTTCTTTTATGTCAGAAATTGGCCATAAATGAAACAATGAAAAGTTGCAGCTTCCTCAAATGTATCTAATCAGATAAAGAACCGTTAATTAATGAGGCTGGAGAGAAAGCTTCAAAACTTATTCAAACCTCTTGCACAGAATTCCAGAGGTAGAAATTCCTTAGACCTTGTGCATAAAATTACAAAGTGGGCAATGAATAGTTTACAATTTTATAACTGTAATTTACAGTTATAGCTTACAGGTAAAGAAATCCGTTGATGCCTATAAGGAAACGCAGCTTCCCAAGGGTTCCGAATAAATGAAAGGATAACATGGGCATCAGGCTTCTTGTTCCCTGCCTGGAGATCTGCCCATGGACCTACTACAGCTTCTCAATGACCATAAAGACTGTTTGAGGATATTACTCCAGTACTCCATACATATCAGAAGAAGTCATTCGAAAATGAACTCAGTCCTAAAGTACAGGTTTGTTCCAGTTGCTAAAGAGGATTAATCCATAGCATAGAACTGTGGGGGAAAAATAGTGCAGAAACTAGTGACAAACTAGAGACAAAGGAAACTCCCTCATCTTCTGGTAGTATGTAATGTGGCAGAGAGAAAAGTAAACACCTCCTTCCCCAAGTTGAGAATACATATGAAGATATGCAGAGGCTAAAACCAACTTAGTACTAGAAAGCTGCTTTTTACCACAGCTGTCAAATCAAAAACAGTTTTCTTTGTAAAGTTAACATAACTGAAGATGATCAGGCAGAGGCCAAGTAACACAAAAGAGACCATATTCATTTGACAGCAAAGTTATGAGTAAACTCCAACCATGAGCCCCTTTCTCAGTGTACTTCATTGCTTAGTAAAAGATTACTTCAAGGGCTGTTTGAATTAACATTTAAGCATTGTTTATGACCCTTAAAAATACAAAAAGCCACATACCAGCTGCCTTCACTATTATTTAGTTATTTAAGAGACACTTACTACATCTTACTGGCTGCAAACTTGTTGCAGGTTCTCCTGACTCAATACTGCAAGTGTGGGATTTGACTTCCCAAGTGATGGAATCAGCAGGCATGCACTACCACACCTGGCTTTAACACACTGCCTCTTTGAATGAATTTGATGTTTAAGTATTTAGTGAAGAAAATGTGTATGTGTGATAGTGAAAATTACAAAAATGAATCTAACATGGTCCCAGTCATGAAGCAGGTCTGAATCCTATCGGTACTCAGCTACAAGGCTGACTAGTGTAGGTATCATGTATACCCTATATTATAAAACCTAGTGCTCACATATCTTGATGAACATGAATTTACTATCGTGTGGCAAAATATGTATAATTATATTCTCTAACATTTTTAGTATTTTTCTATCTGAATTTGAATTAATTCTATTTATCAATTAAAGTATTTGTTTAATAATTAAAATGATTTTAAAACTTAGAAGTTTTATTAAGTATGTTAGCACTACAGAAATAATTATTGCCATTTTAGGTTTAGCACTCTCTATGCTAAGATTACCTTCTTGTCAAATTCAAACATACACTCAGATCCTAACTTATATCTCCATGGCTTCTCCTCTTTCCTAAGAAACTATCCTTTATGTTGCTGAGTCCCAATATTGGCCTTTCATGGTTACTTTTGCTGCATTTTTAGTGCATATAAATAATGTGTATACTTCCCATTGTGCTTATGGTTGTCTAAATTCATTGCCTATGGTCTGGAAATCCCCAGGTTATCTGCTCTGTTTCTTGTAATCTCATCCTCAAGCCTTTTATATCTTATCCCTTTTCAGCTATGTATTGTCCATCCTGAGCAGCTACACTGTTTTTGATCATGTCAAAGTCATAATACCTCTCAAGGTCTTTGTGCTGACTACATCCTCTATAATCGCTCCACTAAGATAGACCCTCTTCCCCTATTTGATGAGTTATTTTTTAAACTTTTATTAATTATGCATTATTCACTTTGTATCTCCCATAAACTCCTCCTTCCTCCCCTCCTAATCCCATCCTCCCTCCCCCTGCTTCATGCATGCCCCTCCCCAAGCCCACTGATAAGGGAGGTCCTCCTCTCCTTCCTTTTGATCCTAGTCTGTCAGATCTTGATGAGTTGTTTTATCCCTTACTTTTTAATTATGGCATTCCTAAATAATGTGGGGAAAGACTCAGATATGTTCACTATTACATCTCTAGTTGTCACTCCTTAAAAACTCAAGTCACTTATTCAATACAGATCATTCAGTTAAAATTCTGAACACTGTAACCCTGATAGTCTTCTAAGTAAGAAGTCACTCCTTTTATACTCTCATTTTCCAAGTCTTTGAAAACCAGCACACTACATCACACAGCCCCAACTGCTTGGTGAAACTTCAGCTAAGGACTCTTCCTTTACTGTAGAAAGTACCCTCTCAGCATTAGGTACAACACCAAAATCTACATACAGCCTTCATTTTTGCCTTAAAATTTTCAGTTGATCCAGATTTTAAACAACAGAAGAAAATAGGCCATGATAACTGCAGGGCTCTTTGGTCATGAACTAAGCATGGTTTAAGAACCCCTGAGAAGGCGCCCCCTCTCCCATCCCCAGGGAGAGATGATCAAAGAGCAGGCCACTAAGTTCATGTCAGAGGTAGCTCCTGCTCCCCTTACTAAGGAACCCACGTGGAGACTGAAGTGTCCTATGGGCTACATCTGAGCAAGGGTTCTAGGTCTTCTCTATACATGGTTCTTGGTTGGAATATTGGTATCTGCAGGCCCCACTGGGCCCAGATTTTTTGGCTCTGCTGGGAAGAGGATGCAGACAGTCCTGATGAGACCTGATAGGCTAGGGTCAGACAGTATCAGTGGACTAGAGGAGGAGCATAGGGGAGAAATGGGAGGGAGGGTGGGATTGGGAGATGATGAGCGGGGATACAAAGTAAATAAATTGTAATAGTAAACAAACAAACAAATAGATAAATGGAAAAAAGACCCCTGAGAGATTTGTTTAATAAATTAAATTTTACTTTAGACAAAACATTCACCAGAGTCTTAGCTTGACAAATTTAAGGTATTAAAGTTAGCTACTACATTATGAGTGATTTCTAGTATTGTTTTTAAATCTTCTTTTTTTCTATTATGTGTCTTTAAACAGTAATTTACTCCTTTTGCTGGACAACACTAGTTCACACATTTTGAATTTTTTCTTAGTATAGAATGTAGTGAATATTATAGATCATGAAATCTTCTAAGTTTTTCTCTAGTAAAAATTGTTTATAGCTTATCAAAAGTAGTGATTTAAAACTTGTATTTTTACACTTCTTTTAATTCCAGGGTTAGAAACAGCAATCCACAAAACCCAACCTGCCCATATAAGATTTTATAACTCTGATACTTCTACAGTTTCCAATATTATTAACGTAATAGCTTGCGCATCCAAATTTCCAAAAGTGTCAGTCATAGCATTGCACCTGCCTGTGTCAATGGCAGGGAAGAACATGAATTAGAGGTATGTGAGCTTTAGAACTTATGTCATGATGCAAGGCTAGCAGGGTTTATAATTCGTTCTTCCAGAAATATATTAGGCTCAAATGACTGCCATAAACCTGTAAAGGCTTGAATATGAAGTACTCTCCCAAGTTCTCAAGGGTAGAAAAAAGATTGGTTCTCAATGCAATGTTTAGAGCTGTGACTTTTGGGAAGTGACTGGATTAATATAACTTTGACCTATTCAGTAGGTTTATCCATTGATGGGTTCATAATTTGATAGCCTCTTAGGAAGTGATAGAAACTAGGAAGTAGGGTCTAGTTGAGGAAGCATGTTCACTGGGAATGGATATTCCACATGCATGCCTGTTTTCTGATCCCTGTCTCTATCTCTATGTTTCTCCACTACCAGGAAGTGAGCAACTGTGTTCTTCCATGCCTTTCTACTGGAACACACTGCTTTACTACTGTTCTAGAAGCAATAAAGTCAGCCAGCATGGCTGAAAACTATGAAACGGTGGGCCGTAAGAAGTCCTTCCTGCCTTGTGTTTTTAAAAGTATTTTTTGTATAGTTTATAAAGAACATGCTAGAAATAGAGTGAATCAATTCTTGACACCATGCTGGTTCCCCAATCCCAAGAAAACACACATTTTTTTTTATTAACATAGGAAGTCCTGGTTTGTACTTCTTTCCTAGAGAATTTCAAGTTTAAACAATCAAATATATGACCAACTAAATTTATATTTTGAACTGGGGAAAAAAGTAGGACATAGTTCACTTTCAAGTAATATTTGGGAGCCAAGAGCTTAGTGACTATGAAGTTTCCTTTTATTACCTATAATCTCAAGAGAAAATTATTCCTTTTAGGATTAAAAAAAAAGTTTGTTCACCTCACTGCTATCTTTTGAGGATTATTCTCACACACACACACAGGTTAAACAGAAAGAACAGTATTAATCTAAAAAGAAAATGAGTAAATAAGCTCTGAAAATGATTTTTCATTAGAAAAAAAAAAACACAAGAAAAAAGTGCTGCTCATCAAAGACATCTGATCTGCCACAGAAAGCTCTGAATGGTTAGAGTTGGATCCACAGTTCTTTCTTTTTAATTATTTATTTAATCACTTTACAGCCTTGATCACAGACACCTCCTTTCTCTCCTCCCAGTCCCAACCTTGCATCCTCCCTCCCCCATCCTTTCTCCCCTTACCTCAGAGAAGGGTACCAACCCACCCTGGCACATCAAGTGGAAGCAAGACTAAGTGCATTGTCTCCCACTGAGGCCAGACAAGGCAGTCCAGCTAGGGGAAAGGGATCCAAAGGCAGGTAACCAAAGGCAGGTAACAGAGTCAGAGACAGCCCCTACTCCCATTGTTAGAGGACCCATATGTTGAACAAGTTGCACATGTGCTACATATGTGTAGGGGCCTAGGTCGATCCCATGCATGCTCTTTGGTTGGTGGTTCAGTTTCTGGGAGCCCCATGGGCCCAGTCTAGTTTACTATGTAAGTCTTCTTGTGGTATCCTTGGCTCCTCCAGCTCCCTCCATCCTTCTCCCACTCTTCCACAAGACTATCAAGTTGCACTTATTGTTTGGCTATGGGTCCCTACATCTGTTTCCATCAGCTACTGGATGAAACCTCTCAGAAGACATTTATGCTAGGTTCCTCTCTAGAAGCATAGCAGAGTATCGTTAATAGTGTCAGGGGTTGGCTTGCTTCCATGGGGTGGCTCTCAGATTGGGCCAGTCATTGGTTGGACATTCCTTTAATCTCTGCTCCTTCTCTATTCCTGTACTTCTTGTACGTAGGGTAAATTTTTGGGTGGAAGTTTTTGAGGGTGGGTTGGTGTCCCTCTAACTCCACTGGAAGTTCCACCTACTTACAGGGGATGGCCACTTCAGGCTCCATATACTCCACAACTAGTCATCCTGACTGCTAAACTGCACAAAGACCCAACAAAAAAAGAGAATTTCAGACTGATTTCTTCTATGAACATTAATGAAAAAATACTGAATAAAATCTTGCAAAAACATTATCCACCATGATTAAGCAGGCTTCATCTCAGGAATGCAGAAAATATATCACTGTAATCTACCTTATAAACAAACTAAAAAACAAAACATCAACAAAAAGCTCTGAATGGTTAGAGTCTCATTAGATGCTGAGCAATCCAATACCCCTTCATGTTAAATGTCTTAGAGATCAGAGATTCAAAGATCCGAATTTCAGCTTCAGTACATTGGCATAAATAACATCTGCACCACTTACTACATAATCAAATAATTCCATTCATTTTCCATTCATTATATTCTGTACTGCGTCTTACCCAAGTATAGTAACTTTCTCAGGAGAAAGGGCAAAAGTTATGTTATTCTCATACTTTGTTAAATACTCAGCACCTAGCACAGAGCCTGCTATGTAATAGGTCCACAATAACACATGTTGTATGAATGTAAGTAAATACAAAGTTGCCTAATAGACACTCCAAAATACACCTAATAAAATGGAGGAGAAGAACAAAAAAAAATCAGGGAATATGATGCCAGTATAACAAATAGACCACAGAAGTCTATAAACCTAAGGAAACTAAGACAGTCAGAAAGGTGTGGTGAGGGTGAACGTCCCCTAAGAGCTGAGCCCTGGAATATGCAGTTGACACTACATAGTCTCTTTTTCTTTTCTTCTCTCTCTTTTTTTTTTTTACATTTTTTTAAAATTACATACAAATTTCATTCATTTATTTATTTATTTGTTCATCCATTTATTTATTTATTTACTTATTTATTTGTTTATTTTGGGTTGTTTTGAGACAAGGTTTCTCTGTGTAGCCTTGGCTGACCTAGACTTACTTTGTAGACCAATCTGACCTTGAACTCACAGAGATCCACCCGCCTCTGCCTCCCAGAGTGCTGGAATTAGGTGTGTGCCACCTGGCCTGGCTTTACATATTTTCACCTAATTATAATTACTACCCAACCGGTAGAGATTATTACTATATTACAAAAAGAAGTAGATCTCAGGAAGACTAAAGAGCAATGTTCTCATAATTTGCATATGCTTTAGTCAGCTATAAGGAATCCTCCAAATGAAGGTAAGGGTCATTGGGAAAAAATTTAAATAACAAGGGAAAACGTTCTAATTTGACAAGAAGAAAAAAGATTCAAGATCTGGGTATACTTACTTTAATTCTGGAAAATAAAAAGAAACTAATTCAAGGCCAAAAAATAGGAAGGGAAAGGATCAAATTGGCTTTAACACATTATCAATACATTCTCTTTCCCCAAACAGACATAGACTTAGAATTTACTATATTTTAGGCACTACTGACACATAAATGAAATAGCACACATTTCAAAAAATCTCAGAGTCCAATGTGAGAACACAGATATAAATTTGCAGACGATTAAACGGAGAAAGGACAGGGCATTAAAAGGTGAGAGGACATTATCTGTGTGGCAGTTTTCACTGGCTTAAACATGTATGTAGTAAGTGGGATTTGAAGAGAAGTCATGGATCCCTGTGATAAAGATCACACATGCCTGATATCTGTATGACATCCATCAAATCAGCTATCACTTTATATAATTCTGCTAACTAATCCAAGACCAAGGACTAGAAAAGTTTATAATAAAACTTTTCAATATATGCAAAAGTGAATGTGAAAAACATTAGTACCAAGTAACAGACCACACCTGTTTATGCTTATTGCATACTTTTCTTTTCTGTGCTAAGTATCCTTAGGCAGGCCAATTGCCCTTCAGGAACCTGTATCTACAATCATAAAACTGTCAGGAGAGCTACTTTACCTGCTTTTATCAGACTGCCACAAAGGAATTAAGGTGTAAAAGAACCTTTGTCTCAAAAATCATTTTATGTGTTTATGTGTATGTTTGTATAAGTCCATCAAATACATGAAAGAAATTGTGGGGGCAGAAGAGGAGGTAAGAGCCCCTAGAACTGGAATTATAGATTGTTATAAGCATTCATATGGGTACTGGAAAAAAAAAAAAGCTGAGGTCCTCAGTAGGAGCAATAGCACTCTATTTTTATAATTGTTTCCATACATATCTTTTGATCATGTTTTTCTCTCCCCTAACTCCTCATAGATTCTACCTACTCTGCAAATTTATGTTCTTTATCCCCCTTTCAAAAAAAACAAAAAAACAAAAAACAGACACAGTGTCATGATGGCACATGCCTTTAATCTCAGCACTCAGGAAGCAGGGGCAGGAATTTCTCTGAGTTCAAGGCCAGCAAGTTCTAGGACAGAACTACACAGAGAAACCCTGCCTTGAAAAACAAAACAAACAACAACAACAAAAAAAATCACAGAAACAAAAATCAAAATGAACAAACTCAATAAGGCAAAACAAAACAAAATGAAACAGAAAGCTGTCAATAAAAACATGGGTCCTTGTTTTGTGTCCGCCAATTAGTGCCAGGTATGAAGTCTGCTCAGGAGTGTGGCCGACATACACAGTGACACTCCACTAGAGAAACTGACCTTTCTCTTTTCAGTAGATATCAATTACAGATAGCTTTTTGGTTAGGGATGAGATGCATGGGCATTTCCCCTCACAGTGCTCAGACCCACTTCTGATTTTAAGTGTGTTACCAGAGTCTTTGTGACTATGTATGTGCATCAGTCCTGCTGTGTCTGCGAGATACCACTGCCTTGGAGCTTTGTATTACTTCTGGCTCTTACACTCTTTTCTCTTTCTCTTCTGCATAGATTACTGAGCCTTGAGGGAATGATTTGATAAAGACATCCCTCCCATTTAGGACTAGATAATACAAAGTCTTTCATTATCTTCACATTGTACAGTTGTGGGTCTCTGTGTTAGTTCCCATGAACTGCAAGAAGATGCTTTCCTGATGAATATATATATAAAATTGTGTGTGTGTGTGTGTGTGTGTGTGTGTATTTTGTTTTTAGCAGAATGGATTTTTGCCCAGTAATCTATTTTCAGATTCTTGATCATTTCAAGCAGTGCTAGGAATGTGTTCCCTCTCATTGAATGAGCCTTAAATCTATTAGAAATACTTTTTTTAAATGTGGTTGGTTACTTCCATAACATCTGTGACACTACAGAACTATTATATTTTGTAGGAAACTCACTGTTTATTATCTCACCATTTGTACCTGAATTACTTTGACCATTACCTTTTTCCACTAGTAATGTACAGAGTACCTTCCATAACCATGCATACTGGTCAGCAGGAGCAAACTTTCTAGTTGGGCACCGTGTTTGATGACCTAAGTGTCATCTTCAGCAATAGGGCCTTACTATCAAAATGTAAAGAACGACCGATCTCCTTGACAATAGCCTTGATGTTTATGATTTCCTAAGGGACCCCCTTTTGGCCAATGACTCAGAAAGATGTCACCCATTCCTGGAACTAGAGGATTTATTTGGTGTCATAAGTTGTCTAGTTGGGGAGGGAGGGTCTCCTCATTATATGATGACTCCACTTAGCTTCCTTTCTTATAGACACATAGTTGAGGAAGCCTCTGAAGTAGTAGGTTTTTATAGTTTTGTAAGAGGCTTCTGCTGTTGATTGTCACTCCCCATATTCCCTTTTTCGGCCTTCTCTCCCATTCCTTCCCCATTTAATCCTTCTTTTCTGGTTTAATCTTTATCTCTCTGTAACATTATATCAGTAAACAGTTTTATCCCAGAGTTACCTCTCCAGTGTGGATTCTGCCTTTTCTATACCTGCTTCATCACAATATGTGAACACCATTTGCAGATTTCCAGTGCCTGGTGCCCAGGGACTATTCAATGAATTTTTATTGAAATGAATGAATACATACCTTCAGTATTTTAAATTGTCAGAAAATGGATGGAAAGAGTATATCAGCCTGATCCAAATACCGTGTTTACTTCTAGAACATTGTTAACTAAAAATTAAAGAAAATGGAACCCACATATAAAGCAGTGCTATGATAATAAATCACACATTTGTGTAACCTATGAATCATTCTTTATAATTGGAACAAATAATTTTCCTATAAATCAAAGCCTTGACAGCTGTGAATACTTGGTGCTTATTTTCCTGAAACTACCAAAGTATAGTGAAAAAAAAAATGATCCTTCTTTATAAGGAGAACACATTTATGAAAGAGATCTTTAGGGACAAAGATAGTTGAATCAAATATTTTATCAGTGGTTCTCAAGCTTCCTAATGCTTTGAGCCTTTAATACAGTCCATCATATTGTGGTGACCCCAACCAAAAATATATTTCATTACTATTACATAACTGTAAGTATGCTACTACAGTGACCTGTAATATAAATACCTGATAGGCAGTATATATGATAACCTCCCCATCCCTGGTTGAGTATTGCTGGTTTAAATGAAAGCCAAGGAGACTTGAAGTGATTTCAGTGATTTATTTCTTTACTTCAAAATTGTGTCCACAAAATTGTCCTTTAGGTAAGTAAAATTTTAAGTCCAATAATAGATTTTTTTACATTAATGGTAGTTACATATGTTCAAATATTTCAATTTTTGAGTAAATATTGCTTTCTTATGTTTTTGTGTGATAAAACCTAAACGTTCCTCAAAGAACTGGCTTTCATTAACTTCAATTCAGGGTCATATGTTTAAATCTATTTTAATGGGTATTATTCTGTAGAAGTAGAGCTCTCAAAAACTATTCATCACTGGGAATGGGAAAAATAAGAGACTTTTAGCCACTGTGTGGAAAAAATTGTAATCAAAGCAACAGAGGATCAAGGCCTAGAAATACCTCTGTTTTCTCCAGGTCAACATAGTTGGAGAAACCATAGCCTTAAGAGTAGGTTTAGCGTCTGTCTTTTAGTTAGTTTAGCTAAGGATTTGTCTATCTTGTTGATTTTCTCAAAGAATCAGCTCTTGGTTTCAGAAATGAAAAGGGGGACATAACAAGAGCCACTGAGGAAGTCCAAACAATCGTTGGGACTTACTTCAAAAGTCTATATGCCACAAAATTTGAAAATCTAAATGAAATGGACAATTTTCTTGATCTATTCCACCTAACAAAGCTGAATCAAGACCAGGTAAATCAATTAAATAGTCTTATATCCCCTAAGGGCATACAAGCAGTCATCAAAACTCTCCCATCCAAAAACAGCCCAGGACCAGATGGTTTCAGCTCAGAATTCTACCAGACCTTCAAAGAAAAGCTAACTCTAGTTCTCTTCAAACTAGTCCACGAAATAGAAACAGAAGGAACACTACCAAACTCATTCTACGAAGCTACAGTCACCTTGGTACCTAAACCTCACAAAGACCCAACAAAGAAAGACAATTTCAGGCCAATCTCGCTTATGAATATTGATACAAAAATACTTAACAAAACACTTGCAAACCAAATACAAGAACACATCAAAGATATCATCCACTATGAGGAAATAGCTATGCAAGGGAGGTTCAATATATGGAAATCCATCAATGCGATCCACCATATTAACAAACTAAAAGAAAAAAAAAACACAAATGATAATCTCCTTAGATGATGAAAAAGCATTTGACAAACTCTAACATCCATTCATGTTTAAAGTATTCTCAAATGAATGAATACATACCTTCATTATGGGATACAGGGCACATACCTAAACATAGTAAAGGCAATATACAGCAAGCCTATAGCCAATATCAAAATAAACAGAGAGAAACATAAAGCAATCCTACTGAAAACAGGGACAAGGCAAGGCTGCCCACTCTCTCCATATCTCTTCAACATAGTTCTGGAAGCCCTTGCTAGAGCAATAAGACAGTTGAAGGAGATCAAGGGGATATAAATTAGAAAGGAAGAAGTCAAAGTATCACTATTTGCAGATGATAGGATAGTATACCTAAATGACCCCAAAAATTCTACCATGGAACTCCTACAGCTGATTAACACCTTCAGCACAGTGTCTAGATACAAAAACAACTAAAAAAAAATGTAGCCCTCCTGTATGCAAAAGACAAAAGGTCTGAGAAAGAAATTAGGGAAACAATGCCCTTCACAATAGCCACAAAGGGCATAAAGTACCATGGTGTGACCCTAACTAAACAAGTCAAAGACTTGTATGAAAAAATTTCAAGCCTCTGAAGAAAGAATTAGAAGAAGATATCAGAAGATAGAAAGATCTACCATGCTCATGGCTTGGCAGGATTAACATAGTAAAAATGGCCATCTTACCAAAAGCAATCTACAGATTCAATGCAATTCCCATCAAATTACCAACACAATCCTTTTTTTTAATTTTTATTTTTTTCTTTATTAATTACACTTTATTCACTTTGTATCCCCCTGTGGTTCCCTCCCTCTTCCTGTCCCAATCCCTCCCTTCCTCCACCCTCTGCATTCATGCCCCTCCTCAAGTCCACTGATAGGGGAGGACTTCTTTTCCTTCCTTCTGATCCTAGTCAATTAGGTCTCATCAGGAGTGGCTGTGTTGTCTTCTTCTGTGGCCTGGTAATGCTGCTTCCCCCTCAGGGGGAGGTGATTAAAGAGCAGGCCAATCAGTTCATGTCAGAGACAGTCCCTGTTCCTATTACAATGGAACCCATTTGGATGCTGAACTGCCATGGACTACATCTGTGCAGGGGTCTTAGGTTATCTTCATGCATAGTCCTTGGGTGGAGTATCAGTCTCAGGAAAGACCCCTGTGCTCAGATTTTTTGGTTCTGTTGCTTTCTTTGTGGAATTCCTGTCCTCTCCAGATCTTACTGCTTCTCACTTCTTTCATAAGATTCCCTGCATTCTGCCCAAAAGTTGCCCATAAGTCTCAGCATCTGCACTGATAGTCTGCAGGGCAGAGCTTTTCAACACAATTATTTACATACCTTGAAAGAAAAATTCTCCACTTCATATGGAATAACAAGAAACCCAGAATTGCCAAAACAATCCTCTACAATAAAAGATCTTCTGGAGGTATCTCCATCTCTGATCTCAAGGTGTATTAGAGAGCAACAGTAATAAAAACTGCATGGTACTGGCATAGAAACAGAATGGTGGATCAATGGAATCGAATAGAAGACCCAGAGATAAACCCACACACTTATGGACACCTGATCTTTGACAAAGATGCCAAAACCAAACAATGGAAAAAAGATAGCATCTTCAAAAAATGGTGCTGGTCTAATTGGGTGTCTATATGCTGAAAAATGAAAATAGATCCATACTTATCACCCTGCACAAAACTAAAGTCCAAGTGGATCAAAGATCTCAATATAAAACCAGACCCACTAAACCTGTTAGAAGAAAAATGGGAAGAACCTTGAACTCATTGGCACAGGAGACAACTTCCTGAACAGAATACCAACAGCACAGGCTGTAAGAGCAACAATGAAAAAAATGGGACCTCATGAAACTGAAAAGCCTCTGTAAAGCAAAGGACACTGTCAACAGAACAAAAAGACTGCCTATAGATTGGGAAAGAATCTTCACCAACCCTAAATCTGACAGAGGGCTAATATCCACTATATATAAAGAACTCAAGAAGTTAAACAGCAACAAATCAAGTAATCCAAATAAAAGATGGGGTACAGAGCTAAATAGAGAATTCTCTATAGAGGATTATCGAATGGCAGAGAAACACTTAAAGAAATGTTCAGAGGCCCCCAGAGGGCCTCTGAAAGACACTACTTAGCAGTGTATCAAAGCAGATACTAAGAATCATAACCAAACCTTCGGCAGAGTTCAGGGAATCATATGAAAGAAGGGGGAGTTAGTATGACATGAGAGGATAGGAGCTCCACAAGGACCAAATATATCTGGACACAGAGGTCCTTTCTGAGACTGATACTCCAACCAAGGACTATGTATGGATATAACCTAGAACCTGTGCTCAGATGTAGCCTGTGGTAGCTCAGTAACCAAGTGGGTTTCCCTCTTAAGGGGAACAGGGACTATTTCTAACATGAACTCAATGGCAAACTCTTTGACCTCCCCACTCCCTAAGGGAGGAGCAGCCCTGCTAGGCCACAGAGGAGGACTTTGCAGCCAGTCCTGAAGATACCTGATAAAACAGGGTCAGAAGAAAGCGGGGGAGGGTCTCCCCTGTGAGTGGACTTCTAAATGGGCAGGGAGGAGATGAGGGAGGGAGGGTGGAATTGGGAGGGAATGAGGGAGTGGGATAAGCTGGGATACAGAGTTAATAAAATATAACTAATAATAAAAATAAAAATAACCTAAAAAAATAAAATAAGGAAAGGGGGAAAAAAAGAAATGTTCAACATCCTTAGTCATCAGGGAAATGCAAATCAAAACTACCCTGAGATTTCACCTTACATCCATCAGAAAGGCTAAGACGTATAACTCAAGTGACAATACATGCTGGGGGGGTTGTGGAGAAAGGGGAACCCTCCTGCACTGCTGGTGGGAATGTAAACTTATACAACCACTCTGGAAATCAATCTGGCACTTTCTCAGACAACTAGGAATAGCGCTTCCTCAAGATCCAGCTATATACCATTCCTAGGCATATATCTAAACCATGCTCAAGTATACAACAAACACATTTACTCAGCTTTGTTTGTAGTAGCTTTATTTGTAATAGCCAGAAGCTGGAAACATCCCAGATGCCCTTCTGTTGAGGAATGGATGCAGAAATTGTACATCTACACAATGGAATATTACTCAGTGATAAAAAAAAAAAAAGGAAATAATTAAATTTGTAGCGAAATGGTGGGAACTAGAAAAGATCATCCTGAGTGAGGTATCCCAGAAGAAGAAAGACACACAGGGTATATACTCACTCATATGTGGATATTAGACAAATAATATAGGATAAACATACTAAAATCTGTTTACCTAAGGAAGCTAATCAGGAAGGACTCCTCTGGCTAAGATGCTCAATCCTCATTCAGAAAGGCAAAGATGATGGACATTGGAGGAGGGAGAAAACAGGCAACAGGACAGGAGCCTACCAATGAGGGCCTCTGAAAGGCTCTACCCTGCAGGGTATCAGAGCAGATGCTGAGACTCATAGCCAAACTTTGGGCAAAGTGCAGGGAATCTTATGAAAGAAGTGGGAGATAGTAAGATCTGGAGAGGACAGGAGCTCCACAAGGACAGCAACAGATCCAAAAAGTCTGGGCACAGGGGTCTTTTCTGAAACTGATACTCCCACCAAAGACCACTCATGGAGATGGCCTGGAACCCCTGCACAGAGGTAGCCTATGGCAGTTCAGTATCCAAGTGGCCTCCATAGTTATGGGGACAGGGACTGTCTCTGTCATGAACTGATTGGCCTGCTCTTTGATCACCTCCCCCTGAAGGGGGAGCAGCCTTACCAGGCCACAGAAGAATACAATGCAGCCAGTCCTGATGAGACCTGATAGACTAGGATCAGAAGGAAGGGGAGGAGGACCTCCCTTATCAGTGGACTGGTAAGAGACACAGGTGGGGAAGAGGGAGCGTGAGATTATGAAGGGAGGGGGAAGGGAGGTACAGGGGGATACAAAGTGAATAAACTGTAATTAATAAAAATATAAATAATTAAAAAAGAGTAGACTTAGCCAGAAATCTTAAAAGAACATATGCAAAAAAAAAAAAAAAAAAAAAACCCATACATCCATGCCATGTACTTTCAACTTATCCATACTGCCTTAAACTTTACCACTGAAGCCTTAGTTTTGTTTTCTGTCAAATGAGATGAAATCATAGAAGATACCCACATCACACCATTAAAACTGGATATTTCCTATGGTTATTTTTGTATACCTAGAGAATAAATGGTTGTTGTGCCTTAATATCAATAAACCACAGATTAATTGATAGAAGTTGAACATCTAATTTCAACTTCTCCACTACAATGAGATAATAGTAGCACTGTTTTAGAGCCGCCACAATGGTTAAGTAAAATAACAATGTAAAGAGCTTTGTAGGTTATAAAATAACTACAAAAATGTCAGAGGTAAGAAAAAAAAAAAAAAACGAACCTTTCCTTTCTTCCTTTCTCTCATATGGCATTAAGGAACATCTTTTTCATGGGATTCAAGAACTAACTCCACACTGACAAGATGAGCAACAGAAAAGGATGGGAGGGAATCTATTCAAGGTGTCTGAATGAAGCCTGGTATTTCATGTTTTCTATTGGGTTTTGTTAAGCAGCATTAGAGGGAAATCAACAGAGGCAGTGAGTGAGCGTCCTGTAAAAGGGCCTATCCATCTGGTGCAATGAAGGAGCCATCAGCCCTGTAATTAAAATGCAATGGCCATCCTGCTGCATCCCAGGATGGCCATTCCATCTGTAGGAGAGATGGGGGAGGGGAAACAACATCTTTTGCACTCCTCTGGGTCCATTAAGTTTATTCGGTTTCTATTAATTAACTACACAAGGGGCTCCTTACTCTGCAAAGCAGGGTGGCACACACGATACTATGTATGTCTAAAACTACAAGCATTTTTAAAACTCTGTTCCTGTCCTTATTACAGAAAGACTTAATTACTTCTGACTAAATCTGTAATTAAAATATATCATCAGTGCAGATTCACCTGCATTCGTAGGTGTTGGCTTGCACACCCATGTGACAGGCAAAGATGAATCACCCAGAGATAGCATGCAGAGAAATTTTGTTAAGTGGCAGGATGATTTTTAAAGACAATTTCAGAGAAAGTCAAAGGATACATAAGAGAATTGCTGTCAAAGCTTATATTGGGGAGGGGGGATCACATGCAATAGGAAACCCTGACAGAGATGAAGCATGCTTGGATAGAAGGAACTAAGCTAGAAACTGTCAGTTTCTAGAATTAAATTGGGGAGGCAGCCAAAATTAAAAGGGACACATACAATGAAGGTGAACCAAGGTTGTAGTTAGAAAGATAATATTTAAAAGACAAATCCAGAAATGAGAAAAGGCCTGAAAACCAGAATGGGAAGATCCAGAAATGAATTATGAGAAATACACGTGTTTAAATCTCTGCTTCAATGTTTTAGTATATTATGTGGATGAGCATGAAAGATTAAGTAACGATTTCAGCCTGGGACATTACAAGAAAATAAAACACTGAATTTTCGTGGAACAAAGGTCCAATACACATTATTATGGTGAAGTCACTTCCACCTTATACCAGCATCCTCACCTGAGAGAGAGAGACAACCAGGTGTGTGTCACACACAGAGCTACCACCTACAGCTGTACCTGTGAGGACCGCATTCATGTAGCAATGGATGAGGGGTGCTCCAGTGAGCTGAGCAATTCATGGTTTCCATGAACTCTAAAAATGAGGCTAGAGCATCTTTCCTAGGGTCTTCCTTGTTGTCAAGCTTCTTTAGGAATATAGATTTTAGTGCTATCAGTGGACTAGGGGAGGAGCATAGTGGGAAAAGAGGGAGCAGGGGTGAAATTGGGAGGAGACCAGGGATGGGGCCACAGCTGGGATACAAAGTGAATAAATTGTGATAAATGATAATAATTAAAAAATTTTCAATCTTTAAAAATGAGTAGATATTGAATGTCAACTCTGACACTTCCTGGAGGTATTCATAGACAAAAATTTTAACTTTTTCTAGTCACAGTCTATCTGTAAAATGTGAATAACAGGTATTCTAGATAATTATTTTTCAAATTAATTATTAATTAATAATAATTATTCTAGATAATTATTTTTGAAATTTTTGGTGAAATGTCTAAAGTAGAATAGATGCTCTGAAATATTTTCCTCCCAATGTACTACATACAACCACATATTGTAAAGAAAAAATTTTCTTTAGAGAGAATATTTATTTGACCTAAATTTTCTGTTCTATAGATGAGTAAAATAAAATCCATATTAAATGTGTAACACAGATTTCTTTTCATCTACATTAGTTTGTATCCAATTCATATATATATGCATATATATATGCATATATATGTATATATACATAAAGAGTTCCAAGCAATTTTGTCTTTGTCTTAACACTAAGTTAAGATACTCTGTATTTAAGGATGGAAATAGAGCAATTTACTAGCCATGTGTGGAGATCTTTGACTTGTGAACAAGAAGATAGAAAAAAAAATAACCCACAATATACTTATTTAGTAGATTAATTTTGCACTGGAGGTTTTCTTTCACAGATACTGCATGATCTTACACATATGTTTTTGGGATTATAAAAAGCTGGCTGTACAGAAGCTGGAGATAGAATGAGAGTTAACACAGCTCAGTAGAGTGCTGATGAGCAGGTCATTAAGAGGTTCTCTGTGCAATTGTAAAGTGGGGTGATCTATAGATGATAATAAAATACCATACATTTATACATGCTATCAATCGATTATTTTTGCATAGGAACATGATACATGTTTGAGAACATAATTGCAATTAAGCATAATTTGTTATATGATATATAGAAACATCACACATTAATACCAAATGTGTATAATTTTATGTTTCTGTGTGTTAATTAAAAGTTCATTTTAAAAAGAAAGTTCAGTGTCCAAGTGGGTTCCATAGTAATGGGGAGAGGGACTGCCTCTGACATAAACTGATTGGCCTGTTCTTTCTTTGATCACCTTCCCCTGAGGGGGGAGCAGCCTTACCAGGCCACAGAAAATGACAATGCAGCCATTCCTGATGAGATCTGATAGACTAAGATCAGAAGGAAGGAGAGGGGGACCTCCCCTATCAGTGGACTTGGGGAGGGGCATGCGTGAAGAAGTGGGAGAGAAGGTGGGATTAGGAGGGGAGAAGGGAGGAGCTTATGGGGAGATACAAAGTGAATAAAGTGTAATTAATAAAAGTTAAAGAAAAAAAAAAAAAAGAAAGGCCTAAAAGGGACAGGATCTCCACAAGGAGAGCAACATAAGCAAAAGATCTGGGTAGAGGGGTCTTTTCTGAGACTGATACTTCAACCAAGGACTGTTCATGGAGATAACCTAGAACCCCAGCTCAGGTGTAGCCCATGGCAGCTCAGTACACAAGTAGGTTCCCTTGTAAGGAGAACAGGGTCTGTCTCTGACATGAACTCAGTGGCTCACTCTTTAATCACTTCCCCCTGAGTGAGGAGAAGCCTTACTAGGCCACAGCAGAAGACAATGCAGCCAATCATGAGGAGACCTGATAGAATAGGGTCAGATGCAAGGGGAGGAGGACCCCCCTTATCACTGGACTGCGGGAAGGGCATAAGAGAAGAAGAGGGAGGAAGGGTGGGGATTGGGAGGGACAAAGGAGGGGGCTACAGCTTGGATACAAAGTGGCTAAGCTGTAATTAATTAATTAAAAATAATAAAAGTGAACAAAATTGTAAAGAAAAAAAAGAAATGTTAAGCTGCTTGTAGATAATTTTTGTAGACGGTCAATGTGAGAAATTTTTACACATGAGAAGCAACTTAATACATTTGTAAAATTCTAGTTTAAACATAGTTGTTATATGTTTATACAAAGTTTCTTAGCAAAGAAATTTGCTTAGTCTCTTCTAAAATGTGGGGCCAAGTAAAACATTTCTCAATCTATAAGTCTGGTGTGTTTTAGAGAACAGAGGAAATAATATAAGCCCATATATTACTTGTACAGGGAACTCAGAGCTATGCCAAGAATATAAACAAAATACTTATCTAATATTTAAATTATTCTTGTCTTTGTGAGTTTTCCATTTGAAAAAAATCATCATTTACAATCTTTTAATTTAGTTTTTGAAGATATTTTTAATTATCTGTATTGTGAGTGTTTGTGCATCTGTATGTGCACATGAATTATGGTTCCCTCAGCAGAGAGAGGTGTTAGTTTCCCTAGAGCTTGAGTATAGGCATGTCACAATACAGGTACTATGAATCAAACTTGGATCCTCTACAACATGTTCTTAACTGCTGGGCAATCTCACCTGGTCTAGAACAGTTTCTAACTTCATCTTGTGTTCATCAAATAGTCACAAGCCACTGAGGGGGGAGCAGCCTTACCAGGCCACGGTAGAGGACAATGCAGCCAATTTTGATGAGAACTGATGGACTGAGATCGGAAAGGAGAGGGGAACCTCCCCTATCAATGGACTTGGGGAGTGGCATGCATGCAGAAAGGGGAGGGAGAGTGGAATCGGGAGGGGAGGAGGGAGGGGGTTATGGGGGGATACGGAATGAATGGAGTGTAATTAATAGAAAATTTTTAAAAAAATGTGAAAAAAAGAAAAAAAAACAAATAAAAACCAAACAAAGACTGAAGATTTTCTTCCTGAGAGATACAAATATTTTTCTCCTATCCCTGACTGGTCCAACTAATAAATGAAGGCACTCTATGTAGAACCAACTTATGAAGACTCTCAAGGACACACATGAGCGGTTGATTCACATCATCTGAGGGCTCAGAGTTAATTCCTGGGATTGTCCATCTGTTTCACTGATGCAAAAATAGGTTTGGCAAAATTGAGAAATAAAATAAAATAAAAACAAAGCTGCAATGCAAACAGGTACTGATAAACAAAAGTCACAATGGCCCATTCTTCTAAATATGAGGGAGCACATCAGGAAGAAAACATTAAGAAAATTCATGTTCTACTATTGCTACACAAGAAAAACACAAATCTCTGATCACATTCCACCCATACCAACAAAAGCCAAGCAGAAAAAAATCTCAGTTTTTTAATTTATATTTTTCCCCAGGCTATAACAATATTTATAATATAATAAGTATAATATATATTATAGTATATAATAAGTATAATATATAATACTTATAAGTGAGTATATACCATGTGTGTCTTTCTGCTCATGGGATACCTCACTCAGGATGATCTTTTCTAGTTCCCACCATTTGCCTGAAAAATTTATGATTTCCTTGTTTGTAATTGTGGAGTAGTATTCCATTGTGTATATGTACCACAATTTCTGTATCCATTTCTCCACTGAGGGACATCTGGGTTGTTTCCATATTCTGGCTATTATGAATAGAGCTGCTATGAACATGGTAGAGCAAATGTCCTTATTGTGTATTTGAGCATATTTTTGATATATGCCTAGGAGTGGTATAGCTTGATCTTGAGGTAGCACTATTCCTAATTTTCTGAGGAAGTGCCAGACTGATTTGTTGTACAAGTGGTTGTACAAGTTTACATTCCCACCAGCAATGGAGGAGGGTTCCCCTTTCTTCACATTTTTTCCAGCATGTGTTGTCACTTGAGTTTTTAATCTTAGCCATTTTGATGGGTGAAAGGTGAAATTTCTTTTTTTTTCTTTTTTCTTTTCTTTATTAATTACACTTTATTCACTTTGTATCCCCAACCCGTGGTTTCCTCCCTCCTTCCTTCCCAATCCCTCCCTTCCTCCACCTTCTGCATGCATGCCCCTCCCCAAGTCCACTGATAGGGGAGGAGTTCTTTTCCTTCCTTCTGATCCTAGTCAATTAGGTCTCATCAGGAGTGGCTGTGTTGTCTTCTTCTGTGGCCTGGTAATGCTGCTTCCCTCTCAGGGGGAGGTATTTAAAGAGCAGGCCAATCAGTTCATGTCAGAGACAATCCCTGTTCCTATTACAATGGAACCCACTTGGATACTGAACTGCCATGGGCTACATCAGGGTTGTTTTGATTGGCATTTCCCTGATGACTAAGGATGTTGAGCATTTTTTTAAGTGTTTCTCTGCCATTCAGTATTCCTCTGTTGAGAATTCCCTGTTTAGCTCTGTACCCCATTTTTTTATTTGGATTACTTGATTTGTTGCTGTTTAACTTCTTGAGTTATTTATATAGTCTGGATATTAGCTCTCTGTCAGATATAGGGTTGGTAAAGATCCTTTCCCAGTCTGTAGCCTGGCGTTTGGTTTGATGACAGTGTCCTTTGCTTTACAGAAGCTTTTCAGTTTCAAGAGGTCCCATTTATTGATTGTTGATCTTCGAGCCTGTGCTGTTGTCCTGATGAGACCTGATAGGCTAGGGTCAGATGGAAGGGGAGGAGGACCTCCCCTATCAGTGGACTGAGGAAGGGGTATAGGCAGAGAAGTGGGAGGGAGAGTGGGATTGGGAGGGGCTGAGGGAGAGAGCTACAGCTGGGATACAAAGTGAATAAATTGTAATAAATAAAAGAAAAAATTCCCAGGTTAAAAACAATGCCTCTAGCTCCATTACAGGATGGATACCAATAATAGCTAATGAAGCATCCTCCTATACTGCTGTGCGCCCAATAGAGGTAGCATAAATATTTGAACTCGAAGCCACCCTGTTAGCTATGAGTATCTATGAGCTGCTCCTCAGCTTCTTTGTTGGTATTGGGGCCTAGTTGTCTCACAGAAAACCAAGGTGTTTGTTTGTTGGTTGGTTGGTTGGTTAGTGGTTTTGTCTTTACAGCCTGGAACCAGTCCCACAATGTCCAGACTCCAGTTGTTCTACTGCAGCTATCAAATGAGGTGGAGTGAGAGACCTAATCAGTTACATACAGATGGAAGGAGGAAGATAAATCCCTTTACTTCTTCTAGAGAAACTATCTGAAGCAGATAATTTAAATTTCAGACAAAGTGGATCATTTAAACATTTTCAGATAATCAAAATGTCAAAGTTTCAGTAGCAAGTCCCTGCTTCTATCAAGAACCAGGAAGACTGCAAATGAAAGAAAAAGCACTGTAAGTCTCCCCACACAGAGATCATGTTTACATGGAATTATCAACTAAGATCTTCATGCAATCCATCGTAAAAATTATTCAACAAGCAGTTAAAAACTTGCTGAAAGAAAATAAAACATATAACCAGAATGGAAACAAAAGCCTTGGTTCAGTTCACATTGCCCAGATAGCAGTACTACTGAAGATAAGGAAGCACTATTTTTGAAAATAGAAAAGATATAAAGACAGCTGAGTTTTAAATAATTAAAATGGCTTTGGGAAAAATGAGGGTCCTTGCTAGAAGGGAAATGGATTAAGGAGGCCTATGGCCATTGCCGAAGTGAGAAAAACTGAAAATGGGATAAGAAACTAGACATCAAACTCAAAATTGAGTGTTAAATAGCAATATAAATGATTGTGTATTAAAAGGCCAAGATACACTTCTGAATGGACTATATGTCTTTAATGGTCATAAAGTCCTTGCAAGCCTCAGTTTCTTTACCTAAAAAATGAGAGAACAGACTTCATATTGCATGGCTGCTTTTTGAATTAAATGAGATGTGTGTAAACGTGTTCTGTAAACTGGAAAATAGGGAGAAATTACAATGAACAACAAATTCCCTCTTGTAAATGTTGTCACAGACTATCTGCAAGGCAATTGTTTTCATTTTTTGTTTTGTTTTTCCCAGCAGGGAAATGCACAAAATGGAGGTAACAAAAGACAGGAGAATAAAAGAAGCATCACTGTCTCCTGCAGAAATATTAGGAATGGAGCTATGTTCTTTACCATTCACCTTTGAGGAAACTAAGTCAGAAAAAATAAGGAGCTTGGGAACTTCTAATACTGGGAACTGAAAGAGAACTGAATTTAAATTTAATGTTTCAGTTACTTTGTTCTTGCTACATCAGAAAACTGTTTTATTCCTAGGAGCCAGAAATGAAACCACCCATAGGCTTGACATGTGAGGTCCTAAGTTGTACCACTGAATGTAGAGAACCTTTAAGCCAGCAATATGGCTGATCTGATTAGGGCCCTTCTAGGTCTGTGTGAACCAATTGGAATGCAGACATTATCTGAATTACATTATCTGGCTGGAATACAGACATCCTTAATACACACCTTTAATTCCAAACAATGAAGGTAGGGCTAGTTTATATAAGGAAGCAGTGATATCTAATTGAGGGTCAGACAAACTGATTAAACAGAGAAAGATTTAACAAAAGAAATCAGAGAAGAGAGGGGTGGAGATAGAGGGACACGGAGGGGACAGGAGCCCCACAAGGAGACCAGCAAAGCTAAAGGATCTGAGCTATGGGATCCTGCAGAGACTGATGCACCAATGGAGGACCATACATGAAGAGGACCTAGACCCCCTGCTCAGATGTGGCTGATTGACAACTCAGTCTCTATGTGGATCTCCAAGTGAGGGGATCAGGGGCTGCCTCTATCATGAACTCAGTTGATTGCTCTCTGATCACTTCTCCCTGATGATGCAGCCTTGCCAGGCTATGGAGGGAAGGGATCCAAGTAGTCCTGATGAGACTTAACAAGCTATGGGCAGATGGCAAGAGTGGAGAACTCCCCCCTTCAGTGGACTAGGGGAAGTGAAAAATGGGAAGTGGGTGGGAGCATGGGACTGGGGGAGCTGAGGGAGGGGGTTTCAATCAGGATATATAATGAATAAATTGTGAAGGAAAATAAAATAAAGAAAAAATGAAAAGAGAAGGAAGGGAGAGATTTTTGTTTGTTTTTCAGAGAGTATTTTTACTGGGACAGATTTACAGATACAGGTTGCAGAAAGAACTTGCTAGACACAGGTGAAGACAGAACAAACCAGAGAATGAGAATGAGTCAAAGGATTAAAGCATACTGCCAGAATTAGTTTGAGACCAGACAGAGCAATTCAGTCAGAAGCTGAGCAAACCGTTTCATCCAGTTAGCCTGGAGATGAGTTTGGGACACATTTATAAGAGAATGAATGTGAATTTAACACTAGGCATGGATTTCATGAATTCCTCAAATTCATTCTTTTCCTCATTGTTTAACATCAGAAATAATTCTCTTGCATATGAAGCACACTTTGTGTGTCAAACAAGCAATTTTTTAATATCTGTGTGTATAAATATTTTTAAATGAAATATTAATTTACACAAGGAAGCATTATGAAACAAACAAACAAAAAAGAATTGTTGTTATCCTTGCCACCTTTGCCTCAGTGGTTTATCAGGTTATTTTGGCAAAGTTTAATAAGAATGAGGAAGAGAAGAGAGAGCTGTTGGATGTATCTACACATGCCATGGTCAGTCAGTAGGACAGTAATAGATACTAAAGCCAAACTAAAAGGCTTCCTGATTTGACTCTGGGTCTAAACAGTATGCTCAGAGCTATTCCTTTTTTTATCATTTATTTTTTATTTTTTATTAATTACGGTTTATTCACTTTGTATCCCCCCATAAGCCCCTCCCTTCTCCCCTCCCAGCCCCACCCTCCCTCACCCTTCTTCTCGATTGCCCCTAGAGCTATTCTTATCTGTGCTTGTTTCCTCTCGTTATATCCATTCTCTTGTGAACCTAGCATTTATACATAACATGATTTTCAAAGGACTTTTGCAACCACTGTCTAATTCCTTACAGTGAGTTCCGTGAGCAGGACACAGTGAACAAAATGATGCCCAAGAATGAAGAGCTGCTTTACACACACGGTTAGCTAATAACAGAGGCTTGCAACCAGGTCTCACAATCAGAGATCTTTCTACTGGGCACAGTCATGCCTCTTCAAAAAGAGAGAGACTATTTCTTTTTTGACTTCTTATATTCTTTTCATCTTATAAGACGAAATTCAATGAAAGCAAATAAGCAAACTGGCTTAACTTACAGAAAAGTACCGTGATTTCTCATGCTAGGAGCCAAGGGGACTCCAGGAGCTGTTTGACTTAGGTGCTTAGTACAAGTGTTTTCATTTAAAAAGAAAAGAAAACAGTTGTTTTCTATGATTCCATACCACTAAAATTATGGCATTAAAATATTTCCAAATGACATATAGTCTCAGAAATCCTGTTTTACCTGTTCACTGCTTATGATTTTGTTTTTAAACTCAGTACTCTCCAGAGTACAATTGTCACTCAGTATTCATGGCAGACCAGTTTCAGGACCTACTTCCCACAGATAAAATTTTACATAGCTAATCCATTCCCTTATGTGAAACTGTGTGGAATTTGCATGTGACCTTTAAATCCTCTCACATATTTTAAGTCATCACTAGATTACTTACTACCACTGTTGTTTAGGGAATAAGGACAAGAAAACATGTATATATGTTCGGTAGAGACAGTTTTGTACAGAACACTTTGAATCAGCAGTTGGTTGAAGCCACAGAGATATATTCCATGGTGGAAAGGCCAATTGTAGTGTGCTATTTGAACGTACATTCACTACACATCTCAGCGGCCTGTCTGGGAATGATCTATTGTCACTGTCTCCTTATCCTTAGGCTTTGAAAGTCCTAGCCAAACGGGTGGTTCGGCATCTTTTAAACCTCTCTTTCACAAATATGTGAAATCTGTGTTTCCATTATTCTCATTGTACTATGTAAGTTTCTCTATCTATTGACTCCTGCCAAACCCACACATCTGTAGCAAATTCCTATTTTCCCTCTATGATCCCTGTCAAATATTAAGTTTTCTGCAAAGTATTTTCAAATCATACCTATTACGTGCATTACCTTATACATGCATTAATTATAGCATTATGGGAGATAGGAATTCAAATACTTACTGTTAAGAAATTACAAGTTCAAGGGATTGTCTCTGACATGAACTCAATAGTGCGCTCTTTGACCTCCTCTCTCCCCCTCCCCCAGGGAGGAGCAGCCCTGCTAGGCTACAGAGGAGAACTTTGCAGCCAGTCCTGAAGACACCTGATAAACTAGTATCAGATGAAAGGGGAGGAGGTTCTCCTCTATCAGTGGACTTGGAAAGGGGCAGGGAGGAGATGGGGGGGGAGGGTGGGATTGAGAGAGAAAGAGGGAACTGGATAAAGCAGGGATACAAAGTTAACAAACTGTAACTAATATTAAAAAAATAAAAATTAAAAAAAAGAAATTACAAGTTCAAAGGGTTCACCTGGCAATCCTACTGTTGGAAACCAGAAAGTAGAAAACCTGGGATGTGCATGGAGCATATACATCTGACAGAATACGCAAACAATAGCAGAAGCTAAAGAAAGACAGTCTTCAGTTCACCATTAGAAAGAATTTCCTTGCCAACTGATCAGTTGAATAAAAGAAGTGACCAACTGCCAAGTACAAAGAATGAGTTCTCGTTACAAGATGCTTCAAAAAAGATTCAAGGACAGGCATTGTAGAAGAAATACCTACTCATGAAATTCATACCATTCTGAGTTTCAGTGTGAATACTCATTACAAAAAATAAAAAAAGGTTTAGAAGAAAGTGCAGTTTCCTCCAACTCATTCCTCCTTTTTGAATCAAGATCTGTGAGGCAGCATATTTTACTAAAGATCATGAATTCTTGAAGTTAAAAAGACTTTTAAAATAATTTCTTACAATCTTTCAACCATTCAATTAAACAATAGAATAACCAAGTCCTTAGTAGAAGAACAAATTCCCCAAGTTCAAAGAATTAGTCAGACTCAAAACAAGAACAAATTTCTCTGGGGCACAGGTTGATGTACTGAATGGTGCTGCATCTTCTCAAATGAGATTCAACTGTGTAAAAGATAGACTGATTTGGTTACCGCTATACTGAAAATCTAAGCACCAAATAACCTTGAACAGTGACTCAGAAATTCACTTTCCTATAAAAAAAAAGGGGGGGGGGACTTACTGCAAAAGAAAACCCAAATTTGTCTTGAATGGCATTTTTCTATCAACCCAGACATAAATTTAAAAAACAAATTCTAAGGACATTATGAATTGCTTATGCATTCTTAGAGAGCTCATTACACATTTTATACATATCCTATGTTCTCTCTTTGTTTTGTATACTTAGAATTATTGATGTTCTTCTATGTTTAATATTTTCTGTCATATAAAATGTAAATAAAACTTAATACAACTTATGTTAGACAAAATTGATGTTTACATCGTTGATAATTTGGAGTTAGATTTTGTGTAAGGTACAAATTTTTTATAGATGTAGGTCTAATTTCATTACTCTGCATATAGACATACAGTTTCCATAGCACCATTTGTTAAAGATTCCTTCTTTTTTCCTGGTATATTTTTTGTTATCTTTGTCAAATATTAAGTGGCTTTAGCCACATGTGCTCATGCATTGCTCTACTTGCCTGTTTTGTGCCAATATCATAGTTTTTAATTACTATGTCTCTAAGATCTGAAATGGCAATCCCTCCAGTATTATTCTTATTGTTCAGTATTGTTTTAGCAATCCATATTCTTTTGTGGCTCTGTATGAATTTTAGTATAGTTTTTTTTTTCTATTCTTATAAAGAATGGGATAGGAGTTTTCATTGGGATTGTAGTATATTTGTTAATAGCTTTGGTAATAAAAGGGTGTCTTGTGGAAAAGTGGGGGGGGGGAAGGGACCTGGAAGTAACAGGAGCGTCACTGTGGAGGTCCTACACTTCCTTTGATAGGTTTATTCCTAGTTTTTTTTAATTTTATTTGAGGTTATTTGAAGAATTCTCAAAAAGTTAACATTAGATAATTTACCATATGATCCAGTTATTCCTTAGCATAGTCCCCAAAGACTTGATGTTCTATTCCAAAATATTGCTTGCTGAGTTAGCTATGTTCATTGTTCCTCCATTCACAATAGCTAGGAAATAAAAACAATCTAAATGTTCTTCAATGGACAAATGGATAATGAAAATGTGGCATTTATACACTATGAAATATTATTCAACTGAAAAAAAAAATGAAATAATGAAGTTTGCAGGTAAATGGATGGAACCAGAATAGATCGTTTTGAGTGAGATAACCCAGTCACAGAAAGACAAACACATGTTCTCTCTTAGTAGAGACTCCTAGCTTCAAATAATCAAATATGAGTATATATCCCAGAATAAGTACATAAACCAGGAAAGTAAGATGGGATCATTGCTGAGGTAGTAAGTTTAAAGAGCAATATACAGTAGGATAACAGGGTACAAGTGATATGATTTGGAAAATGGAAAAGTGTATAGGGAAGAGGAGGGAGGTAAATACAGAAAAAGGAGATTGAACTACAGTAAGAATCTGGAATAGTCATAAGAAATCACAATGTTAACCTTATCTAAAAACAAAATCTATGATACATATAAATCTGTGTATGATATAGTTTAAATGGGATTTTCTTTTCTGGGTTGACAAGGCTACCAAAAGGTGCTGAAGACAACCTAAGAAAAATCCCAACACTGGACATGAAGAAGCCCTCTTTTGTATTATTGATCAGAGTTATTGAAGAGTCTCCCCAAAATACAGCCTACCTCTATTACCCTTCATTGTTTCCCAGAGGTGGAATGTAAGCCTCTATTACACTTCAACACAGTGTCCAGAGGTGCCTGAGCTAGAACTGATCTGAATGTCTCCTCCCTGAAGATTAGTTGCCATGGTACAAGAAGGTACCATGTATGCTTCTAAAGAAGGGGAGAATCCAACAGTCCTATCTAGCTATGGTGCCTATAAATCACAACAACTAGAACATCACAGTAAGCACTTCTGTACAATAAGCATACAGTTGGACACAAATACCTTAGCAGTAACCAACTGCTTTCTAATTGGCCTTGAGAAAGAGTCAAAAAGAAGAAAACCATGTCAGATACTGGAAACATAGCCAACTGCCAAAGGATAGTGAAGTCATGGATCTTGGAGGAAAATCCACAACCTCCACTTAACAAGCTAAACAATTGTCCTTATACCCACAGGTAAGTATACTCCTAAACCCTCATCAAGGAAATTTCTCTTAGCAAAAGATAGAAATCATTACAAAACCAAACAAAACAAGAGACAAAAACCACAATCAAACTGCTGGGGTTTTGATAACAATCAAGAAGCTCACATCTGACTGCCCCTCTAGCAGAAACCAGTAACTGATGCAGCTCTTCATCTAGGGGTGTCATGTCAATTGGTGTTGTCATTATTCAAATCTTATTTAGGTAATTTTATTGTTGAGATTTCATGGGTGTAGTTTCCCTGCCATATATAAAAGACACTAACTCTCAACAGATATCTTGGACCTCTGGCTTTTACAATTTTCCACCCTATATTCTGTAATATTCTCTGAGCCTTAGGTATAGTAGTTGTATTGTAAATGCGTCAACTGAGACTGGGCATCCAGGGTCAATGTTTTACATTTTGACCAGTTACAGTTTCTGTAATGGTCTTTATTTGCTGCCAGAAGAAGCTTCTTTGATGAGGGATGATTGCTACACATCATTCACGTATAAGACCTGATAGGCTAGGGTCACATAGTAGGGGAGGAGGACCTCCACTACCAGTGGACTCGGGAAGGGACATAGGGGGAAAGAAGGAGGGAGGGTGAGACCAGGAGGAAATGAAGGAGGGGGCTACAGCCAGGATAAAAAGTGAGTAAATTGTAATAAATGGTAATAATTAAAAATGCTAAAAAAAAAAAGCATAGTATTTATAGGGCTGGAGAGATGACTGAGAGGTTAAGAGCACTGGTTGTTCTTCCAGAGGTCCTGAGTTCGATTTCCAGCAACCACATCATAGCTCACAACCATGTATAATGAGATTTGGTGCCCTCTTCTGGTGAGCAAGCATACATGCAAGACAGAACACTGAATACATAATAAATAAATCTTAAAAAAAAAAAGAATAGTATTTACAATATAGCTATAAATTATACCAGTTTAGGCAGTACTTGCTTCTCTTCTAGGGCCCATAACCTCAAACACCACAGGTACTAGGCTATGTTTATGGAACCAGGCATGGTTTCCCTCTTATTAACTGGACCTTAAATCTAATTAGATATCTGTTGGCTACCCTGGATATAAATGCTATTGTTGTACCTTTCAAAATATCTACCCATTCTGGTCATTTACAGGGGTGTTGCAGCTTGACTATTGGTTTCTTTTCTCCCTTGACAGCTTACATAGAACCTCATGCTTTGAGAACTAGTCCTCAGAGAATAGACTTCCATGTCAGTTCTATCTCTGTTCCTAAAAACCCTAGGTCCAAAGTGGGTACTGTCTTCAGCAATAGTGTCTTACCTTCATTTTCCAGGAGGCAACCAAGGGCAATGGTATTTGTCTATACTTGGAGAAAGACACTAGGACCTCTCTGACCAACAACTGGAAAGAAGGCTTCTCTTGCCTACCACTGGAGGTTATGATAGATAGTCCATGTCTTCCGAGTGAAGCAGTCACCCCTAATGCCATAGCTACATTGTGTGTGTGTTTAAACATCCTTAGTTGGTCACTTTTATTTACATTCCCACATACCAGGCAACATTATCTTTCCTAACTAAAATTATGGACAATTTCCTATTTGTGACTACTGTTTAATACATTTAGCATAACACTCAGTATAAAATTAGGCTTCATAAGTTAGAAGCCTTTGTCACGTGGTTTCTGCATATTTCATTAGTCCCATTTCTCACTATTCTATACCCTACTCCTCCAATCCCACTCATATATCATATTTTAGTCATACATGGCAACAGAGCTAGAAAGAGTGTGAGGCAAGTTAGGTTCCCAAAGCACATCATTTAATACACTAACTTTCAGATACTGACGCTGCTCATGCTCAGTCCTGAGAATACAAACTTGGTAGTGAGGTGATTCACAAATTTCAGAAAACAAATCTTTGCCAAAGTGGAGATTTCTAAAATTCAATTGAAGAGATGAAGAAAATGGGACTAAGATATGTTGTGGCCTAATATTGTTCAGGTTACATGGCTTTGATGTGCTAGATAGAAATTTGAACACTAATATCTTTGGGGGTTTCCCCTACTTTTATCCCAAAGCCCGTTTCCCTTTTCTATTAAAGATTAAATAAATCAATAAATACAAGCCAAAGTAAAAAAAAACTCCAGTTCCCCACACCTATCATTCACACTGTATTAACTATGCTAAGAGGAAGGGGATTTATATTTAAGCACCAGAAAATTTTTATTTTACTTTTTTATCTTTCAAATTGCTCTGTCTCTCTGTGGGAGCACTGAAATTGTCAAAAGATCCTCACTTCCTTTCTTTGCAGGAAATGTATCTGCGCTCATTTAAAAATAAATTAGTGACTAGATGTGATACTTCTTATAGGTTAATAAGGATCACATTAACATTAGCTTGTCAATGTTCTCAAAGGATTTGTCAATCATACCTGTTAGAAAATCAGAACACACCAATTTCTGGCTCCTGTCTCAAAACTTGGTACATCAAAATACATTTGACTTATTGGAGTCTGAGGGAAAAATTTTATGAAAACATTTCTCTCACTTGATTAAGAGTTAGAGGGATGGTGGTTAGAATTGCTTTGTAGAATCCTGCCATTTCTCACACAGCTCTGGCTAGACAGGTCAAGTATCCACATATTCCGCTTGAAATCAGACAGCAAATTGGTGTTTTCACAGAGTTCCTCAACTTTGTGCCCAAACCATTCTCAACTACCTACAGAATTTAAGTAGGAACTCATACTCTTTTATTCTAATCAAGCCAGAAAAAGTGTTGTGGGGCAGGGGGATGGCGGTGCAGTGCTCTGTCAAATTCAGGGCCTTGTGTAGGCCAGCCAATCCGTAACCATCAAAATATATTATTAGTCATGCTTTGACCTTTCATAAATAATACTCAACAGCTTAATGAGTTAACCTCTCATTAGAAGAACTATCTAGCATAAAACCAGTTCAAGATACAGAGAAGGTGCTCAGCTCAATTTATGATCCTATGAAATGCCCTCAGAAAAATATTCAATGATTCTCGGAAACTCTGTGTTCTTTTCATCTCCTTCTTTAATTTTCAGTGTTTTCTGGTCATCTCCCAAGATTCAAGCCTAGGAACACTGCTCCAACTACCCACTTTACTCTTGATCACTCATTATCCTTTGACTTCAGCATCAATTTTAACTTTCAAATGAAGAGAAGTCTCACTGCCATGAAATTAAAAATAAGAAGCTTGATCTTATAGAGTATATAATTTATTTAAAGCCTAAAAGACAATCACATATTTACACAAATATGAATGCTACTGTATGTCTTTTAAAAGTATGATTTGATTTAATAAAATACGTAATGGACAAAATATGATTTATAATAGTGTACTAGCTGTTTTGTTTGTGTCAACTTGGCACAAGCTAGAATCATCAGAGCAGAAGGAGCCTCAGTTAAGAAAATGCCGCTATGAGATCCAGCTGAAAGGTATTTTCTAAATTAGTGATCAATGGTGGATGGCTCTGCCCTGGTGCCAGCCCTGGGCTGGTAGTTCTGAGTTGTCTTCCCAAGTTAGCTTCTCTCTGAGAGTCCAAGCACCATTCTGCACAGATGCTGGTCTTGAAAGAATGAAGCATAGCTTCATTGGGTTGGGTGGGTTTGAAGTATGTCTATTCGGCAGTGAGTACCAGGAGAGAAACAGCCTTCTCTGAGATGGTTCTCAGTGAAATAGCTCTTCTCTATTAGGGACCATAAGTGCTATATATACTTTGGGAAAGTAGGTAGGGGTTTTATGATGAATGTACAGCATTGGTTGGGGCTGAGGTGCTGAGAATGCTTCATTTGGATGGAGATGAATTCCAGGTGCTAGCTGGATATGTCCTGAAACCAGGCTACATGACTAGCTCAAGGGTCAAGGTGGGGATCAAAAGGCTGCCTGCACTGGGGCATGCAGGCCCATAACAGGGAGGGAGCAATCCTTGCTTCTGCTGGTCTCAAGATGAGATTTTTGAGGTTTGAACATATCTTGACCAAACTCTTTCTCCAGGCCAGTTCCCCTGGTCCCTGGCTCTGTAGTTCCCCGGAAATACACTAGGTTCTATAAGAAAGCATGCTGAGCAAGCCATGTGAAGCAAACCAATAAACAGTATCCTCCACAGCCTCCACATCAGATCCTGCTTCCAGGTTCCTGCCCTGTTTGACTCCCTGTCCTGACTTCCTTCAGTGATGCACTATGATATGGAAGTGCAAACCAAATAAACCCTTTTTTTCCCCCTAACTTGCTTTTCGGTCTTGGTGTTTCCAGGAAGCAATAGAACCCCTAAGATAAATTAGCAACCAGTATTCTCTTAGAAAATTTGACTTCACTGAGATTGTTTAAAGAATGAGTTGGGGACAACAGACTAAAGGTATATTGTTAGAAATATTGAGAAAAGCTTACTAGCAAAATAGTATATACAAACTTCTTAGATCCACGAGACATTTGTGAAGTTTAAAAAGAAATGGTGTACGGAGAAACTGAGCCTCCTTTAATGTACATTCTTTTGAATGTACTTCAGGCAATGTATTCCCAAATGTTGGCCACTAAGCTCTGGTTTCATGATTTTTTTTTCAGGTGTTGGATCAACTTTAAAAATATTTTGTAATTACTTAATTTTTATCTTCAGTTAGTGATGTATTTAGAAAATACTTGGTACACTACCTCCAGTTTGTTTTAAGGACCTGAGGAAATCAGTTAACATAAAGATGTAAATGAGCCTTTAAAAGAAAAAGTCATCTAACAGGTAAAGAAAGCAATATATATATATATATATATATATATATATATATTTTAGAGATAGCTGAAGCATTTTTTAAATTTTTTTTACTATTAATTACACATTATTCACTATGTATTCCCCCAAAAACCCCCTTCCTCCCCTCCCGATCTCACCCTCCCTCCCCCTTCCTCATGCATGCCCCTCCCCAAGTCCACTGATAGGGGAGGTCCTCTTCTCCTTCCTTCTGATCTTAGTCTATCAGATCACCTCAGGAGTGGCTGCATTGTCATCTTCTGTGGCCTGGTAAGGCTGCTCCCCACTCAGGGGGAGGTGATCAAAGAGCAGGCCAATCAGATTATATCAGAGGCAGTCCCTCTTCCCTTTACTATGTAACCCACTTGGACACTGAACTATCATGTGCTACATCTGTGCAGGGGTTCTAGATTATCTCCATGCATGGTACTTGGATGGAGTATGATTCTCTGGGAAGTTCCCGGTGTTCAAGTTTTCTGGTTCTGTTGCTCTCCTTGTGTGGTTCCCATCTTCTCCAGCTCTTACTATTTCCCACTTTTTTTATTTTATTTTATTTTTCTTTTTAGTTACATTTTGTTAACTCTGTGTCCCAGCTGTATCCCACTCCCTCATTCCCTCCCCAACCCCACACTCCCTCCCTGGTCTCCTCCCTGCCCCTTTCCAAGTCCCCTGATAGGGGAGGACCTCCTCCCCTTTCATCTGACCCTGTTTTATCAGGTATCTTCAGGGCTGGCTGCAAAGTCCTCCTCTGTGGCCTAAAAGACTGCTCCTCCCCTGGGGGGGGGGGTGTCAAACAGCCTGCCCTTGAGATCCTGTTAGAAATAGTCCGTGTTCCCCTTACTTTGGAAAACTACATGGTTACTGAGCTACCACAGGCCACATCCGAGCAGAAGTTCTAGGTTATATCCATAGATGGTCCTTGGTTGTGTGTCAGTCTCAGAAAAGACCCTGTGCCCAGATATATTTGGTCCTTGTAGAGCTCCTATCCTTTCCATATCATACTAACTTCCCTTCTTTCATATGATTCCCTGCACTCTGCCGAGGGTTTGGTTATGAGTCTTAGTGTCTGCTTTATTTCCCACTTCTTATATAAGATTTCATGCACTCTGCCCAACAGTTGGCCATAAGTCTCAGCATCTGCTTTGACTGTCTGCAGGGCAGAGGCTTTCAGAGGCCCTCTGTGGCAGGTTCCTAAGATGTTTCCTGTTTTCTTCATCTTCTGGTGTCTATCCTCTTTGCCTTTCGGGATGGGGATTGAGCTTTTTTTTTTTTTTTTTTTTTGGTAATGTACATTTTTTTTAATTTTATTTTTCTTTTTAGTTACATTTTGTTAACTCTGTGTCCCAGCTGTATCCCGCTCCCTCATTCCCTCCCCAACCCCACACTCCCTCCCTGGTCTCCTCCCTGCCCCTTTCCAAGTCCACTGATAGGGGAGGACCTCCTCCCCTTTCATTTGACCCTGTTTTATCAGGTATCTTCAGGGCTGGCTGCAAAGTCCTCCTCTGTGATCTAACAGACTGCTCCTCCCCTGGGGGTGGGGGGGGGAGTCAAACAGCCTGCCCTTGAGATCCTGTTAGAAATAGTCCGTGTTCCCCTTACTTTGAAAAACTACATGCAGAAAAATGAAAATAGATCCATATTTATCACCCTGCACAAAACTAAAGTCCAAGTGGATCAAGGACCTCAACATAAAACCAGATACTCTAAATCAGTTGGAAAAAAAAGTGGGGAACAGCCTAGAACTCATTGGCACAGGAGACAACTTCCTGAACAGAACACCAACAGCACAGGCTCTAAGAGCAACAATCAATAAATGGGACCTCATGAAACTGAAAAGCTTCTGTAAAGCAAAAGACACTGTCTTCAAAACAAATAGACAGCCTACAGATTGGGAAAGAATCTTCACCAACCCTTTATCTGACAGAGGGCTAATATCCAGTATATATAAAGAACTAAAGAAGCAGAAAAGCAACAAACCAAGTAATCCAATTAAAAAATGGGGAACAGAGCTAAACAGGGATTGAGCATTTTAGTCAGGGTCCTCTCTCTTGCTTAGTTTCTTTAGATGTACAGTTTTTAATAGGTGTATACTATGTTATGTCTATATGAGTGAGTATATACCGTGTGTGTCTTTCTGCTTCTGGGACAGCTCACCCAGGATGATCCTTTCCAGGTCCCACCATTTACCTGCAAATATCATGATTTCCTGAGTAATACTCCATTGTGTAGATTGCCACAATTTCTGCATCCATTCCTCCACTGAGGGGCATCTGGGCTGTTTCCAGCTTCTGGCTATTACAAATAAAGCTGCTACAAACATGGTTGAGCAAATGTCCTTATTGTGTACTTGAGCCTCTTTTGGATATATGCCTAGGAGTGGTGTGGCTGGATCTTGAGGAAGCGCTATTCCTAGTTGTCTGAGAAAGCGCCAGATTGATTTCCAGTGTGGTTGTACAAGTTTACATTCCCACCAGCAGTGGAGGAAGGTTCCCCTTTCTCCACAACCTCTCCAGCATGTGTCGTCACTTGAGTTTTTCATCTTGGCCATTCTGATGGGTGTAAGGTGAAATCTTAGGGTCGTTTTGATTTGCATTTCCCTAGTGGCTAATGACTTTGAGCATTTCTTTAAGTGTTTCTCTGCCATTCAATATTCCTCTACAGAGAATTCTCTGTTTAGTTCTGTTCCCCATTTTTTAATTGGATTACTTGGTTTGCTGTTTTTCAGCTTCTTTAGTTCTTTATATATACTGGACATTAGTCCTTATTAATAAATGAAAGCATAAGACTTTGGGAAGCAGCATAGCCAGCCCAACCCTGCTTGTATTTCTCAAAAATTTACTCATTTTGAGTCTGTTTTTAATAGGACATTTTAATATAAATTTTAATTTAAAAATCTATTTTCTTATACCCTTAACCCAAATCTCAGTAATATAAAATCCATACAAGCCCATATTAAACACCCATTGGTAAGAGACACAATCCAGTATATAAGCTATGGATTTTGACTCTGTGGGGCTATTCCTGGCTTCATCATTAGCACAGTGAATTTCTTTGCTTTAAGAACTTTAGTATAAAAAAAGAACTTTAGTATAATGTTAATATACTTTAATTGTCATTTCTGTGGTATAAATTGTCTTATTAAGATATAATTTCCAAGGAGCTAAATTTATTTACTTAATTAAAGTCTATTGTCTCCTCAGAACGAATATACTCAGAAATCAACTCAAATTTGAAAATGGGAAGAGTGAGGAGAAAGAGAACATACTGCTTAGCATAATGGCATCTCTAACAGCTCCGCATTAGTGTACACAGTGCCTGCAATCTTGTGAAATGGTATGCAGCACCAACAATGATGATCCTTCAACACTGAAGCCATCAAAACAGCAATTCCAAAACTGATTAGGATTTTTCTGCTCTATACAAAATGTATTCAGTTTCAGAAGGATAAAAGCATATGTAGAGATCTTGATTTTGATTAATTATAAAATAAAAAAATTCCTGTACATATCTAGTGTTGGAAGTTGCAGAAAAGCTGATAATATGGGTATGTACTGAAAAAAATATTGATTGGTCCTTGTTTTTTTAATATATTGAAAGTAGATTTATTATTAAATATTTCAGAACAAAATTCTCAAAACTAGTAGGGGCTTCAGGCATCAATATTAGATAGATTATGAAGATTCCGAATCTTATTATTTGATCTGTTCATGCCAATGACTCAAGATCCATGAGGCAAGAATTTCAGAATGACTATGCCACTACAAAAAACATTAGTTGCTCTGATTTCCACATAGCTCCACCAGTTTGCACTCCTACCAGCAATGAATAAGTACTTCCTTTTCCCTGAATCCTCACCAGCATGTTCTGTCATTTGGCTTACTGATCCTGGCCATTATGACTGAAAAATACATGAAATCTCAAACCAGTTTTAGTTACATTTCCCTAACGGCTAAGAATGTAGAATATTTTTAAAGTGTTTTTTTGGGTATTTGTTTTTAAATTGCATATGGATATATAAGTATACTCATTTTACATCCTTGCTGTAGATCCATTCCTCCTCCCCTTCCAGTTCCATCCTTCTCTCCACCCCCCTTTCCTCTTTTCTGCAGAAAAAGGGAGCTCCCTTTCCCATCTACTCCAGCTCATTAAGTTGTATCAGGACTGAGCCTGTCTTCTTCCCCTGTGGCCTGGCAAGGGGAAAGTGATCAAAAAGCTGGTAAGAGAGTCCACATCTTTCCCTTACTAGAGGACCTATAGGAAGCCTAACCTGCCCATCTGCTACATCTTTGTAGGGGTCTTATGTCCAGTTCCTTTATGGTCCTTGGTTGATGCTTCAGTCTCAGCAAGCCCTTCTGGGCCCTGGTTAGTTGTCTCTGATGGTATTCTTATGGAGTTTCTGTCACCTCCAGGTCCTTTTCTCTTTCCTTCCACTTTCCCACAAGACTCCCAAAGCATTGCCCAGTGTTTGGCTGTGGCTCTCAGCATCTGTTTAGAAGTGCTGCTGGATAGAACCTCTCAGAGGACAATTTTGTTAGGCTCACTTTCTCAGATATTTGAGAATTATCTTTTTAGAACTCTCTGTTTAGTTCTATACCCCATTTTTAATTATTTGTTTGTTTGGTTAGTTGGTTGGTTGGTTTTCTTGATGGTTTGAGTTTTTCGCTCTATATAGTCTAGATACTAATCTTCTATCTCATGGGTAATTTGTAAATATTGTTCTCTTTTTCTGTAGGCTGCACTTTTCCTCCAAAATAGTGGTGTCCTTTCCAGTAGAGATACTGCTTAGCTTCATAAAGTCCCATTTATTAATTTGTGTCTTAATGCCTGTGGTATTGGTGTCCTGTTCAGAAAACCTCTTTGTGTGTCAATAAGTATAAGCATATTTCACACTATTTGTTTTAGAGTATGTGGTCTTATATTGGGGTCCTTGACAAATTCAGAATTTTGTGCAGTCAAGAGATATACAAATCAGTTTACATTCTTCTACCTGTAACTGTTCAGTTTGGCCAGGATTCAAACAGCTGAAAATTTATCTACATAAATATACAGCTATATTACTCTTTGGTGTAGAACCAAAGAATGTTACATTGCTCTACACAGATCTTGCTCATCCATGTTCATTGCTGCTCTATTCATATTAACCAGACATTGGAAACAGCCTACTTGTGCACCAGTTGATAAATGGATAATGAAAAGTGATATATTTACAAAACGGAATGTTTTACAACTGTTAAGAAAACAGAAATTATAAAATTTGCAGATACATAGAGCTTAAATCAATCATCCTGAATGAGATAACCCAGAACCCAAGAGATAAATACTGTACATTTTCTTTTACATGTGATTGCTAGATTTTAAGTTTTATATATGTGCATTTCAATTCAATTAACCACAGAGTTTAAGTAGCTACTAAGAAACCAGTGGGGAGAAAATATTTCTAAGGAATGGGAAATAAATTAAAAGCAGAAGGAATAAATAAAGACAAGGACCGAGTGGTAAAATCCAAATTAAAAAGAGAATAGGAGGGGGAAAATTAACACTAAAGGTCTTTTGATAAACTATATGGAAACCGGTTAGTGTAGCAGCTTCTTAAAATATGCACATATATGAAAGGGCTTTGAATGCAGTCACGATATAGTAGAGGAAACAATGACTCAACTAGATATATTATGACACCAAGTAAAATCTCCAGTGGCAGGAATGGGTAACATTGCATTGAGTCATTTGACAAAGGAGTTTCCATAGGTGCCTCCAAACATCATGGGCTATTACCAAGAATATTGGTACTCACCATAGTCTGATGGTAAGGACCTGCTATTAAAGACACAACTCACGTAGTTAATAAATATAGAGAAATATGTCTGGTTTCCAACTAGAAGCTTCCCCTCTAATGACTAGTGCACATGGTTCTGGAATACATTTTGCATGCTACTACAGGAGCAAAATAATCATCAATTTCACCCAGATGGGAACCCTACAACCTGCAACAAAGACCATCTTACAAGATATAATGAGACCATAGTGGCTCAGATGTTATGAGAGTAACCGACCACTTCTTATTATATTAAAGACCAACTCCGTAAGCAGAATACAAGACTGACACTGCTGTGGGGGGGATACAAAGTGAATAAAGTGTAATTAATTAAAAAATTAAAAAAAATGGAATAGCGCTTCCTCAAGATCCAGCTATACCACTCCTAGGCATATATCCAAAAGATACTCAAGTATACAACAAACACATTTACTCAACCATGTTTGTAGCAGCTTTATTTGTAATAGCCAGAAGCTAGAAAGAACCCAGATGCCCCTCAGTTGAGGAATGGATACAGAAATTATGGTACATCTGCACAATGGAATATTACTCAGCAATAAAAAAATAAGGAAATCATGAAATTTGCAGGTAAATGGTGGGATCTGGAAAAGATGATACTAAGTGAGGTATCCCAGAAGCAGAAAGACACATAGGGTATATACTCACTCATAAGTGGATATTAGATATATAATATAAGATGAACATACTAAAATCTGTATGCCTAAAGAAACTAATAAAGGAGGACGACTCTGGCTAAGTTCCTCAATCCCCACTCAGAAAGGCAAAGAAGATGGACATCAGAAGAGAGAGAAAACGGGGAACAGGACGGGAGCCTACCACAGAGGGCCTCTGAAAGGCTCTACCCTGAAGGGTATCAGAGCAGATGCTGAGACTCATAGCCAAACTTTGGGCAGAGTTCAGGAAAACTTATAAAATAAGGGGGAGATAGTAAGACTTGGAGAAGACAGGATCTCAACAAGGAGAGCAACAGAACCAAAAAATCTGGGCACAGGTGTCTTTTCTGAGATTGATACTCCAACCAAGGACCATTCTTGGAGATAACCTAGAACTCCTGCACAGATGTAGCCCATGGCTACTCAGCATCCAAGTGGTTCCCTAAAAATGGGAACACGAACTGATTAGCCTGATCTTTGATTACCTCCCCCTGAGGGGAGAGCAGCCTTACCAGGCCACAGAGGAAGACAATGCAGCCACTCCTGATGAGACCTGATAGACTAGGATTAGAAGGAAGGAGAGGAGGACCTCCCCTATCAGTGGACTTGGGAAGGGAAATGGGTGGAGAAGAGGGAAGGAGGGTGGGTTTGGGAGGGGAGGAGAGAGGGAGCTACAGCTGGGATACAAAGTAAATAAACTGTAATTGATAAAAATAAAAAAATTAAAAATATATAGGAATAACATTATTCCTAATGACATATTGCTATTTTCATAGAGGACTCACTCAACCCTCATCAGAGAAACTTCTTCTTACATTAAATAGCAATTCAAAAGGATATCCACAACCATTAATATTCATATGGTGAGAGGTTTTTGGGAACGCAGCCCTAAATGAGATGCTTCCTTCAAACACCTCATCTGAAAATTCAGGAACCTATGCTGAAGAGGTAGGAGAAATATTTCAAGAGCCAGAGGGGTAAATGGCTCCAAGAAAGTACCATTTTTCATAAAAATATGTCCAAAGCACATACGAATTCACATAGTGGCAAAATATACAGGACCTGCACAAGCTCAAAGCAGACAAAAAAAGTAACACCTCAAACGAAGAAGCTACTTGCAATTTAAAACTGTTGGAGAAAAGAATATCAGCTTTCTCAGTGCAGTAACAATGATTATAAAAACTCTTGTTTAGGGCAGGCCCCAGGCACAAGAGTACTTGGTTAATACAAAAGGGACTTTTTTTTTTTTTTTTACTATGTGCACTTTTTCAAAATAATTTTTTATATTAATCACAGGTTATTTACCTTGTATCCCAGCCATAGCCCCCTCCTTTATTCCCTCCCAATTCCATCCTTTCTCCCTCATCTCCTCTCTGCCCCTTTTCAAATCCACTGATAGGGGAGGTCCTCCTCCCCTTGCATCTGACCCTAGTTTATCAGATCTCTTCAGGACTAGCTGCAAAGTCCTCCTCTGTGGCCTAGCAAGGCTGCTCCTCAATTGGGGTGTAGGGAGAGGTCAAAGAGCCAGCCACTGAGTTCATGTCAGAAATAGTCCCTGTTCCACTCACTAGGGAACCCACTTGTATACTGAACTGCCATGGGCTACATCCCAGCAGAGGTTCTGGGTTATATCCATACATGGTCCTTGGTTGGAGAAACAGTCTCAGAAAAGACCCCTGTGCCCTGTGCCCTGATATATTTGGTCCTTGTGGAGCTCCTGTCCTCTCTAGGTCATACTGACTCCCCCCTTCTTTCATAGGATTGCCTGCACTCTGCCAAAGGTTTGGTTATGACTCCCAGCATCTGCTTTGATAGACTGCTATGTAGAGTCTTTCAGAGGCCTTCTGCAGTAGGCTCCTGTCTTGTTTCTTGTTTTCTCCTACTTCCAATGTTCATCCCATTGATCTTTCTAAGTGAGAGTTGATCATCTTACCCTGAGACCTCCTTCTTATTTATCTTCTTTAGGTGTACAGATTTTAGCATGTTTATCCTATCTTATAGGTCTAGTACCCACTTATAAGTGAGTATATACCATATGTGTCTTTCTGCTCCTGGGATACCTTACTCAGGATGAGCTTTTCTAGATCCCACCATTTGCCTGCAAATTTCATGATTTCCTTGTTTTTAATTTTGTTTGTAGCAGCTTTATTCATAATAGCCAGAACTGGAAACAACGCAGCTATCCATTAATGGAGAAATGGATACAGAAATTTTGGTACTTTTACACAATGGAATATGTGCACTTTTACTTTGCTTGGTGTTTTGTGTTTCATTGAGTTTCTTTTTTTATTTTAGTTTATTTGCATGGCTGTATGTTACAATAGTGAGCAAAATCATATATATCTTAATCTTCACAGAACTTTTAATGTAATATAGACATTAATAAAATATTAAACAAAAACTTTAATAAATAGCAGCTTTAACAATGAAGAAATGCCTTTGAGATCTTCTAACACAATCTTCCAAAATCTTCAAAGATAACCAACACATGAAAATCTCCTTTACAGAGGTAGCTTGAGGCAGCTCAGTTTCCCAGTGGGTTTCCTAGTAAGGGGAACAGGGACTGTCTCTGACATGAACCCAGTGGAGAGCTCTTTGATCACCTCCCACTGAGGGGGGAGCAGCCTGACCAGGCCACACTCCTGCTAAGACCTGATAGGCTAGGGTCAGATAGAAGGGGAGGAGGTCCTCCACTATCAATGGACTGGGGAAGGGGCATGGGAGGAGATGAGGGAGGAATGGAGGGCAGGATTGGGAGGGGATGAAGGTGGGGCTACAGCTGGGATACAAAGTGAATAAATTGTAATAAATAAAAAATTATATTAAAAATTAATGCACATTAAAATATATAATCTTAAAATGTCACAGAATCTCTAAAAATATAACTTTCAGCATTTCCATAAAAAGTTAAAAGTTGCAAGTAAATGGAAAGTAACAATAGTAACATTATGTAATTGCAGAGAAAAAATATTAAATGGTCTTCTGCCCCAGCATTTACAATTAGAAACTAAGCTCAGCTTGGGCTTAGTATCTTTGACCTTCAATGTGGCCCATAGTAGAAAAATTAATAGTGAAATCTCATTAACCAAAATAAAGTACGCTCTAATTGTGAAGGTGATAGATGAAGGCCCAGGTGGAGGGCCAGAAGTTCAGAAGAGCAATCCATTTTGTTGGCCCACAATGAGAAGAGGCATCTGTGCCTCTTAGAAAATTACTATCTTTAGAGCTGGCTTGGAACCCAGACTGAGTTTGGCTTATTAGCTGAATGACTTTGAACAAGACTTTTGTTCTTTCCAAAACTGAATTTATTTATCTGTAAAAGGAGGAAAATTTCCAGGTTATGTCTTGTGACTCTGACATTGGATAAGTCTACCACATCTAAAGAGTCATGTTATATCCCCTTAGTGAAAAGCAACCATAATAGTGGAATAAAAAGTCAGTTAGATACGAGTTCAAATCTCTGCAACCATCTGTGTAAACCTAGGAAAACCCCTTGTCATTGTTGGCATATATTCTTTCTGTGAAATGCAAATAATATGTATCCTGTATTATTGTTATGAGCATTACAGGAAGTATATAAAGCATCAGACAGAATATATGAATATTTTCTTATTTTGGGGATTATAATACAGAACAATAGCAAGTTTCTGATGATGTTACTCATTTAGCTCAGCAATTTCCATGTTTCTGAATCCAATAGATGTGCTAAAACTGGAAGATGATAGAAAAAGAAAAGCAATGACTGAGTATAACATACTTACATTTTAGAAGGATGATGGATCAGACTTACAAACTTACCCCAAACAACACAAAGATGATACATGATTTAAGCTTGGGTATCAAAATATGTAAGGATCCAAATGAGGGAACTACCCACTTCAGATTGAGGTAAAGCAGAAAGATACACATGGTATGTACTCACCTATAAGAGCTTGTTAGCCATATAATATAGGATAAACATACTAAAATCTACAGACCTAAAGAAGCTAAACAACAAGGAAGACCCTAGAGAAGATGCTTAATTCTCATTCAGAAGGAAAAACAAGATAGACAATGGAAGTGGTAGAACAGAGAGAACAGGATGGGAGCCTACCACAGATGTCCTCTAAAAGACTCCAACCAGCAGGGGATCAAAGCACATAGCAAGTGTATTGGTACAATCTTCTTGTGGAATGTATACAATTTACCCTTGTTCACTCAAATGCTGATTTCTCTACTCCACTATCTTATCTGGTTTCAATCGGACATTGCATTGGGATGCTTATTCTAAGCATTGCTTGTCTCAGATTTGTGTAAACATGTAGTTGTCAAAGGGCCAGCCAATGCTGCACAATGGAGAAAATACATCCTGGCCCGGACGGGAGGAGAAAGAAGCGAGTGGGGGTGGGAAATCTGAGAGCAGAGACCTGCAGGAGAGGACTTGGAACCACAAGGAGAGACGACCTGGCCTAAGATACGACTAAAAGCAAGTATAATGTTGGGAAATCTGAATGGGAGAAAGCTATGTGAGCTTAGAGGTTTAGGATGGAATAATCATTGCCCAACATTGTGCTCTAAGTTAACTAAATACATCCTAGTCTCTGTGTGGTAATTTGCATATACACCTGGTTTAGGAATAACTGCTGTTTAACTAAAAAATAAATCAATAATAAATATTAATCATCGACAACAGGAGTGCTTTGGAAGAAGGGGAATACAGAAGGATCTGGAACGGACAGGACACCAACAGAGCCAAAACTAAAAAAATAAATAAATAAATAAATAGATAGATAGATAGATAGATAGATAGATAAATAAGTAAATAAATAAATAAATAAGCTGGGCCCAGGGGTCACTACAGAGACTGAGGCACCAACCAAACACCACACATAGAGAGGACCTAGACCCCCCTGCTCAGATGTAGCCCATAGACAGCTTGGTTTCCATGTGGGTTCCTTAGTAAGAGTTGAAGAGACAGTCTCTGACATGAACTCTGCTGTTTGATCCTTGATCATTTCCTTCTTGTGGACAACCTAGCCAGCCCCAGAAGAAGAGGATCCAGGTAGTCCTGATGGGACCTGAGAGGCTAGGGTCACACAGTAGGAAAGGAGGACTTGCCCTATCAGTGGGCCAGGGGAGAGATATAGGGAAGGAAGAGGGAGGGAGGGTATTTCAGGAGGAGATGAGCAAGGGGATACAAAGTGAAAAAATGTAAATAATAATAATAGAAACATTTTTAAAAATAAAAATAAAGAAATTTTCTGATCAATAAAATTATAACTACATGTTAATACTCATTTCTTTCCTTAGTTTCATGCCAGGTCAAATTGGTTTTAAGAATAGACTGCTTGGGAAAGAACAACTTTCAAAGGCTAATAATCCTATATAAATAAACTTTTGTAGTTAACTAGCAAGAATCATTTTAATAATGTTGCTTAAATGATATTTCTCATACCTTCAAACCTGAATTTAATATAATCTCATTCTTTCTGAGTATTAGAAATTATAATACTTTAGCATGTAATAAAACCTCTTTATCTTAAGGCCTCCCCCCAAAAAAGATGGAGAAAAATCATTTGCAAAGACAAAGGGACAGAAACCTGTGAGACACACTGTGTTTAATTGGAGAGCAAATAATTATGCTAAAGTAATAGAAATTCTCTTTTTTACACCCGGCATAGGCATTTGCAAGCATAATTAGCATTCACTTTTTGAAAAAAGTTTTTTCGTCTAAATATCTAGCTAATACTTAAGTTATTTGGGGTTACGTTACAAAATCTTGTATCTGTTACTTCCCAGACCACTTTTCTAAATCATGAGTAATGAGAAAAGCAATTAAAATAAGTTTTCTAAATGCCAAGGTATGAAATTCTCATTTAGAAATTAAAAAGAAATAGATGGCCATTGGATACTTCTACACAGGAACATAGCATAGGTAAAGCTTCTATAGCCTAAGGAAATCTGGGAAAATGTAATGCACAATTGAGGGCTTGGACTCTGCAGCTCATCTATCTCAAACTGAATATGATTTCTGCCACACACTAACTTATTTTTTAATCTAACTTAGCTTGAATGTAGTATGTCATTTCCATTTTAGTCCATAATCTACAAGATTACAATATGTTCTTCCACAACCGGAAAGGTGGGTACAATAAGACGTCACACAGCACAAGAAAGTTGACCAGGTTGTATGCATAAAAATTATGAAGCTTAAAACTCAAGGTTTATATTCATTACCTGTATCAAAACTGGGTTGTTAATATGTAAAAAAGCTTTTTGTGGATACCTCATAGCTGATATTGTAAATAAATCTCTCTTCCTTTTCTTCCCTCAAAATCTCCCATACAATGTTCCCTGTTCTCCTTTAAATTAATGGCCTCTTTTCCTACTAATTGTTATTGCATGTGTATGCAAATACATATATAAACGTACAAAACATATATGTGTGTATACACATATATTTGTAAATATAAGCTGTTCAGTCCACATGTTACTTGTATATTTTCAGGGCTGACCTTAGGGAATGGACAGCCAGATGATTTGTTCTTAAGAAGGGAAGGCACTTCTCCATTCCAACCATTCCTCAGTTTCCTATAATTCTTTGTGCAGGACTCTTCCCTATCCAGTTTGGCATATTCATTGGTTTCTTCCTTATTCAGCTTACCAATTTTTTTAAAAGACAGAAATAAAAGAAAAGTTACTTCTAACTTTCCAAGATATACATATCAAGTTGGCAGACATTTCTGTCAATGATGCAGTTATCTTTGCTGCATGAGTTTACAAAGCAAGTCCAGCCTTGCTCCATATAATAAAAATGATAATAGAAACATAAATTTTTAGGTAATGGACATATTTCAACAGATTCCATTTACAATACACTCACACAAGACATCATTTATAATGGTACATATATACCTATTCTTGATGTTGTGAAGGTGACCTGAGCTTGCTGCATGGGGAAAGCAGTGCACTCAAGCAAAAACTTTACACATTACCTCACATGTAAACTGATAAGCTCAGTTTCACATGAGGGAAATTTATATCATGAAGAAACCTGAGGACCAAGTGTATTGGAACAACATATATAATAGCAGGTTCAAATTTTATTCTTAAAAAAAAAAACACCCAAGGATGAAAAAAAAATTAGCATGAACTTTAAAATTTTGAGTTTGAAGGAAGATATTTAGTAATAAAAAATAAAGATTAGTAGTATGGCCACAATACCTGATATTTAAAAATAAATTTCACTGGACACCAAAATGCTTTTCTTACTTCATTTCTCTTGGATGAAGACTTTAATAATAAATAAATAACAAATAACTAAGGTTCACTCCAAAAAGATATGACAATTTTTACCAGAAGAAAGGTGCCATGTGAAGACTTTGAAACAGTATTTCCTTACCTACTGAAGAAACTAAAGGCAAGCAGAGCTTAAGACTTCATAGAAAGCCTACACATAGTTTCTCTTCATGCATAAGTACAACTTCATAAAAAAGAGACTCAAGTTTAACAGAAATAGTCAACTTAAAATACTTTAATGATATTTTAAGCATGGAAAACCCATAAACTTGACTATTATTAAATGTTTATATATTATTAAATGGCCAAAGCATTAACAAGAAGCTATTGTAACCAATTTGCTCCTCCCAAATCAATTCAGCAGGACACATGGCTCATAGAGACTACAGTGACAAACATTGATCCCGCATGGAGCTACACTGGGTCCCCTGTGTAAGGCTGTTAGTGTGTGTTTTGGTGTGGGACTCCTAACAGTGGTTGCCTCTGACCTTTTTTTTTTTTTTTTTTGCCTGCTCTTGGTACTCTTTTTCTCCTGTTGGGTTGCTTTGTCCAGCCTCAATATGGACTGGCTTTTGCCTAGTCATATTGTAGCTTGTTTTGTCCTGTTTGACTGCCCTCTCTTAGAGGCCTGCTCTTTTCTGAAGAGGAAATGGAGGAGAAAGTGGATCTGGGGAAGGTGAATTGGAAGATAGTTGAGAAGAGTGCAAAGAGGAGAAACTGAGGTCAGAATGTATTACATGAGAGAAGAATCTATTTTCATTTTAGAAAGTCATAGCTGTACTGAAATGATGACATTGTAATATATAAATGCACTGAACATGAAAACCATACGAGACAGAAAACTTTTGCCCCATAGGAGGTATATTAAAGTAACAGCAAACAGTACCTCTGTAATAGCAAATTTATCTCTATTATGGCCCAGCTGGTTAGGTGTATCTAGCATTTATTCTGTATATTTTAAAACAAACAAACAAATAAATAAAAACATTCTGAATTAAAGAGTGCTAATACAAAACATTGGCAGCCTCTTGGGGGCTCACATACCTTAAGAAAACTGACTTTTCTTCTCCAGCAGCTGTCAGCTAGTGAAGAAATTTCATGAGCCCCTTCATAATCCATGCTGGAATTTGTACAGTCAAACTCTACTACTGAGTTCAGATGTGCAGCAGCCCTGTAATGTCAGCCAATGCAGTTTCACTGCTGACATCTACTACCTCTGGCTCTAAGAATCTTTCAGTTCCACTCTTGTCCTATCCATTAATGGGAACCAGTGAATTTTACAAAAGACAACAAGATCTTGGGAAGTAATAAGTGGAAGAGGATAGAGAAAAAATTGGAGGAAAATTAAAGAGGGAGGGATTTAAGAAAAACATATTATATGCATCCATAAAATTCTCAAATGATTTTTTAAATGGGAAAGAAATTCACAATACTTAACTGTTATGAATTCTATTCCTTCCCTATGCCCCCAAATCATCTCTTTACTATTATGTGCAGAATATTTTTCATTCATTCATTCATTCATCCATCATTCAAGATATTTACTTGATACATATTAAATGCCAAACTCAGTGCTATATACTGAAATATAAAAAGACTTTGCCACTGCCCCTAAGAGACTTGGAGTATTTGAAGAAACCTCTACAAGTAAATAGATAATTGGTACACAGAGTTAGAAGTAGTATAAGATGAAAGCATAAAGGGAGGCTGAAAAGGTTGAGTTCAGTCTGGAGGCCCTCTGTGGAAGGCTTCTGTCCTGTTTCCTGTCTTCTCCTACTTCTGATGTCTATCCTGTTTGCCCTTCTGAATAAGGATTAAGCCTCTTCCCTACAGTCCTCCTTGCTGGTTAGCTTCTTTAGGACCATAGATTTTAGTATGTTCATCCTATATTATATGGCTAATATCCACTTATAAGTAGGTACATACCATGTGTGTCTTTCTGCTTCTGTCTTACCTCTCTCTTTTCTAGTTGCATCCATTTGCCTGTAAACTTCATGATGTGCTAAGTAGTATTCCATTGTGTAAATGTACCACAATTTCTGTAACCATTCCTCGGCTGAGGGGCATCTAGGTTGTTTCCAGATTCTGTCTATTTATGAATAAAGTTGCTATGAACATAGTTGAGAAAATATCTTTGTATGGTTGAGCACCTTTCAGATATATGCCCAGGAGTGGTTTAGCTGGGAGAGTCAGCACAATTTTCAGACAGGCTTCATTCATCTATGGCAGTCATTCTACATGTAGACCACCTAAAAAAATATGTCACTCCATATATCCAGCCTTCCTTTGCCATTCACTCAGCTGATTCTAAGCACCTATTCCATGTCATGCTCTGAAGTTACAAAATGGAGTGAGACAGGAAGTTCCCAGAGCTCATGAAACTGTTACCTGATTTTACAAACTGTAAAGCCTTTATAAAGAATGTCAAACTGTAAAAAATACCAGCAAATGACAATTTTCAATGTTTACTGTATGACTCCATATATGTAAATTTCCTTATACTTGATATTGTCATCTGCAAATGAAAATATGAATATTTTTTGTTTCACCAAATTATTTCCAAGATTCTGACATAACAAAGGCAAAAACACATTGAAAACTAGAAATCCAGAAAATATTTTATGCTAGTCTTCTCTATGTGCCAGCTCTTACTTTCTTTTCCAACTTCCATGTTGTGTCTAGGCCTCAAATTAAATAACACAGATATCTCACTTAGTGATGGATACTCATTAGTACCTAAGTCTCAGCACTTTGATACACTGTTAGGACTCTCAGCTCTGACCATTAAGTCCACAGTCAGAAGAGAACAGTGAATGCACGGACACTACCGCTCAACCCACTTTCTCCACTCTATACACTCCAACATTTCCTGTCAAGCCATCATTCAGATGGCTCTTCCTACACCCATTAAAATAATCTAGACAGGCTTTTCAGATATTCTCAGACTTTAGCCTTAATCTAGATAACCCTCAGAGGTGTGCCCAGGAGCCTGCTTCTATTGTGATTCAACAGACTGGCAGGTTGCCAAATAACACTCTTTCCAAATTTTCTAGTACCTTTTTTACTTATTTTCTTTAAATTTTAGATGTCCTTTGCTTATTGATTAGGTTTACTATTAGGCATTTTATTTACTTTTTAAAGCTATTGTGAATAAGATATTCTCCATGATTTTCCTCAGCATGTTTGTTATCATTATATAAAAATTGACTGAGTTTTGTATATTGCCTTTGTACATTGCTACTTTGATTAAATTATCAGTATTAAGAGTTTTCTGTTGAATCTTTATGGACCCTTATTTGTAGAATCATAACAGGTGCAAACAGTGCTAACTTGAATTTTTCCTTTTATTTGTATCCTTTTTATTTCTCTCTTTCTTATTGCTGTAACTATACTAACTTCAAGGACTATACTGAATAAGATTTGGGGAGGAGGGAGGGGCTAATGGGGGATACAAAATGAATAAAGTGTAATTAATAAAAAAATTAAAAAAATAAAATAAAAATTTTTAAAAAAAGATTTGAAAAAATGGACACACTTCTTTAATTCTTGGTTTTGATCAAAATGCTGTCTATTCTTTTTGCATTCAGTATAATGTTGGTCATGAAGCTTCTTATCCAGCTTTGTGATGTTGACATAAGACACTTCTGTTTTCTTTGGTGCTTTTATCATGAAAAGATATTGGATTTCATCAATGGTCTTTTCTGTATTTATGAGGTGATCATGTGATTTGTTATTGATTCTGTTAATGTGACATTTTACACTTATTTACTGATAATTAATGAACTATCCATGTGTTTCTGAAATGAAGCCAATTTTGTCACAATGATTTTTTAAATATATTTTTAAACTCTGTTTGGAAATATTTTTAAATTTTATTATATTTTATTAATTACACTTTATTCACTTTGTATCCCCCCATAAGCCCCTCCCTGCTACCCTCCCGATCCCACCCTCCCTTCCCCTTCCTCATGCATGCCCCTCCCCAAGTCCACTGATAGGGGAGGTCTTCCTCTCCTTCCTTCTGATCTTAGTCTATCAGATCTCATCAGGTGTGGCTGCATTGTGGTCTTCTGTGGCCTGGTAAGGCTGCTCCCCCTCAGGGGGAGGTAATCAAAGAGCAGGCCAATCAGATTATGTCAGAGGCAGTCCCTCTTCCCATGACTATGTAACCCACTTGGACACTAAACTGCCATGGGCTACATCTGTGCAGGGGTTCTAGGTTATCTCCATGCGTGGTACTTGGTTGGTGTATGAGTCTCGGGGAAGACCCCTGTGTTCAAATTTTCTGGTTCTGTTGCTCTCCTTGTGGAGTTCCTGTCCTCTCTAGATCTTACTATTTCCCACTTCTTATATAAGATTCCATGCACTCTGCCCAACAGTTGGCCGTAAGTCTCAGTGTCTGCTTTGATAGTCTGCAGGGCAGAGCCTTTCAGAGGCCCTCTGTGGCAGGTTCCTAGGTTTTGTTTCCTGTTTTCTTCTTCTTCTGATGTCCATCCTCTTTGCCTTTCGTGGTGGGGATTGAGCATTTTAGTCAGGGTCCTCTCTCTTGATTAGTTTCTTTAGATGTACAGATTTTAGTAGGTTTATCCTATGTTATATGTCTATATGAGTGAGTATATACCATGTGTATGTTTCTGCTTCCGGGACAGCTCACTCAGGATGATCCTTTCCAGGTCCTACCATTTATCTGCAAAGCTCATGATTTCCTTATTTTTTTATTGCTGAGTAATACTCCATTGTATAGATGTACCACAATTTTCTACATCCATTCTTCCGTTGAGGGGCATCTGGGCTGTTTCCAGCTTCTGGCTATTACAAATAAAGCTGCTACAAACAAAAAGAGGCTCAAGTACACAATAAGGATATTTGTTTGGAAATATTTTATGACAAGTTTTACTTCCATGTTTATCAGTGATACTGGTCTACAATTTCTTTAATGTTGTTGTGTACTTATCTGATTTTTGTGTCAGAAAATACAGGCTTCATAACACAGTTTGAGTAGCATAGGTTATCTTTCTGTTTCATGAACAGTTTTGAGAGACACTGATATTAGTTCTCATTTAAAAGTCTGGTAGAACTTTAGAAATCAATCTGGTGCTTTCTCAGACAATTAAGAATAGTGCTACCTCAAGATCCAGCTATAACACTCCTGGGCATATAACCAAAATATGCTCAGGTACACAACTAGGACATTTACTCAACCATTTTCATAGCAGCTTTATTCATAATAGCCAGAACCTGGAAATCACCCAAATGTCCCTCAGTTGAGGAATAGATACAGAAATTGTGGTACAATTTCATGACGGAATACTACTCAGCAATTAAAAAAAAAATCATGAAATACACAGGCAAATAGTGGGAGCTAGAAAAGATCATCCTGAGTGAGGTATCCCAGAAGCAGAAAGACACACCTGGTATAGTCTCACTTATAAGTGGATAATAGACATATAATATAGGATAAACGTACTAAAATCTGTACACCTAAAGAAGCTAAGCAAGAAAGAGGACCGGGGTAAGATAATCAATCCTCACTCAGAAAGGCAGACAGGACGAGCATTGGAAGAGGGAGAAAACTGAAAACAGGACAGGAGCCTACTACAAAGGGCCTCTGAAAGACTCTACCCAACAGTGTATCAAAGCAGATGCTGAGGCCCATAGCCAAACTTTGGGCAGAGTGCAGGGAATCTTATGAAAGAAGGGGTAGATAGAAATACCTGGAGGGGACAGGAGCTCCACAAGGAGAACAACAGAACCAAGAAATCTGGGCCCAGGGGTCTTTTCTGATACTCCAGCCAAGGACTATGCATGGAGATGTCCAAGAACCCCTGCACAGATGTAGCCCATGGCAGCTCAGTATCCAAGTCTGTTCCTAGTAAGGGGAACTGGGACTGTCTCTGACATGAATTCAGTGGCTGGCTCTTTGATCACCTACCCCTTAATGGGGCAGCCTTACCAAGCTATATAGGAAGATAATGCAGCCAATCTTGATGAGACCTGATAGACTAGGGTCAGATGGAAGAGGAGAAGAACCTCACCTGTCAGTGAACTTGGAGAGGGGCATGGGAGGAGATGAGGGAGGGAGAATGGATTTGGGAGAAAATGAGGGAGGGGGCTACAGCTGGGATATAAAGTGAATAAACTCTTAATTAATATAAAAAATTAAATTAAAATTATTAAAAAAGAAAAACAAGTCTGGTAGAATTCAGAAGTGAATTCACCTGGAATATGATGTTTTTACTTGAGAAAAAAATTTTTTGAGAGATTGTTACTGAATTGAGGTCAACTATGCTGTAACATCCAACAATGAATGATTTATAAACCTGGATATGCCAGTGTTCTCTACATATGTATTTAGAATTGCAATATGCTCTTGAGAGTTTTTCCTTTAATCAATATGGAATGACTTCTTTATCTCTCCTGAATAGTTCTGAATTGAAACATATTATTTCAGAGATTGAGGTGGCATGCATTGTGTATTTTACTTAGATTGTAGTATCTTATTCCATCATTTTACCCTAATCCTGTGTATATCTATGCCAGTGGTGCATTTCTTCCAGGCAACGGAGAGATAAGTACTGTTTTTTGATCCAGTTTGCTAGTCTTTTAATTAGGAAAGGACACCATTAATATTCAGAATAAGTGTTGAATGGTACACACGGATTCCTGTCATTTTGTTGTTTTCCTAGTATTTGGTACTTTGCTAATCCTTGTTTTCTTATTTACTGTCCTTGTGTAGTTTATTCTTTACTGTATTTACCTTTCGGTTCTTGTGTAGGAGTCCTTCAAGTAGCTTCTGTAGAACTGATTCAGTGATCACCAAGTCCTTTAGTTTATGTTTGTCCTAGAACATGTAATTCTTCTCAGTTTTGAGGAATAATGATTCTGGAAATCATAATCGGGGTTGTTACTGTGTTGTAAAGCCATTGAACACCTCATTCCAATATTTTCTTCCTGGCTTTTGGTTTCTATTACAAAAACTGCTGTTATTCTGATGCATTTTCCTCCACATGTGACATAGCTTTTCTCTACTATAGCTGTCAATATATATATATATATATATATATATATATATATATATATATATATATATTGCTATTGTTTTACCTGTAATGTGGTACAGGAAGATTCTTTTTTATCTTACCTGTTTGGTGCTATAAATGTCTCCTCATTGTCATGGCTACCTCTTTCCCTCGCTTTGGAAAACTCCATGCTGAATTTATTGGGTATATTTTCTGTGCATTTTGGGCCTTGAAATTCAACTTTTATGCTCAAGATTTATGTTTTTTTTTTTTTTACTGGTATCACATTTATATCTATCATATGTTCTATACATGTTTTCTTATTTTAGCCTTTGAATTTTTGTAATTGTCTTCCAGCCTTGATAACTGGTCTTCACCTTTATCCATTCTGTTGAATAGGCTTGGCAGTATGTGGCTATGCCTGCTAACCTGTCTTATCTTCTCCCTACCCCCTCTCTCTCTTTCACATACCACTGGAGATAAGACAGACCTATAGTAGTCTCATTTTAAGGCATGGAAATTATATAGGAATGGGTACAGGAAGGGAACACCAATCCAGGAATAGCTCTGATTTATCTACATCCATTGTAAAAGGGCAAAAGGAACTCTTGTTCACCAAGAAAGAGGACAGAAGGCATGAATTAGACTAAAAAGGAAGAACAGTTCACCAGACTACTCTGCCTCCTGGGGAGGCTCCATAGACATCTTATGTTGAAGAATAGATAGCTGCAAGAAGATAAGGCTCCTAGTCTTCAGAACAGCAGTTATCCATCTATAGAAAAGACAGAGTTTGCACAAAGAAATGCCTTGTTTTTTAAGTAAAATCAAGCAAATAAACTTATCTTATTGAAAAATCTATGTTGTGGTACAAAAAGGTTCAGAAAGAGGAAACTAAAATCTCTGGAGAGTCTGGAGTATGTTGGTACTAATGCTCTTGATCTCAGGTTTACACTGTGTCTCACTTGGAATGTTCATTTTGGAAATATTTCACACAAATAAAAGAAACAGAAACTTCTAAACATTGACCAGGACAATAAATAAGAAAGCTATGGAATAGAAATTGTCTTTGCTTATGAATATAAAGTGACTGCATTGTCAGGGTTCTAGGTTATCTCCATGGATAGTCCTTGGTTAGAGTATGAGTCTCTGGGAAGTTCCCTGTGTTCAAATTTTCTTGTTCTGTTGCTTTCCTTGTGGAGTTCCTGCCCTGACAATGCAGCCACTTCTGATGAGAACTGATAGACTAAAATCAGAAAGGAGAGGAGGACCTCCCCATCAGTGGACTTGGGGAGGGGCATGCATGCAGAAAGGGGGGGAGGGTGGGACTGGGAGGAGAGGAGGGAGGGGCTTATGGGGGGATACAAAATGAAAAAAGTGTAATTAATAAAAGTTAAATAAAAAATTTTAAAAAAGAATATAAAGTGAAAGATGAGCATACAACAGTTTGTATTTGCTGTCTAGAGAAATGTTCCCTCTTTGGATAGTCAAACACAATAGATATGTGAACACTATAGAAGCCACATGAAACATCAATTTAAATAAATTATAAAAAATTATTCATTCCAAGGGACAAATCAATGTCTAGATATAAAGTCAAATATATGTTTGTTAGAAGATGACAAAGAGTTTGGAACATATTATATGACAGAGTTATTTCCATGAACATCAATTATACCAAAGTAGTGGGTATTGTTGTCTGGAAAAGAATCTCAGACTTGTTTTGATTTGCATTTCTCTGATGACTAAGGACATTGAACATTTCTTTAAGTGTTCTTCTGCCATTCAAAATTCCTCTGTTGAGAATTCTCTGTGTACACCATGTTTTAATTGGATTATTTGTTTGTTAGTGTTTAACTTCTTGAGTTCTTTATATACTTTGGATATTAGCCTTCTGTTGGATGTAGGGTTGGTGAGGACCTTTTCCCAGTCTGTAGGTTGTCTGTTTGTTCTGTTAGCAATGCCCTTTGGTTTACAGAAACTCTTTAATTTCAAGAGATCCCATTTATTAGTTGTTGATCTTAGCACCTGAGCTGCTGGTGTTCTTGTTCAAAAAATTGTCTCCTGAGCCAATAAGTTAAAGTCTCTTCCCCACTTTTCCTTTTAACAGATTTAGTATTTCTGGTTTTCTGTTGAGGTCTTTGATCCACGCGGACTTTAGTTTTATGCAGGGTTATAAATAAGGATCTATTTGCATTTTTCTACATGTAGAAATCCAGTTAGACCAGCATCATTTCTTGAAGATGCTATCTTTTTCCCATTGTATGATTTTGTCTCCTTTGTAAAAAATCAAGTATCCGTAGGTAGGTTTATTTCAGGATCTTTGATTTGATTCCATTGATCCATCAGTCTGTTTCCATGCAAGTACCATGAAGATTTTTTTACTGTTGCTTTATAGTACAGTTTGAGATAAAGAATGGGCATACCTCCAGAAGACCTTTTAATGTACAATATTGTTTTATCTATTCTGTTTTTTTTTTTCCACATGAGGTTGAGTTTTGTTCTTTCACAGACCGTTAAGAATTGTGTTGGCAATAGTCCGTGTCCCCCTTACTTTGGACCTCAAGGGCAGGCTGTTTGACACCTCCCCCCAGGGGAGGAGCAGTCTGTTAGGCCACAGAGGAGGACTTTGCAGCCAGCCCTGAAGATACCTGATAAAACAGGGACAGATGAAAGGGGAGGAGGTCCTCCCCTATCAGGGGACTTGGAAAGGGGCAGGGAGGAGACCAGGGAGGGAGTGTGGGGTTGGGGAGGGAATGAGGGAGCGGGATACAGCTGGGACACGGAGTTAACAAAATGTAACTAAAAAGAAAAAAATAAAAATAAAAATAAAAAAAAAAAAAGAATTGTGTTGGCATTTTCATTGAAGTCAAACTGGTAAGTTAAATTAGTAGAAAAATAAACGAAATAATGAATGGAAAATTCCTCAAAAGACTGTAATCTTAGATAAAAAACAAAAACTACCCAAACTCATTATTAACTAGAAACATAAGAAAAGTAAATAAACCATAAAAGCACTATTTTTTTAGTAACAAATTGGGATAAATGTGAGATAACAAGTTAAATTTCTGTCAGGGTTAAAAAAGTTATTTTCATTTACTTCATACATGTTGAGAGCATAAATTAGTCCAAATACTTCTGTGAGGTAATTTGATAATATTTATTTTTAAACATTTTAGAAACACATCATTTGGTCCAGTAATTTCTAGATTTTAAGAAAATAATTAAAGATGGCATAAATGCATTTCATGAAACCTATTCAGAATTGTTTAATCTTTATGAAGAAAAAAAAATTTATGAAAATATAAATAACCTAGCATAAAACTTAAATTGCTTAGCTACACATTAATAGCAAACAAGCACTATAAAGTTATGATATAGAAGTATGTTTGTTGCCATAGAAATATATTGATAGCCAAAAGTTTAATTAAAAATGACAAAACACAGTATGATCTCAGTTCTAGAAACCATTATTCTATCTAAATCTGGAAGGCATTAATAATTTTACATAATTATATGAATTAAGGGACATACATAATTGCTTATTTGTATTCCTGACATTTCTACATGTGTCTACTTACAAATGGTAAGAAAACATTTTGAATAAGAATCAGGAGAAGCAGTGCCATATTCAAACCTTCCTTACATCAGAACCCTGAGCTACCCCTCCTCAGAAAGCACCTCCTCTTTTTCCTGGCAGTCCTTTTAATCACTGTTTGTTATCTTCACCTTCAAGGCCAGCAATGTAAACATAGAATACATTGGCTTTTTGTAGTTGTTGTTTGTTTGTTTGTTTGTTTGTTTGTTTCTGGGATTTTGTTTTTGTTTTAAATTCTTTATTCTACATGGCTCAGGAGAAGACCTGCATAAAAATATTCATGGTCTCCCAGGAGACTTTCTCTGCTCTGGTAGCCAATGAATTTCAAAAAAGGAAGCAGGTTATACAGTATCTTGAAGGAAGCCACCTGTCCCTGGCCTAAGGATGAGGTGGGAACTGAAGAGAATAATATGTGTGGTGGGAAGAGCAGCATAAGCAAAGGCATCAAAAGAGAAGCTGGTTCATGCTGAAAAGCACACAAACATGCCAGCCACATGGGCCAGAGTACTCACAGGAGAGAAAGTGACAATCGTGGCAAGTTTTATGCGTTTTTTTTCTGAGTTTTTTTTTAAATTTTTTATTAATTACACTTTATTCATTTTGTATCCCCCATAAGCCCCTCCCTCCTCCCCTCCTGATCCCACCCTCCCTCCCCTTTCTGCATGCATGCCACTCCCCAAGTCCACTGATAGGGGAGGTTCTCCTCTTCTTTCTGATCTTAGTCTATCAGTTCTCATCAAAAGTGGCTGCATTGTCCTCTACTGTGGCCTGATAAGGCTGCTCCCCCCTCGGGGGGAAGTGATCAACGAGCAGGCCAATCAGATTATGTCAGAGGCAGTCCCTCTTCCCATTACTATGTAACCCACTTGGACACTGACCTGCCATGGGCTACACCTGTGCAGGGGTTCCAGGTCATCTCCACGAATAGTCTTTGGTTGGAGTATGAGTCTCTGGGAAGTTCCCTGTGGTCAAATTTTCTTGTTCTGTTGCTCTCATTGTGGAGTTCCCGTCCCCTCCAGCTCTTACTATTTCCCACTTCTTACATAGAATTCCATTCACTCTGCCCTTCAGTTGGCCATCAGGCTCAGCATCTGCTTTGACAGTCTATACTGCAGAGGCTTTCAGAGGCCCTCTGTGGCAGGTTTCAAGGTTGTTTCCTGTTTTCTTCTGGCTTTCAGAGGCCCTCTGTAGCAGGTTCCGAGGTTGTTTCCTGTTTTCTTTTCCTTCTGATGTCCATCCTTTTTGCCTTTCAGGATGGGGATTGAACACTTTAGTTAGGGTCCTCTCTTTTGCTTAGTTTGTTTAGATGTACAGATTTTAGTGGGTTTATTCTATATTGTATGTTTATATGAGTGAGTATATACCATGCGTGTCTTTTTGCTTCTGGGACAACTCACTCAGGATGATCATTTCCAGGTCCCACCATTTACCTGCAAATTTCATGATTTCCTTATTTTTCATTGCTGAGTAATACTCCATTGTATAGATGTACCACAGTTTCTGCATCCATTCTTCAGTTGAGGGGCATCTGGGTTGTTTCCAGCTTCTGGCTATTACAAATAAAGCTGCTATAAACATGGCTGAGCAAATGTTCTTTTTTGTGTACTTGCGCCTCTTTTGGATATATGCCTAGGAGTGGTATGGCTGGATCTTGAGGAAGCGCTATTCCTAGTTGTCTGAGAAAGCGCCAGATTTCCAGAGTGGTTGTACAAGTTTACATTCCCACCAGCAGTGGAGAAGCACATTCTTTTATTTATTTTTTTAATGTGGTAACTAATCTTTTTTTTTTAATTTTTTATTTAACTTTTATTAATTACACTTTATTCATTTTGTATCTCCCCATAAGCCCCTCCCTAGTACCCTCCTGGTCCCATCCTCCCCTCCCCCTTTCTGCATGCATGCCCCTCCCCAAGTCCACTATAGGGGAGGTCCTCCTCTCCTTCTTTCTGATCTTAGTCTATCAGTTCTCATCAGAAGTGGCTGCATTGTCAGGGTTCTAGGTTATCTCCATGGATAGTCCTTGGTTGGAGTATGAGTCTCTGGGAAGTTCCCTGTGGTCAAATTTTCTTGTTCTGTTGCTCTCCTTGTGGAGTTCCTGTCCTCTCCAGCTCTTACTATTTCCCACTTCTTACATAGAATTCCATTCACTCTGCCCTTCAGTTGGCCATCAGGCTCAGCATCTGCTTTGACAGTCTATACTGCAGAGGCTTTCAGAGGCCCTCTGTGGCAGGTTCCGAGGTTGTTTCCTGTTTTCTTCTTCTGGCTTTCAGAGGCCCTCTGTAGCAGGTTCCTAGGTTGTTTCCTGTTTTCTTTTTCTTCTGATGTCCATCCTTTTTGCCTTTCAGGATGGGGATTGAACATTTTAGTTAGGGTCCTCTCTTTTGCTTAGTTTGTTTAGATGTACAGATTTTAGTGGGTTTATTCTATGTTGTATGTTTATATGAGTGAGATGAGATTTAAGTATCCTCCCTTAACGCCTTTCTTACTGTTTAGCTTCTTTAGGTCTGTAGATTTTAGTATGGCTATCCTATAGTATATGGCTAATGTCTGCTTATATGTGTGTATATACCATCCATGTCTTTCTTTTTCTGGGTTACATCACTCAGGATGATCTTTTCTAGTTCCATCCATTTGCCTGCAAATTGTGGCACTTTTACAGAAATTGTGGCACTTGTACACAATGGAAAACTACTCAGCAATTAAAAACAAGGAAATCATGAAATTTGCAGGCAAATGGTAGAAAGACACATAATATAGGATAAACCTACAAAAATCTGTACACCTAAAGATGCTGAGCTAGGAGGAAGACCCTGGGTAAGATGATCAATCCTCACTCAAAAAGGCAATGAGGATGGACAATGGAAGAAGGAGGAAACAGGAAACAGGACAGGAGCCTACTACAGAGGGCCTCTGAAAGACTCTACCCAGCAAGATATCAAAGCAGATGCTGAGACTCATAGCCAAACTCTGGAAAGAAGGAGGAGAGAGTAAGACCTGGAGTGGACAGGAACTCCACAAGGATAGTAACAGAACCAAAACATCTGGGAACAGGGGTCTTTTCTGAGGCTGATACTCCAACCAAGGTCTATTCATGGATATAACCTAGAACCCCTGCTCAGATGTGGCCCATGGCAGTTCAATATCCAAGTGGGTATGCTAGTAAGGAGAACAGGGACTGTCTCTGACATGAACTCAGTGGCTAGCTCTTTGACTGCCTCCCTCTGAGTGGGGAGCAGCCTTCCCAGGCCACAGAGGAGGACAATGCAGCCAGTTCTGTTTAGACCGGATAATCTAGTTTCAGATGGAAGGTGAAGAGGACCTCTCCTATCAGTGGACTTGGAGAGGAACATAGGAGGAGATGAAAAAGGGAGTTGGGAATGAGGGGGGGCGGTCACAGCTGGGATACAAAGTGAATAAAATGTAATTAATATAAAAAATAAAAATTTAATTAAAAAAAGAAGAAAAAGGACTATGGGTAAGATGCTCAATCCTCACTCAGAAAGGAAAGAGGATGGATATCAGAAGATGGAGAAAACAGGGAACAGGACAGGAACCTACCACAGAGGGCCTCTGAAAGACTCTACCCTGCAGGATATCAAAGCAGATGCTGAGACTTATAGCCAAACTTTGGGCAGAGTGCAGGTAATATTAGGAAGTAAGTGGGAAAGAGTAAGAGCTGGAGAGGACAGGAGCTCCAAAAGTGGGCACAGCGGTCTTTTCTGAGACTGATACTCCAACCAAGGACAATTTATGGAGATAACCTAGAACCCCTGCACAGATGTATCCCATCGCAGCTCAGTATCCAAGTGGGTTCCCTAGTAATGGGAACAGGGACTCTCTCTGACATGAACTGATTAGCCTGCTCTTTGATCACCTCCTCCCCAGGGTGATGCAGCCTTACTGAGCCACAGAGGAAGACAATGCAGCCACTCCTGATGAGATCTGATAGACTAGGATCAGAAGGAAGGGGAGGAAGACCTCCCCTATCAGTGGAGCGGGGGAGGGGCATGGGTGGAGAAGAGGGAGAGAGGATGAGGTTGGAAGGGGAGGAGGGAGCGAGCTACAGGTGGGATACAAAGTGAATAAACTATAATTAATAAAAATAAAAACATTAGAAAAAGAATTCTCTTTCATTATTGTCTATTGCCAAAAGAGCAAATGCTATTTGAAAATCCAAAAGAGAAAGAGAATGTACATAGAATCACCTGGGCACATATCAAAGTATATATATATTAGAATTTAGAGTCTATATTTATTAGCCTATTTGGCTACTTTCAACCTTATAATAAGGTCTTGCTTACTTATTAATTCAGTAAAGTTTATTACATGACGTATTTGCAAGGACTCAGTGACAATTACTAAAAGGCCTCAATCTCCTTGTCCTTAATGTTTTCTTCTTTACTGTCATATCATATGTTACAATATAACAAATATAATATATATCAATACAGAAAGACTGTGAAAACATAAAGAAAAATGTTCATATGAAGTTTAATCTGCACTCATAAAATGTTACTGGAAGAATGAATAAATTCATGTATATTTCCCAATTTAGCTAGACTATTCAGTCAAGAAGATATGAGCTTTCATTATATATAATCATAATATAGGTTAGGAAATGGCTCAATCACATTCCAGTTGAATAATTCTGGGGAACTTACTAAATATAACTGCGATTTAGTGTTATCACCCATAATGGGAGAGCCATCATCAAATCTTGTCATGGTGAAACAACCTAAGGTCACAGGGAACTAAAACACCTCAAAATGAAGAAGATGGAAATGATTCACTTGCATTTCTCATAAGTAAAAAAATACCCAGAAAGTGACAAAATTTGATATACTTACAAAAACTCTTTATAAAAATGGTTTATTCATGATGATAGCTATGGATTCCAGGATAACATGTAATATTTTTGGGGTTTTTTCCCAACTACCACATATCCTATGATCTACAATGTCTGGGATGTCCTCTTCCCACCCTTCAGCACCCACTAATGTCAGAAATAGATGAGTAGAGCCATATTGATAAAGACACTCAAGTTACTGAAAAAGTCATTCTGTTGATTTATACCTGTCTGTCTCAGAAATAATAGCATGGTACATATAAAACTTTTTACTTTTAATTGTGCACACATTATTTTTTGCAGGGAAAGATTTGCTCATTTACAACTATGATATTTATAATGAAATGTTAATTTTTCTCTCACACATTTTGGATGAAATGCCAAATGATAACTGAATATTGAAAAGGGAAAATTGCCACAAATAACACAAATTATACCCACACCTACCTTATAGCTTTTGAGTAGTGTGCCACTAAACTCATAAACCTTTCCTGTGTTTACTGTGTTTGTTAAGATGACACTTTTAAATTTTAAATGCAGAGAAGTATGCTGAGAACAGGGCACATGATTGAAACGTGTGCCTGCCAAGGCACCGGAGCACAGGTCAGAGGACAGCCTGTGGTGTGGCTCCTCCCTTCAGCTTTAGTAAAGAAAAGGTCTGTGTTAGTTACTACTGGGTTTCTGACCTAGCTGTGCCATGAGCCTAGGCAGTCTCCTCTTTCTGCCTCCTATAGGCCCAAGGAAGACTGGGATCATATGAGCCATCTTCCCAGACTTTACTTCTTTTTCTATATACGTTATCCTGTTTTTCTCATTGATATCTGAAGAATGTAAAATTATTGTCCAGGAAAAAAAAATGGAACAAACTAGAATATTCAAAGGATATAGTAATTTGATCACAACATAAAATTATAAATAGCACAGTATACACTGGGAAACCTGAGTAGATGTAGGATGATATACTAGTGTTTGGATTGATGAGCAAAGTGGCTAAAAGTAGGTGGAGGCAAGGTTACAAAGAATCTTCTCTAACTTTAAATGAGTTTATGCTGGAGAATACAGCTCTGCATACAAGGCGTAGTACTTTCCGGGAATGCATGAAAACCTGAGTTCAATTCCAAGAAATGCAAAACACACAAAAATCCAAGTTATGAGAAGAATCCTCATCCTCAGAAGGATGATGTCTTTCGTTCATCCATCTGAGACTAGAAGGGATCTCCTATAACAACTTAGATGAACACTTAATTGGCAGTGCCTTTCAAGATATTCCAGAACTTATATGTTAATAATAAAATTATTTTTTCAAAACTAGATCTAAACTCTTAGCTTCATGACAATAATCACTAGCTTTAGAAAATGTGGTTTATGTCACAGACAGCATGATGCTATGTTACAATGAAAATATTTGATTTTTCAACTAGTTCCTAGTCACAAAGTCATAGTGATGTCCTAAATGACAGGAAGACAAAGAGCATCTTCTACTCCAATGTAGGGTCTCTGACATTAGGGCCTGTCACAGAGATCCTACATGTATTGGAGAGTCCATAAGTGACAGGACAATCTTGATTTAGTAAGGCAAATCCAGCTCTCCTACTGGGTAGACAGCTTCAGGATGGGAGCTGGTCACTACAAAGACCAGGTTGTGATGGGATGCTTAGGCCTTTCAGCCTCAGTGACAGAAGCTACAGGCGACTAAATTAGCCTTTGGAAAATAGGTTGTTGATAGTGAAAGGAAAAAAAAAAAAAAAACCAACACATATTTGACGTTGGAAGTATCCTGATTTAACAGTGAAGGAGAAAGTTTTTGAGTTAAAAGAAATAGTGTCATTAAATAACTGGCTATACCCCATGAGAGATTTTGTTTTGTTTTGATATGTTTAAGTTTAAAGTATGCCTGCAGAGTGTCTGGTATATCCTACTGGACTCTGGAAGTTTCTCTGCTGACTTATAAACTTCATTTCAGTTAGGCTAACACTACAGAGTTTTCAAAACATTTCTATGCAGTTTAAATAGTGTTTTGTGTTTCTTTTTAATTTTTCAAAGGTGGCAGCACCTGCCATGGCATTCACATAATAGACTATTTGCAGAAGTCCATTTTTGTTGATCCACCATGTGGGAATAAGCAGTCAAACTCGGGTTGTAAGGCTTGACAGCAAGCACCTCCACCGACTTAGCCATCTTACTGGTTCTTACATACAATTTAACTTACCTATAACATAACATAAGTATGGGACTGATATTCCATTTTCCAAATATAAAATAAAGACTCAGAAATATCAAGATTTTTGCCCAAACTTATACCATTAAAAGAAGATTATCTCTCAGGATAAAACAGTTTCTAGTGTGCAACAATCGATAATTATTAAGACAATGAATAGATGAATACATATCTTATTCTAAGAGGAAAAAAATAAAGTAATATCGCTGTGAAATCCATCAGATTTAATTCTGAGTCCTGTATCTAAGAACAAGCGGTACTACAATTTTGTTTAAAAATAAAAAGAAATCAATTCAGTTATATTAAATTACTTGCTCACCTACATTTATACTGAGATATTATCAATTTGTATTTTCACTTCCCAGTTCCTTCCATCTAGAATTCTTGCCTGCTCCCCACCCTTTCCCCTTCCTCCCATTCTTTATGAGTTTGTTCTCATCTTACTCATCTTTCAAGGCTTCTCAAAGAAATCATCTGTGTCTTTTCTCCTAAGATCCCTCTTGCTTATGTCCTCACAACGCTGTTCCTTATCTCACTGTGAGATGGTGACTAATCTCACAGTTTGATATCAGCTTTTATTCCTCCTGTATAATTTATCTCTAATAAAGTTCTTTACATAGTATGCATACACATATTTAATCATCTATAAATACCTGTTTAGTTAAACTAAATTTCTCCTGACTAGAACTCCATATCCAAAAGGCCGACCTTTTCACTAATTATAAGGGGACAGAAAACAAACAAACAAACAAAAATCTGAATTGAAAGTCTGGCACCATGTTGTTAAACAGTTCCTCAGCAACACAACAGGTATATAATGAAGGGGAATAAAGCATATGTACTGAATTGCAAAATACTAGGCCCCACAACAGGAACTTATTGTTTGAAAATCTCAGCCCTGTCACAGTTTCTCTCTATTTATAGCCCCTGGGTTCATCATTCTGCAAGGTAGTATTTTTTTTTCCTTCTTGTTCTTCTAAAACTTTTTATTCCTTCAATTTTCCTTTCTCTTCATCATTCTTTATTATTGTCATTCTTCTTCCTTATTATGATGGAAAAATACAATCAACAGCATATTTTGGGCATGATATATTTTTAATTATAGGTATGTGCCATAATACATTTTTAATTATAGGAAGTGGCATAGACCTATAATTTGAGCCCATGGAAGGCAAAAGTAGGAGGACTGGGGCAAGTCAAGAATGGCTAAATAAGAATGCATAATATGCTTCTGAAAAAAATAAATCAAGACATCATAAATTCATTCAACTGCTTTCAGCTATACCCGTTTATTAAAAAAAAAAAAAAAAAAAAAAAAAAAAGACTGTTTGCCTTTAGACGTCTTGACCTCAAAACAAGGTTAGGGTAGAGTTAGAAACTCAGTCAGATAAAAATGGAAATTGCAAACAACACATGGGTAGAGTAAACCAGAGTTCCCGGGTAAATCTGGGAAAACTTTAAAAACAGCTATGAGAAAAGCCACAGGTACTCTAAGGAATGGGTAGGGAGGAGGCTATACCCAGAGAAGCAGCAACAACAAAAACAGAAGCCAAGATAAGGCTTCTCCCTCGAAGCTGTGGCCAAGGCCCTCTGAGAACCACGGGAAATTCAGACCAAGAGATATGAGCCAGCACACTGACAATTACAACACTGCAAGAGTGCAGTAAAGGTCTTCACAGCATTAGCTAAGATAAAAAGCTAAAGGGTTATACCCAAAGTTGCACACATAAGTCAACAGATGCAAACACACTTTGGTTGGATTCAATGCCTGCCCTGAAAATGGAAATTCACATCTGATACTGTAAACCTGCTCAAAATCCTGTAGCAGGGAAATATAGATGTAGAGCAGACAAGGATCCCCGACCTAGTGCTAGCCATACAATTGGGAAAGTAGAGATAGGGAGATGTTTTTTTTTTCCTGTCTTTTCACCATTATTTGTTTAGTTTTTGCTGAGTTTTTTTAATATAAATTTATTCATTTATTCACTTTACATCGTAATCACAGCCCTCTCCTTCCAGGCTCATTCTCCTGCCCTCTTTCCCCTTTCCCCCTCCCCTTCTCATCAGAAAAGGGGACACACACACCCTTACAAACTCACCCCAGCCAATCAAGTCACATCAGGACTTAGTAAATCCTATTTTATTGAGGCCGGACAAGGCAGTCCAGCTAGGGGAAAGTGATCCAAAAGCAGGCAACCGAGTTCATGTCTGACATGACCCCTGCTCTTCTTGTTGCTTTGGGACCCACATGAAGACCAAGATGCCCATCAGTTACATATGTGCCACAGGCCTAGCATGCTCTTCGGTTGGTGATTCAGTCTCTGTAAGCACCTTTAGGCCTAAGTTAGTTGACACTGATGGTCTTCTTGAAGGGTTCTTGTCCCTTTTAGGACCTTCTATCTTTCCCCACACAACTCCAACACAAGGCTCCCCTAGCTCCATATGTTTGGCTGTTCCACTGCTGGGTGGAGCCTCTCAGAGAAGAGTCATGCTGGGCTCCTGTCTGCAAGCATACCAGAGTGTCAATAATAGTGTCAGGGTTTGCTGTCTCCTATGGGAGTGGGTCTCAGTTTGGGCCAGTCATTGGTGGAACATTCCCTTGTTCTCTGCTCCATCTTTATCCTGCACATCCTGTAGGCAGGGTAAATTTTAGATTGAGGGTTTTGTGGGAGGGTTGGTGTCCCCCTCCCTCCACTGGAAATCCCACCTGGCTTGGAGGTGGACCTTTCAATCTCCATGTCTTCCACAGCTACGAGTCTCAGCTAGAGTCACCCCAATATCTTCCCAGGAGCCTACTCTGTCACAGGTCTCCAGCTTGAAACAGGGAGACTTTTAAGGGTGGTAGAAATGTTTTAATTTTGTCAATGGATCTGTACCTCTTACACTTGATAACTTTGGTTTTGTTCTTAGAAGCATTGATTAGTTTTTGTAATGACTATGAAACTATCAATCTATTTTAAATGCCATTAAATTATACATGTGAAGTGGGTTTGTTCTATTGTGTATAGTTGTTGTAAGTGGTATACTTTGATAAAGCTTTGTTAAGACTTTAAAATTTCAACCAATTGAAATTTTATTTTATGTGGTTTCACACACACACACACACACACACACAAACACGTAATACTGGTACAAGCAGTGGCTGTCCTAAGTAGGGACCATGATAGAAATTACTCTCTAAGGAAGAAATAGTTTGCCACTAACATTGTTCAGAAATTTCAGTTTAGTCTGACAAGAAAAAAGTTACTTTTAGTCTGATTTCTTGTTATTTTTAAATTATTGTCCAAAACTCCCTATAGTGCCTAAATAAAGACAACTACTTCAACAAATTCCGTCTTGGTTTACTATCTGATCTAAGTATAGAAAATTATTAAGCTAAAATATGATAACTGATATTCTCTCATTTGTAATTTATAAAAATGGGAATTTAACATGATTCAATCTAATGTATTCCTATAGAAGACAATTTAACAGCAAATAGCATAATTAATGGAGATGGCTTGGAACCCCAGCACAGAGGTAGCCTATGTCAGTTCAGTATCCAAGTGACCTCCATAGTAGTAGCGACAGGGACTGCCTCTGACATGAACTGATTGGCCTGCTCTTTGATCACCTCCCCCTGAGAGGGGAGCAGCCTTACCAGGCCACAGAAGAAGACAATGCAGCCATTCCTGATGAGACCTGATAGACTAGGGCCAGAGGAAAGGTGAGGATGTCCTCCCTTTTCAGTAGACTGGGAGAGGGACACAGGTGGGAAAGAGAGAGGCTGGGTTTGGGAGGGGAGGAAGGAGGGAGGTACAGGGGGGATACAAAGTGAATAAACTGTAATTAATAAAAATAAAAATAATTAAAAAATACATAGCTATTATTTAATAAAGGAAATCTGTTTCTAAGAATTTATGCTCTAAATATACTATTTCACATGTAAAATCATATTAGTGTTCAACTCTGACTCTTACAATGTAAAAGATAAACACAACTATTTATTCCTATATACAAAAATCTATATTCAGAAAGCTGACTCAGTTGAAATATTAAAAAAACTTTAAAATAAAAATATATCATTATAAATATTTATTAATTAAATTTTATAAAATATGAAAAACTAACATAGGTACATGAAACAGTGGAGGGGTTTAGTAAATTAGGAGATTCTCTGAAACCAGTGTAATACATTTTGAATCCAGTTCTATCAATTATCATGTGACCTGAGGTAGATTCACAACCTCTCTTCTTCCATTTTTCACTCTGGAAAATGAGGAAATTATGATCTGTCTTGTACAGTTACAAAAATATTATAAATCAGGTCTCTGCTAGAATGTGCTCTAGCCAGGCAGTAGTGGCACACATTTTTAATCCCAGCACAAGTAAGGCAAATGGAGGTGGATCTTTAAGTAACAGGCTAGCCTAATCTGCAGCGTGAGTTCCAGGACAGCCAGAACTGCACAGAAAATCCCTGTCTCAAAAAAACCCAAAAAAAATTAAAAAGAAAAAGAAACGAAGGAAGGAAGGAAGGAAGGAAGGAAGGAAGGAAGGAAGGAAGGAAGGAAGGAAGGAAGATAATGTGTTGCAATAGAGGCATTAAATAATAGCTATCATTATTCTTTACAAAATGCTTACCTAATGAATAGGAAGATAACAGGAAGAGTGAAAAAGAAACACAAAGTATGCTAATACTAAAGTATTGGGAAAGTATAAAGACATGACTCCTTGGTATTGTTACTTCTATGGCCCATCACTGGTCTCATATTTTGTAAGCATTCATCCTTCTTCACTTGCCTGTTGGAGGTAATAAAGAGCTGAAGGCCAACATCTGGGCAGAAAATGGAAGGCAGAACTTCTGGGAGAGAGAAGAACTCTGGGAGGAAGAAAGCAGAGGCAAGAGATTCACCAGCATGACACAGGAAGTAACCGAGCTGAGCAGAGAGGTAAAGAATCAGCCATGTTGCGGGTTGTGGGCTAGAATTGTCAGGATAAATTAGATGAACTCGCTGAGAGTCTGCCCAGCAAAGGGCCTAAGCTTTAAACATTAATAAAAGTCTTGTGTCTTATTTATAACCACTGATGTGTCTGCTATAGAATAGACAAGGGATCTTTCCCTTATTTTCACATGAAAGATGACTGACTTCCCAAACTGGACAACAAAGAATGGAATGCAATTATCTTATAGCATGAGTGAGCAAAATGGAGATAATTGTATGCTCTAACAATAAAGCTAAAGTCACAAATACAGCTATTGCCCACAGCGAAGTATTTGTCACTAACCATGATGGCAGAGCTTCAACAGAATTACATAGTCACATTCTCCTTTTCTATGTTCAACTCTCTTTCCCTGAGAAGTTCAGCCTGAGGAATTCAGAACAAGAATCTCTCTTCCCAGACATACAGACCCTCAGTGGAAGCCTTCCTAGTATCTCATCTCTTTATCCACAGGCAGACATTCCAGCTCTGATCCTTAATGAAAGAAAAGGACAACTGCTAAATAGTAAATAATGGGAATTTAAAGAAAAATTAAGAAATGGCAAGTGGTAGAGCCAAAATTATCTCCAAGAACTCTGCCCTAAGGAGTTTTGGACCATAACCATTATAGTATACTACAGAAGTAAACGCTGGTGTCCCCATTCAGTATATGCCTGGAAATAGCATTATACATCTGCTCCATGATCTCCGAGGATGTTCCAAAAGGAAGCCTTTACTTATTGTAGAAAGGCACAAGAGTGTTAGAGAGCATTTATATTAGTTGATAGTTCCAAAGTTGTACATACCCTCGTTTGATAGTCGAGCATTAAAAGAAGCGTGAAAAAAATGTGCTAGTCCTTAAGTTTCCTACACAGTTTGTATTAAATCAAAATGTTAGCAGGTATTCAGAGTATGCAGAAGTCAATGACGAAATACAATTTGGAAACACCGTGTTAAACAGCATGGTTAGTTTTCATTACTGCCAGACTTCTCAAATTTTTGAAAATGTTCCTGTTCATTGTGATTCTCATAGAAGGAGACAGAATAAAGCCTTTTCATAAATGTCAGTGGCTTTCAGACTATTGTCATATAGCAAGCAGTATGGAAAAAAATTCCTTAATGAAACCAGATCTTTTAAAAATGAAAAAGTATATATTAAAGTACATGCACTCTGTATTTTCTCTATAAGTCAGATTTATGTCATTATTTGTTGGGTATTTATTAGGCACAAACTATTATACTAGCCATCTAGAGGCCCAACACCCAAGGTATACATAGCACCTCTTTCAGATGGCAACAATTTTCAACTAATTTGACTACCATTAAGGATCAAACAGATAAGAAACCCTTAGAGAGTACTTAACTTCAATGCAGACACTGGTATTTAAGAGTCACTGAACAAAACAGATAATGAGTTTGCCCCAAGGGGTTCATAGACATGTAATAAATACATATATGAAATGAAAATTTTTCATTAATGAAATTACTCTGAAGGTTAAAATATTTCAAAGCATAAGGTACAATTGAAACCTAAAATGTGGACGTAAATACTGTTTGAGGATCACTAAATGCTTTTCTGGTAAAGAGTCTTCACAAGTCACACATTTGTTAAATTAGTTGAAACTTGCCAAGAAGATAAAAAACATCCTCACACAGACAGAATTTCACTGGGGTAGAAGAAGAGAATGCAGCACATTCATCAGATTGGACAAGTTCCACCATGGCTGGAGAAACACAAGGAAACACAGAGTGATACCACACATAAATAAGACTAGGCTCGTGCCTGTCTCCCCTCAGGAAAGTCATGGCAGCAGTTTCTGTGAGGGTAGTGGAGAGGATATCACCACTGCAGGAAGCTCAACAGGAAGGAAAGGCCAGGAAAAAGGTAAGTACAGAATGATGCTTACTAAGGTCCATTCTGTGCTAGCATATTAACTAACTTGGTTTTTATGGTAATTCTCTGTGGGTAAGAATCACTGTTCTATTTTTAAGTGAAGAATTAGACGATCAAAGAGATCAAGACAACTGTCCTGAGATTATGTAGCCACTCAGTAGCAGAGACTGTGTGTGACTCCAGATGAGCCTTTTAATGTCTGTTTTAACAGATACTTCCTGAAATAAAAGAAAGGAAAAAAAAAAAGGAACCCAACTACGAAGTAATGGGAGAAAAAAGGACAGAGGTAAGAGATACTGAGGAGAATTGTCCATGAAAGATACATCTTCAGGGAATAATGAACCTGTTCTGAACAATATGAACTCAGTTTTCTGAAAGAAACAAAGGCCTGACTCTAGCAAGAAAAAGCAGTTTCTAGAAAGGACCTGCTTCATTGGACAGCCCTTAAAGGCCTGTCACAGGATAGTCATTCAAAATGGCCACTATTCTCATTTTGTGAACCCCGACATTAGCCAAGGCAACCCTGTTTGTCAAGCATCAGAAAGACTCAACAACACTGTACCTGCACAGTGCCTCTGGTTTCAGACTATGTGAATGCATGTGCATCTTCTCTGAACTCTAAAAGACTTGAATCCTTAATGTGCCCTGGCATGTCAATGGCTGTGTCAGCACTGGGTGACTCTATCTAGCACATATGTCTCAGAATGTGAAATTTAGCCTCTTTGCCATTCTCTTCCTCACACATGCACAGACATATTTGACGCTTGCCAGGAAGTTTCTGGGGTTGGAGTATGTCAGCCCCTGTACAGCCTTCTTCCAGTTCAAGCTGCTCTTTCCCCCACTGCATTGTTTACTCTTCCTCCCCTTTACCTCATGAAGAGAAGACTCAAATTTGCCACCTTTGGTCAGGAGTAATATTTAAGCCTTGGGTTTCACTCTTCATGTCTGGAAAGCTATCAATTTCAAATATAGACAACAATCTGTAGGAATAAAATTTTCCCTAACTCCTTCTAATTATTAAATTATTATTATTATTATTATTACAACAGTCACAATGACAAATTTATTAAGCACATATTCCATGGAAGGTGTTGCATCACATGCTTTATTAACATTGTTTTATTTAAGCTGTGCTAAAGGTATTATTTACCTCTGTATCACCTGTTAGAGACAAAGAGTCAAAAATATGAATGACTTGCTCAAGGTCATGAGGCCATACCTTATCCCAGAACATACCAGCAATGCTCTTTCCATTAGAGTACCCTGTTTCAGAGTCTGATGGGAAAAAGCCAAATGGAGAGTGAATGCCCAAGGGCAATGAAGGAGATATAATATTCCACAAAAGTAAGAGGGCAGATGAATTGCAAGACAGGACAGTTTTCCAGAAGCCTTCTGTTGAGTTTTTAGACTGGGATGATTGATCTCCCATGTGACAGTTTTCTAAATTGCATGTCACCCAGAGAAATGTATAGTTTGATGGGACCACGGGGGGGGGGGAGGGGGAAGCACTGTGGGGGAAGGGAGGAAAAACATTCAAAGAAGCACAAAATTTAATTAAGAAAAACATTAGATCCATTAAGAATAAATGATAGTATAAAACATTAAGGTAAAACACATATTAGTGTGACATTTGCATTTTTATGAAGTATGAATCACAAAGAAATAATATATGCAGCTAAATTTCAGTTAACTCCCTTTTAAAAGTCTTGTTACCATGGCAATGCCAAGAAGGAGTTTTCACAGGATGCAAGATATGGATTTTTTTGATTTCTTAAAAGCAGTTTAAATAAAAACTACCAACAGTGTGCCCTCTTTTCATTTCTCATATATGACCAGGGAACACTAAAATAAGGACCACCTAGACATCTATTCCAAAAATTATACAAAAATAAATAATAAATAAATAAATACAACTAGGTGAACAGGATTTCCCTGTTGGACTTATTTTCATTCGTTTTTAGCCTCTGACATATTTTAATAGGTTACTCAGAAAGCTATACCTCAGAAAACATTCTAATTACAGAGAAAAAGGAGACTGCTGTCTTCCTGGTATTCTCAATAATCATATCTCTGCTGGTTCAATTAGGAAAGTTTTTAGTAACAGCTACTCTCATTATCGAGATCAGTTAAAATTCTACTATAAAGACTATCTTTGACACTGGCAGCAAAATTGTTCGCCTTCTAACTTCTAGATCTAAGAAGAGTTGCCCTAGTCTCTAATGAGTAATAGGGGATTGAGGTTTCTAGGCTACAAAAATCCTGTTGTGGCGAAAAAGGCAGAAACCTAACTCCGAAATCAATACTGTATTACTCTCTCGGCAGGCAAGAGCTGCTGGGTCAGGGGAATCATGAAAAATTCATAGCAGAGGTGGCCAAGTCATCCATAAGATAGAGAAAATGATGCTATATCTAAAGATCCCCTGAGCAATCGAAAGCACTTTATAGATTTCACCGTGGGTAAGTGCTGGTGTGTTTCATCTGGGTGCCTTAATGCTGCTACAATCTTATTTTTGACAGTCAATGAGGATGTTCTGATCTATATTTACAGGGCCCTGTTTATGTGAATTCTTTGCCTCTTTTCAGGGCTTGATGATAGTGGTCACAGGGAGGTGGCCTGAAGCATCTCAGTCTTTAAAATCCCTGCTACCAGACTTGTCTGATTTAGTCTTTGTTCCCCACTACTTAAGGGTAGGAAGCCCTTCAGTATTAAATTCTCTAAATAAATGCATTTAATTCTTATAATAGCTGTTAATTAAGCACTCTTAAATTAAGAATCAGGAAGCAGAGTTCAGGGAGATAAAATGGTAGAGCCATTACAAGATTAGATAGAAATAAGAACATGAATCAATATTGTAAACCAGCTAATTCTTAAATCCAAAGACACCAAGAATTTGAGATTGAACTAGACCTATCCAGTTCTCTAAATTCTTGTCACCAGAGTTCGCAGAGCTCTGTGTTGGCCTATGCTATGGTCGCTAGCCCTTCTAATCCACTGCGTTGTCCCTTACTCTCTTGTTTATCACCAATACCAGCATGTTAAAAACAAAATTCTTCAGGTTGAGCTCTTACTCATATTTCAAAATTCAATTCAACAGTGGTTTTCTCTGTGGTCCTAAGAAAGGGTAAACTCTTGATGGGCCCTCATATATCATGTGTTCATGTGTCGGCTGCCATTGTGTCCTGGAGAGGCTGAAGAACTTAAACATCCCTAGTATCTGGCTGGACCCACCTTTTTCCAAGCCACATGAATCACAATATTAACTGTAATAATCTGCTGGTTAATCTCTCAGATGCCACTGATTAGGATAAACCAAACTCTTCAGCTTGAATTCAGTAATTCTACTTCCTTTGTAGTTTCATTTAAAAAAAAATTATCACAAATTTCTAAACTGAGCACATCCGTCCCCTTTCCTTTGCTTAATCCTTCTCTTGCATCCATTCTCTGCCCTTGGTCACCTATGTACTGTTTAAAGCCTTCTTGGAGGCTCATCTCTTATAGGAGGCATTCTCAGGCTTATATGGCTCTAGTAATCACTTCCTTTCCTTCAAGTCGACTACATCTATTTCAGACCTTAATTATTTTCTACCTCAACTGCTTTTCAGTACAGTATTTGCCTGTAATTAGACCACGATCCTCTTAAAGGAACAATTAGCTTGGTCTCCCTCATCTGTTACTGATATAAAGAACACTATATAAAGTATGCTACATTTGCTTGGACTTCTTCAGCCATGATAATAGTTCTTATATCTAGACTCACAGTTATAATGAACATTTAGTTTGATATTTTACTGCTTTTATTGTTTCTTGAACAAAAGATAAACTTCACCAAATATCTAGAAAATTTGTTTTGAAAAATCAGTGGACATTGGATTTGAACTACAAGGGGGAAGCTAGGCTATCTTCAAATATTTTAAAAGACATCTGGGTTAGAGTCATTCATTTGACACAATAATGTACCAGATAGTGTTATTTGGGTAGAGAAAAAGGTGAGAAAGATAGCCAAGGGGCTCATAGTCTAATGGGAAAAGTGTCAAAGGAGATACTAGAATGGGTCCTTAAGGAGTAGCAGATATGATTTCCTTGTTTTTAATAGCTGAGTAGTATTCCATTGTGTAAATGTACCACAATTTCAGTATCCATTCTTCAGTTGGGGGACATCTAGGTTATTTCCAGATTCTGGCTATTATTAATAAAGCTGCTATGAACATAGTTGAGCAAATGTCCTTGTATGGTTGAGGATCTTTCAGATATGTGCCCATGGGTGGTATAGCTGGATCTTGAGGTAGTGCTAATCCCAATTTTCTGAGAAAGAACCAGATTGATTTCAAAAGTGGTTATACAAGTCTGCATTCCTACCAGAAATGGAGGGGGGTTCCCCTTTCTCCACTTCCTCCCCAGCATGTGTTGTCACTTGAGGTTTTATCTTAGCCATGGGTGTGAGATGGAATCTGAGTCATTTTGATTTTCATTTCCCTGATGATAAAGAATGTTGAACATTTCTTTAAGTGTATTCTGCCATTCAATATTCCTCTGTTGAGAACTCTTTGTTTGGCTCTGTACCCCATTTTTTAATTAAATTTTTGTTTTTTTATTAATTACCATTTATTCACTTTGAATCCCAGTGTACCCCAGTCTTAATTGGATTATTTGCTTTGTTGGTGTTTAATTTCTTGAGTTTTTTTTTTTTTATATATTCTGGATATTTTCCCTCTGTCAGATGTAGGATACTACTCAGCTACTAAAAACTAGGAAATCATGAAATTCATAGGCCAATGGTTGGAACTAGAAAAGATCATCCTGAGTGAGGTGTTCCAGAAGCAGAAAGACACGAATGGTATATACTTACTTATAAGTGGATATTATTCATATAATATAGCATATACATACTAAAATCTATAAACCTAAAGGATCTAAACAACAAGGAGGCCACTAGGGAAGATGCTTATTTCTCATTCAGAAATTAAAAAAAAAAAAGGATAGACACTGGAAATAATAGAACAGAGGGAACAGCATGGGAGCCTACGACAGAGGTTCTCTAAAAGACTCCAATCAGCAGGGGATTGTAGTAGATGCTGAGAATCACGCCAAACTTTGGGCAGAGTGCAGGGAATCTTATGGAAGAGGGAGAATATAAAAGGTGAAGGAGATAGGAGCCACACAAGATCAACAAAGCCAAAAACTGCAGGGCCCAGGGAGGACTCCAGAGACTGATGCATCAACCAAAGACCATACATAGAGAGGACCTAGAACCCCTGCTCATATGTAGCACATAGACAGCTCAGTCTCCATGGGGGTTCCTTAATAAGGGGAGAAGAGACAGTCTCTGATACGAACTTGGTTGCCTTTTATTGCTCATTTCTCCCTGGTGGGGCAACAAAGCCAGCCCACAGAGGAAGAGAATCCAGACAGTCCTCATGGGACCTGATAGGCTAGGATCAGACAGTAGAAGAGAGGACTTCCCCTATCAGTGGACTAGGGGAAAGGAAGAGGGAAGGTGGGTAGGACCAGGAGGAGATTAGGCAGGGGGCTACAACTGGGATACAAAACAAATAAACTGTAAATTAAAAAAAAGTAGCAGATATTTGATAGGTAGAGAAAGAAAAAGGAGGAGTCACCATAAATAAATATCCAGAGTCGTAGTGGGAGCAACTAGTCTCATACATTGCCTACATTCTTTAAGCAAAGAAATTTAATAAAATATTCATTTTTCAATATATATTTTTCCAATCTTTTCTGAATTTTTTGTTTTACTTCCATTTAAAAAATGAAGGACAATGGATGGAGAGGACCTAAAGCCCTAGCTCAGATGTAGCTCATAGACTCAGTCTCCAAGTGGGGTTCCTAGTAAGGGGAGCAAGGACTTTCTCTGCATGAACTCAGTAGCAGGCTCTCTGATAATCTCCCCCTGCACAGTGCAGGCTTGCCGGGCCACAGAGAAAGACAATGCAATGAGACCTGATAGGAGTAGCAGATATGAAGCAAATAGAAGGGGAGGAGGACCTCCCATATCAGTGGACTAGGGGAGGGGCATAGGGGAAGAAGAGTGAGAATGGGTGGGATTGGGAGGGGATGAGGAAGGGGTCATAGCCGGGATACAAATTGAATAAATTTTAATAAATCATAATAATAAAATAAGAAAAAAATAAAGTAGAAAATCTTGGTACCGGAAGTCTCTCATTGATAACAAGCCTTTAACTCTGAATCATCTTCACCAAGAGGACCTGAACAGCCTAGAGAAATTGTTAGGTAGGGCTCAGCCTCTATAGGAAAGACTCCACTGTTAATAGACCTCAGCCCGCTGCGGAGCACTGAGAGGCTTGAGTATACAAGTTGCCTTAAAATATCCAATCCATGGAACCACCAAAGTAGAAAGCACTGTGGATCACAAAGTGAGGCAAGCAGAAAGAACAGAAGAATAATTCACACTGGGGATCTTCAACATGCTGTGCCTTTTGACATCTCTGCCAACTGCTGGACCAGACTCCAAATCCATAGTTACCCTGTTCTTCCCAAAATGGTGGCCTGCATAAGAACTCAAAACACAAAATTCTTTTGTATCCTTCCTAGTGATTGTATGAGTACATATGATTTCTAAATGACTATCCATTGAAAATCTTCAGTTTTATGTCCTATTTATGTGTGTTATCATATACAATAACCATAATGACTCAAGAAAGTAGCTATTTTAACACTCTATCTTCATTACCACTTTTACCACTGCCATTTTTTAAAATAGGAATTTGAATTTTTTAACAGGATCTTACAATGTAGTCCTAGCTAGCCTAAAGAGGCAAAATAGATCAGGCTGTCCTTGAACTCAGAGATATCTACCAGCTTTTGTGTTTCTAGTGCCATGATTAAAGACTTGTACCACTAAACCAGGCCAAGGAATTTGAATTGTAATGGGGGAATTTAACTTGTCCATGGTCATACAGTTAATAAATGTTGGACCCAGGACGTAAACATATACCTGGCTAGTAATCATATCATTGCTATTTCTGCTACTCACACAGCACTACTTCAATAAATATTCCTATATTCTTTCAGATGGGGCACAGAACTATGAATGCAAAGACAACAGCCAATTACATTGGAGAAGAAAAATAGAAAACACTTTCAGTTATTGAAAATCAAGATGTCATTTTTTTTTCTGTTTCTCAGTTACAAGAACATTTTTTTTTAATTTATTATTGTGTGCTCTTGGGGGGAGGCATTCAAGGAGAACAGATAAAAGTTTCACATATATGGCTAGGATGACAACCCAGTCAATAAAGTAAAAGACTGAGTTTTATCTTCAGCACCCACTTAAAAAGCCAGATGTGACAGCACATAATTGTACTCTCAGCACCTGGAAGACAGAGACAGGTGGATCCATTGGGCTCACTGGGAACTCAGTGTAGCCGAAACAGCAAGGCCAACATCCCTAGAGCTGTCGAGAAACACAAGGTGGACTGTTCCTAAGTAATGACATCCAAAATTGAACACAAAGAGAGAGAGAGAGAGAGAGAGAGAGAGAGAGAGAGAGAGAGAGAGAGAGA
>NW_026596109.1:12973794-13044420 GCF_907164565.1 Psammomys obesus | reverse complement strand
AGAGAGAGAGAGAGAGAGAGAGAGAGAGAGAGAGAGAGAGAGAGAGAAGAGGGAGAGAGAGAGATCAGTGAGGAAAATAACTAATAACAAAATTAAGCTAAAGGAAAAATATAGAAAATAATAAAATAATATGAATATAGCAAATATGAATCAAAAGAAAAGGCACTCAAGATGTCAAGAAAATGCCATTGTTGTATTACAGAAAAATAAGGAGTTTTATGGACCAGAGTTTGAGTCATGTTTTACCAGTATTTAGCTCTTTTTTTTTTCAATTTCTTATTTTTACTTTTATCCTTAATACTTACACCTACACACAAAAGAAGCATTTATCATTCCTCTCATTTGTATTTTTGGACAGCTACAAAGATTAAGAATACGGAAAAAAATAAATACCTTATAGGCTGTATGAACACAGACAATTTTCTAATTATTGTTTGTTTGCAATCTACTGCCCTAAGAAATTCATAGAAAGACAAGACACCGATTGCCAATTTAATTCTGAAGCAAAAGAACATTGCTAGAGTATTTACAAACAATGTTTCAAGCTATATTACAGATCTACAGTAGTAAAAGCAGTGTGGTGCTAACACAAAGCAGATTATGTAGCTGAATGGAATGAAATGGCAGATACAGACTATTGAAAGCATGCTCACTGCACAAAGGCAAGCCAAGTTGCTACTGTTGTTTGCTATTATTAGAGTATGTAATGACTTAATTGGATGGAAAAAGCCCTCAGGTTTATCTTGTTACTTTCACTATATTTGCTGCTTAAGAAAGCGTAACAGTGCTATGAATCTAAGGGTTTGTCGTTAATAAAAATGTAAGTCTTAAATTACAGAATTGATAACTAGAAAGCACTAGTAGACCTTTTATAGGCTTGCTCCCTGCATTCATGCTTTTTTCATTTCCTTTGCCATGAGTCTCACTATTACTCATGATACTAAAAATTTATATAAAAATATAGCATAAAATAAAACACTATTCAAATTATAAAGCATATATTAATGTTTTCAAAAGCCCAGTAATTTGGAAATGTAGCCCAAATTACTAAAGCACAGAACATAAAACATTCTGAAAGGCTCTTTCCATGTAATGCTTATCTGTCAAAATTAATCTCAATCCAGACTTCAAATATTACAGATAGGTATTGTCTGCTTTTAACTTTACATGAATGAAATATGCTGTGTACAATCTTACCACCTTTTCAAATTATTGTGATTACTGTTGTGAGATTCTTCCATGGTGTTGCATGTAATTGCAGTTCATTTGCTCTCTGCTAATGTCATTCTGTCTAATGAATTTAACAGAATAACAAAGCTTATACCACTTAATTTACAAAGTTTGGTTATGACAAATAGTGCAATGGAACACTTTAGGCAATTTTATAAAAATATATGCTTATGTTTCTAAACCTGAAAATTTTATATTATAGGCAAGATCCAAAATCACATGTATGATTGCTTTTCTGATTGTACTTTTACAATGAATTTCAAAAAATAAAGTAGTTGTGAGAGGTGTCCAAATAGGAGTTATAGCAACTTTCAGTTCCACCAATAGTGTGTAAAAATTTGTTCTACAGTAGCTAAATGTCAAATATTGAATTTAGGCTTAATTTCCCTTGGAAGGGTTATCACCCAGTCCACCTGTGCCCCCTAATCTTCTTTTATATCTACCTGTGCTTCTTATTTTAGGTAAGGTATTTGTGGTTTCTGTCTCCAGTATTCAAGTTCTCTCTCAGCAGAAAGCATTTTTTTTAAAGTTAGCAACTCTACAAGGAACTGACCAAACAAAACCAGAAGCTGAGAGAATGTTTGTAGGATAATTGAGATTATAATACTTAATCTTACTCCCATTGCTTTTGATACAAGAAAAATAGAATGAAAAGAAGTTGCTATCCTGGGGAAGGCCAGCATAGCAGTAGCACGATGGTATGGCTGAGGCTAGAGCCAGGTATCTGCCTCCCATTCCTTTGTTCTTCCTGCTTCCCTACAACAATAACCCTACATAGAAGCTTTACTATATTACTGTCTTTTAAAGGAGAATGCAAAGGATGCAATATAAATCTCCTGACAGATTGAGGATAAGGTCATGGTACCTGTGGGTATGCCAAGTCAGAAAACCCAACTAGAAGAAAGACTATGCTTCAGGACAGACAATTATGAAAGAAACAAAATAGTAAGGGTTAAAAGTTTTCTGGAGGCCACAGGGTTCTTTTCTGAAACTGATACTCCAGCCAAGGACCACTCATGGAACTGGAACCCCTGCACAGAGGTAGCCCATGGCAGTTCAGTGTCCAAGTGGCCTCCATAGTAATGGGAACAGGGACTGTCTCTGACATGAACTGATTTGTCTGCTCTTTGATCACCTCCCCCTGAGGGGGGTGCAGCCTTACCAGGCCACAGAGGAAGACAATGCAGCCACTCCTGATGAGAACTGATAGACTAGGGTCAGAGGAAAGGGGAGCAGGACCTCCCTTTTCAGTGGACTGGAAGAGGGACATGGGTGGAGAAGAGGGAGTGTGGGATTGGGAGGAGAGAAGGGAGGGAGGTACAGGGGGGATACAAAGTGAATAAACTGTAATTAATAAAAATAAAAAAACAGGAAAAAAGTTCTCTGGAGTAAACTTCTTAAATGCACATGTCTGGAATATCCTCAAAGTTTATGAATTGCATAAAATTTTCTGAATTTTTGGACGCTATAGTATCTGATTTTAAAGAATTATGCAGACATGAGGAAATGAGACAGATGCTAGGTATGCCCTGACAGTTTGTAGTTATGGCCTGATATTAGAGAATGCTGCCAGATATTTTTCTCATGAAGTGATGTTTTAATTTTAAAACACCAAGGCAAATACACTGAGAAAGGAATAAAGAGGTAAAATAACTTATGACTATTAACACAATTCATAATAAAAGGACTCTTAAGATTATCTGACAGAGGACTAATATCCAGTGTATACAAAGAACTAAAGAAGCTGAAAAGCAGCAAGCCAAGTAATCCAATTAAAAAATGGGGAACAGAGCTAAACAAAGAATTCTCGACAGAGGAATATCGAATGGCAGAGAAACACTTAAAAAATGCTCAACCTCACTAGCCATCAGGGAAATGCAAATCAAAACGACCCTGAGATTTCACCTTACACCCATCAGAATGGCCAAGATGAAAAACTCAAGGGACAACACATGCTGGAGAGGTTGTGGAGAAAGGGGAACCCTCCTCCACTGCTGGTGAGAATGTAAACTGGTACAACCACTCTGGAAATCTATCTGACGCTTTCTAAGACAATTAGGAATAGTGCTTCCTCAAGACCCAGCTATACCACTGCTAAAGTTTGCTCAAGTACACAAAAGGGATACTTGCTCAACTATGTTTATAGCAGCTTTATTTGTAATAGCCAGAACCTGGAAACAACCCAGATGTCCATCAACGGAGGAATGGGTACAGAAATTGTGGTATTTTTACACAACGGAATACTACTCAGCAATCAAAAAGGAGGAAATCATGAAATTTGCAGGCAAATGGTGGGATCTAGAAAAGATCATCCTGAGTGAAATATCCCAGAAGGAGAAAGACAAACACAGTATATACTCACTTATATAGACCTATAAGATATGACAAACATAATGAAATCTATACACCTAAAAAAAGATAATCAAGAGAGCGAACATGGGGTAAGATGATCAATCCTCGTTTAGAAAGACAGATGGAATGTACATTGAATGTATGACAGGAGTCTACTGAGCGCATCTGAAAGACTCTAACTAGCAGTGTTTTCAAAGCAGATACAAAGACTCATGACCAAACCTTCGTCAGAGTATAGGGAATCATATGAAAGAAGGGGAGTTAGTATGATGGGGAAAGGATAGGAGCTCCACAAGGACCAAATATATCTGGGCACAGGGTCTTCTCAGAGACTGTCATTCAACCAAGGACCATGTATGGATATAACCTAGAACCTCTGCTCAGATGTAGCCTGTGGTAGCTCAGTAATTAATTGGTTTCCCATAGTGAGGGGAACAAGGACTATTTCTAACAGGAACTCAATGACTGGCTCTTTGACCTCCCCACCCACCAAGGGAGGAGCAGTCCTGTTAGGCCACAGAGGAGGGCTTTGCATCCAGTCCTGAAGTTACCTGATAAAACAGGATTGGATGAATGGGGAGGAGGTCCCCCCCATCAGTGGACTTGGAAAGGGGCACGGTGGAGATGAGGGAGGGAAGGTGGGATTGGGAGGGAATGAGGGATCGGTACATGGCTGGGATACAGAGTTAATAAAATGTAACTGATAAGAAATAAAATAAAATTAAAAAAAAAGATTGTTTCATTTCCTTCCAGAATAAGCAGAACCTTTTTATAAATTACTTAAATTATTTGGACACAAACTATTTTTTTATTTCTTATCTTTTTATTAATTACAGTTTATTCACTTTGTATGCCCCCATAAGCCCCTCCCTACTCCTCTCCTGGTCCCACCCTCCCTCCCCCTTCTTCACGCATGCCCCTCCCCAAGTCCACTGATAGGGGAGGTCCCCCTCTCCTTCCTTCTGATCTCAGTCTATCAGATCACATCAAACTATTTTAATCAATAACTCTTTTTTAGAATTATCTGTGTGCACAAAGATTGCAAGAAAACATGACAGTTGTTATCAGGACAATTTCTTGATCACAAATCTTAAATGAATCCCTGTTGTGTACAAAACAAAAGCCCTCAACTTTTGCTAGGCACTCCTCAGTCATGTACAGCCTGTTCTCTTCAATTTTCATCTTCCATTCTCTTTCTGCACTACATTACTCCTGTGTACACACTACCAGTGTCTACTTCTCCGTCTTTGTGCAGTGCTTGTTAGAGGGAGAAGGGATTGGAGAGGGATAAAATGACACACGCGTGTGCCAGGTATTGAGTCACACTCAGGCGATTCATTATTTGATTTAATCCTCACGTTACTTCCCTTTAAACTTCAGTCATTTCTTTTATCACACCATTTCACTGAAGCTGCTTTCTGCCAATATCATCAATGTCCTTCCCATTCTGAAATCTAAAAGTCAGTCATTATCCCTAAGCTTAATCTAATAGTAGCATTTGGCACAGAAAACCCTGACACCTTAACATAGTTTCTTCATCTCGCTGACTATGCTCTATATTCATTCTGGTTTTCTTCTGCCTTCACAAAAGGAAGGTTCTTCCAGAGTCTTGTTTACTAAATATCCCCGCCTAGCTTCAAATGTTGTCGCTTTCCCTTTTTGAGAATACAAGCATTCCCCTTGAAAATGTCTCAAATCATTCACACATTTTAGATCAGTCCATTTGGCAGCCCCCAATTTTTTAACTTAACTCCGACGTTCACTTTAAACCAAGACACAATTATCCAACTACTTCATCCATACCTCTACCTGACCTGATTATCTAACAAGTATCTCAAACTAAACATATCCCTAAACTAGCCTCCTTATCTTTCCTTTACGCCTGTTTCTTTGAGAGTCTAGCACTTAATCAGTTACGGTTTTATGTTGGTATCTCATCAGAAGCCCCATGCTCCTAGAGGCAGTACATTTGCTATTCTCCAAAGCACAATAACTGCCTACAGGTGTGATGCATACTATTGTATCATGTATGTAACATGTGGGCTGTGCCTTTTCTAAATATTTAGTCCTTTCTCCCTCTTTCGACAGTACATGATTAACAAAAGGACAGACTTGGAAGCTGATTAAAAAAAAAAAAAGACAGCTTACTGTTTCCTTCACCTCTCTTACTTACTGTTTCCTTCACCTCTCTTATTCTTTTTATTATCTTCTCATCTCATCCAAAATAGAAAATAGTATTAAGAAATACTAACAGTAAATCTGGAAGTAGTACTGCTAGATCTAAGTCCCACTGAACTGCCAGGATATGAAGAACTGATTTTACCCGTGGTTTTGCTTGCTAAAGAAATGTCAAGTTTCACTCCTACAGGTGCTATCAGAATTTTAGTTGTCTCTATTTTGGTGAGCATGCATTTTTCAAATATTCTTGACATAATGCTCTACAATATAACCAAACTAATTTTGCATAATAAAAATACATCATTGGATTAAAAAAGACTTTGGCTATAAATTTATTATATATAAAAGTATTTATAATTTTTTGCTTATTTTCCTAGTGTGAAAGGGTTAGTAAAGTTTGCTTATCTGGTTTTAATAGGAAATTACCTTATCACAAACATGGAATATAGCAACAAATGGAAGTGACTGCCACCACTGCTATTCTTCCTTAAACAGGTGATGATGTTTAATTTACTTCTTTACTTCAGCTTTTCTTTTCCCTTTGAATGTCTTCCTATCACTCCTCTGATAAAATTTTCTTTATCATCCTGACCCACTTCAAGAGGAATCACATTTTACTTTAGAAATTTTCTCCTCTGCAGCACTTCCAAGCCAGTTAGAGACTGGTAGAAAATGATCAAACACGTTCTCTCCATAATAGGAGTATTTGGTGCACAGATTTAATAACTTGTTGCTGGTTAATTATCGAGAGATGCTGGAACTTGGTTTAAAAAGAGAGACCACATGGGGTGAGCAAGAAGATGCATCCTCTTTCTTAGCTCTTCTTTGTCCCCTCAGGTGCCTAAGGAGCCAGGCCTGTGTGGAGGACAGCTTCACAAAGGATCAGTCTTGTCAGAGTGTCACTTTAAAAAGTCATTTTTACCTCCCATATCTCTGCCCTTTTTATACTCATTGCACTGAAGTTTTGGAAGAACTTACATGAAAGAAAATTTAAGCCCTTCCACTGCAAGGAAACTTTTGCAAACATCAAGATCCCTTAGTTGAACCTAACTAGCTTCAGCACACAGGGTTTAAGTTCAGAGACCTTTACATATTACCTCTATCTGCCATGGATTGCCTGTCCTCTTTCAGCTGTTTTTCTCTTAGCTGTTCACTCACTGAAAATCCCAAGTTAAGGTCTGTATGGTCATAAAGTCAAAGTCTCAAATATATAAGACCCTTGTTTTGTTTTGTTTTTTTTCTGAAAAGACTCTTCTCTCATACATCCCGATCACAATTTCCAGTCTTCCCAGATGCTCACCATTTCCCCTATCCTACAGACCCACTACCCCTTCAGCACCTTTTATAATGCCCTTTTTACCTGAGTGGTTCTGCTACTAAGTTTGATCCAAAGACCATGGCCATAAATCCATTTTCCTTAAACACTCCTGTTAAATTCTATGGTCTCATTGCAAACAACAAACCTAAAACATAGCTCTGTGAAGTGATAGTGCAGCTTTTTAAATGATTTATATGCTATATGGATCAACTGGCTGAATTGTGAGCAGCTCAAGGGTGAAGACTAAGGCTATCACTTTTAAATTCTCCTTATGGCTTGGGCACAGCTGACTCCAAAACACAGCAGCAGAGTTAAGTCTTATACTTCATGTGAGCTATAGTAGGAGTGTACAGGGACTTAGAATCCTCAGCCCAGCAACAAGTATACCAGAAGTACTCAGTACTTCTGGTATATTTTACTTAACATTATCATTAACAGCACTAACAATTTTTAACACTGAGTAATAGATATCAAATGTTCCTTCTTCAAAATGAAGTAACATCCTTTTGTGTGGTTCCTATATCAAATCGAAATCTTTGAAAGAATCACCCAGTTCACGGAACATCATGAGAGATTAAAATATTACTTAGTATTAATAATCCAAAAAGGGTTGACAGAAATCTCAGTACGCAAGCAGGTGAGTTTCCTGCTGTATTGGGGACCACCAGTACAATATCCAGTAACTTTCTATTTCTATTCTTTAGTTAACAGAGCCCCAAATCTGTGGAAGAAAATACTATGCCCAACAGAAATGGGAAATAAATCAGCTTACCAGATAATATTAGCCAATCAAATGTATGAGACAGACACTAGATTTATTTTCTGGATAAAATCTTTTTAAAGTGATTGATGCTGTTGAAAAATAAGCTCTTTATTTTCCTTCTTCGCATTGCTGTTAAATAAAACAGAATTGTACAGCTGATGTCCTTTGCTTTAAAATATAGTATTCCTGAATATATACCCAAGAGCAATGTATGGTAGGGCATAAGAATTGAAGCTAGAGCTCTAATGATACCAGAGCTAATGGTCAGAATCATTCAATCACACATTTTTTTTTTATTTTAGAGTAAAAGAAACCTTACCATTGTTGAGCAGACATTATTTTGGTTTCTATTATACATAGTGGAGTTTAGTCTTAATTCATATGCTTACTGCTTTCTCTCCAGCACCATCACAGATTTGATGTTTTCCCCTATTAGGTTCTAACCCACAGAAGACAACTCCAGCATAAGCTTGGTGCTATGCCCAGTCCTTGTGCAGAGAAGTCTCTGTTAAGTTTTCTGTTAATTCTGTTAATATGTGTTAAATTTTCTTGTTTGCTTGTTTGTTTTTTGTTTATAGTCAGACATTATTCCTGTATGTTAGCTCTGTAGGCCAGAGTTAGTAATGTTGTCACATCCAGGTGCTATCATTTTATCATCTATTTCCCTTTATTAACTTCTACAACCGTTAACCTACACCATATTTTCTTTTAACAAAAGATATTTTGTGTGTTTATTTACTGTGTGTGTGTATGTGTTTGTCATGCACACGCTCATGCACTATGGCTAGTGAGTAGAGGCTGCAGAACAGCTTGAGGGTGTGAGTTCTCTCCCTCCATCATGTGGGTCCCAGGGGATGAACTTACGTCACCAGGCTTGGAGGCAAGCACTTTCACCTGCTGAGCCATCTCACTGCTCCCCTAAGACACAATTTTAGTGTTTCACTTTAAACCATTTTCTGTTCTCCTCTAGTTCCCTCGTAGGCTCACCTTAGCCTCAAGGAGTCATTAACTTGTGTTGACTGTGGGAACTCAGACACACCTGGCTGTAAGATACACTAACTCTCTAACTTCTGTCCACATCAGTAAACTGAAATGCAACTCTGCAAGGCATATGTTGAAGTTAAGCTAGGTAACACAAAGTTCGCAGGGAACACCTAGCAGTGGATCACTTTCTAAGTGTCAGCTTCCCCCCCGCCACTTTATTCTGATCCCTAAATTTCTGAGAACACTTCCTTGAAAGGCATCATGTCTGTGCTCTCCTCTTTGGCTGTTTGGGCTAACGGCATAGCTCACCTTAGCAAGCTCTCAAAGTGAAGCAGTTGTTAGCAGGTGTTCATCCCTCATGGGCCAAGGAAGGAGATGCACTGCAGGAGGATGTAGACAGCTCCATGAGGAACCTGCTGAAGTATCCTGAGTACATTCAAGCATTAGCGATTCATTACTAGACCCTAAGGAGAACAAATCATATCTTTTTTTTTTTTTGCTTTACTGAACGCATTTATTCAGATATACTATTTTGTTATTAATGACCTGAACAAATTTCAACAGTAATATAAACTGATTGTCTTGAACCCTAAATAAATGTGTTAAATTCTGTTTCACTTAATTTTTTTTAATTAGTTAAACTTACATCTCCATCATAGGCCCCTACCTCCTCTATTCCTAGTCCCACACTCCCTCTGCATCCTCTGTCTTCTATTTCTTAGAATAGGGGAGCCCCTGTACCCAGACACTCCAGATCATCTATTCACATGGGAACTAAGTTCATCTTCCTCCCCTGTGACCTTGTAGGGAAGTCCCATCAGGAGGAAGTGATCAAAAAGCAGGCAACATAGTCTATGTCTGAGATATATGCCACTCCCCTAACTAATGGGCCAACATGAACCCTAAGATGCCCATCAGACTTATCTTCTTGGGGTCTGTGCATTGTAGTATGCCTATCTTGTGCTATAGGAATAAAATCCACAAACAGCTCAGTCTCTAAGATCTACATTTAATAAATGGGACCTCTTGAAACTGAAAGGCTTCTGGAAAGCAAAGGACACTATCAATTTTAAAAAACGGAAATCTACGGATTAGGAAAAGATCTTTACCAATCCTATATCTGAAAAAGGGCTAATATCCAGAATATATAAAGAACTCAAGAAATTAAACAACAACAAACCAAATAATCTTATTTAAAAATGGGATACAGCACTAAACAGAGAATTCTCAACAGAGAAATCTCGAATTGTGGAGAGGCAATTAAAGAAATGCTCAAGGTCATTAGTCATCAGGGAAATGCATATCAAAATGACTCTGAGATTCCATCTTACACCCATCAGAATGGTTAAGACCAAAAACTCAAGTGACAACACATGGTGTGAGAATGAGGAGAAAGGGGAACACTCCTTCATTTCTAGTGGGATTGCCAACTTGTACAAACACTTTGGAAATCAACCCAGTGCTTTCTCAGAAAACTGGGAATAGCAATACCTCAAGACCCAGCTATGAAAAAATCATATCTTATTCAAAGAATTAGTAACACCAACAGTTCATAATGAACATGGCTCTGGAAACGTAAGTTTTCACAAGAAAAGAGCAATGTCTTTTCTTCTAATACTACAAAACTACATAGAACTAGTCAAGTCTTGGTCTTAGATAACCCATAATGCCCCAAATGGCATGCCTGGCTGGCTGGGGCTATGCAGCAGAATCTAGGGACTATATTTAGGTATTTACTTAAAATAATGCCAGAGATGAGCTAGAAAGAATAAAGCCTGTCAGGAGAGTTTGGGAACTCAAAGTATTCTCCTTTTCTCAATGAGTTCAACCATTAATACAACAACAAAAAAAGAAAAAAGAAAAAAAGAAAAAAACACAAACCAGATGAAATTAAGAAGTTATAAATACCAGAACTAGGATTATGGTTTAGTGAGCATTTTCTATGATACAGATCCCCATGAGGCATCATACATGCATATTTTATCAGTACATATTAAAAGTCCATGTCTTTCTGCTTTTGGGATAGCTCACTCAGGATGTATACTCACTTATATAGACCTATTAGATAGGATAAACATACTGAAATCTATACACCTAAAGAAGATAAACAAGAAAGAGGACCCAGGGTATGGAGATCAATCCTCACTTAGAAAGACAAAAGGGATAGACATTGGATGTAGGAGCAAACAAGTAACAGGACAGGAGCCTACCACAGAGGGCCGCTGAAAGACTCTACCTAGCAATGTATCAAAGAAGATATTAAGACTCATAACCAAACCTACAGCAGAGTGCAGGGAATCAAAAGGAGGGGGTAACATGACCTGGAGAGGACAGGAGTTCCACAAGAACCAAATATATCTGGGCACAGGGATTTTTATGAGACTGTTTCTCCAAACAAGGACCATGTATGGATAGAAACTAGAGTCTCTGCTCAGATGTAGCCCTTGGTAGCTTAGTATCCAAGTGGGTACCCTAATAAGGGGAACAGGGACTATTTCTGACATGAACTCAATGGCATTCTCTTTGATACTCCCCCTCCCCCCAGCGAGGAGCAGCCCTGCTAGGTCACAAAGGAGAACTTTGCAGCCAGTCCTGAAGACACCTAATAAACCAGTATCAGATGGAAGGGGAGAAGGTTCTCCCCTATCAGTGGACTTGGAAAGGGGCAGGGAGGAGATGAAGGTGGGAGGGTGGGATTGGGAGGGAGAGAGGGAGCAGGATACAGCAGGGATACAAAGTTAACAAACTGTAACTAATATTAAAAAAATAAAAATTATATAAAAAAACAAAGTCTATGTCCTTGTTATATAATTGAGCATATTTTGGATATATGCTCAGGAGTGGTATAGCTGGATATTGAGGAAGCACTATTCCTAATTGTAATTTGTATTTTTGTAGCTCAACCCAAATATATGCATTGTCATGTCACAGGTCACACTATTAAGGTATAGAAAATAACTAATAATCATACAAGTGTGCTTCTATCTTAGCATAATGTGTGCTCTTTTCAAATACTAGGATGACTAATAGATAGGACCTCATAAAACTGAGAGGCTTTTGTAAGTCAAAGGGCACCATCAATAAGACAACACAACAGCCTACAGAATTAGAAAAATCTTCACCAACACTATATCTGACAAATGGCTGATAACCAAAATATATAAAGAATTCAAGAAATTAGACACCGACATACCAAATAACCCAATTTAAAAATGGAGTACAGAGTAAACAAAGAGGAATCTCTAATGGCCAAGAAACACTAAAAAAAAAAAAAAAAATGTTCAACATCCTAAGTCATCAGAAAAATGCAAATCAAAACAACTCTGAGATTCTGTCTTACACCTGTCAGAATGGCTGAGATCAAAAACTCAAGTGACAACAAATGCTGGAGAGAATGCGGAGAAAGGGCTACTCTCCTCCATTGCTCATGGGAGTGCAAACTTGTACAACTTTGGAAATCAGCCTGGTGCTTTCTCAAAAATTTGGGAATAGCACAACCTCAAGATACAGCTATACAACTCCTGGGCATATACCCAAAAGATGTTCTACCACACCACAAGGACACTTGCTAAACTATGTTCATAGCAGGTTTATTTGTAATAGCTCGAATCTAGAAACAACCTAGATGTCCCTCAATGGAGAAATGGATACAGAAATTATGGTACATTTACACAATGGAATACTACTCAGCTATTAAAAACAAGGACATCATGAAATTTGCAGGCAAATGGTGGGAACTAGAAAATATCATCCTGAACAAGGTAACACAGACCCAGAAAGACACACATGTTATGTACTCACTTATAAGTGGATATTAGCCATGTAATATAGGATAGTCTCAGGACAATACAGGACAACTATGCTATAAACCATAGACTCAAAGAAGCTAAGTAACAAGAAGAACCTAAGGATGAATCCTTGAGTCTCACTGAGAAGACTAAATGAGCTAGAAATCTGAGGTGGAAGGAGGGAGGTAAGAAGGTGGAAGTATGGGTGCAGAAGGGAATAGGAGGGATCAAGTGTGGGGAGAATGGAGGGACAGAGAACTTGGAGAGAGTACTAGTACTGGAAAAGCATATTTTGGACAAGCTAGAAACCTAGGACAAGGGATACTCCTAGAAATATATAAATTTTACCCCTGTAATAGAGGATAGGATAAATAAAAAGGTCTTCTCCAGTAACCAGGCAAGTCTTCCAGAGATGGGAACATCACCCCACACACAAAACCTTCAACCCACAAATTGTCCTGCCTACAAGATGTGCAAGGGTAGAGATGGACCAGAAATTGAGGAAATGGCCAACCAATGACTGGCAACTGGCCCAACTTGAAACTCAGGCCATGAGAGTGAGCCACCCCTGACACCATTAATGATATTTTGTTATACTTGCATCAGGAATGTGCCATAACTGTCATCAGAGAGGCTTCCCCAGCAGCTGATGGAAACAGATGCAGAGACCCACAGACAACTATTAGGTGGAGCTCGGGGAGTTTTGAGAAGAGGGGTAAGAAGGATTGAAGAAAACAGAGGGGTCAAAGACACCACAAGAAAAACAGAATCAACCAACCTGACCCCATAGGGACTCTCTGAGACTGAACCACCCACCGAAGAGCAGCATGGCATAGACCTACATCCCCTACATATATGAAACAGATGTGCAGCTTGGTCTTCATGTGGGACCACTAAAGGGAGGAAAGAAGAGAAGCTGCAATTTGGATGCAAAATAAATAAATTAAATAATAATAATAATAAAAAATAATAAGTACCAGGATGAAAAGGCAACCAAGATATGCTCTCCCTGGTGTCTAAATGAAGATATCAAATCCTAAAAATGCTTAGGTGGTTTTACAGGTCTATCAAGATTTGAAGTAGCAAGAAAAATCATGTATTCTATAATGTCAAACATTAAGCATATGTCTATGAACATTTACAGATAACCTATTCATTTATGTTACTTCGAAGCTCAGACATACACAGCAAAATGGAATTAGTTATGCAAAATATTAACCAAAATTACTGTAAAGGATAAAGACAAAGAATAAGGAGTGTGTAGGGAACTACCTTAGCTCTATGAAAGAGAGAAAGAAGCAGTAATGGGTAGGAAGAGTTTCAGAACACAGCACAAGTCTAAGAAGAAAACTAAGACTTGGAACTTCCTGTGTTCTCTCTCTGGAAGGCAGGAGAGTTAATTTTATGCAACCTAAATAGATTAAGTAGTTTACCTATAGGATTGGAAGAGCATTGTTCCCAGGTGTATCTTTGAGATTATTTCCAGAAGGGTATGTTTGTGGGTTGATGGGGAATACTTTATCCTCAATATAGGCAGACAGCATCCAACTGGAGGGGCCAGGTAGAACAAATGACAGAGGAAGAGCAGATGTTCTCTTTCTTAAAGCAAGGATACTCTTCATCTCCAGGCTTGAATTGAGAACTGCATGTTCAAGTGTGTAGACCCTGGTCAATGTGCCAGTGACCCCCCCAGCATTGTCTAGGCTATCAGCCTTAGACAAAGAGGTCTATCAGCTTTTCTATTTCTGAAGTTTTCTCAGTCTTAAATTTAACTTTCCCTGCAATTTACAGAAAAAAAAATTGTAAAGTTGTCATAGCCTCCATAATTATATAAATTAATTCATCTAATAAATAATCTTTCTCTATCTCTGCTACTTTCTTATACTATATTTAAAAAGAATAAGCAAACATAAATGTTAACAGCCTGGGGAAATATGTCAATACTATGAACTGAGAAAAAACAAGAGATTCCCACTGGTGAATACAGAGGGCAGGAGTTGAAAAGAGTCAGCCAAAAGTTCTACATTAGAAGATACAGAGAGACATTTCCATGACTGTCAGAATTCAACAGTAGGCTTTAGCAGATCAATATGTCTATAGGTGTAGGAAGCAGTTTCTCTACTGTCCCTGTGGACTTCCTGAACAGAAACTTAGAAATGAAAGTCAGTTGGACAAACTACGCTTATCCATATTACTGCAACTAGTTTTGAGAACTTAACTATTACCCATTTATTTCTCCAGGAACCATTCTAAAGTCCCTCATTCTAAATTCCACAACCATGACCAGTATATAATACAACATTATCTGATGCTAACTGCCCATAATTTCATTTTAACATCCCATTAAGCCCATCTAATCATTATGACTTCAGGGTTTACATAGTAATAATAACAAGGCCTTCCAAAAGACTCAAATTAGATATATCATAATCAAGAACACAGTATGTAACCTTGTAAAACCACTTTGGAAATCAATCTGGCACTTTCTCAGAAAATTAGGGATAGTGCTACCTCAAGATCCAGCTATACCTCTTCTGGGCGTATACCCAAAAGATGCCCCATCATTCAATAAGGACCTTTGCTCAACTATGTTCATAGCAGACTTATTTGTAATAGCCAGAATCTGGAAACAAGTTAGATTCCTTCAATGGAGGAATGGATACAGAAATTGTGGTACATTTACACAATTGATTACTACTCAGTAATTAAAAACAAGGAAATCATGAAATTTGCAGGCAAATGGTGGGAACTAGAAAAGATCATCCTGAGTGAGGTAACACAGAAGCAGAAAGACACATGGTATATACTCATTTATAAGTGGATATTAGACATATAATATAGGATAAACATATTAAAATTTATAGTCCTAAAGAGGCTAAACAACAAGGAGGACCATAGGGAAGATGCTTAATCCTCATTCAGAAGGACAAACAGGATAGACATCAAAAGTAGAAGACAAGGAACAGGACAGGAGCCTACCACAGAGGACCCCTGAAAGTCTCTACCCACCAAGCTATTGAAGGAGATACTGAGATTCATAGCCAAACTTTGGGCAGAGTGCAGGAATCTTTATGGAAGAAGGGAGAGATAGAAGGGCCTGAAGGGGACAGGAACTCCACGAGAGAACAACAGACCTGGCCCAGAGAGAACAAAAACACCTGGGCCCAGGAGGGGCTGCAGAGACCAATACTTCAACCAAGGACCTTGCATGAAGAGGACCTAGACCCCCTTTTCACAGCAAGCCCATACACTGCTCAGTTTCCAAGTGGGTTCCCTAGTAAGGGATACAGGGTGAGTCTCTGATATGAACTCAACGGCTGGCTCTTTGATCACTTCCCCCTGGGGGGTATAGTCTTGCCAGGCCAACAAAGAAGTTGATCCTGCCAGCCCTGGTGAGACCTGATAAGCTAGGGTCAGATAGATGGGGAGGAGGACAACCCCTATCAGGGGACTAGGAAAGGACATAGGGAGAGAAGTGGAAGGGTGGATGGGACTGGGAGGAGATCAGGGAGGGGCTGCAGCAGGGATACAATTGTGAATAAATTTAGATAGATAGATAGATAGATAGATAGATAGATAGATAGATAGATAGATAGATAGATAGATAGATATTACCAGAAAAAAAGAATACAGTATGTTCAAGAAGTCACATAATCAAAAGAAAAATAACAACAAAAAAGAATAAAATAGATAAAAATTTCATTAGAGAAAAAATTAAGTCTTTAGGATCAAATCCTAAATTAAAGTAAAAAAAGTGAATATTTCCATATGTATACTTGCTGTAATATTTTAAATTGTAAATAAATTATAAACCATAGTAAATTATAGTCAGAAATCACTATCACTTAGTGATTGGATATATTCTAAACAATGCACTATCAAGCGATTTCTGCATTGTGTCAACATTTAGCACCTACCCATACAAACCTAGATGGCAGAAAATTAATACAAATGCTTTATTTTATACGGTGTTTCTCCCATGCCATCTACCTGCATAGTATATTATTATAGAGAAATCAGTAGACAATTACAATACAATGCTAAATAGATTGTATCTCTAAACATGATTTAAACAAAGAAGATACAATAAAAATGAGTCATAGATTGTTCAGCTATATACAATTTTATGGTATCACCATCATACTTACTGTCCACAACTGATCAAAATGTTCTATAGTGTATGACTGAGCATATTGCATAAACATGTTATATAACATAACATACATTGTTATATGGCATGTTACATTTGTTTTATAGTACTAACGTGTGTACATATTGTATATAATATTCCATATATTTTATACAATTCCAAAAATCTTACAATTAATTTGTATTGTAAGGTAAATATAATGGGTCAAACAAATCTACTATTTCAATATAAAGGAAAAAGAAAGATAAATTACATAAACAATATGTTTGAAGCAGTAAAATTGAAAAGTAATAAGAATGTGATAATTCCAAATTCCAAAGAGGATGCAACTTTTCTGAGGTGAACTTAAGATTACCAGCCCCTTTGAGGGTATTTTTGGCTTCTGGATACATGCTGTGTATGAGTCTTGCCCAAGCAGATAGCCCCTCAAAGAAAAGCACCAAAGTTTGAACTACAATCAAGGGCTTCAATGACAAAATGGAAATTTGTAAGGTTTCTAAAACAAAGCTTACTTCTACCACACATTTGCTGACTTCTAGAGTTAGCTCTCCTTGTGGAGTTCCCATCCTCTCCAGATCTTACTATTTCGCACTCCTTGCATAAGATTCCCTGCACTCTGCCCAACAGCTGGCCATAAGTCTCAGCATCTGCTTTGATAGTCTGCAGGACAGAGCCTTTCAGAGGTTCCTGACTTGTTCCCTCTTTTCTCCTTCTGATGTCGATCCTCTTTGCCTTTCTGGATAGGGATTGAGAATTTTAGCCAGAGTCCTCCTTCTTGATTAGTTTCTTTAGATGTACAGATTTTGGAAGGTTTATCCTACATTATATGTCTATATGAGTGAGTATATACCGTGTGCATATTTCTGCTTCTGGGATAGCTCACTCAGGATGATCTTTTCCAGTTCCCACCATTTACCTGCAAATTTCATGATTTCCTTGTTTTTTATTGCTGAGTAATGCTCCATTGTGTAGATGTACCACAATTTCTGTATCCATTCTTCAGTTGAGGGGCATCTGGGTTGTTTCCAGGTTCTGGCAATTACAAATAAAGCTGCTACAAACATGGTTGAGCAAATGTCCTTATTGTGCATTTGAGCCTCTTTTGGATATACACCTAGGAGTGGTATAGCTGGATCTTGAGGAAGCGCTATTCCTAGTTGTCTGAGAAAGAGCCAGATTGATTTCTAGAGTGGCTGTACCAGTTTACATTCCCACCAGCAGTGGTGGAGGGTTCCCCTTTCTCCACAACCTCTCCAGCATCTGAGGAAAAGCAAAGGCTATGGGAAGAACCCAGTAAACTGACACTCAGTCAATTCTGTAAGCATTAGGGAGCTACGAGATAACACTACAGTGGCAAAACTCTTCATACTTACTAGTTCTAATGTGAAAAGTGACCAAACAAGCCAAATATTATGAGCTGGGGAAATTGAGTATATTAACATAAGTATTTTGGCCTGTGAACAACAAAATAGATAAACCGTGTTTGTGACAAAGTAGGATAACAGAATAACAAACTAGTTTGGCTTAAACAACAAACAGATTGTAAGAATTCTAAAAGCTGAAAAAATTGTAAGATAAAGATGCTGGCAGATCTTGTCCCTAGTGAAGACCCACTTTCTGTACTGCAGAAAGATGTATTTTGTGCTGTGTCCTCACATGGTGGAGAGTAGAGAGATGCAATCTCTCTATGTCTCCTTTTATAAAGAGTTTTTTAAGTAAATTTTTATTTTTTAATATTAGTTACATTTTATTAACTTTGTATCCCACTTGTATCTCACACCCTCATTCCCTCCCAACCCCTCCCTTCCTCCCTCATCTTCTCCCTGCCCCTTTCCAAGTCCACTGATAAAGAGCTTTAATTCTACTCATACCAAAACTCTCAGAAGCTTAAGCCAAGTATCATCACATTTGATGAGTATTCAAAATACCAGGGGTAGTCTCATGGGCAAAACCTGCTGTCTAAATTAAATAAGGTCTAGGGGTTCTAGTATGTAAAATATCTTAATTGACATACTTCTGGATAGACCAGAAGTATCCTTGCATCTTCCTTGATTTCTGACTTGATCTCATCACTAAGAAGAAATCCTAGCAGCTGCAAAGCTACTAGAAGAAAACCAGAAACAAGTTACTATCAAACACATGACCATAACATACATTGAGGCTCAGAGAAGCAGCCATGCTAAAGCTTTCTGACAGAGGCCCCATCATCAAAATGGGAAGAAAATAACTGAAAAAAAGAGGGCAGTTTAAGAAAAAAATGATGAGAGTAAAAATATTTTATATATTTTCTGTGTGCACCTTTACACACACGTGTGCGTCTGTGCACACACACACAAGACATACATTGAGTCCTTATAGCAATGTCATAAGCACTATTTTAGTATCCTATTTTTAATATGAGGAATATAAAAATTGAATATTTGCCCAAAGCTATACAGCTAGTAAGTAGAAAAGCATGAATTCAAATAAAGGAAGTCTGAATTTTACTACATAAAGTTCTCTTTATTCATTTATTCAATGGGCACTATTAGGTACATACCAAAAGCAAGGCAATTGGATGTAGACAGCATACAAACATGAATTAAAGGGAACCCAAGCTTCACAGTTGCAGAACAAAGAAGCAGATGTATAAGGAAAAACAGCATGGAAAGAGAACTAGCTAACTACCACCCAGATACATGAACATTTTTCATGTGGCAGATCAAGAAAGTTTTGGTGGTAAAAATTTTAAATGGTTATTTCAAAAGTAAACAGAATAAAAGCGGCCTCAAAAGAATGAAGAAAGGCATTTCAGTTTCAATAGAATGTGTATATAAAACATACTAAGTAATGATGACAGATTTACACAACTGAAAAAAAAAAAGAAGTGGTCTGAGTAAAAAAGGACGCAGAAAGAAGAAAGCCACCTATTTCTCCTGCATTATGGCCATCTCCATTAAAAGAACTAACAGATAGAGCCTAGATCACCCAACGTCTCATAGAAATGAACATGAAGGTTTAGATATTTGTTAAACACTCAAACAAAATTACATTTTTAACCAAATAAAAAAGCAGAACTGAAGCTTTGCTCACTAGGCAACTTACTTTAAGATAGCTTTTAGTATGATTCAGGTGTTGTTCTTGTAATAGTACACTGTTGCCAAGGTGATATAAACTAAAACAATGAAATAAATATAATTACAACACACATGTTCTGAGAAGAGACTAACTCCCTTTGCAAAAAGAGCTCAAGGTATTTGAAATAGCAAGAACCCTCTCATCACAGTACAGAGATCACTTTGCTTGGAGGCTTCTTGTCTTAAGACACATTTACAGTCTAGAGTACATTATTTATATACTGTTTCTCTAACTTTCCTTGCTTTCATGTTCTTATTTTATATAGTAGAAACTTAAAACAATGTGGATTCTAATGTGTGAAATTAGTCTGTCTACCCTAGTCAAGGCTAATACATTATCTTACCACATTGTTTCCTTCCCTGAATTTACTTCAGGGTCTCCAGCCTCAAATGTGAGCTCATATTCTTAGGAAGGATGTGCTTATTTATATATGAGAAAGACAACAAAATTATTTGTGTTCACCACTTACATATTACTTTTTCTTAAAAAGTTTTCAAATTCCTTCCATTTAAAGGAAAGACACATAATCTGTCATGGAATCTCTGTGTCTAACCCAGTCCAGAACACACTGCATAGTAGCAGCACTGCTTTCCTTTCATTTATTTTAGATTGTATCTAATTTTTACAGGCTTTCTTGTGTAATCATAATAAATTTCTTCATTATTTTGTTATAAACACTACTTTGTTTATAACAATGAATAAAGAGCTTATAGGAACTAGGTATTCACCCAGGGACACAAATGTGGTTTCATGCAAAACAAAACCTTGGGCTACTAGGTTGAATGATGACAAACCGAACACTCCTGCGTCTAAGCTACAATCTGTGTCTCTGTGGCACAGTGTTTAGCGGAAACAGTTTGAATTTTATTTGAACTACTATGGTTACATGGTTTTGACCAAGTCACACAATACCACATCACTTCTTTAAAAAAACAAAAGGCATAATGGCAATATACTATCAAACTTCAAACTTTTCCCCATTGCCCCTCTACTACATAGAACACACACAGAGGAAGGAATACATGCACAAACTTCAGGATTACACCTGAAAACACATTACCTCGCTTTATATTATACTTAAGTAATTGCTTCCACCTTATGACACATCATAAAAAGTAACTATACTTAATAGTGAAATCTACATAACATAACTTTTAATAATACATGTTGGTCATAGTTTCAAGTCTGATTCTAACTTTCTAAAAAATAGGACATTTGATAATTCCTCTACAGTTGCTCCCTTGTTTAAGCATTAGTATGTATTTAAGAAACTTGTACAAAAATAATAGTGAGAGTATGGTTTATAAAGATTTAAAACTATCACAGAAGTGCTGCTCAATAAATGGCATTCATTTTACTTATTTTTTATGGACGTTGGTATCGCTACCACACAATAATTTCCTTTTTACTGGAAGCATTTAAAGGCAAGATTGCTGTATAGTACAGGAGAACACATTAGAACTAAAAGCAAGGTACACAAAGTTATAAAGGGGATACAAATAACAAAAGAAAAAGTCAAATTATCACTATGCACAGATGACATAATAGTATACATGAGTGACATCAAAAATTCTACCAGGGAACTCCTACAGCTGATAAACACCTTCAGCAAAGTGGTTGGATACAAAATTAACTCAAAAAAATCAGCAACCCTCCTATATACAAAAGACCCTACATCTGAAAAAGGGCTAATATCCAGAATATATAAAGAACTGAAGAAATTAAACACCAACAAACCAAGTAATCCAATTAAAGGTGGGATACAGAGGTAAACAGAGAATTCTCAACAGAGGAATATTGCATGGCAGAGAAACAGTTAAATAAATGCTCAACATCCTTAGTCATTCAGGAAATGCAATTCAAAATGACCCTGAGATTTCACCTTATACCCATCAGAACGGCTAAGATCAAAAACTCAAGTGAGAACACATGCTGGAGAGGATGTGGGGAAAGGGGAACACTTTCCATTGCTGGTGGGAATGTAAACTTGTACAACTACTTTGGAAATAAATCTGGTGCTTTCTCAGAAATTTAGGAATAGTGCTACCTCAAGATCCAGCTATACAACTTGAGCATATATCTGAAAAGTGCTCATCCATATAAGGACATTTGCACCACATTTCTGAAAACCAGAAACAGATTCTTCCCTCAGCAAGAAAATAAAACCTTAATACTTGAGGTGCTTAATTTACTCAGAAGGGATTTGCCTTGATAAAGAGAAAACTGCTAGCAACATCCAAAAAGTCTACAAGCAAGATCTGAATTGATAGAATGCTAGTTTCTCCATAATGTAACTACATCCCCAAACAAAACTCAAAAATATTATGTAAATGTAAAAATGTTCAGGACAAGGCAAAATTTACAATGTGTGGAATCTAATGAAAACTACAGGGTATATAAACAATTGGAACACATCACAATAGGGAAAAAACTTAGATGGTCAAAACTAAAATAATGCAGATGATCAAATTAGTAAATGAGAATATTGAAAGGAATTTTTACACATGTTCAGAGGCAATGTGAAAATTTAAAAAGTTGATTTCCTAGAGTAAACTTATATCTGAATTTAAAATCATACTTGATATGACTAAATGCAGACTATACATTCCTGTTGAAAAAATATGTTCTCTCAAAGGAAAAAGAATACATTCTTTTTAAGCAGAGAGAAAAATATGTGAAAATGGAACAGAGCATCATTGAACTATGAGTTATCTTCAGAAAGACTAATGTGTAAATAGAGTCAGCAGAGAATATATGGAAAATAGGATATATATTTCTATATATCCTATTTTATATACATATATAATTTCTATATATGAAAATTACGACTATTATAAAGTAATACCTATATAAGCCTAAAATATTCATTCACCCATGAGAAACATGAAAAATTCCAAATTATAATCAAATTGTTTACAAACATCAATAAAACATGTTAAAGTATCAGAAAATAAATAACAAATATAAGAGTATAAGCAAATTATTTGTTGGAGTTCAAGCCAAAACTATATAGAACTCAACTTTTTTAAAAATTGGAAGAAAAAATGTTAAACCTAGAATTTTCTGCCTACCAAAAATAAATGCCTTTCCAAAAGCCTTTATCAGACATATACTTAGAGAAATAATTGAACAGCAACAGTTTGGGATTACAAGAATAAAAATATGTTTGGGAAGAAAGAAAAATATATCATAAAATGGAGATCTAATCAAAAAGATAGAACACTATTGACATACAATATAAAATTATTATTTTTCTTAGATTTAAGTGGTTATTTTTAAGTACAACTAATAACAATGCTAGTAAATTCTTTGACCAAAAAAAAAAAAAATAGAATTATAACAAAAAATATCACAGGCAAGGGAGAAAGATCGAGTGGTAAAGTGCTGGGCTGAAAGTATGAGCCCCTGAATTAGACCTGCACTTGTTAACCCTTTCACCAGGGAAGCAGAGGCAGGGGGATCTCCGGGAATGACCAGCCAGACACCCTTGCTTACTCAGCAAGTTGCAGGCCGGTCAAGACCCTGACTCGAGAGAAAAGGGTAAATAGCACATTAGGAATGACACCACAAGCTGTTCTCTGGCTTCCTTATGAACATGTGCATGCGCACATACACATGAACAACCGCAGGGACCTTCCTCAGACATGAACACACACATGCGCACTCACACACAGACAATAAAACACAGAGCATGCAGAGATTAAGCAATATGAAAGTCTCCCGCAGAGTTCTAATACAGGAAGTGGTATAAAATTACTGGAAGTTTGTGATAAATTGAAGCTATGAACATTTGAAGTCCTTAAATAAGTTCTTTTTAAAATAATATATTTATTAACCCTTTGAGTATTTCATACAATGCATTTTGATGATATTCAAATATGAAAAAAACTTCTAAATAGATATATCGAACAGTCATAGCTAGTAATTCAACCAAGAAAACAGATGTATTCATCAAAAAAGTTATGTTTATGAAAGGAGTCACTAAAAGAGAAAAAATTTAATACAAAATAGAAAAAGGGAGCACACTGAAAGGATTAATAAAATAAAAGCATGTAACATAATTTGCCAATAATTATGATGGCTGGGATTGAAAATGTCCTCCATATCTTTACATATTTGAATCCTTCGTCCTTGGTGCTGTTTGACTAGGTTATGGGTTCTTTGTGTGAGTGTGCCAGTAGGGAGCAATTTTGAGAGTTTATAGCCTCACCCCATTTTCAGTTCATTTTCTCTGCTTTGTTTTTGTGGTTGAAGATGTGATCTCTCAGCTCCACACTCCTGTGGTTTGCTGCAATACCTCGCCTGCTACTCATGAAGACTTCCTCTGTAACTGTAAGTCAAAATAAATTTTCTTCCCTAAGTTTATTTGGTCATAGTACCAGAGAAGCAACTAATACAATAACAATATTAAATGCAAATGTCTAAAAGCTTATTAAAAGATACAGGTTGTAACTCAGGATTTCAAACTAAAATCCGATTATATGGTTATTGCTAAAATCTTACTGATATTTAAGAAAAGATAAGCAAAAAGCTTGGCTATGAGTCTCAGCATCTGCTTTGATACCCATTTGGATAAAGACTTTCAGAGGCCTCCTGTCCAGTTCCCTGTCTAGCTCATTTGCTTTCTGAGTGAGGACTGAGCAACTTCCCTAGGATCCTCCTTCTTGTTTAGCTTCTTTAGGGCTCTAGATTTTAGTATGTTTATCCTATATTATATGTCTACTATCCACTTATGAGTGAGTATATACCATGTGTGTCATTCTGCCTCTGGGTTACCTAACTCAGGATGATCTTTTCTAGTTCCCACCATTTGCCTGCAATTTTCATGATTTCCTTGTTTTTAATTGTTGGGTAATATTTCATTATGTAAATGTACAGCACTTTCTGTATCCATTCCTCAGCTGAGGGACCTCTGGGATGTTTCTAGATTCTGGCTATTATGAATAAAGCTGCTATGAACATAGTTGAGCAAATGTCTTTATTGAATGGTGGGGTATATTTTGGATATATGTCTAGGACTGGTATAGCTGGATCTTGAGGTAGCACTATTCCTAAATTTCTGAGAAAGCACCAGATTTATTTCCAAAGTAGTTGTACAAGTTTACATTCCCACCAGCAATGGAAGAGGGGTCCCCTTTCTCCACATCCTCTCCAGCATGTGTTCTCACTTGAGTTTTTTATCTTAGCCATTCTGATGGGTATAAGGTGAAATCTCAGGGTCATTTTGAATTGCATTTCCTGAATGACTAAGGATATTGAGCATTTCTTTAAGTGTTTCTCTGCCATTTGCTATTTCTCTGTTGATAATTCTGTTTAGCTCTTTATCCCATCTTTTAATTGGATTACTTGATTTGTTGCTTTTGACCTTCTTTAGTTCTTTATATATTCTAGCTATTAGCCCTTCTCTCAAAAGTAGGGTTGGTGAAGATATTTACCCAGGATGTAAGCTTTTTGTTCTAATGACAGTGTCCTTTGTTTTACAGAAACTTTTCAGTTTCACGAGGACCCATTTATTGACTGTTGATCTAAGAGCCTGTGCTGTTGGTGTTCTGTTCAGGAAGTTGTCTCTTGTAACAGTGAGTTCAAGGCTCTTCCCCACATTTTTTCTTCTAACTGATTTAGTGTGTTTGCTTTTATGTTGAGGTCTTTGATCCACTGGGAACTTAACTTTGTGCTGGGCGATAAATATGGATCTATTTGCATTTTTCTACATGTAGACATCCAGTTATACTAGTACCATTTGTTGAGATGCTGTCTTTTTTCCATTGTATAGTTTTGGCTTCTTTGTAAAAAAAAATTAAGTTTCCATAGGTGAGTGGGTTTATTTCTGGTTCTTCAATTTGATTCCATTGGTCTACCAGTCTCTTTCTATGCTAGTACCATGCACTTTTTATTACTATTGTTCTACAGTACATCTTCAGATATGGTATGGCAATAACTTCTGCAAGAACTTTTATTGTACAAGAGAGGTCCCATTTATTAATTGTTGATCTTAGAGCCTGTGCTGCTGGTGTTCTGTTTGAGACGTTGTCCCCTGTGCCAGTGAGGCGAAGGGGATCTTCCCCACTTTTCTAAACAATTAGTAGGTCTTACTACAAAAAACTATATATGCCACAAAATTAAAAAATCTAAATGAACTGCACAATTTTCTTGATAAATTCCATTTACCAAAAGTAAATCAAGATCAGGTAAATAGATCAAGTTGTACTACAGGGCAATAGTAATAAAAACCGCATGTATTGGCATAGAAACAGAATGGTGGATCAATGGAATCAAATTGAAGACCCAGAAATAAACCCATACACCTACCAATACTTGATTTTTTCAAAGAAGCCAAAACCGTACAATGGAAAAAAGACAGCATCTTCAACAAATGGTGCTAGTCTAACTGGATGTCTACATGTAAAAAAAAAATGCAAATAGATCCATATTCATCACCCAGCACAAAGTTAAATTCCAAGTGGATCAAAGACCTCAACATAAAACCAGATACACTAAATTGGTTAGAAGAAAAAATGTGGGGAAGAGCCTTGAACTCACTGGTACAAGAGACAACTTCTTGAACAGAACACCAACAGCACAAGTTCTTAGATCAACAATAAGTGAGACCTCATGAAACTGAAAAGCTTCTGTAAAGCAAAGGACACTGTTCAGAACAAAAAGACAGCCTACACATTGGGAAAGGATCTTCACACACCCTATATCTGACAGAGGTCTAATATCCAGAATATATAAAGAACTCAAGAAATTACAAAGCAGCAAATCAAGTAATTTAATTTAAAAAAAATGAGGTACAGAGCTAAACAGAGAATTCTCCATATAGGAATATTGAATGACAATGTGCAAAGTCCTTAGTCATCAGGGAAATGCAAATCAAAACGCCCCTGAGATTTCACCTCACATCCATCAGGATGGCTAAGATTGAAAACTCAAGTGAGAACACATGCTGGAGAGGATGTGCAAAAAGGGAAACCCTCATCCATGGCTGGTGGGAGTGTAAACTTGTTCAATTACTTTGGAAATCAATCTGGTGCTTCCCCAGAAAATTAGAAATATTGCTACCTCAAGACTCAGGTATACCATTCCTAGGCATATATCCAAAATATGCTCAAGTAAACAACAAGGATATTTGCTCAACCATGTTCGTAGCAGCTTTATTCATAATAGCCAGAATCTGGAAACAACCCAGATGTCCTTCAACAGAGGATTGGATACAGAAATTGTGGTACATTTACACAATGGAATACTACCTTAAAATTAAAGACAATAAATAAAATTAAAGACCTGTCTCAAGCCTGCACATGCACATATACAAATGAAAGAGACACAAGAGGGCAGAGAGTGAGCTATTTACAAAACATATTTCTTCTTCATTGAATCAAAATTTTGCTCCCCAATTTTCCAGATACTTCTGTATTACAGAGGAACCCTGATCATGTTGTTAGGAATGGAAATTTGTTGATCATATTGTTAGGAATGAAATTTGCAGGCAAGTGATGGGAACTAGAAAACATCATCCTGAGCGAGGTATCCCAGAAGCAGAAAGATACACATAGTATAAACCCACTTATAAGTGGATCTTAGAGATACAATATAGGATAAACATACTAAAATCTAAAGAATCTAAGCAAGAAGGACGACCCTGGGTAAGATGCTTAATTCTTACTCATAAAGGCAAAAAGGACTAGAAGAGAGAGAAAACAGGGAACAGGACAGTAACCAACCAAAGAGGGACCCTGAAAGACTCTAAAACTCAGAATGGTATCAAAGCAGATGGTGAGACTCATAGCCAAACTTTGTAAAGCTTGCACAGCATGTTATGAAAGAAGAGGGAAATAGAAAGACCTGGAGGGGACAGGAGCTCCACAAGAGCAATAGAACCAAAAAATCTGGGAACAGGGGTCTTTTCTGAGATTGATACTACAAACAAGGACCATGCATGGAGATAACCTAGAATCCCTTCACAGATATAGCCCATGGCAGCTCAGTCTCCAAGTGGGTTCCCTAGTAAGGGGAACAGGGACTGTCCCTGACATGAACTCAGTGGCTGGCTCTTTGATCACCTCCCTCTGATGGGGGAGCAGCCTTACTAGGCTATAGAAGACGACAATGCAGCCAGCCCTGATAAGACCTGATAGGCTATGGTCAGACAGAAGGGGAGGAGAACCTTCCCTATCAGTGGACTTGGGGAAGAGTATGGGAGGAGATGAGGGACTGAGGGTGGTACTGGAAGGGCAAGAGGGAGAGGGCTACACCTGGGATATAAAATGAATAAACTTTAATTAATAAAAAAGGAAAATTTAACAAGTTAAACTAAATAAATGCAGAATAAATGCAGTAACAATGTCCAAAATTAATAAATGATATACTAAAAAACATTACTCAAAATTGATCAATATAATATTCTTTCTAAAAATACAGCCATAATCATGTGGAAAACATGACACATAAATTACTAATGATTTATATAAAACAAAACCAAACAACAACCAATAACCACTATTTACCAAAATACTATAGTATGAAAACATATGCATATAAATTTGAAAATTGTGAATAAATGAAAAAACGTCTTAACAAATACAAACAGTGAAAGTCTATTAAATTAGAAACAGATGACCCAAATTATATTATGAGAGAAATATTCTTTGGAGTTTAGAGCACTCTAATAATGTAAAGTCTAAGTTCCTGTGGCTTTAATAGTGAATTCTTTCAAGTATTTAAGAAAAAGAATGATATCAAATCTCATATGATTTTTATACATTATTAAGTTTGATCTGCTAAATTTTCATAAGATTGGTATGTGTTCATGCATACATACATGCATATGTGCACATTCAATTTTGTTTTTCTGGTTTAGATGTCATTGTTACAGTGCACTAATAGATTGTTTAGCCTATATATTTATTTATTTTTGTATTTTGAAACAGGGCCTTATATATACCCCCAAATGGCTTATAGCTCACAGTGTAGTCAAGGCCAGTCTTAAACTTCTTATTCTTTTGCTTTCACATAATCACTTATTCTGTGATATAGACCTGATTTTAAAAAGAAATGCTTCACGTGGCATTCTATATGGTATTCCATGCTGGCGTGTGGCATGGAGCAGTTTGGGGAGACTAGACACCAGAGACGGTGTGGCGGTTTGGAGCAGACAGATGGAGAGAAATGCTTCAGGGCACAGCGGCTTAAAGAAGACTGTGTTTGCAGTTGACAGATTGGTATAGAGTCCTAAAAGAACCCCTGTGAGCCTAAATAGGCAGAAGTAAAGGGGTCTAAGCCCAATTTCCCGATTAACCTTTTCTCTCCCCTACTTAAGGTTGGGGGGTTGTTAGAAGGGAGGTAGAGGGCTAAATACCCCAAATAAAGTCGAGTTTTAAAAAAATGGAACAATGGCTTTCACCTACACAAGAGTTTGTTTTAAGGTGTAAATAATAATGTGAAAAGACCTTCCAAAGAAATTAAGAGAGCTGGGTCTGGTGCCACATATCCCAGCACTCTGAGAGGCAGAGGCAGGTGAATATCTGTGAGTTCGAGGCCAGCCTGGTCTACAAAGTGAGTCCAGGACAGTCAAGGCTACACAGAGAAACCCTGTCTGAAAAAGAAAAAGGGGGGCAAAAAAAGAAAAGAAGGTAAGAGGAGGGGGTGATAGAGAATAAAAGAAGAAAGAGGAAGGAGATGAAGAAGTAGAATAATACTTCTATAATCAATAAAATGGGGTTGAAATTTTAGAGCGCATAAAAAACATAAGAAGAATTATTTGAAGTAATGAGAAAAAATATGATGGTAAGGGCAGAGACCATAACAGAAGAAAGCCCCAGTAGAAATATTTTTATAGTGCTCTGGTCAATCCCAGGGCCTTGCATATATTACACAAAGTTCTACCACTAATCTGTATTTCCAGCCCTATGAATTATTTCTTATAGAACTAATGGGTGAGACCTACCTGGAAATCAATTTTAGGAATGTTTTTTTTTTTAAAAAAAAAAAAAAACAGTAATAAAAGGGAAAGTTGAACATCCAGGAAGGAAACACAACAGGTTATCTACAAAGGAATAAACATAGGAGGAGTTTTAAGTTTCTCCCTTTTGAGGTGAAAATCAAGAAACAAAGGAACATGAAGAAAATAATACATGGAACTAGGAATATTGCTCAGTGGATAAAGACCTGCCACATAAACCAGACAATCTGGACATAAACCTTGAGACCCACATGAAGGTGAAAGGAGAGACTAACTCCAAAAAGTTGTCCTCTCACCTACAAACATGAAAATATATACTTTAAGAAAAAGAAATAATATTACTAGAAAATGTGTTTCTGTTTTCTCAACTGCAGTAATCACAGCAGAGGTATTATATGCTCGGCAAAGGCAAAAGCATTTTCAATTTAGTATGATAAGGCTCAAATAATTTCGTGAAATAGTTCTTGTTTGTTAACAATTTTCTAACCATAGAAGTTAGACTAGAAAATAAAAATAAAAGTTAGCATAGAAAATCCTTCATTGCTACTAATAACACAGAGCAACTTGGTAGATGCCGGTGCTTTATCAACACAAGAGAATATGCTAATAACAAAATCCTGGCAGCGCAGAATAACACTTCTCTTCGAACGCTTTTTGTGAGATTGATGTATTGGCACATGGCTCCACACTTCTGACAGCTTACTATAGATTTTTTTTAAATGCAGCTTTTAGTTAGTAATACTACCCACTGATATGTATTAACAAATTTGATACTAATATAATATGAAGCAAATATCAGTTATTATAATGAAGCACTTTAATTAAACAATGGAGCTTGAAAAATAATGGGAAGCAATAAATAGGTGCATTTGCGAGCTAGTTTTCTGTCAACCTGACACAAGCTAGAGAGCTTTTAGAACAAGAAACTCAACTGAGAAAGTGCCCCCCCAGGCTGTCCTTGTAAACAAGTCTCTGGTTTCAGTGATTGATTAAAGAGCACTCGGCACGTTGGGGTTGGCACCAGCCCTGGGCGGGTCAAGCCTGGTGTTCTAAGAAAGCAGGCAGAGTGAGTCAGTAAGCAGCCTTTCACCATGGCTTCCGCTTCAGTTTCTACTGCCAGGTTCCTGCCTTCAATTCCGGGCCTGACTCCCCTCAGTGATAGACTGCCATCTGAGAGCTATAAGATGAAAGAAACCTCTTCCTTCTCTAGTTTCTTTTGGTCATGAAAGCTAACTAAGACAATACTGAATGTTAAATCTAATGAAAATGTAAATTCATGCCAAATTAAATGTTTTGGTAAACTCACACTATAAAATTTGTATAAGGTGGAAGTAATTTGTACATGTTAAGTATTTATGATGCTTTTCAATGTAAGTAAACAGGTTTTTGCTTTGTTGTTTTAGAAATTATTTGGTCTACTGTTTGAAGTGCCTTTTCCATTTCAAGAAAAAAAAATGTTCTCTTGTTAGAGATTATCTGTAGGAGTCAAATACACATAACCCTAATGCATTTTAACAATCATCTCGCCACCCTTGTATAAACTCTGGGAACAGGCATTTTTGGTCTTAAAGTACATTTCTACAAATTTTATGTAGCTAGGAAAGTTAATATGCATTTATTTCTGGTCCATCATCTCTTTAATGGAATTAATACTGTTTAAGTCATAGTGCTTATGAATATTTATACTATTTATGCGGTTCCTAGTATCATGCATAGCATATGATAAACAATAAATTTATAGAAAACAATAACATAAATATTATGGTTACAAATATTCTCTTTCTACATTTTTTCTAAAAAGACAGCAAGGAAACCCTAATAGGAATAGGGAGGAAAGATAAGCATAAATAGTACAGGGAAATAATTTTGAAACATAATTTTATAGGTAGAGAAGAAAGGGGTACTAATAAAAAAATAAGTAGAAATATATTTTTAAATATCTGTGCAAGGTAATAGAAAGCAGCACATGTCAAGTTTGTGACATTAGCTTGAACTAGAAATAAGCATAATGGTGTCAGAACTTGAGAGACGGTTCAGCAACAAAGAGCACTGGCTGCTGTGTCAGAGGACGGGAGCATGGATCCCAGTTCCCACACCAATAGGTTCATGATTGCCTCCAACTCCAGCTACAAGGATCCAATGCACTTTCCAGGTCTTCATGGGCATACATCTCTGCATACATGTATGCATACACACACGTAAATACACACAAATAAATATAAATCCTCCTTAAAGTAGTGTTAAATTTTTATGCATAGTGGTGGGAATCTGTAAGATAGAATATTAAAATCAAAGAGACTGTAAAGGGCAGAAAAGAAAAAGAACACAGATTTGGAAGCTGCCTTTGACTCTGACTCTAAATAGCCTTCAGCAAATTATTCAGCATTTCTGAATATCAATTTCCTTAAGTATGTGATGATAAAACATTAGTGATTAATGCCCTATGAAAGTACACTAACATAATTTGTTACATACATTTTAGAGATTCGGTAATTCCAGTGTGATTATCATTATTAGTTTATATACCTGAGCAAACTGAAGTCCCAAGTGAGTCATAATTGTTCAAGTTCCTAAAATATGTATCTAAGAAACCAGGCTAAAACTTCACTCCTTTAAATCTTATCCTAGTATTTTCATATTTCATAAAAATAATGTTACTTTGTGTTCTTTCTTCACCAGGAAAACTATAAAACACTCATTCCCACTTAAGAAATGGTTGAGTTTTATCTCCTATGAAATATTCTTAATTTACACATGCTGCTATTTACTAAAAGGTGTCCAAACAAGTTGATTTCATACTGGAATGTTCATCTCAGAAAAATATACAAGCATCAGAAATAGATATAATTGTCAAGTCACTGTCTGGTTGCTTATTATTACAGAAATAAATTGAGCTCTGTTACAGCTTTCTGACATGTAATTCCGATACTAATAGGTTCACATCCATTTCTCTTTTCTTTACCTGCTAACAGGAAGCAGTCTGTAATGGTGTGTCAGAAATCTACTAGTAACTGACTGATGCTTCCCTCCTATGGAAAGTGGCTGGAATCTCATCAGCAGCTGTCCACAGCTTACCATAATGAGACAGAGCACTGATATGTGAAAACTGTGAAAGCAGACTCCTTCACTGCAACCCAACTTCCATGATGACCACAAACACAGTTCACTATACTCACACTGGGGAAACGCAGGCATCAAGCTCAAACTTGCTATGCTGGAAACCAAGAAACTGTTTTCCTTCCTGTCCTAACAGTGGACTTGGGAGGCAGCATCTCTTCTGCTACAGTTTCTTTCTCTCTCTTTCTCTCTCTCTCTCTCTCTCTCTCTCTCTCTCTCTCTGTGTGTGTGTGTGTGTGTATGACCAAATTAATGAAAAATTGATTAAGGCTTTTGAAATCATTTTGTCATAACTTCAAAGCTATGCTGTGTTAATACAAGTACACCAATTCTCAACCTTTTATCTGTGCAGGATGGGGATTTTTTTCATTTTTGCTAAAAATTTGTGATTAAGGCAACAAAGACACAGTATTGACTATAAAAATCCCTCTATCCACAAGTAGATCTCTGCCCAATACAAAAACAATACACATTAGTCTTTACAAGATACTGTACTGTGCAGATATGAATATAGATAGAAAATGAAGTGACCAGGTGAAATCTTTGAATAATTACTAAAAACTTACCTGAACAGATACAGTGTATGAATGAGAGGGCCTGGCATAACCAGAAACATAAAGGAGTTAGTATATGATTAAAACCTACTGGGGGCAGGCACAGCAGAGGACATGAAATTTACTGAGAAAGCGGCTGAGTATGTGTTGGAGACTTTAAAATGTCAACCTTCAGGTTGATCAACATTCATGGCTCACAATCTCAACTACAATGAGCATTGCCACATTTCTACCATAACATTCATTGAAAAGAGATGGGCTTTTGTGATATTCATCTGACTGCTAGAATAGCATTGTTGTGTGACCTGCAAGTGGCATTTCAGTGAACCATATGCATCAGAAACTGCAATGATAGAAATCGGAAAAGAACATGGTTCTGGTTTTCTTTCAATTGCTTTGATAAGCACCATGACCAGAAGCAACTTGGAGAGAAAGGGATAAAATGACCTTACATATCCCAATGACAGTCCATAATTGAGAGAAATCAGGTCAGGAACTACAACAGGAACTGAAGCAGAAGGTAAGGAGGAAGATGCTTCCTGCCTCCCTGAGGCATGCAAGCCTATTTTCCTTTACCACCCAGGAACACCTGCTCAGGGATGGTCCCACACACAGTGGGCTGTGCCTTCTATAGCAATCACTAATCAAGAAAATGTCCCATGGATGTGCCTAAGGACAAGCTGATGGAGGCAAGCCTTTGATTACGGTTCCCTCTTCTCAGATGATTCTAATTTGTATCAAATTGGAAGAAAACAACTGAGCAGCAGAGACTGATAATGGTGGTTGAATATCTACAGTGTACCAATATTGTACAGGTACAATAAATATGCTATCATTTTATCTTGCCATTGAGGCATACCCTACTATATCAACTTTATAAACAGCTAAGATCCAGAGGAATTATAGTTCCATATATACAGAGATATTGCTAAAAATCTATCTTAAGGACTGGCCACACAAAATCTGGGGGCAAAAGGGGGAACTGGCCTACAAATCACTGGCTGACCACTAGGCACACAAGTTGGCTTACAGGAAACCAGGTGTGTCTGACTCAGTTCTTATGTTGAAATTTACCGCTTCATTAATATGAAAGGTATAATCAGTAACTAAAATTTCTACTTCAAAAATCTAAAATGAAATAACAAATCATTCAAATAAATTAGAAGAAAACAGTAATAAAGGCCAGAATGGAAAAAATAAAACAGAAACAGTAGAAAACTGATTAAATTAAAATTTAGATCTTTTAAAAGCCTGAAAATGCATGAAATAAGGAGGAACTTACACATTTTTAAAAGCAGTAATGACAGTTAAAGCCCTATAGGATTTTCAAATCCCCAAGAGAATTTGTGTGTTTAGCTTCACATCTGTAGGGTTTTTGCTTCCAACCTAGCTTCTCAGTTTTAAGGTATCATCTTCCAAATATTATTCAAGAGTGCAAGTGTCACAACTGAAATGCTGCATTTCATGAAATTTCTATCTTTAACTTTAATGTGATTTCTGAGTTATGTTTAGTTGTGCATTTTAATGGCCTCCATAATTGTATTTGTATATTTGTGCACATATATAATCAGAAAAAAAGTCATCAGTTTGAGATGGAGTGAGGTAGCATAGAAGGGACATTGGAGAGGATGAAGGGAGGATGGGAAGAGGGGAATTATTTAATTATAATGTAATTAAAGTAAATTTTAAATTTTAATGTATTTTTCAGAAATTGTCCTGTATGTTCCAAAATATTTTCCATGATAGTCATGCTATCTGTTTTGAATGAATTAATTAATTAAATTATAAGCCAACAAAGTAAAAGAATAAATAATAAGCAGCAAATTACTAGGTTGGTAGATACATAAGCAGATAGATATACTAAAATATCAGGAGTTCAAAACACCTGTCAGAGCTGACTATGTTAGCATGATAAGAGAAGACAATGGTAACATCATCATATCAAGTCAAGAAACATCCAGCAGGAATCAACAGGAATCAGCAGGACTTCTGGGTTGGACTGACTTCACGAGTAAGCTTCCTGTGGCTTGAACATCTGTTGAGTAATCCCAACGCAGACATTTTTATCGTGGAATAAATATCAACAATGTCTGTTGGAAATGGTTTATTGCTTCCAAGGACACAATGTTTTCACACTCAGACTGTTTGGCTGTTCTCTTCCCTCCCTGTCCTGCAGGGGATGGGGAGCAGCCCATCCTGCACCAGGAGCCTTGAAGATATTTTATAATTTAATCTGAAGTAAAAAAGCCACTGCTGCTTTTAGAGCCAGCTTTTCAGTGAGCACCTAACAATTTACCAATATAATGTAAATTAGAGAAATCAACAAAACTTCATCATTTCTTTAGTAAATATTTGTAAAGTACTTAATTTGTCATAGCATCCCGTTGACATGGCTGCTGCAGAAAATACTGAAAGTGCAGCTTCCCCACACAAAAATACAACTTTAGCTCAGTGGGAGGAACACAAACACACACACACACACACACACACACACACACACACACCAGCAGGAGCCTGTGTCCTGGAGCCGTGTGTGTGTGTGTGTGTGTCTGTGTGTCTCTGTGTCTGTATGACTGTGTGTGCATGTATCTGTGTGTACATTCATACATGTGTGTGAATGTTCTCTTTATGAACACAGTTCAAATGATGGTACCTTGAGCTATCTCCTGAATTGTGATTAATGGTTGCCTGAATGATCCCTTAGAAAAGAACAGAAAAGTACTTCAGAGTGACAAACAAACCTATGAAGAAGAAATTTCTGAGTGTTTATAAGCAAAAACTAACTCTACCCAATATTGATAAAGTTCTGATAGACTATAAGCAAGCCTATTGATCCATAAATACCCATAAAATCAGAATCCTATTTTCTCTTTAGAATTCTATTTGAAATCTCATAGCATGCCCAGGCTCCTTCAACTCTTTTGCGTGTAGATGAGTAAACTGAGACTATGAAAGTCAAGAACATGCAGTCAGCCCACATTTACGGGTCATATCCTGTATTGAAAAGACTCTGCTTTAAGGGGCCACCATGGATCTTTCATGGCTCCTTCTTCCCCACAGAAAGTCAAATACGAAATCAGATCCACAGTTCACCTTTCCCAACCGCCTAACCCAGCTTTGCATTTCTGTTCTACAAAAAGCCTGGCCTAGAGGGAAATGTAAATAGGAAAAAAAAAAAATGTGTCTTTAACCATCGTAAGTTTGATTTTTTTTCCCCAGATTTATAAAACCAAAACAAAAAACAAAACCAAACAAAAAAACTCATTACTTGGTAATGGATTATCCTACACACATAGGAATTTACATTAAATAGTATCTTTGAGAGATAGTGAGGTGTCACCATAAGATCTGATTAATCACAGCCTGATACAGTGAAAATATCATACAGGAACCAAACATAACATCAAGTCACAAAACAGTGCTGCAATGTAATTATGTCACAATCTTTCTCACTCAAAATTGATTTTGTTCATGACATTTATAATGAGCTTTGATATTTGAGTGATGGCTATATTGAGATAAAAAAGTTAGGGCACCTGGGTATTAGCTTTGCTAAAGCAATACACACTGCTAAACACAGAATTACAAATTATTGTCAACAACAGTGCATTCAAATGTCTCAGAGTTCTTCAGCTCCAGGCCTGAGGCATGGAGGACGGAGGTCTGTGTGGCTCATCTAATACAGTCACTGTATTCTGTTTTCTATTCAAGAAACAAAATACTTTCATGTCAGCCACGTGAGCTTCTTGGTATAATCATTGAAAACATTTTGAATTAAATAATAAAAATCTCAGAATACAGCATAAAACTACACTGTTAGTCCCTGCCTTGCCTCAAACAAAGGCTAAGAAACAACATTGTATTTGTTCTGTCTAACAGTGGGTCCTTCAGGACATATATAATGACACTTAACCTTGAACTATGCTCTTCACAGGAAGGAAGAACATGAGCTTTGAAAAACCATCATGCAGATGGTATCCACTCTTCAACTGTGTATTACTAGTTTAGAAGATCCACCTGACTCTATGGATTTAAGAAACTACAATTTTTTTTAAAGATGAAAAATTTGAACTAATATTCATACACATAAATTCCCACCATGGCAGCAGAGCAGGCTATGAACCCAAGCTTTCTTTTGCTTCTTTCCTTCATTCCTTCCTTTCTTTTCTTTCTTTCTTTCTTTCTTTCTTTCTTTCTTTCTTTCTTTCTTTCTTTCTTTCTTCTTTCTTTCTTGCTTTCTTTTCTTTCCCTCCCTCCTTCCTTCCTTCCCTCCTTTTCTTTCTCACCTGTGAGCTAAGTGTGATTGCTACAAGAATAATTAATACTGTACAACTATAGCACTAAGTGGCTTACAAGATTTTTCTGTGTTCTCCATCTCATGTCTGTGCATAACAATGCTGAGGAGGCATATGCTAAAGATTATTATTCCTATTTATATAGAAAACCTATCCCAGAGATTAAATGGTTTTTCCAAGACCACATGGATGCTTTGCCAATGGGAATCTGTATGTCAGTGTTCCTGAAACTTAATCCATTGTCAGCAAATGAATATACTACATCTGGACTCATTTTGTTTAAGATAGTGCTATTTTCATTCAGAAGTCAACAGGTAGTTCTCCACTTACGACCTAATTCATTTTCTTCACTCTTTAGTAAATTATATAGGCATTTTATACAATATAATTTTATGAGGGCAGATATGATCTAAAATATTATATAAACAAAATTATTTTTATATAAATGTATGTCATACGGCATCAACAAGGCTTCTACTCAGAAATATATATTGTTTTAGTTGATTTATAACTAACAATAATCTTAAATCTTTAAATGGTCAAAGTTATATTATCCTTTCTGCACTTGAAATGCCCCTCTGAAAATTCAAGTACACAGTAGGAGGTGTTTTGCAGCACTGTTTTGTTGTTTTTTGTTTTTGTTTAATTTTATTTTTCTCATTAGTTACATTTCGTTAATTCTGTATCCCTCATTCCCTCCCCAGTCCCACCCTCCCTCCCTCATCTCCTCCCTGCCCCTTTCCAAGTCCACTGATAGGGACCTCCCCTTTCATATGACTCCGTTTTGTCCGGTATTTTCAGGACTAGCTGCAAAGTCCTCCTCTGTGGCCTAACAGTATTGCTCCTCCTTGGGAGGTGGGGAGGTCAAAGGGCCAGTCATTTATCATTAATTATTACTTTGAATTATTTTCATTCAGAATGCAAACATTCATTTTTGAATAAATTTGAAAACATAAACAAAGAACTACTGAATGTGAAACACAGGCTTCATGTCAAAATAGATAAAGCTATTTATGTGCACTGAGTTATTTATGAAATTTCTAGGTAAATTCTGTATATGTCACATTTTATAGCTACAGGTGTTAAAACTGTTGTGATAAGGTTAAAATCCTATGTTAAGCCTGACTAGCTGTATTCAGTAAGTACACTGAATACTGATTTTTTTTCTTCTTAAGAATATCAGCAAAAGTATCTCTACCAAAAAATTAAGGACATCACCAAAAAATAAATAATACCTAAGTGTAGAGGCACACACCGTGATGATGAGTTTCAGGCAGAGAGGGGAATGAATGGCATATTGACTGATTCTTGCTGCTGTGTTTTGATTTGCTATCTCCTTACTATACCATTTTCTTCTTTGTTTAGAACGCTTGAATGCAGCTAATTCTCATCAAAATTCATGCTGAGACTTGTCAGTGCAGCAATGTGGTAAAATGAGCAGAGTAGGAGGTGTTTGGGTCATGGGGGCCACAGCCCTAATGGGATGATTAATAACCTTCTCTGATATATGAGCTATTGCTCTATCAAGGCAGGTTTGTTACAATGAGCTCAGGTTATGAAGGAGGCATGAATCTTGTGTTCTCTTTGTTTGTATGTACCTGATTTTCCTTTTACTTTCTGCCTTGAAGAAATGTATTCTGAAACCCTTAAAAATGTGCCACTTGATTTTAATGTTCAAGAGTCTTGAAACATGAGACAATATAAAGCCATTCTCTTTAGAAGTTATCTAGTCTAGGCATTATGGTATACAACAGAAAACAGACTTGAGCATCTATTACTCATCCTTCTGGAACAACTTCAATAAACAAAATTTAAAAGGAATTTCCTGACATTTCCCAAAAAGTGACTATTGTGCTCTTGTTCACTCTCTCAACAACAAGAAAAAAAAATACAATAAAATAAGACATCCATACCCAGGCTTTGGAGATCAAGTACAAATTCAGTCTGAAAGGATGCTGGCTCTGTAGTGGAAACTTCCTAAGAGTCTACCAGAGTGACCCTAGCTAAACTTCCTCTAATTGGGAATATAGAACACGAACCAGCCATCTTCTGTAATGCAGGCAAGGCTTCAGTGGTGGGACTGACACATCAACCCAGCCACAAAACCTTCAACCTACAACTTGCCTGTCTATAAGATGTGCTGGCGTAATGGTGGCACAGAACTTGTGAGAGTGGCCAACCAATGACCCATCCAGCTTACACAGCCTGGCTGGCCAGAAACCAGAGGCTGGACAGCCCAGACACCTAGAACCAAACAGAACTGGCAAAAAATTAAGTCAATGAAATTATTCCTAATGATATTTTGCTATACCCATAGGTTGGTGCTTAGCCCAATCTTCATTAGAAAGGCTTTATCCAGCAACTAATGGCAGTAGATGCAGAGACCAACAGCAAACATTAGGGAACCCTGCAGAAAAGGGGGAGAAAGAATTGTAGGAGCCAAAGGAGTCAAGGATACCACAACATGGTCCACAGAATCAACTAAAAAGGGTTGATAGGGGCTCAAAGTGGTGAAAGTGACAGTCAGAGAGCCTGTATGAGTCTGAGCTAGATCCTCTGCATATATGGTATTGTTATGTGTCTTGGTGTTCTTGTGGGACTCTTAATGGTGGGACTGGCATGTGTCTTGACTCTTGTGCCTGTTCTTGTGACCTTTTTCCTCCTCCTGGGTTGCCTCGTCCAGCCTTGACATGAGGGTTTTTGCCTATTCTTACTCTAACTTATTATGTTGTGTTCAGTTGATGTCCCTGGTGGGCCTGCTCTTCTCTGAAGAGGAGGAGGGGTTAGTTTGAAAGTAAGGAAGGGAAACTGTGGTAGGGATGTACTGTATGCGAGAATAAGTGAAAAAGAAAAGAAAAAATATATCAGCTTTAAAAAAAGTCTGGTTATTCTCCCCCAAAATTAAGTCTTGATGTCTGAAAAGTATCAGTCTCATGGAAAAGCAGTAAGCACACTTGTTTTATCAACATATTTTAACATGTTGAAGAAACTAAAATAAAAATAATCAACAATAGTGTCTATGGTTCATACATACATAAAATATGCCAGAACTAGCCCATTCAATCCTTCCAGTAATCTCTCAGTCTATAGAAACTTAAATAAAAAGTCATACAGTCTTAGTGTCTAAAAGAAAGAATGACAATAAGCCAATTGAGTTATTATTTTCAATGTCACAGCATGGAAATCAGGAAAAATTGCCCAAAAGGGGAGAAATTTTTCTCACATCAAAAAAGGATAAGAAGTATAAGGAGCAGAGAAAGCCCTGAGTGAGTGCATACTGATGCCATGGGCACAGCCATGTCCAAGGCTCCAAGCCATTGAGCCCATGTGAAAATGGCAAAGCTTTCCTTTGGAGTCTGAGTGTGTATGAGCTATTGACCCCATACTAGGAACAGCAGTTTCCCTCCAGGATGCGGAAAGCCTGAGACTGCTCATCTACAGAACTCTACCCCTGTCCAGTCCCCAAAACACCCAGAAGTCTCACCTCACCGCTGCATTAACAGGGTCCCATCAAGCCCAGTTTTACATTATGTGAGTCTGCATGTCTAGCTTCTCTTAATTTTCTGACTGTCCCTAGTCATGGTCCCAGAAGTCAAGGGGAACAGGACATGGCAGAGATAAAAGTGAGGAACACAGAAGGGCTTCCCAAACAAGAGAAGGCAAGAAACAGTCATTAATGAATCAGCAAACATGAATCCCAAGCTTCTAGTTTGTGTGATTAAGTAGATGAGGGGGATGCTAAAGGCAGAAAAAAAAGATGATACAAACTAAAAATGTCTCTTCAGTATTGATGTCAAAGTTTATGGTAGGCAATTATGAAGATGGATTACAGTAGAACTTGCATTTAAGCCATCAGCTCTCCATCTGTCATTCCACAGAATACCGTGAAAGCTAGCTGAAATATACAAGGTTACTTTGGGAAGTTCTAGATCACAAGAGAACGTAAGTGCACTGACAGTGAATCTAGTTAAAACCACATTTTCCCATATTTTTAGAAAATCAAAGTCCAGAGAAATTTCAGTATCTTTCTCATGATTTTTTTGCTTTGTTCTGCCAAAGCAAGGCTTAGACTACCCACGAAATTTTGCATAAAATTTAAATATCAATCTTTTATTTCTTTGGCAGTAGATCAGCCAAAAACCCATAGCTTACGATTCTTCTAGCCTAAGATGTTCTGTTTCTAGTACCCACAGTTTTATTTGCATAACGACCACTTTCACTTTCTACATCTGTGTTTTATTTACATTGCAACAGAAATATTTAGAAGTTTATGTCACAATAAGTTTCTACTCTAAATTTAGGCTTTTTTTTTTCAATTGTTCATCAGTTAAAAAACACTAACCACACACAGTAAAATTTCTAGTAAGGAATTCCTCACAGTGAAGCTCATCTTAATTTTCCTCATAAATAAGCAATTGTTCCTCTATCATACACTTTAGTGTTGATTTTGAAACAGTGGATGATGAAATATGTCTTTTCTAAGGCTAACTTCACAATCTTAATGAAAATACAAAGCTATATTTTTTTACATAAATTTCTATCTTTTTTTGTTTTCTTTTACCCCTTACCTTACTACTGATTTGAAGAATTAGGCTATCATTACAGTCTTGTTTGATATTTATTTTACTACCATGATTTTTTTTTCCTTTTTAAAAATAGCTTTAAGCTCCAGTCCTGTTCCCTCTCTTCTAACACTTCTGGGATCCACCTTGTTTTCCCTTCTAAATGATAATTAATAAGCATCTTCTCTAGGGTCCTCCTTGTCATTTAGCTTCTTTTTTTATTTTCAATTTTTTCACAATTTATTCATTATACATCCTAAATGAAGCCCCCTCCTTCAACTCCTCCCAGTCCCACCCTCCCTCCATCTTCCCTCTAGTCCAGTGAAAGGGGGAATTCTCCTTTGCCATCTGCCCATAGCTTGTTAAGTCTCATCAGGACTTCCTGGATCCTGGTAAGGCCACATTGCCAGGAGCAAGTGAGCAAAGAGCATGCAACCGAGTTCATGACTGAAACTGCCCCTGCTCCCCTTACTCAGGAGCCCACATGGAGACTGAGCTGCAAATCAGCTACATCTGACCAGGGGATCTAGGTCCTCTCCATGCATGGTCCTCAGTTGGTGCATCAGTCTCCGCAGAACCCATGGGCTCAGATTTTTTAGCTATGTTGGTATCCTTATGGGGCTCATGAGACTTAACAAGCTATGGACAGATGGAAATAGTTGAGAACTCCCCCTTTCAGTGGGCTAGGGAAAGGGGACGAGGGGAAGAGGGAAGAAAGGTGGGACTGGTAGAGTTCAGGGAGGGGGCTTCAACTAGGATACATAATGAATAAATTGTGAAGAAAAAAATAAAAATTAAAAAAAAAACTGGTAGCAGTGGTTCCTGCAGAGACTGATGCATCAACCAAAGACCATACATTGAGAGGTCCTGCTCAGATGTAGCCCACAGACAGGTCAGTCTCCATGGGGGGGGGGGTCCCTAGTAAAAGAAGAAGAGACAGTCTATGACATGAACTTGATTATCTTCTCCTTGATCACTTCTCCCTGGTGGGGCAACCTAGTCAGCCCACAGAGCAAGAGGATCTGGGAAGTCCTGACGGGACTTGATAGGCTAGGGTAAGACAGTAGGGGAGGAGGACTTCCCCTATTAGTGGACTAGAAAAGAGAGATAGGGGAGAAAGACAGAGGGAGGGTGGGACTGGGAAGAAATGAGGGAGGGGGTTATAACTGGGATACAAAGTGAATAAATTATAAATAATAATAATATTAATAATGATAATAATAAACTTCTGAAAAAGAATAGCTTTAAGTTCCAAGTCAACAAATGATCTCCTTCTGAAATATTCCACTTCATTTAAATGTACTGAACTTTAACCATAATTTAGCTGTACTTCCAGTATAATTTTAGTATTTTACATCACAATATAATATTTCACATACTTCGTACCTCCTCACTGATAAAATATATGTTCTCTATGTGTCAAAAATGTATCTAATACCCTTATACCTAAGGAATAAAGGAAACTGTCGCCTTTGCTGTGCTACCTTTTTTCATCAATATACAATTATTTATTTATTTATTTATTTATTTAATAAACATGTCAACAATGTTCTCTGCTGTTTAAAAATCACTTGAAACTGACTGCATCTGTAAGATAAGAATAATATTTTTTACCTTCTTAGTATCATAATTATGACTATCATTTAGTGCAAAGGTCCACTCACCTCATAAAACTTAAGATTATGTAAAATCAATATAGCATTTGTTCATTTTGTTTTATTATTCATTTATTTTTCATCAAACTATGAGCACTAGAAGCATAGGGACATCTTTCTTGCCACTATATTTTTTCAGTGCCTTATTTGTATCTCATAACTACTTTTTAAATCCATACTCAGGCAAATAGCACATGCTCCTCTTCACATGTAAGTCTAGCTTTTTAAATATGTACATATTTACATAAGTATGGGTTATAAAATTAAAAGGGTCACTATGAAAAAATAAAAAGAGGTTTAAAAGAGAGGAGCTGAGGATAATAAGTGGAGAGGGGACCACTGAGGGAAGAAGGGAACAAGATTGAGAATAGGGGTATGGGGAAGAAGATGCTAGAAAAGAAAACAAAATATGTATAAAATGCCACAATGAGAAACTATTATTTCTGTGCAACTTAAAAGACAAAGAGTGCTGGACATGGTTGTTCATACCTTTAATCCTGGCATTCAGGGGGCAGAAGGAAGCAGACCCCTGTGAGATAAAGATCAGACGGGCTATACAGTGAGTTCTAGATAGCCAGGGCTATATCGAGAGACCCTGTCTCAAAAACCAAAGAAATAAACAACAAAAGGCAAATAAAAATCATCATTAAAGAAGTTAGAAGTAAAAAGTTAGTACTTCATCTATAATTAACAAGTTTTCTAAAAGTACGCAATATAGAAAAATGTCACTAGGTGGTCAGGTCTTAATTTGAAAGTGAGAACAGACTGACTCTATTTCTCTTAACTTGATGCTGCCTATGGCTCCTTTACCTACAGCTAAATCCTGGAGGGGAGAAGCTCAGCCACCGTGCTCTCCTTTTGTTGTAGAGTCAATTAGCAACACTCAGTTAAGAGAACATTTCAATATGAAATTAATATAAATCTAACATAGGTATAAGTTAAATGTCCTGAACCAAATATAGCCCATCTGTCATCCAGACATGCCTTTAAAACATGACATAATAAGCAGGTGTCATGGGATCATCAAAATATTTACAGATTAAATATTTTAAATTGATCAGAAAGGAGAAAAAAGGAAGCAAGAATGCTTCCCCATGTTTCGTTTTCATTTTGCCTTAACATTCATACACTAGTACTTTTAATTAAATTCAGTTAAAATATAATATTTATATATGTCAAAGAGGAACATCATCAAATCAGAGTCTTTATTCTAAGTATTATTTTGCTTATCATAAAACAATTTAGAAATTTGTATTACTCTCTATTCTGATGACATACAATAGACTATCATATATAATTATTCTACAAATATTTTGTCATAAAATTGAGTGTGAAACACTGTTGTAAAGGAAAATCATTTGTAAAAATCTGCACACTGGACCTGAGAGATAAGAATTAACAAGGTCCCAGATATATGCAAAATGCTAAAACAAAATAAGAAAAATACAGCTAAAATGTAAATCAAAACATAAATTATTGAAAGAGCAGAAGACTAGTTTGTAAGGTCAGCTCTGCCATATATGTCACAGAGGTTATGCACTGGGTGGAGAACTTATCATTAGTGATCAGGAAGTTTGTCACAGTAGGTATAAATTTCCGCATGGAGAGTGTGAAGGTATGGGAGCCACGGAGAGAGCTGCCAGGCACCTAACAGGCTTCCTGCGCACGCTGCACAAGAAGCCTGGCAAGTTGTCATGGTCCCTAGTTCCTGCCTTTAGGTAACCACTTGGCCTCATTGTCCTTACCCAATAGTAGTACTTACTTCACAGTATTATTGTTTCGATTAATGACCTAACTAAATAAAAGAAAATGTTGCGAAGTCTCTTATTTGCCACATGGTATTTTCAGCAACAAATAATGAGCATGTTATTCTTCTTTAATTAATGTTTTATTAATTACAATTTATTTGTATCCCAACTGTAGGCCCCTCCAAGGTTCCCTCCAAATCCCACTCTCCCTCCCTCATCTCCCCCCATGCCCCTCCCCAAGTCCACAGATAGGGGAGGTCCTCTCCCCTTCCATCTGACCCTAGCCTATCAGGTCTCATCAGGACTGGCTACATTGTCTTCCTCTGTGGTCTGGTAAGGCTGCTCCCCAACCTCATTGGGAGGTGATCAAAGGGCCAGCCACTGAGTTCACGTTACTCTTAGGGGACTTATCTCATCATGGTGGCAGGAGGATTTTCTGATTCAACAATTATCCATGAGCAAACAGACCTCCACAAGAACTTAGAAAAGCAGGTGAGAAGCCCAAGTGCTTTAGCATAACATAGCTGTAAGGAAGATGCACTAAGGAGAAACCAAAGTTCAGATAGCATCCATGTCCCACCTCCTAGCCCCAGCGACACAGCATATCTTCCACTTGGCAAAGAGAGCAGCAAAAGAACAAATGATGTGGCTCAGAGTCAGTTCTGTATCTGGAATGTCAAACTCAGCTCCAGAAGTGTTGCATATCCTCAGATTCCAGGATGGCACCTGGTACTGAGCATCTGCATGTCATCACTGGGCAACATTTGACAACCTGAACTCCAAGTCTCACATTCACACTACTAGGAATTCCCCACCACTAGATTGAATCCAGAGGCTCCAAGGCTGCTCTGATCCTAGCCCGAGGCCAGCAAGTCACCAGGCCAATATCCAGAGACTCAGGCTCCAAAAACCCATTTGCACACAAGTGTTTTGGGGTCTGAGGAAGCTAGGGATGAGAGAGCATCCCACTATCCCTGGTAGGGGAGGGTTTCTTTTTCTTCCTTGTGAGCCTAGTCTGTTAAGTCTCATCAGGAGTGGCTGCATTGTCTTCCTCTGTGGCCTGGTAAGGCTGTTCCCCCTTCAGGGGGAGGTGATCAAAGAGCAGGCCAATCAGTTCATGTCAGAAGCAGTCAGTGTTCCCATTACTATGGAATCCACTTGGACACTGAACTGCCATGGGCTACATCTGTGCAGGGGTTCTAGGTTATCTCCATGCATACTTGATTGGAGTATGAGTCTCAGGAAAGAGCCCTGTGCTTAAATTTTTTGGTTCTGTTGCTCTCTTTGTGGACCTCCTGCCCTCTCCAGCTCTTACTATTATTTCCCACTTTCATAAGATTCCCTGCATTCTGCTCAAAGTTTGGCCATAAGTCTCAACATCTGCTTTGATAGTCTTCAGGGCAGAACCTTTCAGAGGCCCTCTGTGGGAGGCTCTTAACTTGTTTCCTGTTTTCTTCTTCTTCTGGGGTCCATCCTCTTTGCCTTTTGGAGTGGGGATTGAGCATTTTAGCCAGAGTCCTCCCTCTTGATTAGTTTCTTTAGGTGTACAGATTTTAGTAGGTTTATCCTATATTATATGTCTATATGAGTGAGTATATACTGTGTGTATGTTTCTGCTTCAGGGATAGCTCATTCAAGATGATCCTTTCCAGATCCCACCATTTATCTGCAAATTTCATGATTTCCTTGCTTTTCATTGCTGAGTAATATTCCATTGTGTAGATGTACCACAATTTCTGTATCCATTCTTCAGTTGAGGGGCATCTGGGCTGTTTCCAGCTTCTGGCTATTACAAATAAAGCTGCTACAAATATGAGCAATTATCCATGAGCAAACAGATGGGCAAATGTCCATGAGCAACTGTCCTTATTGTGTACTTGAGCCTCTTTTGGATATATGCCTAGGAGTGGTATAGCTGGATCTTGAGGAAGCGCTATTCCTTGTTGTCTGAGAAAGCACCAGATTGATTTCCAGAGTGGTTGTACCAGTTTACATTCCCACCAGCAGTGGAGGAGGGTTTTCCTGTCTCCTCATCCTCTCCAGCATGTGTTGTCACTTGAGGTTTTGATCTTGGTCATTCTGAAGGTTATAAGGTAAAATCTCAGGGTCGTTTTGATTTGCATTTCCCTGATGGCTAATGACATTGAGCATTTCTTTAAGTGTTTCTCTGCCATTTGATATTCCTCTATTGAGAATTCTCTGTTTAGCTCTGTTCTTTTTTAAATAAGTAATGTGAGATAGGTTGTTTAGTCCAGAGGAGTTTCACTTAGAGATAATGCTGCAAATATGAAAAAGAAACAATATGTACAGCATGAAATACACATAACAGAATGGGGAGGAAATACCCTACAAAGGAGAATAGGAAAAGATGAGATCAGAACAGCAAGCAGCTCCTAACAGTGAAATAGCAACAGCATCTAGTGCAAGATAAATTAAGACAGCGGGGACAATGTAGCCACTGAGTTTAACAATATCAAAATGATCTAGACAATAGTGAAAAGAAATTAACAAATACTGTACCATTAAATGCTGGATTTTTATGTAAGACATACTCACCTCACATTATAATGATAGTGACTGTCTAAATTATCATGAGGAAGCATGTAAACATTATGAACACAGTAATACATTTTAATGCATAACATATACATGCAGAGGAAATAATCCAAGACATAGTTCCTAATCTTATTAACAGTTTAAAGAAACTAAAATTTATATCTGTAATGTAAAACAACTCAAAAAATTTAAATATATTCATATAGGAAGCACCTACACTGAAACTGAAATAACATAGTTGACAAGGAAATTCTGTAAGCTTTATGTTCTGCTATCTTAATTTCTCCTCTCCTTTTTCAGGGTTTCCCTGTATAGCCCTGGCTATCCTGAACTCATTCTATATACCAGGATAGCCTCGAACTCAGATACACCTACCTCTGCCTCCTGATTGCTGGGATTTAAGGTAATACCCTACCTTATGAATGTTTCCTTAAGCGAAACTTCCTGCCTCATCAAACACAACTTATAGTTTATCAAAATCTTTAACCAAAAAAAAAAAAAAACCTGATAACAACATAACAATTCCTATATGCCACCAAACCTATTCAAAAAATAATTATTTAAAATTTAATCTTAAAAAAATGTGCCTATAAGAAATGATTTCCTGAATATAACACTGGTATTACAGGTTCTAAGAACAATTAATATGGGACCTTATAAAACTGAAAAGCTTTTGTACAGCAAAGACACGATCACTTGGACAAAGCATCAGACTACAGAATGAGAAATAATTTTTTTTTTTTTACCAACTACACATCCACTAGATGGCAAATATCTACAGTATATAAAGAACTTAAAAAATTGGACATAAAACAATTAAAAAGTCAATTAAAGTCAATTAAAAATGGATACAATTCGAAACAGAGAGTTATCAAGAGATGAAACACAAATGGCTGAGAAACATGTAAAGAAATATTCAACATCTTTAGTAATGAGGAAAATGCAAATCAAACAACTCTGAGATTTCATCTTATACTAGTCTGAATGGCAAAAAAAATCAATAAAATAACTGACAGCTAATTATGGCAAGGATGCAAAGTAGCAGAAACACCCATTGCTGCAAACTTGTACAGCCACTATGGAAATCGCTGTGGTGATTCCTTATATACCACAAGATCTACCTGGAGCCCTCCAAGAACTTACACCAAGAACTTTTTTTTTTTATTAAGAAAAAGCAGTGTAAATTTATTTCTTGGATGAAGTTTTGCTGCCAAATGGAATCTTCAAAAATATTTTGGAAATAAGAATAGATTTAAGATCTGTTTCAGGTAAGTTGTGTTTATTATTTGAAGGGAGAATAAAATATTACTTAGTTTTAGGCAACTTATATAACTTATATATTGCCAGAATTCATGCACACAAATAAAAAGCAAGTTTGTACTGTTAAATTCACTATCTATTTCAAATGTCCCAACAACGGAAATAGATACCAGTGGAGAAAATCCATTTTCTTTCTAATATAATAACAATAAAAACCCAAGTCTGCTAAACATGAAATCCACACTTGAAAATAACATGTGTTAACCAAGCAGTCACATGAACTTTCTCGTTCTTACTTGTGCCCTTGCTGCTAGTTCAGTTTGCTGAATTCCTTGAAGGGTAATATACAGTAGAAATTAATTTGGCTGATTCCACTCAAGTGATTCAGTCTATCACCTTGGGCTCTTCACTCTCTTTGTGGAACTGTGGCTGATATGCATGCAGATAAAAGCTTATTGCTGAGATATTCCTCTTCAGTATGTCCAGATCTGTCTTCCAGGTAAGCAGAAAAATTACTGAAGATCAATTAGTTCTATTTGTATTTTTGGTGCTATTTATAACTGACATATGTGTTACATAGACACATAAAATGATGAAAAGTAAGCGCAGCAGGAGAACCAAAACCTCTCAAAGCAGCAGCAAACTGAGCTGGACTTTCTGTAGGCCCAATGGAGTGCTCATCAACAGTTTCAACACTCTGCACGGGTCACTGTGAAAGTCAGGAGACAACCTTCAGTGTTGCTGCTCCAGTGTCCTCCACTTTTTTTGTTTTGTATTGTTTTGTTTGTTTGTTTGTTTGATTGTTTGTTTGTTTTTGAGACAAGATCTCCCACATACATAGAACTTCACCACACCATACCAGGCTAGCCAGCGAGCCAGGTCTATGGATCTGTGTCTCTGCCTCCTATCATGGCATGGTTGGGATGACAGGCATCTGCCACCCCAACATGGATTTTCAACATGGGTCCCAGAAATCAAAGCTCAGGTTTTCACACTTGTGAACTCCCTGCTGTATGTGACCCAGCCAAGTCCTCAGCTCTCTCTTTAACCTTTAAGACTTCCTGCTTTTTTCTCTCTGTGTTTTGTGGTGTTGTTTCCTTGGGCCAGGGTCTCACTGAGCTTGCTAGGTAGTCCAGGTATTACTATGATCCTCCTGCTTCAGTCTCTCTGTGTCTTCAAGTTTTTCCTTCTTGTAACATCTTCGTTTCTGGGGTCAGTTACTCATGTCATCTATGCATGTTCATGTTCACAAACAGAACCTAGGTTGTCCGGGGGTAGGTGGTCACCGGAGATTTTTTTAAATAATTTTTATTTTTATTTTTTATATTAATTACAGTTTATCCACTTTGTATCCCAGCTATAGCCTTCCTTCCTTATTCCCTCCCAATCCCACTCTCCCTCCCTCTCTTACTCCCATGCCCCTCCCATAGTCCACTGATAGGGGAGTTCCTCCTCTCCTTCCATCTAACCCTAGTTTATCTGGTCTCATCAGGACTGGCTGTATTGTCTTCTTCTGTGGCTTGGTAAAGCTGCTCCCCCATTAGGGGGAGGTGATTAAAGGCCAGCCCATGAGTTCATGTCAGAGACAGTCCCAGTTACCCTTACTAGGGAACCCACTTGGACACTAAACTGAATTGGGCTACATCTGTGCAGGGGTTCTAGGTTATCTCCATGCATGGGCCTTGGTTAGAGTCTCAGAAAAGACCCCTGGGCCTAGAACTTTACATTCTACTACACAGGCACTTGCTCATCCATATTCGTTGTTGCTCTCTTCATAATTGTCAGAAATTGGAAGCAGTCTAAATGGCCATGAACAGACGAATAGACAAAATGTGGTATATTTTATACAATGCAATATTACTCAACTGTTAAAAAATCATGAAATTCTGTACCTCGTGTTTTAATTGGATTACTTGGTTTGTTGGTGTTTCATTTCTTGAGTTCTTTATATATTCTGGATATTAGCCCTCTGTCAGATGTAGGATTGGTGAAGATCCTTCTCCAGTCTGTAGGCAGTCGTTTTGTTCTATGACAGTATTCTTGTCTTACAGAAGCTTTTCACTTTCACAAGGTCCCATTTATTAATTGTAGATCTTTAGAGCCTGTGCTGTTGGTGTTCTGTTCATGGAGTTGTCTCCTGTGCCAATGAGTGCAAGGCTTTTCCTTACTTTTTCTTCTAACAGATTTAGTGTGTCAGGTTTTATGTTCAGGTCTTTGATACACTTGGACTTTAGTTTTGTGCAGAGTAATAAATATGCTTCTATTTGCATTTTTTACATGTAGACATCCAGTTAAACTAAAACCATTTGTTGAAGATGCTGTCTTTTTTCCATTGTATGGTTTTGGCATCTTTGTCAAAAATCAAGTATCTATTGGTGTGTGGGTTTATTTCTGGGTATTCTATTCAATTCCATTCATCCACCATTCTGTTCCTATGCCAGTGCCATGCAGTTTTTATCACTGTTGCTCTGTAGTATGGCTTAAGATCACTGAGAATTTTCAATAGAGTAATATCAAATGGCAGAGAAACATTTTTAAAATGCTCAGTGTCCTTAGTCATCAGGTAATTGTAAATCAAAAACAAACAAACAAACAAACAAATACCCTGAGATTTCACCTTACAACCATAAGAATGGCTAAGATCAAAAACTCAAGAGATAACACAGGCTGGGGAGGATAGGCAGAAAAGAGAACCCTCCTCCATTACTGGTGGTAATGTAAGCTTGAACAACCACTTTGGAAAAAAATCTGGTGCTTTCTCAGAAATTTAAGAATAGTGCTACCTCAAGATCCAGCTATACTACTCCTGAACATATATCTGAAAGATTGTCAACCAATCAACAAGGACACTTCCTCAACTATGTTCATAGCAGCTTTATTCATAATAGCCAGAATCTGGAAACAACCTAGATGTTCCTCAACCAAAGAATGGATAAAGAAATTGTGGTACATTTACATAGTGGAATATTACTCAGCTCTTAGAAACAAGGAAATATGAAATTTGCAGGCAAATGGATAGAACTATAAAATATCATCCTGAGTAAGGTACCCCAGAAGCAGAAAGACACACATGGTATATGCTCACTTATATGTGGATATAAGCCTTATAATATAGGATAAACATACTAAAATCTACAGACCTAAAGAAGCTAAACAAGGATGATGCTAGGGAAGATGCTCAGTCCTCATTCAGAAGGGCAAACAGTACAGACATTGGAAGCAGGAGAAGACAGGAAAAAGGACAGGAGATTTCCACAGACAGCCTCTGAAAGAATCTACCCATTAGGATATCAAAGCAGATGCTGAGAATCATAGCCAAACTCTGGGCAGATTACAGGGAATTTTATGGAAGAGGAGAGAGATAGAAAGACCTGGAGAAGAGCTCCACAAGGAGAGCAACAGAACAACAACAACAAAAAAAAAAATCTGGGTCCAGGGGAGACTGTAGAGACAAATGTACCAACCAATGACCTTGCATGGAGAGGACTTGGACCCCTTGCTCAGATGTAGACCATAGGCAGCTCAGTCTCCATGGGGGTTTCCTAGTAAGTACAGCAGAGGCTGTCTCTGATGGACTCAGTGGCAGGATCTTTGATCACCTCCCCTGCCCCAACCTGGGAGGAGGCAGCCTTGCCAGGCCACAGAAAAAGAGGATGCAGCCTGTCCTTATGAGACCTGATAGACTGGGTCAGATACTAGGAGAGGAGGATCTTCCTTATCAGTAGACTAGGGGAGGGACATAGGAGAAGAGGAAGGGAGGGTGGGAATGGGAGGAGATGAGGGAGGGGGCAACAGCCAGGATACAAAGTTAATAAATTGTAATAAATAATGAATCTATAAAAAAAAATCATGACTGGAGGCCGAAAAACACTATCTTTAATGAGTTAACACAACCCCTTAATGAGTTAACAAAACAATTTGGTATATATTATATGTAGATGTTAGCTGTTAAATTTTCAATAAGCAGCCCATAATCCATATAATGACAGAGTTTAGCTATAGAGTAAAGATAATAGGTAGGGGATCTCCCTAGTAAGAGGAAACAGCATAGACAATTGTAGATGGATGGGGTGTAGGGGCAACTGAAATGGGAGGACCAAACATGAAGGGGGAGCAAAAAGGTGGGGCAGGAGGGAGGGAGTACAGCAGTGGTTCTCAACCCATGGGTTACAACCCCTTGACATTTACATTACAATTCGTAACAGTAGCAAAATTATAGTTATGTAGTAGCAATGAAATAATCATAAGATTGGGGTCCCCACAACACGAAGACCTGCATTATAAGGTTACAGAATTAGGAAGGTTGAGAACCACTGGAATACAGGGAGAGAGAGCCTCAACTGAAGAATGGATGCAGAAATTGTGGTACATCTATACAATGGAATATTACTCAGCAATGAAAAATAAGGAAATCATGAAATCTGCAGGTAAATGGTGGGACCTGGAAAGGATCACCCTGAGTGAGTTGTCCCAGAAGCAAAAACACACACACGGTATATACTCACTCATATAAACATACAACATAGGATAAACCCACTAAAATCTGTACATCTAAACAAACTAAGCAAGAGAGAGGACCCTAACTAAAATGTTCAGTCCCCACCTGAAAGGCAAAGAGGATGGACATCAGAAGAAGAAGAAAACAGGAAACAACCTAGGAACCTGCTACAGAGGGCCTCTGATGGCCAACTGTTGGGCAGAGTGAATGGAATTTTATGTAAGAAGTGGGAAATAGTAAGAGCTGGAGAGGACAGGAACTCCACAAGGAGAGCAACAGAACAAGAAAATTTGAACACAGGGAACTTCTGTAGCCCATGGCAGGTCAGTGTCCAAGTGGGTTACCTAGTAATGGGAAGAGGGACTGCCTCTGACATAATCTGATTAGCCTGCTCTTTGATCACCTCCCCCTGAGGGGGGAGCAGCCTTACCAGGCCACAGTAGAGGACAATGCAGCCACTTTTGATGAGAACTGATAGACTAAGATCAGAAAGGAGAGGAGAACCTCCCCTATCAGTGGACTTGGGGAGGGGCATGCATGCAGAAAGGGGAGGGAGGGTGGAATCGGGAGGGGATGAGGAGGGGTTTATGGGGGGATACAAAATGAATAAAGTGTAATTAAAAAAAAATAAAAAGGGGAAAAAAAACTAAGAACCATTTGAGAAGTCATATGCAAGCCTAATACAGTAGAAGCTTTTGTGTAGCCATGACAAATAATGGGAGAAACAACTCCAACTAGGTACCTCTCACCACCAAATGGACTATCCAGTGCCAGAAGCAGATCAATTGAGTTGTTGGCCAAAAGGGCCCTCTTAAAAAATCCCCAAACACTCTTTGATCACCTCCTCCTAATGGGGGTGCAGCCTTTCCAGGCCACAGAGGAAGACAATGCAGCCAGTTCTGATGAGACCTGATAGGCTAGGGTCAGATGGAAGGGGAGGAGGACCTCTCCTATCTTGGACTGTGGAGGGGCATGGGAGGAGGAGATGAAGGGTGGGTGGGGAAGAAAGGGGACAAGAGAGGGGGCTACAACTGGGATACAAAGTAAATAAATTGTAATTAAAAATAATTAATTAAAAAATAGAAAAAAAAAGAAAAAAAAAATCCCCAAACAACCAGGCTATTTCCAAGGCCCTTAGTTGCTCTCCATAAACTATGGTAGGATCCTATTGCTATGCTTTTCACAGTTTAAATGTTCAAGTTGTTCTGATATTTAAGTCTTTAATCCACACATTAAAGTTTTTAAAGTATTATAAGTATTTTGCTATATATACATCCTGCTATTTCTACTCTTTATAAGAAAATTATTGTCAGAAAATAACTCATAAAATAGATTTTTTTATTCCTCTACTGTTCGTTTAGAATGTTTCTTCTTATGCAATGTTATGGTGATTTTAAATTACCAATGCTACTTTTAAAAAAGTTAGTTGAACTAGCAGTTCCATTAGGAAACAAATATGAAATTAATTGGTTTTCTTTCAGTTTGGCTGGGATATTCTTGATTTTTTTGTTTCTATACATTAATTTTAGAACTAGTTTGTAAAATTATATTAAACATTGGAAGATCAGGCATAGGGGAAGAAAAGAGGAGGAAGGGTGAGATTGGGAGGAGAAAAGGGAGGGGGCCACAGCCAGGATACAAAGTGAATAAATTGTAATTAATAATTTTAAAATTCTCATTAGAATTGTTTTGAAATAATATGCAAATTTTGAGAGATCTTTATACTATACTATTGATACTTTACACATGTGAACACAGCTTAAAATATCAATCCATAGATTGTTCCTCCACTGCGTCTTAGTATTGATGGCAACTCTGTTATGTTATTCCTGTTCAAGTCTCAATGAATAGTGTTCAAGTTTCGTTATATTTTGTCAAGTGTATATTTAGGTCATTTGTTCCAACCGAGTGGCCACTGATGTCCTTTCTCCCCAGGAAAACTCTCCTTCAGTTTAAATCCAGCTAGTGATTCTCACGGATATACTTTATACTTGATAGTAACAATAGCTACAACTGTACTTCCTTCAGCTTTAATCTACCCTGTTCTAATAAGCACCTTTTTTTGTAATTTACTAAATTTAATATTCTAACTCAAAAACTTGTTTGACGCTATGACAGTCCCCAACAAGGTAAAGTTAAAATTTATGCTCGTGGTCCAATAGAGATTCCAGGGATTTACTTTAAGTTTAAAAAATGGCCAATTCGGGTTGATATGGTCATTCCAAGTGACCAATATTCATTGAATTTTTATATTGTATTTTCCCAACCCCTTACTCTGCACCCTTTTAATACATACTCTCTCTCTCTCTCTCTCTCTCTCTCTCTCTCTCTCAGGATATATAATCTTCTATGTATCCTAATTTGTCTTCTTCCTCCTTTTATTTTGTAGTACATATTGTTAAAACTGAAACCTGATATATTCTCAGCCAAACAGTATCTGGTAGTAAATTTATTTTCCCCTTATATTCTATTATTGAACGGCTGATTTTAGACGCTGTCCCCAGCGACTAAAGACTGACTCCAGAAAGGAAAGAAACAAGTGCAGGAAACTGTATGATCCCTAAGATTTTCAACCAGAGCACACAACCTAAACGAAAATGTAAAAAAGTAAAGGACTTTTACTACATATGGCTGAAAAAAACAGAAGTTAGAAGAATAAGGAATGAATTTAAGATGGTAAAGCTAGAAATGCAAAACACAATATTAGAATAGAAACATTGGCAAAGAAAAATGTTGCATAAATCTGTAGAGTATTACACACTGGGCCAATAAGCTGTGTGAAAAGCTGTATATACACATGTAAGACTCTAAAACAATGAAAAAATATCATTTACTTGAAATTAACTGCAGAGAACTAACAAAGCCCTAAAGGCCTCTCATTGAAAAGCTACCTTATGACTATGATGAAATATCTGCTTCTATACATGCCCAGTTACCAAAATCAATAAATAGAACACAATATACACCAAAATTGGAGAACAGGTACCCAAAACTGAAGATCCCTTTGGAAAAATAAGTGAATATCTTCACGCCCAGGTGTGTCATGATTTCCAAGATACAGGTTGAGAGATGTCTGGTCTGTGATCAAGCAGCCCTCGTGGCTGGAGTCACTCAGTGGGTTTTTCCAGAAAGTCACATCTGTGCAGTAGGGCTAAATTGCCTTCACTACATTATGCCCCTCAGCAAAGCTTTAGAGTAAACCTCAAGGAGCAGTCACTTCTATACATATGAAAAAAAAACAATTTTTAATAAAAAATTAATTTTCCTTTGAGAAACAGGGTCTTTCTCTCTTACCCAAGGCTGGGTCCAGACCCCTTAACTCTGTAATTTTTTTCTACCTCAGCCTCTCAAGTAACTGGGACTATGGGTGCAAGCCTTCAACCATCTTATTTCAATGATGCTACATCAGACCTTATTATTCTTCTTTTTGTATCTAGAGAAAAATATATTGCATGCCCAGATAAAACAGGATTGATGAGCAGAGAAAAAAAAACAAAATATAACAAATGAACTTGTTCTGTAGTGCAATGATGTTACTGGAATGCAATTAATTTCTTTATGCCTAGAGGCCTGAGGCACTCTGCTATAAACTATTTACCTGTATGAGGTTTCAAAGTAAAGAAAACAAGCAATTCACTCTGAAAATGTGAATATCTGCATAAAAACAGCAATTTCAGTCAAGAAAGTTTTTAAAAAACACCTAATTTGATACTGATGAGAAAACCAAGTAGCATAAACTTTAAATAACAGGTGCTGGTTCTCCAAGATGCACACGTCCTTTGTCCAGCCACTTCCCTGAAAAGAAGTTCTTTCTAAATATTTTTTTAATATTTCCTACAGTAAGATGTTTCCAACAATGCCATTTACAATAATATATAATGTAATATGTGATTTATTATATTAAATATTAATATATTAATATATATAGCATTTATATTCAAGAGTAAGGAATGAGTACATAGTAAACAGTTATTTGCCATGTTTGCAAAATTTAATGATATAAAAGTAATTGTCATGTTTAGGTTCTTGAAGGAAAAATATTAGAATTATATTTATAATGCAAATTAATTATCTAAAAAATACCGTAGAGAATACATCCAATTTAGTATTATGTACCTCAAACTAGGACAAATGATAGTGGTGTGCGTGTGTGTGCGTGTGTGTGTGTCTGTGTTCCATTTTCTGCTTCCAAGAATTAACTATATATTCCATCTTGAATATACTGAGCACTGGCTGCTTTTGTAATCAGGAAATGGAAAAATAAAAATAGAATATAGAAAACAATGTACAAATGAAAACAGCTGAAGTAGCCCAAGCATATCATTTTCTTTTCTCTTATTGGCTAAAATTCCATGGTAAGTATTTAAATAGAAAGATTTGCTTTTACATCACACAAATGTTCTACTTCATCAATAATGCATTTCTACATAAGAATATTTAATATCAGTTTTTCAGAGAGAAAAATTACTTTTTCATAAAGGGAGCAGGACATTTAGTTTCCATCAACTCTTGCAAATGTACTATTTAACAACTACTTTTGCAGGGCTAATATATCAGTCCTGTGATACTGCAGCACATGTTCCAAGCTTTTATCTCTTCCTAACAACATCAAGGAAAATAACCCTGGAGCCAGCCCTGCATGTACAGTACACTTGATTCTTTGATTTTTAACATTCACTTAATGGAGTCTGTCTGCGATGACTAATATTTTCTTGTCGGCTTGTTCCTCAAGCACTAAATAAAGTTCTTGAGGAGATTACATTCGTGCAGCTCCCATTTTAGCGGAAATTGGAGAGATATGGACAGAGATTATAGGAAAAGACATTATAAAAGCAGATCTCACAAGTCAGACTTTAATAGTAAAACCTTTCTCGTTCATGTAGACAACCATGAAAACAAATATCCTGTGAACTAGGGATACACACAGTATCTTTCTAGTCAATCTTTATTCCTTCTTGAGACAGATTTCCATAACTTTATAATGTGGTTAGATTTGATGAGACAGTGGCCACAGAAACATGGTGAATGAAGCATCAGGCTCAGAAAACTACATGAACACATCTAAGGTTTCAGATTGTCACAAGCGTAGGGTAGTATTGTTTATATAGTTAGAACCCAGGGAAGAAGATTAAATATCAGCCATGACAACTTCAAAAATACATGTTCATAAAACACACCCAATTCTCTCATCAAAGGAACCGCTTAGAACACATTCATGTTACTTATTTAATTGCTAGAAAGAATGCCATAAAGCCTATATACTTTAAATATACAGTATAAAACTTAGGACACTATGGTTTTGACATATCATTTCAAACAATAAAATGGGCATTCTACAAGCAAATTAGAAAAGCAAACTATAACATTTGAAATGCATGTGAACTTTCCCAACAGTCTGTGTCAGGTAGCGTAACTGGAGGGAGTGATTTTCAGCAAATGTCAAATGAGCACATCCCTACTCCTTTACTTATTAATATGAGCTGAATACAGACAATCTTCATTTGAGACTGAAGTAAGAAACAATGGCTGGCCCTAATGTGACCCAAAGTTTAAGAAATAGCATAAATTCAGGAACTACTACTCAGTCTCTATTTAACAATAAAATTTTTAAAAAAAATCCCTTTTCTAGGACTTACTGGTTTCTTAGACACAGAGGCGAGCTGAAGAATATAAACTGTGTAAGAAAAGGGCAGTACTTTCTATGGATTGGATATTCTGGCACATTTATGTGGCATTTAAGAAAATGTTTTCCCTCGTTCATGTGAACTGTCTGCAGAATAGTTTTTGCTTTTAAGAGGAGTATATATGTGATAAGCCTAACTTACCAACCTGAGTTGGCAACAGCAATAGAAGGACAGACAAGAGGATATTTGTTCACTTTGTGATATCAAGAGAACGTTTCAGGAGTACACATAAATTTTCAGAGTATTTGAAGATTATTGATTATGTTAGGGAATAATCCTAGAGGAAGATGAACCACTGTACATGGACAGGAATGAGAAAGTGCATGATACTGCTATGGAAACTCTAAAAAAAAGAGAGCCGGTCTTGTAAGATTAGCTAAAAGCAAGAAGCAAGGCTAGAACTAGTTGCCCAGGGTGTGGGGTCTCTGTGTAAGCTTCGGCTCTTTTGTCTCCTTTCTCATGTGCTAAAACTCTGAAGTGTCATATTTTGCACGATATAAATATTTTTCCCATATTCAGTTCCCACCAGTTGGCCTCTAAACAGCAACAAAGAGGGCATATTCCCCAGTGCTGTGTCAGTGGTATTGCAGGGAATTAGGACAATTGGTTGAAAAGTTTAGTATTCCTCCCTCTTCTGCTAAAGCTAGTATGCCAGGAACAGAACAGTGTCAAGGAAGAACCCAGGAGTCCCTGAATTCCAGACACTTCCAGAGCCTAAAACATGAATCAAGCTGTAACTGAAAAGAACAGAGAGATGCAGACAGCATTGAGTGACTCTGAGGAGACATGGAACAAGCTCTCATTTTTCTTCCTGGTAGTCCAGATAAAGACAACCCAAGGATAAAGGGGTAATGTCTTTCATGGCCAGGCTTCCATGTGCATACAGAACCATAAAATCACTAGTCACACACCGTTGGTGTAGTCTGCTTGTTTGTAGCTGTCTGAATGGAATACAGTGGCAGTGTTTGTTAGAATTAGATTTTGCTAATGTACATTTAAAGCATAAGTACTTTATCATTATTTTCATCAATATTCACTCATGAAAAACAAGTTTTCAAAAGGACTATGAATCACTAGTAGTTAGAAAGTAAAGCTGAAGAAATCAAGATTAAATCAGATTAATATGTTCATAAAATTTAAGTGTGAACAGAAAACACGAGGTCTCCCAAAATCACTTAGATAACTTAAAAAGCCTTTCAGTTCCTGAGCACATAAACTTCAGGGAAGACAATCAGTTATAATAGTCATGTATCCTTAAAATAGGAACATCCTGTTGGAAAGATAAGGGCTTTTTATGAGATGGGGCCTGTGAGAAAAGTCTTCCTGGGTCTTAGAAAGATGATGTAACAGCGTCTTAGAAACATAAGCAACAAAGCACTTCCAATGTTTCCTTATGGTAGTCCACAAGGAAGCATCACAAATAAGAATTTAATCAGTAAATAATTCTTTATTTCTTAGATAAAAGTGTAGATTAATTCCATCAGAAAACATAAGTTAGCATCCTTTTCCTACTGCCCAATATCTCTTGAAACAAAATCCTTTCATTGCTATGGATGTAGAGAAATATAATCTGCTACAGAGTTTTAACAGCTGTTAAAGAAAGAAAACTATGTTCTTTTTGTAAGAGCACACTAGATAGCCACCATTTCCCTCACCTGTGATTCTTTCACATTTTCAACAGTAAAGTTGAACCAGACTCGGAAGCGAGGATTACAGGTGTCTGGCCTAATGAACAGATCATACTCAAACTCAGAGACTTGCTCAACACGGCCAAGGTTACCTAAAACAAAGCATAAGAGAACTGTGTTTTAATAAAAATTCATGCATCTTAACAAGATTATGAGCTCTGATACTAGTCCTAATCTTTATTTGACACTGGTAGGTCTAAACAGCCATGATCTTAGACCTAGCAAATCCGAGTGCAGCCTAAAGTAAGGAAGACTTTCAGCTAGTCCAAGCTGTAGTACAGATGTCTCTGCCAGGCCTTTATGATCTAGAACCTTTGTGCAACAAACAAGGTTGGGTTATGAAGACTGTACTATGTCCCAATAAGCTTTGGAATGAATCAATGCTACAATTTTCCCTCCTCTCCCCTCTCCTCCCCTCTCCTTCAGAAAATTCTCTGACTTCCATGTGTGCACCGTGGCATGTGTCCACCAATGCACACAATCACAGAATAAACAAACAAACATGATAATGTAACAAATATGTAAATTTAAAATAACTATTACTACAATAAAGAATAAAATGTAAATTTTAACTACTATGCAGTTAAGAGAAAAATTAATTTTAGTAAAAAATTAGTAATTCTAAGTTTTATGTTTGATATAGACTGTCCTAAAGCTTAAGTGTACTGATCAGTTTAATATTCAGAACAACTTGCATGAATGAGGTACTGTTACTATCTCATTTTACATACAAGAAAAATATAGAATAAAGAACTAAAACAACTCCAAAGTTATGTAGTAAGTAACTAAGTAGCCACAAATGATTTGAATACAAAAAGCACATCTCTAAACACTACTGAGAAGACTCTATAGCTGTCTACATAACACACCTGGCACAGGTAGCACAGAGATACAAATGGAAGCATGTTTTAAATCACTGGGCCTGACACACACTCGATTATATATGCACACTTTTAAATTTCATATTCTAGAAATATTTTAATGTTCATTCCAGTCTTTAAAATAACATATATTCTACTTGTTGGACAGTATAAACAGATTTCAGTAAAAATAAAACTTTAAATTGTTACTATGTACAGAGTTGTTAATAATAATAATTTAATGTGCTCTCTAGAAAAAAAGTTTCAAAATGATTTTACTCATATTACTAAATCTTCACCTTGACCCAATAATGATGAGCCTGAAACCCATAAGCACTTAGTGCCTATTTAAATTCAAACTTTAAAGCATTAGGAAAATACTTTGAAATGAAGACGTCTGATTATATTGTGATAGTCTTTGTATTACACCATAACTACATATCCATTTTTTTCTGAAGTATTCAAATATGTATTATATCTTGGTCTTATGGAAACAGATATTTGAAAATATTTAAATATTTATCTATTTAAATAAAAGACAAGAAAAGGAAGCAATCAAAATCTAAGCCATGATGGACAAATAGGAACAAACAAACAAACAAAAAACATAGGATCCATATTTTAAGCTCAAATATATTTTAAATTTGTCAAATATAAAAGGATTAAATATTTAAATTTATACAAAATAAACTTAGGTCACATTATGCTAGGTAAAATAATTCAGAAACAAAAAAAATGCTATGCAATATTATTACTCTGCACAATATTAAAAGTCAAATTTGAAAAGATAGACTTAGAGCAGGCATTGCAGACTTTAAGAAATATTACTAGAAACAAACAAGGATAATTCATGGTTTAAAAAAATCAATCCCCCCATTCACAAGTCTCAAAAAAATAAAATAATTTGGAAAAAAGTTAATCATCACCTTTGTGATGAAAATTTTGAAACACAGAAGAAATAGATTGAAGACAGTAGAAAATAGAAAGACCATCCATGCTAATTATATGTCAGCATAATTAATACTGAGAAAATGGCTATGCTACCGAAAGGAATCCACAGATTCAATGCAATCCCTCATCAAAAGGAAAGCCTTTCACAAAATTAACATTCTTTCATAATGAAACTCCTGTGACTCTAGGAATACAAAAAACAGCTCAACACAGTAAAGGTAATACACTACAAGCTTACAGTCAATATCATGACAAATGAAGAAAAACTCAAAGCATCTCCACTAAAATTAGGAACAAGACAATAATGTCCACTTGTTCCACTCTTGTTAAAAATAAGTGTGAAATGTCTTATCTAAGGCATTAAAACCAGGGATAAATTAAGAAAGGAATAAATCAAAGTATTTTTATTTGGAGATGATACACAAATCTATATACAAACACTTTAAGGCATCGCTGCAAAACTCCTACGTCTCATAAAAATGTTAAGCAAAGTAGGAAGATACAAAATTAACACAGAAAATCAGTAGTCTTCCCATAAACCATAACAAGCATAGCAAAAAAAGGAGAGAAAAAATAAATCAGGAAAATAATCCCATTTGCTGTGACTCAAAGCCGAACATTAGGCAGAGCACCAGGAGCCTGGTGAAAGAGTGAAGTGGAGGATATAAAGACTCAGAGGAGACAAACACTCCACAAAAAGACCAACAAAGTCAACTAACCTGGGCCTAGAATGGCTTAAGGAGACTGAAGCACCAAATAAACAAGGACCATGCATGTACTGTACCTAGATTCTCTACACATATGTAGCCTATGGGCACCTTAGTCTTCATGTGTGTTCCCTAGTAGGGGAGCAGGAGCTGTCTCTGACATGGACTTTGTTGCCTAATTTTTGATCACTTCCTTCTGGTGGGGCTGCCTTGCTCAGCCTCTGTGGAAAAGGACACACTCAGTCCTAATGCTATTAGATGTGCTGGGGTTGGTTAGTAGAGGGCTGGTGGTTCCCATTTTCTGAGGAAAAAGGGGGTATGAGAAAAGAGGGTGTAAGGGTAGAACCGGAAGAAGAGGAGGGAGAAGGCTATGGTTGGGATGTGTGAATAAATAAATAAACATTAAAAAACATTAATGTAAAACTCAAATTAAAAATTGGACTAAATATAACAAAGGAAGTAAGAGACTTGGACAATGAAAACTAGGGAAGCTAATCACTAAGAAGAACCATAGGGAGGATGCTTAAATCTCTTTCAGAATGTCAAATAGAATAGACACCAGAAGTGGTAGAAGAGAGGAAACAGGATGGGAGTCTACCATAGAGGGTCTTCTGAAAGGCTATACCCAACAGGGAATCGAAGCAGATGCTGAGACTCAGGGTCAAACTGGGCAGAGCGCAGGAAGTCTTATGGAGGAAGAAAAGGGTGGGGATAGAGGGACATGGAGGGGACAGGAGACCCACAAGGAGACCGACAAAGCTAAAGGATCTGAGCCCAGGGGATCCTGCAGAGACTGACACACCAATGAAGGACCATGCATGAAGAGGACATAGACCCCCTGCTCAGATGTGGCCAATTGGCAGCTCAGTCTCCATGTGGATCTCTGAGTGAGGATCTCTGAGTGAGGGAAGCAGGGGCTGCCTCTGTCATCAACTCAGTTATCACTCTCCCCTGGTGATGCAACCTTCTCAGGCCATAGAGGAAGAGGATCCAGGCAGTCCTGATGAGATTTAACAAGCTATGGGCAGATGGCAATTGTGGAGAACTCCCCCTTTCAGTGAACTAGGGGAAGGAAATAGGGGAGAGAGGGAGGGAGGGTGGAAATGGGGGGGAGAGGGAGGGAGGGTGGGAATGGGGGAGAGGGAGGGAGGGTGGGAATAGGGGAGTTTGAGGTAGGGGGCTTCAGTTGGGATATATAATGAAAAAAAATTTTGAAAAGAAAAAGAAAACTAGGCTCCTGGGAGGATATGAGGGGGACTCAAGCAGAGACTCGTGGTAGCAGAGGCCATAGAGACTGAAGAAGACACCCTCTAACTTAGACTAGTCTCCCAGCAGAGGGAGGGGAACACCAAAAAACTCACAAAATCTTGGACCCCAAATTTACGCCACCTACAAGATGTGCAGGGAAAAAGATAGAGCAGACAGAGCAGAGACTGGGGGAATGCCCAGCCAATGAATGCCTGGCCCAACCAAAGACCCACCATAAGGGGGAATGCCAGCCCCTGACACTATGAATGATACTCTGCTAAACTTGCAGACAGGGCCTAAAAGTGTTGTCCTCTGAGAGGCACTACCCAGCAGTACCTCAAAACAGATGCTGAGAATCACAGCCAATCATTGGGTGACACATAGGGCTTCTTGTGGAAAAGTGAGAGGAAAGAGAAAAGGCCCTGAAGGTGACAGGAGCTCCACAAAAGACCAACAGGAACAACTAACTAGGGCCCAGAGGGGCTTGCTGAGACTGAAACATCAACCAAGGACAGTGCATGAACAGGACCTAAGTCCCCTACAAACATGTAGCAGATGGTCAGCTTAGGCTTCATGTGGGTCCTCAAATAAGAAAAGCAGGGACAACATCTGACAATGATGCTCTTGACAGCTTTTAGATAGCCTTTCCCTGGCCGGACTGACTCTCCAGACCACAGGGAAAAAGATATGCTCAGTCTGATGCGACTTGTTGAGCAGAGATGGTGGGAATGAAGGTTTCCCTTTTCTGAGGGATCTTTTTAATTAATTAAAATTACACCAAAAAGGAAACTGAAGAAGATACCCGAAGCTGAAACCCATACTCATTTTTTTGGTGAGATTAATATGATGAAACACCATACACACTCACCAAAAGCAATCTACAGTTTTAATGCAATTTCCATCAAAATTCCAGTAAATCCAATTCATCACAGAAGTTAAAAAAAGAATCTCAAAACATGTATGTAGACACAAAAGAACCAGGATACAAAACTAATTGTTAACAATAAAAATGCTGCTAGATGTATCATCACCCCTGATTTCAAATCTTACTATAGAACTATCACAATAAAAATAACATAATAACACCATAAAAAGTGACAGTTGAATAATGGACTAGAATTGAAGACCCAAATTGAAATCCATACTCCTAGAGCTACCTAACTTTTGACCAAAATGGGAGAGTGGTGAAAATACATATTGGAGAAAAGACAACATCGTCAACAAATTGTGCTTGTAAAGCTCCCTAACTATATGTGAAACAAGACTAGATTATTATCTCTCACCCTACAGAAAGCTAAACTCCAAATGGATCAAGGATATCAACATAAGACCTGATACCCTGAAACTATCATAAGAAGAAAAATAATACTCTTCGACAAACAGGCACAGGAAAGGAATTTATTAAGAGGATACATAACAGTGCAGGCCTTAAGACAAATGGAATTACATGAAACTAAAAAGCTCTACAGCAAAAGACACCATTATGCTAATGAAGAGGTAGCCTACCGAATGGGAGGGATAAACCAGATATACATTCGATAGAGGATCAATGTCTAGAATATACAAATAACTCAAAAACTAAAACATCAAGAAACAACCTAATTAAAAATTAGGGGGTGGTACTAAAAATAGAGTTCTCAAGAGAAATATAATACATAATGCTGAGAAATATAATTGGCATTAACCTTCTCAGCCACTGTTCAGGTGAATAAGACAGTACAAAATGAAAATGCTTAAGAATCCTTATCCCAGTAGCAAATAAAGTAAATATAATAAAGAAGCAGCAAGAAAAAAACAGGGAAATGCAAATTAAAACTATTTCAAGAATTTTATCTTACCCCAGTCAAAATGGCTGAGACTAAAAGAACAAATGACAACAAATACTGCCAAGAAAATGGGGAAAGGAAAGCCTCATTCACTTTTTTTGTGTAAAGTACAAACCTGAGAAGCCATAGGAGAATTCTAAAAAGCTATATGAAAATGTTCCATATGTCTCAGCTGTTCCTCTTCGTGGCATGTGTCCAAAGGACTCGACCTTATTCTCCACTGATACGTGATAAGCCAGGTTCATTCCCACTCCACTCACAATCACTAAGAAATGGAATCAACCTAAATGTTCTTCTTCTGATGTATAGGTAATGATAATGTGGTCCTACACACACTGAAGAACTATTCATTTGTAAAGGAAAATGAAATTCTGAACTTTATGAGTAAATGGATGGAACTAGAAAATATTCTATTAAGTGAAGTAACATAGATTCAAAAAGACAGTGGCATGTTTTGTGCATTTGTGGAGGCCGGCTCCACATTCTGCTCCATAGCCACTTGCTCAACCAAGCTAACTGTTGCCCTATTCACAGGAGCCAGGAAATGAAAACAGTGAGTCCCTTTGTCATGTGATGGACATTATTAACCAAAGACTAACATGTCTTTCAAATGATGAATGGGAAATGAAAATATATTCACTGTAAATCTAACCAACTGTAAAGAAAACTGGAACCATGTAATTTGCAGGTGAATGGAGGTAACTAAAAAAGGATCATATGGAATGAGTTAACTGAGATCCAGAAAGACAAGTACTCTCTCTCATATGTGGATGCTACCTTTGAAACATAAGATATTTTAAACTTAAGTACCCACAGAGGTCAGAAAACTAGAAAGGGACCATTGTGGGAGTAGTTTAAGGGACTAAGGATAGAATGTAGATGGTATGAACAGGTAAACAGAGGCACAGGAAGGCTCAAATGAGGTGAGAAACAGGAAGGCGAGGAAGAATAAGGAGTATAACAAGAATTAACCCTAAACAACTTTCAAAACAGCCATGTGGAGACCAACTACTATAGAAACACAGCACCAGGCCAGCCAGAACCCCAGCATGACAAGGGATGTCCTCATGAAGTCCAGCTCCTAGATAAGAAGCTGTTGGCAATTAATTGGTGGCTGCTAGTGTGGAAGACTACATTTCCTTCAAGGATGCAACCCATAAGGGGCCACCTATGCTCCAGTAGATAATCCTACACCCATACACAGATAAGCGGTACTAACTGGACTCAGGTAGAAGGACAAAGTGGAAGGAGAGAATGAAAAGAATTGGAGAGGAGAAAATGGGATGGTAAATAGATTTAATTGAAACATAGTTGTATATATATTACTTTCATGAAGCAGTGAGAGGAGAAGGTTAATTACAGAGATTGAATCTACAGGTATTTGAAAAGAAAAACTCTTCTTCCCAACTGATACTTTTATTAACATATTTGATTCATTTTCAGTGGGAATAAAAGGTAAGCCAGCATTCTGATTCTCTGGCTCTTGGAATCTTTCTGGCCACTACACTCTCTTTTTGTGATTCTTCTCAAGTCTTAGGTGTATATTGTAGATATATCTATGGGGCTGAATAGCCACTAACAATAATCAAAACTAAAATAGAATTTTTAAAAGTTTTTTTAATCATTTTTTTAAAGATTTTCTTTATTTATTTTGAATGCTCTATGTGCATGCACATCTGCAGGCCAGAAAAGGGCACCAGATCACATCATAGATGATTATGATGTGGTTGCTGGGAATTGAACTCAGAACCTCTAGGATGAACAGACAGAGCTCTTAACCACTGAGCCATCTCTCCAGCCCTAAAATAGAATTTTTTAAAAATCCCTTTAGAACTTGAAGAGCAAACAGTTATTTGGTAGAGCTGAACTATCAGAGATGTGTTTGCTGATGACCAAATAAAATTTGGCCCTTACTAATTTTCACTTAAAAGGTCTACAGAAGAGCTGAAAGAAGGAGGGTTATGGGATCTTGAAAATCAAGGCTATATTTTAAAATATTTCTGATAAATGGCCTCAAGAAATTTCAGTGAGAAATTGGATGAAAATTCTAGGATAGGAGTATTTATTTGGGATCATTCTTATTCTGAAGAAGTTTTACATTCATAATTTTGTACATTTCAAAACTTAAAAAAAAAAAATCTTCACATGAAACCTAAAATGGTTGTTGCCTTGAGCCACAGATTTCCTTCACAAGGAGAAATGGAGAGACTGATGTGTCTCCTAAAGTGCGTGTTTGTTTCCATTTCCACAGAAAATGATGCTCTAAGTAAACTAACACAGTAATTTCCTTGAAATACATACTGAGTGCTAATAGTCAATAAACAATGAATAATTGATGTTCTAGAACTAATTGTGCAATGACTAAAAATAAAAAGATGAAGGTTGAATGTCATCTTAAAGTCATTCTTCCTCAAATACCAAAACTACTTCTGTAAAATATCTTAAAGTGCATGCACTAGTGATTGGAATGGTCCAAACACCTGGTATAACCTTTGTTATACTATTGAACACCTTTGTGACCTTGAGACTACTCTAACTCTGAAAAGATTCTCCTATCACTTTTTATCCCTTTTCAGATAATCTTCTTTTGCTGGCTCTGTAACAACAAACATAGTAATGTTCATTATTCTCAGTGCTAATCCTATCAACCTCCATACTTTTAGAATGTTCCAAATTGTATTGAGCCGCCTTTCTTGGTTTTTCAACCACAAAAAGCATAAAATGCCAAATCACCCTACATCAACAGTGTCTGCCTCTAGATAACTGTATAACTTTATGTATCATTCAATCTTCTATTTTTATACACTTTTATTTCTTGGTTCCTTAATCAATTATTGTCTTGGCAGATTTATTCAAGGATTTTTCCATAACAAGAGCCCTCTTAGATGTTATGTCTGATCATTAAAGCCTCACACACCTTTCCCAGGATAACTTCCGGAATTAGCCTCTTCATCATACACCCATATTATTTTTGTTATTCTTTAATTAATAATGCCCATCACGTGGCACAGGGACTGAAGACTGCACCAATGAGTCAGAAAGCATGATGTTAAGTCTTTGCTCTACTTCTCATTAAGCTGCAGAATTCTGAAAAAGTTAATTAACTTCTAGGAAATTTCACTTCCTTTTACTGAGAAAAGCATATGCACAGGTTACCTTTTCTATGCTTAGAAACTAGCAGAAACTGGAGAAAGGGGGTAAGCAATTAATAAAAGGTCCAGGTAGGACTCACTCAACAACTAATATCAAAGAAGTTTCTTTGTAAATGGAATGCAGGTAGGTTAGGAAAGAAGAGGTAAAGGAATGCTGTTCAACCAAGAATAAGGCAATACTCAGTTTCCCATTTAGCTTTTCTCCTTAGGGCTTTAGTATTATGAGCAATTAACTCAAGAAAGAAAGAAAAAATCAATGGTCCAATTTAAGAACCAAATACCCTGGAATCCAACTGTGTGAAGTACTCACTTTTGTCCTTACTTGTATGACAAATTATCCCAAAACTCCATGGATGACAATAGTATGCATTTTTATGGTGTGTGTGTGTGTGTGTGTGTGTGTGTGTGTGTGTGTGTGTGTGTG
>NW_026596109.1:12972364-12973784 GCF_907164565.1 Psammomys obesus | reverse complement strand
TGTGTGTGTGTGTGTGTGTGTGTGTGTGTGTGTGTGTGTGTGTGTGTACAGATCTGTGTGCAGTTCATTTGTAGTATGGCAGACATAGGGAGGTCTCAATCTACTCCTTTCTCTTTGTTTAATATACGACAGTTCTTTGGCAATGACATATGCCAGGCTAGCTGGCCCATGAGCTGCCAGGCATTCTCCAGCTTCTGCTGCCCATCTTGCCACGAACTGAATTAAAAACATTTGCTACCATGCCTGGGTTTCTGTGGGTTCTGGGTATATGAACTAAGGTCCTTACATTTCTGTACCAATCACTTATTCTCTGAGCAGCTTCCTTAAGCCCTACCATAATCATTTATTATGTTCTTGTTTCTTTTACTTTTAATATAATTACATCATTTCACCTTTTCTTTTCCTCCTTCCAAACATTCCAATATATCCCTCCTTATTCTCTCTGAAATTCATGGCTTCTTTTTTCATTAATTGTTACATACATATATACATACATATTTCTAAATAAATATCTACAGCCTGCTCAGTCTATATAATATTACTTATACGTATGCTTTCAAGACTGACCATTGGTACTGGATAACCAGTTGGGTGGGTCCTCCCTGGGAAAGACTATTACTGCTGCTGTCAACATTCTTTAGTTGACTGTAGTTGAGTGTGTAGGTTTGAGACCCTATGGACTTTCCCTCACCCACTTCTGAATTTCTATTGTTGTTGTCCTTATTTGAATCATGTTCGACAGTCATGTTGGTGGTATTTTCTGGGTATACATCTGACATTCCTAGAAGACATAATTTCACAGCAAACTCCTTATCCTCTGGCTCTTCAAATCTTTCTTCCCACTCTTCTTCAACAATTTCTGAGCCTTAGATGTGGGAGTTGTTTTATAGTTGTATCTGTATAACATACAACTGTCAGAAACTAAAATAACTAAACCAAAATAATCCCTAACTACATTCTATGTATGTGTCTTTATACCCACAGATAATATAGCCCTCACTCCTAATGAAGGACGCTTCTCTTTGCAACAAACAGAGACTACTACAAAAAAACCACAACCAATCAAAATGAAGCCATGTGAAGCCCAACACCAGCAGATGCATCTATAAGCATTTATTCTTAAACTGAAAATCTTCTAGACTGTGGTTTTTATGATCTCATATGAGCAACTTTGCTTTAGTCTGCAGGAATCAGGCTGGCTTCTAATACAAAGCTGAATCAAGATATGAAAAACTTTTCTCTCATATACCATTCTTTCTAATGATCACCAGCATAATAAAACCAGATCAAATTACACAAAACATACTAAAGCCTCTGTTGGAGCTGTTTCTGTTACATTTCCACTGACCAAAAAATGTCATTCAGCAAAATCATGTGTGTGTGTGTGTGTGTGTGTGTGTGTGTGTGTGTGTGTGTGTGT
>NW_026596109.1:12918549-12972354 GCF_907164565.1 Psammomys obesus | reverse complement strand
GTGTGTGTGTGTGTGTGTGTGTGTGTGTGTGTGTGTGTGTGTGTGTGCATCATACAATGGGACAGTGAAAACAACAGCCCTTTGATGAACAATAGTCAACACATTTTAGTGAAGTGCAGACAAGGTGATCGCTAAATTAGGAAGAAAACTAAACTATTGTATGCTGATAACAAATCAATGGCTCCAAAGAGATTATATTTTCATATACTTCATATTCTAGAGGTTAAGGGAGAGACACATACACAGCAATTATTACACATGAAGTATATAATATAATGAGAAAGATGTGGGAATAATTCATTCTATGTACAGAACCTTGAACTTTATAGGGTAGTAAATGTTTGCCCAATCATGACAAAAATTTAAGGATGGTATGAGTTTCTATACAAAAAGAAAACTATATGTAAGACTAAGCATATGTGGACTAACGTGGCATAATGAAAGTTGAGATATTTGGTGGATCTATAATACAGCCAATATAGAAAAATATCACAAGAGGAAAATACAGAAATATTTCTGAAGAAAATACAGAAGTCAAATCCCAGTGCACATAAGCAGGGCCTAGAATTTTAAGTTGTGGTACTACCACAGAGTATTAATCATGAAAGCAGTTTATATTTTAAAAAATGTAAGTGCAGTAGAACACAAGGATGGCTTTCCAGGGGGTTGGAAAATATTAAAGAGTACAAAGATGGAACGATGAATGAAGCAAGGCAGTAGACATCTGAATGAAAACGGACGTATTAGTAGTTTTGTGAACAGTATTCTTACATAATTCTAAACAAAAGCAGAAGTCAGGTTAAGTAAACACTGAAGTTCTCAAATGTAAAAGAAAAGCCAAAGGAATTTTAGCCCAATTCTAAGTACAGTAGGGATAGCATGGGGAATGAAGTTTCCCTCCTCTCTCCTCTCTCACTGACATTATTCACTGACTTTTCTCCTACTACAGACAACCTTACTCCACACTGAAAACAGACAAATCCACAAAAATCCACAAATATCAGTTTTCTAACTACATGTACATAAAAGAAATTATCTGTATTTACAATTTTAATTTATTTTGACAATTTTGCAGATGTGATGCATTTTATATCTTCTCCCTTCTCTCATCTCCCTCTCATCACTTCCCCACGACAAGTCCCTTTTCTTTGTTTATGTCTTTTTGTCTTATGACACATTGTGTTTAATCCGGATTATCAGTTTGATTCTGGGTACTGAGATATCTTGTGGACCTTGGTGCGCTTAACAATGGAAACACATTCTAAGGAAAATAATTCTCATGCTCCAGACGTCATCAGTAGTCAATAGTTTAGCAGGGAGGGTTAAGGATCCATGTGCCTCTTCACCATTCATGACCGACAATCGACAAGTGCAGGCTTATAAAGGGCTGTTGCACAAAATCAGCTGCTGTGTGGTTATAATTGAAGTATCAATTATGTCATGCATAGAAGATAGCATTTTGGCACTCCTCTTCCCATCATAACTGATTGATTGATTGATTGATCAATTGATCAACTGACTTGGTTTTTCTTTTCTGAGACAGGGTCCCACTATGTAGCCTTCTCTGTTCCATAATTCACTATATAGACTAGGTTTACTTTGAACTTGCAGAAATTACCTGCTTCTGCCTCCCAAGTGCTGAGATTAAAGATGTGCACCACCAGAAATCTAGTTTCTCCCTATCTTAAATCATCTCTAAATGATTTCTACCATCCTTCTACTGCATCTCCAAGACTCAGACGAGGGGGTTTAAATGTCCTATTTAGGGCTAAGCACCAACCATCACTTTTTCCTAGCACTGTAAGCAGCCAAGAGTCTTTGTATTCACTGCTATAGTGGTATAGAGAAGCTTCTCTGAGTGGTGCTGAAGGTAGTATTTGCTAATGATGCCAATGATGGTCTTATTTGGCAAATGATTCATAGATATTGAAATGGTAGTGACAACAGGTCAATTTAATGAAACAACAGAAATGATTTCCCTGCTAAGGTCTATGACTCCCAGCCCCAAGTACCAGACTTGAAGTCCCTTCTGTAGAGTAATCTTCAAATCCAGTCAGAGTAATTAGTTACCTCCATAATAGTTGTGTAATTATTGAAGCTATTTGTACATCTTACATGAAAAATTAATATTGTAGTTTGTAGAATTCACAGCTAAGTTATAATAATAATGATGATGATAAATTTTAAAGTATCTTTGAGGAAGTTTGTGATATAGCTTTTTAGATGGTTTGCCTAGCAAGTACAAAGACCTGAGTTTAATCCTCAATACTAAGGAAAAAAATCATTTCTGGCTTGGTGACTACAAGATTACTGGTATAATAACTATAATATTTGGTTTATCAAGAGAAAAGGTAGCAAAAAAATTTTAAATATGTCATAATAATGATATCCATGCATTATTCAAATAGCAATACCTAATGACTACTAAAAAGAAAAAAAAACCTTTCAGGAGAGCAAGACACATACGTGCACACACACACACAGACACACACACACACACACACATACATCTGTGTATAAATATAATGCAAAATATATTAGTGCAAATATTAGTCCTCCCTCCCCACAAAGGAGATGTCCCCTGGCTCTAGTGTTCATATTTCAAACACAGTAGAAAATTTTCTATCTTATTCTTCTAAATTAAAATTATTACTACTACATTAGTCTCCTCTTTCCAGTGCTATTTTTGTAGTTTCAGAAAAATAGCTTGAAAATATTAAATGAAAAATTCCAGAAGTGAGCAATCCAGTTTTAAATGATATACCATTTTGAAATTTCTTTTCTGTATCTGAAAAAGGCTCACCAGATCTGAGGAATGTCTTTTTCTATAGAAAAGAACAACTGAGAGTAATGGACCTTAACAAGAAACCTGAAAATCTGAAACTGGAAAAAAAACACAGGCAATATACTACAAAAAGGATATGTAGATGGGTTTTCTCCCGACAGGGACTCCCAGTCTCTGTTGCCCTGGGGCGCACAGCTCTGTCTGTGATGGAGAGCTGGGAAAATAAAAAGGATATGTAGAAAAGGACTTTATGAATAGAACTATAGTTGCCCAGGAACTAAGGTCAACAACTGACAAATCGGACCTAATAAAACTTAAGAACTTCTGAACAGCAAATAAAACAGTCATTCCAGTAAAGAGGAGGTATGGAGTGAAGAGAATCTTTGCCAGCTTATACATCTGGCAGAGAATTGCTCTCCATGATATTCGAATAATTAAAAAAAAAAAAAAGAAAGACTCAGGAAAACAAGCAACCCAATTAAAAATGGGTTATAGATATGAACAGAGTGTTCTCAAAAATGTTCTCAAAGGAAATAAAAACAGCTAAGAAATATCTCAAAAAATGAAAAATGTCCTTAGCAATTAGCAAAAAGCCAATTAAACTTTAAGAGTTCATCTTACACTAATCAGAATGGAAAAGATCAAGAAAAACAATGACAACAACTCCTGGTGATGTTGTGGAAAGAGGGGAACCATAATCTACTCTTGGTGGAATTGCAACCTGGAACAGCCACTCTGGAAAACAATGCAGAGAATTCTCAAAAAGCTAAAAGTGAATCCCATTTGACCCAACTATACTACCCCTTGGCATATACCAAAGGACTCAGTATTTCTTAACCTGTGATTCAAGACCCCTTTGAGGGTTGCATATCAAATATCCTGAATATCAAATATTTGCATTACACTTCATAACAGTAACAAAATTATAATTATGAAGCAGCAGCAAAATAACTTTATGTTTGGGGGAGTCACAACACAATGAACAGTATTAAAAGGTCAAAGCGTTAAGAAGGTTTTGAGAACCCCTGAGGGGACTCAGCCTCCTTCTGCAGAGATGCTTGCTAAGGCAGGCTCTCTACCACTCTACTCACAACACCTAGACAACTGAGTCAATTTAAATGCCCTCAAACTGATAAATGAATGATGAAAATGTGGTTCTATACACAATGCAAAATCATTTGTGAAAATAATTGAAATCCTGGAATTTGTAGGTAAACAAAATTTCTAGGATGAAAGTAGAAAATATTGGGCTGAGTGAATTAACATAGATCCAAAAAGACAAGTTACACATGTTTTTCTCTTATTTGTGGATGATAACTTCAATTCATTTAGATACAAGTACACAAACTGAAGAAACCACAGACAGGAGTGAGGATGAGTAACTGTAAGGATGGTTGAAAACCACAGGGAATTATTTTATGGCTACTTAAAATACACATACTACATATAAATATATGTATATTCATATAAATATTTATACACATATTTATATGGATATAAATATGTGTATATTTACATATAATTTCATGTAATACATTTATATACAAATATGTATGCTTACATGTATATAGTTTAAACTGAAGTTATGACAATTAGGATGATGTTTCTTCCCCCTATAAAAATAGACTAATAGAAACCCCATGCTAGATTTTGGAAAAGCCCTTTCAACTTGTTGGTCAGGGAGGTCCAAGAGACCACATAACAATAAAAGCTATTTCTGATGCCTTTTGTGCTTTCCTGAAAAGAAGATAAAACCCTATCTCTGAAAACATCACATACTTCAGACACATGAGGTAGACGAATTTATCTGCATCTAACCTAGAAGCCTCCTCATTGACGACAGGGGAGACTACATCTTTGATTTCATAGTTTGGGAAGGAGCCATCCAAGCAGCCATTATAGAAAAGCATTAAATATTCATATCCATATGTACTGACAATGAATGACCAGCAAAGCCAGATATTCTGAAAGGTGCAACAGTGGCATTTATATTCAAGAGGATGCCAAACACCACCCAAATGGTCTTCGGGCATAGTCAGTGGGAGGGTATTCATGCCTGCCACTGAAAGTTTAGCCATCTGCCTATGGCCGTGGGATCATAGGATCTAGAGGAGACTCTACTATTGCCACTTTTCCTCCACTTTTCCAGTGTATTCTCTAGCTGTATTCTGAATACTTATGGTTAAACCCACAGATAAGGACAGTTCTCAGCCCTCATCAAAGATGCTTGTTTTTGTTTTTTTGTTTTGTTTTGTAGCAAACAGATATTTTACAGAAAGCCACAACCAAATAGTAAATTATGGGCTGTCCACCAAAATCTATGCATTTACAACACAATCCTTATATAAAATGCTGAGGGAACATCTAGAAGAAGGGGAAATTTTTCAGTCAGAGGGTCAGCTGGGTTTGCCATACTCTCAATCTCTGCACTGTCTTTATCCTTACACTTCTTGTAGGCTACACAAATTTTAGGTCAAGATTTTATGGGTTGGTTCGTGTCCCCCTCTTTCCATTGGAAGTCTCTCCTGGCTATAGAAGGTGGCTACTTCTAGCTCCTTAACCCCTGGTGCAAGGAGTCTCAGCTAGGGTCAACTTCATAGACCCCCAGGAGGCTCCCCTTTCCCAGAGATGTACCCCCACCAATTTCCACTCTCTCTCCCCATTCTCCTCACCACCCCATTCTACTCCCACTCTCCCTACACCGGATCCCCACTCTCGTTACCCACCCCACCCACTCTTCCAACAAGTTCCCTCCTTCCACCTACTTTTTAAAAAAATTCTTTACTAATTACACGTTATTCATTTTGTATCCCCCCTGTGGTTCCCTCCCTCCTCCCACCCCAATCCCTCCCTCCTTCCACCCTCTGCATGCCCCTCCCCAAGTCGACTGATGGGGGAGGTCTTCTTTTCCTTCCTTCTGATCCTAGTCAATCAGGTCCCATCAGGAGTGGCTGCATTGTCTTCTTCTGTGTCCTGGTAAGGCTGCTCCCCCATCAGGGGGAGGTGATTAAAAAGCAGGCCAATCAGTTCATGTCAGAGACAGTCCCTGTTCCTTTTACTATATAACCCACTTGGACACTGAACTGGCCTGGGCTACATCTGTGCAGGGGTTCTAGGTTATCTCCATGCATGGTCCTTGGTTGGAATAGCAGTCTCAAGAAAGACCCCTGTGCTCAGATTTTTTGGTTCTGTTGCTCTCTTTATGGAGTTCCTGTCCTCTCCAGATCTTACTGTTTCCCACTTCTTTCATAAGATTCCCTGCATTCTGCCCAAAGGTTACCCATAAGTCTCAGCATCTGCTTTGATAGTCTGCAGGGCAGAGCTTTTCAGAGGTCCTCTGTGTCAGGCTCCTGACTTGTTCCCTCTTTTCTCCTTCTTCTGATGTCCAGCCTCTTTGCCTTTCTGGATAGGAATTGAGCATTTTAGCAAGAGTCCTTCCTCTTGATTAGTTTTTTTAGGTGTACAGATTTTAGTAGGTTTATCCTATATGAGTGAGTACATACCATGTGTCTTTCTGCTTCTGGGATAGCTCACTCGGGATGATCTTTTCTAGTTCCCACCATTTACCTGCAAATTTCATGATTTCCTTGTTTTTTATTGCTGAGTAATATTCCATTATGTAGATGTACCACAATTTCTGTATCCATTCCTTGTTGAGGGACATCTGGGTTGTTTCCAGGTTCTGGCTATTACGAATAAAGCTGCTACAAACATGGCTGAGCTAATGTCCTAATTGTGTACTTGAGCCTCTTTTGGGTATATGCCTAGGAGTGGTATAGCTGGATCTTGAGGAAGCGCTATTCCTAGTTTCTGAGGAAGCACCAGATTGATTTTCAGAGTGGTTTTACAAGTTTACATTCCTACCAGCAGTGGAGTAGGGTTCCCCTTTCTCTACAACCTCTCCAGCATGTGTTGTCACTTGAATTTTTTATCTTAGCCATTCTGATGGGTGTAAAGTGAAATCTTAGAGTCGTTCAGATTTGCATTTCCCTGATGACTAATGATGCTGAACATTTCTTTAAGTACTTTTCTGCCATTCGATATTCCTCTATTGAGAATTCTCTGTTTAGCTCTGTACCCCATTTTTTAATTGGATTACTTGATTTGTTGCTGTTTAACTTCTTGCATTCTTTATATATACTGGATATTAGTCCTCTGTCAGATATAAGGTTGGTGAAGATCCTTTCCTAATCTATAGGCAGTCATTCTGTTCTGATGACAGAGTCCTTTGCTTTACAGAAGCTTTTCAGTTTCATGAGGTCCCATTTATTGATTGTTGCTCTTAGAGCCTGTGCTGTTGGTGTTCTGTTCAGGAAGTTGTCTCCTATGCCAATGAGTTCAAGACTCTTGCCCACTTTTTCTCCTCCCCTTTCATTTGACCCTATTTTATCAGGTATCTTCAGGACTGGCTACAAAGTCCTCCTCTATGGCCTAGCAGTTTTTGTTTTTAATAGCTGAGTAATATTCTATTGTGTAAATATACCACATTTTCTTTATCCATTCTTCAGTTCAGGGATATGTGGGTTGTTTGCAGTTTCTGGCTATTACAATAAAACTTTTAATGAACATAGCTCAGCAAGTGTCTTTGTGGTATGGTAGAACATCTTTGGGTATACGCCCAGGAGTGGTATAGCTGGGTCTTGAGGTAGAACTTCTCCTAGTTTTCTATAAAACCAGATCTCCAGAGTACTTGTACAAGTTTGTACTCCCACCAGTAACGGAGGACTGTTCCCCTTTCTCCACAATCTCATCGGCAAATGTCGCTTGAGTTTTTGAACACAGCCATCCTGACATGTGTAAAATGGAATCTCGAGGTCATCTTGATTTGCATTTCCCTAAGGATGTTGAACTTTTTTTATTATTTTAAATTTTTTATTAATTACAATTTATTTACTTTATAACCCAGCTGTAGTCCTCTCCCTCATCCCCTACCAATCCCAACCTTCCTCTCTCATCTCCTCCCTGGCCCCTCCCCCAGTCCACTGAGAGGAGAGGCCCTCCTCCCCTAGCTTATCAGGTCTCATCAGGATGGGCTGCATTGTCTTTCTCTGTGGACTGGTAAGGCTGCCCACCATCAGGGGGAGGTGATCAAAGAGCCAGGAACAGAGTTCATGTCAGAAACAGTTCCTGTTCCTCTTACTAGGGAACCCACTTGGACACTGAGCTGCCATGGGCTACTTCCGTGCAGGGATTCTAGCTTATCTCTATGCATGGTCCTTGGTTGGATTATCAGTCTCAGAAAAGACACCTGTGCCCAGATTTTTTGGTTCTGTTGCTCTTGTTGTGGAGCTCCTGTCCCCTCCAGGTCTGTCATCTCCCCTTCTTTCCTAAGATTCCCTGCATTCTGCCTAAAGTTTGGCTTTGAGTCTTAGCATCTGCTTTGATACCCTGCTGGGTAATCTTTCAAAGATCTTCTATGGTAGGCTCCTGTCCTGTTCCCTGTTTTCTCCCTCTTTCGATGTCCATCCCATTTGCCTTTCTGAATGAGGATTGATCAAGGAGAAGCCAGGGTTCTCCTTGCTTAGTTTCTTTAGGTGTGCATATTTTAGAATGTTTATCTTATATGTCTAATATCCACTTATAAGTGAGTATATATTATGTGTGTCTTTCTGCTTCTGGGATACCTCACTCAGGATAATCTTTTCTAGTTCGCACCATTTGCGAATTTCAAGATTTCCTTGTTTTTAATTGCTGGGTAGTATTCCATTGTGTAAATGTATCACAATTTCTGTATCTATTCCTCTGTTGAGGGACATCTGGGTTGTTTCCAGATTCTGGCTATTATAAAGTTGCTATGAACATGGTTGAGTAAATGTCCTTGTTGTTTTTTAATTGTTTCTTGGCCATTATGGATTCATTGGTTGAAAATTCTCTGTTTAGCTCTGTACCCCATTTTTGATTGGGTTATTTGGTTTGTTGACATTTAATTTCTTAAGTTCTTCATATATTTTAGATATTAGCCCTCTTTCAGATGTAGGGTTGTTGAAGATCTTTTCCCCTTCTGTAGGCTAACATTTTGTCCTATTGACAGTGTCCTTTGCCTTGCAGAATCTTTTCAGTTCCATGATGTCCCATTTATTAATTGTTGATCTTGGTGCCTGAGCTCTTGGTTTTCTATTCAGAACGTTGTCTTCTGTACCAATTAGTTCAAGGCTAATCCCCACTTTCTCTTCCATTAGATTTAGTGAGACTGAAGGAATGGCAAACCAATTACTGATGCAACTTGAGACCCACCCCATGGGAGAGAGCCAACCCCTATCACTATTAAAAATAGCTTGTGTCATGAAATGCTGTGCTTGCAGACAGAAGCCTAGCATAACTGTCTTCTGAGAGGCGTCACCCAGCAAGTGATGGAAACAGGTGCAGAGACCCACAGGCAAACAATAGGTAGGCTACGCTTAGGGAGTCTTGTGAAAGAGTGGGATGAAGAACACAGGGACTTGGAGGGTTTATGGACACCACAAGAAGACCTACAGAGTAAACTAATCTGGCCCATGGGTGCTGACAGAGATTGAACCAACAACCAAGGAGCTGGAACTAGACCCCTACACGTATGTATCAAATGTGTAGCTTGGTCAACATTTGGGTCCCCCAACAATGGGAGGCTCTCTCTGACTCTTGTTGCCTGCCTTTGGATCCCTTTTCCCTAGCTGGGATGCCTTGTCAGGCCTCTGTGAGAGAGGATGTGTTTAGTTCTGTGTGTGCTGTGACTTAAAAGCCAGTGTGGGTTGATATGCCTTGTACTCTTCTCTGAGAAGAAAAACAGGGGGGCATAAGAACGGGACTGGGAGGAGAGGAGGGATGGGAGTATAAAGTGAGTGAGTAAATAAATAAATAAGTAGAAAACATTAGACATTCTTGTCTACCCTTTTTAATTTTTAAAATTAAATTTAAAGTTTATTTTGTTAAAAAAAAAGAGTCAGAGAACAGGAAAGCTGCTATGAGACTGTCTCTTCTAAAAAAAATAAAATAAAACAGGCACTAGGAAAGAAAGAAGCCAGGATTGTGGGAAGACTGGATGGCGAATGTGTTCGAGGTATTACATGAAATTCTATAAAAATTAATAAAAATATTATATGTATTTCAAAGGGTCTCTGGAATTATTTTGAGCCAACTGGAAGGTTTGAATATCTCTTGAAAGAGGTATGGTTAATCTTAATTTTTTAATTGTTTTTATTTTTATATTAATTACAGTTTATTTACTTTGTATCAGAGCTGTAGGTCCCCCTCTCTCATTCCCTCCCAATCCCAACCTCCCTCCCTCATCTCCTTCCTGCCCCTCTGTAAGTCCATTGATATGATAGGGAAGGTCCTCCTCCCTTTCCATGTGATGCTAGCTTATCAGGTCTTACCAGGAGTGGCTGCAATGTCCTCCTCTGTGGCCTAGCTAAGTTGTCCCTCCCATTGGGGGTGGGTAGGGAGGTCAAAGTGCTATCCACTGAGATAATGTCAGAGACAGTCCCTGTTCCCCTTACTAGGGTACTCACTTGGATACTGAACTGCCGTGGGCTACATCTGAGCAGGGGTTCTAGCTTATATCCATGCATGGTCCTTGGTTGGAGAATCAGTCTCAGACAAGACCCCTGTGCCCAGATATATTTGGTCCTTGTGGAGCTCCTGTCCTATCTAGGCCTTACTAACTCCCCCTTCTTTCATATGATTGCCTGCACTCTTCCCAAAGTTTGGTTATGAGTCTCAGCATCTGCTTTGATACACTGCTAGGTAGAGTCTTTCAGAGGCCCTCTATGGTAGGCTCCTGTCCTAGAAAAGATCATCCTGAGAGAGGTATCTCACAAGGAGAAAGACAAACATGGTATATACTCACTTATAAGTGGATACTAGACTTAAAAAAATAGGATAAACAAACTAAAATCTGTACACCTAAGAAAGCTAAACAAGAAGGAGGACCCAGGGTAATATGATCAATCCTCACTCAGAAAGACAAATGGGATGGATATTGGAAGTAGAAAGAAAAAGAGAAAAAGAGTGCTGTGGCTTAGATAGATTCACCTGCAAGTATATCTACCATACACTGTCTACTGCCCTGAGGGATAATCAGTCACATATGCTAATAAACTCATGATACTTTCTACTCCTTAAAACATCAAAAAGCAATGCCCATTAACATAAAATATGGTGGAATCCTTCTTGGCACAGTCCAAGCCTTCTGAAATTATAGAAGTCTTATTTAAAATTTAAAAAACTATAGAAGATCTCATAAGTGGATTTGAATTTCCTACTATCTGTAACTACACTCACCAAAGCAAAATAGTTCCTGATACTATAAATTGTGCAGTTCAAGTATATATTTATAACAACAGAAAAGTACTGAAAATGTTTCACAGACACAATCAAACCAAAGCTAAAACTACTATAATACATGAACAAATACTAAAATATAAAGGTTTTATCAATTCAAAAGTAATTTTTAAACTACATAAAATGTTTTTCTCTCCATGTATATAATATTGTCCTATGTGTTTAGTCTTCATAAAATATTCAACATGTTGGTACCCAGTTGTCGATAAAAAATCCTTAATAACTGAAGAAAAATCCATTTTGAAAATGACAAGATTATCCAGAATAACTATAATTATCTCTTTTTAAAGGATCAAAAAAGAAAATTCAAGTAATTTGAAGATCTTAAGTCAGACATTGTATTTTCCTACAGAGAATTTTTAAACAAGAAATAGACCAGAAGGATATTAGACAAGTTTAGGTAATAGGAAAAAGATGTCAACCATTCTGCTAGAAAGCATGGTTGTCTTAAGAACAGCTTATTAGAAAGTTTGCAGTGCCTTCTTATTTACAGCTCTTGGTCACACAGCAGTGCACTTGAGGTTGGCCCTCCATTACTTACAGTTAATTTTCCAGGAATGATACAAGAAACAATTTGTAACAATGTGCCATTTCCAGCCCAGAACCTTTGGAGGAGAGGTTTTCTTTTAGCAAAGCTTAAGGCAGGAAGGCACAAAGAATCAGGGGAACAGGAGAGAAGAATGTGACAATAGCTCATAATCTCCATTTTTACTCTAAATAAAAACCCAAACAGAAAGACATTAACAACTGAGTTGTCACACAGTCTGGAAAGCTCAGGAATTTCCAAGGTCACCTTCTATTCCCAGCTCAGGGGGTGTTCCCACAGGCAGATCAACGAAATGCTAGTACCAAGAAGCAGGCTTAAACCTCAAATTAGCCATATTTTTTTTAAAGAAAGAAGGAAAGATAGAGGCCTACACCTGTTTCAGATTAGTGACAAAATGTCAAACGCTTCTCTTAAGCACCTAAGGTATCTCCAGATTATTGGTCACTTACAGAACTCCAATCTTCTTCTCTCTATTCAGAAAAGCACAGACCATGATGGAAGAGGGAGGGTAGAGAACAAAACCTTATCTTAGAGCTGTCAATAAATCTATTGTTAGAGATGCATGTGAATAGAAAAAGCAGAGGCAATCTTTGTCTTTTAAAGAGGTAGTTTTTCAAAAAGAGAATTATACAAAGTGCTCTGTTTTCATCAATATGCTGCCAGGTTTTGAAATAGTATTTTTCATCCAAACAATAAAAATCTTGACAAGTACGCAACAGAAAATCACTAATACACTTGCAGCTGCAATTCAATCTATACAAAGTCTTTAAACAAAAACAACCAAGAAACTGCCTAGCTTAGCAAAATTATCTCACCATTTGGGACTCAAATCCAAGATAACTGTGAAGCATAAGAAACAGAATTTTTATATGTCCAATGAAAAATTTCAACAAATTTTCAAGTAAAAATTACAAATAAGAAGATGAAGAAAGGACCTACACAATAATTTCAACAGCACAAAATCAAGGGAGTTTTTTTTCTCATTTTACAAATAAAACTAACAAAATAATTCTTAATTATTTTAATTCTGAAAATATATAAATACAGAAGTGACTTTTGTCCAAAAGACCTAGGCCATAACTCTAGCTTAACTAGCAGTAATATATATTTAAGGAGAAGTCAGGGAAAAGAAAATGGCCATTTCATTAATCAAGAGATGCTCTAAACCCTAATTAAAATACATAAAAAATGAAAATGAAAATGCAAGAAGACACATGATAGACATTCTAATAACAAACAAACAGATTTACTGATGACTGATAGTGGGTATGCTTAATCCCCATTGTGCCCCAGAGCTGCTCTCTACTCTCTTGCTCTTTGTATATAGGAGATTCCCTTACCTGCCAAGATGGAGGAGGAGAAGAAGAGTGGGCCCTTCCCTGCCTGGTCACTCACCACTGGATATTCATGTAAAGATAAAAGCTCCTGTCAAAGTACCTTTCTGCCACATTTTCTTCCCCATGCTGTCTACCAAACACACCACTCATCCCTTATCAAGCCAAGAAAAGGGTACAGTTCTCTGTCATCAGGAGCCTGAGACTTGTAAAACAGCCCATCTTGACATCCATGAACTCTGTCTCCACTTTTACACACAATGCCTTCATTAAATAAAAAACATTACCACTTTAAGCAAACCACTTTTGTTGAACAAGGATCCTGACTGATATCTGAGATTACATCATAGATATCAGAAATTTGGAGAAGCTTCATTGTTTTAACCACTCTGCTAACAGAACAAATTGTGTCAGATATAGCTAGGACATAGGAGGTAACTAATAAAGATAGATGAATTAACATATTAATCTGTACAAAATTAAGATTTTTTAAACAAGTTCTAGTTAAGAACTATATAAATCACAGAAAAGAAAAAGATAAGGAGCTATGAAATATACCAACCAAATATAAAATGCTCACAAAAAGTGTGGGCAACCAAAAAATAAACTGGTTCTGGAAGTATTAATACCATTACTCTAAATTCACTCAAATCAGAATCTAGCCTTTCATGAGGTAAGATGGGTAACTATCAACTTCTAAAACTAGCTTGACCTTGACAAGTGCAAAAAGTAAACCAAAATTAGTATCATGCGAGAAAAGAAGATTATGGACAAAGCTAATGAAGTGGAAGAATCAAAATAAACTCACTTCTTTGTAAAGATGAAGAGAATTGACAAACCTTAGCCAAAGTAACAGAAGACAGACAGGACACAAATACAATTAGATATGAAATGGTGTCTGTGCAATAGATATTAATGAAATTCGAGCCATTGAACAGGAAACAACCTAGGAACCTGCTACAGAGGGCCTCTGAAAGCCAGAAGAAGAAAACAGGAAACAACCTCGGAACCTGCCACAGAGGGCCTCTGAAAGCCTCTGCCATGCAGACTGTGAAAGCAGATGCTGAGCCTGATGGCCAACTGACTGGCAGAGTGAATGGAATTTTATGTAAGAAGTGGGAAATAAGAGCTGGAGAGGACAGGAACTCCACAAGGAGAGCAACAGAACAAGAAAATTTGAACACAGGGAACTTCCCAGAGACTCATACTCAAACCAAGGACTATTCATGGAGATAACCTAGAACCCTGACAATGCAGCCACTTCTAATGAGAACTGATAGACTAAGATCAGAAAGAAGGAGAGGAGGATCTCCCCTATCAGTGGACATGGGGAGGGGCATGCATGCAGAAAGGAGGGGGGAGGGTGGGACCGGGAGGGGAGGAGGGAGGGGCTTATGGGGGGATACAAAATGAATAAAGTGTAATTAATAAAAGTTAATTAAAAAAAAAAGAAAACTGGTATAAAGCTTGTTCAAAGAACTATGAACAGAGGTAACAAATGTTCCACCTATCTACTCCTGACTGTAGCCAAAGCAAAGGAAATCCGTATATCTAGGAGCTTTTTGGACCCTCTTTACTTAGGTACAAGTATCAAAGTTTAGTCACAATCATGTGGTGCTACAGCCTTGCACTGACTCAAACCCAGACAGTGTTCCAGCACAGAAAAAGGGAAGTGGGCATGAAGTCCCACCGCTAACCAAAAAGTGTCTGTAACTGATACCCACTTGATTTAATTAAGGATATTATTGCTGTGATGAAGCATCATAACCAAAGCAACTCGGGGAAGAAAGGGCTTATTTGGCTTACACTTCCACGTTACTGAAGAAAGTCAGTTCAGGAACTTGAACAGGGCAGGAACCTGGAGGCAGGAGCTGGTACAGAAGTGCTGCTTATTGGTTTGCTTCTTATGGCTTGCTCAGTCTAATTCCTTTGTTTTCTTTTCTTCTTTTACATCTTTTTTATAGCCCCATCCCTCCTTCCAATTCTATCTTCCCTGCCCCTCTCCCTGTGGCCTGGCAAGACAGTCCCACCAGGGAAAAGTGATCAAAAAGTTGGCAAGTGAGTCTATGTCAAATGCAGTCCCCACTTGGCTTACTAGAAGACACACATGAAACCTAAGCTGCCTATCTGCTACATCTTTGTAGGGGTCCTAGGTCCAGTTTATGCAATGTCTTTGGTTGATGCTTCCATCTCAGCAAGTGCCTCTGAGCCCTGGTTAGTTGGTCCTGTTGGTCTTATTGCAGAGCCTTCAGGTCCTTTTCTCTTTCCTCTCACTTTTCCACAAGACTCCCTATGCGTCACCCAATGTTTGGCTATGAGTCTCAGCATCTCTTTTGAGGCATTGCTAAGTAGCACCTCTCAGAGGATAATTCTGGCAGGCTCCTGTCTTCAAGTTTAGTAGAATATCATGCATAGTGTCAGGGGTTGGCACTCCCCCTTATGGTGGGTCTTTGGTTGGTCCAGGAATTGGTTGGGTATTCCCTCCATCTCTGCTCTATCTTTATCCCTAGACATCTTGTTGTCGGAGTAAAGTTTGGGTCAAAGTTTTTGTGAGTGGTTTGGTGTTCTCCTCCTTCTACTAGGAGACTGGTCTAGTTAGTGGGTTTCTTCTTCAGTCTCTATGGCCTCTGCTACTCCGAGTCTCTGCTTGAGTACACTTCATACACTTTCAGGAGCCTAATCTGACTTAGGTCTCCAGCTTGTCACAGAGATACTCCCGCCCTTAGTTTCTCTTTCTCTACAGTCCTCCTGTCCTCTCTCCCTTGCTCTCCCCAGGTCTGTTCTCCACCCTCTTAACTCTCTGTGCCTCCTCTCCTACCTTGTTCCCTCTCTTCATCCACTATCTCTATCTATTCAATCTCCCCTTCTGAGTGAGATTTATGCATCCTCACTTGGGTCCCCCTTATTACTTGTCTTCTATGGGTCTGTACCTTGTAGTGTACTAATCCTTACTATATGGTAAATCCACTTATAAGTGAGTTTATACCATGAATGTCTTTCTGTTTCTGGGTTACCTCACTCAGGATGGTCTTTTCTAGTTCCAAACAATTGCTTGCAAAGTTCATGATTTCTTTGTTTTTAATAGTTAAATAGTATTCTATTGTGTAAATGTGCCACAATTTCTTTATGCATTCTTAGATTGAGGAACATCTAAGTTGTCTGCAGATTCTGGCTACTATGAATAAAGCTGTTATGAACATAGTTGAACAAGTGTTCTTATATGGTGGAGTGTCGTTTGGGTATATACCAAAAGGAGAGGTCTTGAGGCAAAGTTATTGCCAATTTTCTGAGAAAGCACCACATTGTTTTCCAAAGTGATTGTGCAAGTTTATATTCCCACCATCAATGGAGGAGTGTTCCTCTTTCTCCAAATCCTTGCCAGCATGTGTTGTCACTTGATATTTTGATCATAGCCATTCTGACTGGTGTGAAGTGTAATCTCAGAGTCGTTTTGGTTTGCATTTCCCTGATGACTAAGGAAGCTGAGCATTTCTTTAAGTGCTTCTCGGTTATTTGAGAATCCTATGTTAAGAACTCTGTATTTAGTTCTGTGCCCCATTTTTATATTGGGTTATTTTGTTTATTCTGTTTGATTTTTTGAGTTCATTGTATATTTTGGATATTAGCCCTTTGTCTGATGTAGAATTGGTGAAGATCTTTTCCCAATCTGTAAACTGTTATTTTAAACTATTGACAGTACTTTACCTTACAGAAGCTTTTTAGTTTCCAGAGATTTAGTTTCTATTTATTAATTGTTGATCTTAGAGCTTGAGCTGTTGGTGTTAAGTTCAGAAAACTGTCTCCTGTGCCAATGAGTTTGAGGCTCTTTTCCACTTTCTCCTCTAACATATTTAGTGTGTCTGGTATTATATTGAGGTTTTTGATCCACTTGGACTTTATTTCTGTGCAGGGCGATAAATATGGATCTATTTGCATTTTTTCTACATATAGACATCCAGTTAGAGCAGCACCATTTGTTCAAGACACTGTCTTTTTTCCATTGTATGATTTTGGCTCCTTTGTCAAAAATCAAGTGACCATAGGCATGTGGGTTTGCTTCTGGGTCTTCAATTCAATTCCATTGAACAACCAGTCTATTTCTATGCCAGTACCATGCAGTTTTCATTACTATTTTTTTGTAGTATAGCGTGAAGTCAGGGATGGAGATCATTCCAGAAGTTCTTTCATTGTGTGGGATTGTTTTAGCTATTCTGTTTTCTGTTTTTCCATATGAAATTGAGGTTGTTCTTTCAAGGTCTGTAAAGAATTGTGTTGGTATTGTGATAGGAATTGCATTAAATCTGTACATTGCTTTTGCTAAGATGGCCATTTTTATTATGTTAATCCTACTGATCCAGGAACATGGGAGATCTTTCCATCTTTAATATCTTCTTCAATTTCTTTCTTTAGAGTCTTGAAGTTATTGTCATACAAGTCTTTCACTTGCTTGGTTAGAGTTACATCAAGATTCTTTACGTTATTTGTGGCTATTGTGAAGGATGTTGTTTCCCTATTTTTTTTCTCAGTCCCTTTGTCGTTTGTGTACAGGACTGCTTTTTTTAAATTATTATTATTCTGGTACCCAGCCATTATTGCTAAATCTTTTTAACCAACTGTAGGAGTTCTCTGCTAGAATTTTTGGGATTGTTTACATATCATCTGCAAACAGTGATACTTTGACTTCTTTTCTATTAAATTTTTATGTTTTATATGAATTAGTTTATTTACTTTGTATCCCAGCTGTAGACCCCTCCTTCATTCCCTCCCAATCACACCATCCCCCCTTCCCTCATCACCTCCCATACCCCTCTCTAAGTCCACTGATAGGGAAGGTCCTCCTCTCCTTCCATCTGACTTTAGCTTATCAGGTCTCTTCAGGACCGGCTGCAATGTCCTCCTCTGTGGTCTAGCAAGGCTGCTCCTCCCTTAGGGGTGGGGAGTTCAAAGAGCCAGCCACTGAGTTCATGTCAGAGACAGTCCCTGTTCCCCTTACTAGGATACCCACTTGGATATTGAGCTGCCATGGGCTCCATCTGAGCAGGGGTTCTAGCTTATATCCATGCAAGGTCCTTGATTGGAGACTCAGTCTCAGAAAAGACCCCTGTGCCCAGATATATTTGGTCCTTGTGGAGCTTCTGCCCTCTCCAGATCTTACTAACTCCCCCTTCTTTCATATGATTCCCTGCACTCTGCCAAAGGTTTGGTTATGAGTCTTAGCATCTGCTTTGATACACTGCTAGGCAGAATCTTTCAGAGGCCCTCTGTGTTAGGCTCCTGTCCTGTTACTTGTTTTCTCCTACTTCCAATGTCCATCCCATTTGTCTTTCTAAGTGACAAATGGGATATTTTTACATCTTCCTTCCCATTTGTATCTCCTTGATCTCCTTTACTTGTCTTATTGCTCTAGCTAGAACTTCTAGTTCTATATTGAAGAGGTGATGAGAGAGTGGGCAGTCTTGCCTTGTCCCTGATTTTAGTGGGATTGTTTTGAGTTTCTCTCCATTTAATTTGATGTGGGTAAACAACTTGCTGATCATAGCCGTTATTATGTTTAAGTATGAACCTTGTATCCCTGCTTTCTCCAAGACTTTAAACATAATGGGCTTTTTCTGCAGCTAATGAAATGATCATGTGATTTTTTTTTCTTTGAGTTTGTTTATATGGTGGATTAGATTGATGGATTTTCATATGTTGAACCATCCCTGCAACCCTGGGATGAAGACAACTTGATCATGGTTGATGATGTGTTTGATGTGTTCTTGAATCTGTTTGCAAGTACTTTATTGAACATTTTTTCATAGATGTTCATAAGGGAGATTACTATGAATTTTTCTTTATTGATTATTTTTGTGGTTTAGGTATCAGAGTAACTATGGTGTCATTGAATACGTTTAGTAATGTTCCTTCTGTTTCTAGTATGTGGAATAGTTCGAGAAGTATTGGTATTAGCTCTTCTTTCAATGTCTGGTAGAATTCTGCACTGAAACCATCTGGTCTTGGGCTTTTTGTTGTTTTTGTTGCTGTTGTTGGGAGATTCTGATGACTGCTTCGATTTCCTTAGGCGATATAGGACTATTTAACTTATTTAACTAATCTCGATTTAATTTTGGTAAATGAAATCTATCCAGAAAATCATCCATTTCCTTTAGATTTTCCAATTTTGTGGAATATAGGCTTTTGGAGTAAGACCTAATGATTTTTTTTTAATTTCCTCATTGTTGTTATGTCCTCCTTTTCATTTCTGATTTTGTTAATTTGGATACTTACCCTCTGCCTTTTAGTTAGATTGGCTAAGGGTTTTTCTATCATGTTGGTTTTCTCAAAGAACCAACTCGTGGTTTCACTGATTCTTTGTATCATTCTTTTTTTCCAATTTATTGATTTCAGCCTTGAGTTTGATTATTCCCTTTTGTCTACTCCTCTTTGTTGTGTTTGCTTCCTTCTGGGCTACAGCTTTCAGGCGTGCTGTTAAGTTACTAGTATGGGATCTTTCCATTTTCTTTATGAAGGAACTTAGTTCTATGAACTTTCCTCTTAGCACTTCTTTCATTGTGTACCATAAGTTTAGGTATGTTGTACCTTCATTTTCATGGAATACTAAAAATTCTTTAATTTCTTTATTTCCTCCCTGACCCAATGTTCATTGAGTAGGGAGTTGTTCAGTTCCCTTGTTTGTAGACTTTCTATTATTTCTGTTGTTGTTGAGTTCCAGCTTTAATCCATAGTGGTCTGATAAGATGCAGGGGGTTATTTCAATTGTTTTATACCTGTTGAAGCATGTTGTGTGACCGAGTATATGGTCAATTTGAGAAGGTCCATGAGGTGCTGAGAAGGTATATTCTCTTGTGTTTGGGTGATATGCTCTGTATATATCTGTTAGGTCCATGATTCACGATGTCTGTTACTTTCTTTATTTTCCCATGTAGTTTCTGTCTTTATGACCTGTCCATTGGTGAGAGTGGGGTGTTGAAGTCTCCCACTATTAATGTGTGGGGCTCAAAGTGTGAGTTAACTTTTAGTATTCTTGCTTTTACGAATGTTTGTGCCCTTGAATTTGGGGCATAGATGTTCCGAATTGAGACATCATCTTGGTGGATGTTTCCTTTGATGAGTATGAAATGTCCTTCTCCATCTATTTTGATTAATTTTGGTTAAATGTCTATTTTATTAGATACCAGAATGATTGCTTCTTAGGTCCCTTTGCTTGAAAAACCTTTTGCAGCCCATTACTCTGAAGTAATGCCTATCTTTATTATTGAGGTATGTTTCTTGTATGCAGCAGAAAGATGGGTCTGTTTTTATATCCATTCCGTTAACCTGTGTCTTTTTATTGGGCAGTTGATTCCATTGATGCTGAGAGATATTAAAGACCAATTGTTGTTACTTCCTATTATTTCTATATTGGCAGTAGTAGAATTTGTGTGTGTGTGCGCGCAAGTGTGTGTGTGTGTGTGTGTGTAATTCTTTGAGTTTGCTGATGTGGGGTCATTACCTGTGTTTTCCTAGGTGTTGGAGTTTTCCTTCTAGTGTCTTTTGTAGGACTGGATTTGTGGATAAGTACTGTTTGGGGGTGTGAGGTCATGGAATATATTGTTTTCTCCCTCTATGATTAAAAGTTTTGCTGGGTATAGTAGTCAGGGCTGACATCTGTGGTCTCTTAGTATCTATATCTGTGTAGGCCTTTTGGCTTTCAGAGTTTCGGATGGGAAGTCTGGTGTGATTCTGATAGGTCTACCTTTATGTGTAACTTGGCCTTTTTCCCTTGCAGCTTTTAATATTCTCTCTTTGTTCTGTACATTTAGTGTTTTGATTATTATGTGATGTGGCAATTTTCTTTTCTGGTTCAATCTATTTGGTGTGCTGTAACCTTCTTGTATAGGTCTCTCTTTCCTTAGGTCAGGGAAATTTTCTTCTATGATTTTGTTGAAAATATTTTCTGGGCCTTGGAACAGGAAGTCTTTCCTTCTTCTTATTCTTCTTCTTATTATTATTATTCTCTTCTTATTATTCTTAGGTTTGGTCTTTTTATAATTTTCAAGATTTATTGGATATTCTGTGTCAGGAGCTTTTTAGTTTTAACATTTTCTTGACCAGTGCATCAATTTCTTCAAGTGTATCTTCTACCTCTGAGATTCTCTTTTCTATGTCTTATATTCTATTGGTGATGCTTGTGTCTGTTGTTCCTGTCCTCTTCCCTAGGTTTTCCATCTCCAGGATTACTTCAGATTGTATTTTCTTTATGGCTTCTAGTTCCATTTTTATGTCTTCAACAATTTTATTATTTTTCTTCTCCTGTTTGATTATATTTTTTCTGCTCCTTTGAGAGCTTTATTTTCCTCATTTAAGGTCTATATCATTTTCATAACCTCAGCTTTACAATCATTTTCTTGTGCTTCATGTGTTATAATATCTCCAGGGCTTGCTATGGTAAGACCACTGGTTTCTGATGGCTCTGAATTCTGTTGCTTGTGTTCTTATGCTGACCTGACCTCTAGCCATCTGGTTGACTCTGGTGTTCACCAGCTTCATAGTCCCTCCACTGGGTTCACTGTCTGTGTCCCAGGTAGGTGAGGGAGATGGCAAGCAGGCAGAAAGATCACCAAGCCCAACCAGAACAGCCTAATTTCTTATGCAACCCAGGACCATCACAATAATTTGGGCCTTCCTATACATTCTGATCTTATGGAGACATTTTCTGAGGCTCCCTTCTCTCCAGTGACTCTATATTAGTAAAAGTATAGAAGCCAGAAAGCACAGGGGGAAAAAATGTGGAAAAATAGTTCCGGAATTTTAGTCTCAGCAGGGGTGAGAGTGAGGGATGCATGAAGGTGCTAAACAGAAAATAGAAAAGAAAAACTCTGAAAGGAAAGGAAGAGATATAGAATTAATAAATGAGGATCTACATAAAAAATAAACTAAAGTGAATGAGCCACAATTAAAGACTCATTAAGACTGGTAAAGGACTAAAACTAAAGTACATTATAATAAATAAGCCACAATACATTAAGTAGAAAACAGGAACAACAATTTTAAAGACTTATTTTGAAAGTAGTTTTAAACAAGACTTCCACTGACTTCCTCATGCTGATTCATATGTAAAAATCTCTGCTCTGGAATTTCTTCTGGCTCTTTATCACTGAAGTGTTATTCTAACAACCTAGAATGCTGTAGCTTTGGTCTAACCTGTAATTCCCTTCTTAAATATTCAGCTGAAATGTCAGCCCTTTAGCAATCTTTCCTCAGTCTTAGAATCATAGCTCCAGGCCAGTTAGTTTCATGTTGTAACTCTTAGAACTTTTCCTCCCTTTACCATGTAGCCTAATGATCCTGCTCAGAAGAGTCTTTTCACAACAGAAGCCAGCACAGGACACATAACAGGCACTCAGAAAATGCTTGCTACATGAAAAATGAACTAGAACTGCTAAAGGAATGTGGCTATCCCTGTCAATCTAGCATAGCCTGCAGGCATACAATCCAGGTTCCTAGAATTCTGTCATCACAAGAGCATGCACAGTACAGATCCATTTATCCTTTCCTCACCTCTTGTCTCATTTCTTTTTTTCCCCAGCTTATCCAAATTATCACTCCTGTCTCCTACATTTCTGATTGTTTTTAATACAGAAGCTTAAGACTATAAAAATGTAACAGAAACCTCACAGCGATCACCACATCTCAAAGGTCAGCTTATATCCTGAAGGTAGTACAGACTTATGATCTAAAATTTGAGCCTGGTGATCTATTCCTGTTTCTGTTACTGTCAAAGATAATTTTAAGGTGATGCTTCTGGGTTCAAATATTCCACAGTTACACAGCTATGATTTCTCATGGATGGAAGGGATCAGTTCTCTAAGCAAAACACACAGAGGATGACAATGTTGCCACTAAGTCTTATACCTGGGGATATTTCTAGCTCACCTTCCTTGCCTCATACATTATTAATATACATGTAGTATATTATAAAGTATATGGGCCAGATAAAACATTGACTTCCTGAAATAAGAAACTGAAATGGTTCCTAATACCTACAACTAGATGTTGATGTTACATTATGTAGTAGTAAACTTGTTAGTGTCCAAACTTCTACCACCTCTCCCATACCACTGCCAATTTTACACAGGCTCCAGCTGGCCTTCAGACCTGAAATGTTGCTGTATGCTATATAATTTTACCAAACAGACCTCGTCAAACTTTCCTTTGAGTCAGTCACATCCTAGGGTACGTTGTATAAATTCATCACTACATAACTTATGTATATCTTTTCAAATGAATCTCATTTTGGGTTGTATATGTATCAGCACAGTGTAAAGGCATATAATGTTAAAAGGAAATGTCCACTTGTGAATAACGCAACCAAGTACCCAAGTGTTGTAACAACTACCGAAGTGTTATGGAACATACAATGGCTAACTTGTTATATCACACATCAATTTACCAGTCCATATGTGGTTGGTTCTACACCCTTTTTACCAAAGACAAAGGTGAAAAAAAAATAGTTTACCTATATATTTTGTCCTGTGCAACACAATTTGGAGGTAAGGCAAGATTTTCTGTTCCTACCAAAATGCTATCTCTGACCCCTGTGGGCATTGAATACATGTGGTACATGTACTTGATAAATTAAAAGCAATAACTCCAGAGATTTATTCTAAGTAATATGAATTTTCAATTCTTTTTAGCTAAAAGCAATTTCTATGTTGTATATTAAGGATATGGTTGTTTTCTAAGAAAATTCCAAACTTTCTTCTGAGGTGACTCCATCATTTTATGTTCTGTTCAGCATTGGATGAGTGTCTGTTACTTCACTCATCTGTTACTACACTCTTGTCAGGACTTGGTAGAATTTTACTAAGAATATTCGAAGTAAATCCAAGGCCAACACTCATACACATAAAATAAAAATAATTTTAAGAGGATTAAACTCCCAGAATATGACGTATGATAAACTTTAATGACTTTAAGTGTTGTAATAGATTTTTAGATACAACACTGAAAAGATACTCCATGAATAAAATAATTGACAAAGTGGACTGCATTAAAGTTAGAAATTTCTGTGATGTGAAAGAAACTGTCAAAATGAAAAGACAGAAGAAAAAAAAAAAAAAGCTCAAAATGAAAAAAGCCTGGAACTGATTGGCATAGGAGACAACTTCCTGAACACCAACAGCACAGGCTCTAAGATCAACAATCAAAATTGTACACTTTAAAATAGCTTATTAAAGTTTCTGAGTGGAAAAAGCTAAAACAATTTTAAAATAAAGTTCACTAAAAAATAAAGCTATTTAATATTTTCCTCTTACCCAATGTAACAATAAATTTAAAATTGTTCTTTTTTTTGTAAAATTCCTATGTCATAGGAGAGTAAATTATGAAATTAGAGGATATATGCAGTTTCTATGATGACCAAAAGGTCTAAGTAATGAATAAACCATTCTAACACTGCCTTTCCACTTATATCTCTTATTCAAATCTATCACCCTATATTATATGTCTATATGAGTGAGTATATACAATGTGTGTCTTTCTGCTTCTGGGATAGCTCACTCAGGATGATCTTTTCCAGATCCCACCATTTACCTGCAAATTTCATGATTTCCTTGTTTTTATTGCTGAGTAATATTACATTGTGTAGATGTACCACAATTACTGTATCCATTCCTCCACTGAGGGGCATCTGGGCTGTTTCCAGCTTCTGGCTATTAAAATAAGGCTGCTACAAACATGGTTGAGCAAATGTCCTTATTGTGTACTTGAGACTCTTTTGGGTATATGCCTAGGAGTGGTATAGCTGGATCTTGAGGAAGCACTATTCCTAGTTGTCTGAGGAAGCACCAGATTGATTTCCAGAGTGGTTGTACCAGTTTACATTCCCACCAGCAGTGGAGGAGGCTTCCCCTTTCTCCACAACCTCTCCAGCATGGATAAACCTACTAAAATCTGTACACCTAATGAAACTAAGAGGGAGGACTCTTGCTAAAATGCTCAATTCCTATCCAGAAAGGCAAAGAGGATGGACATCAGAAGAAGGAGAAAAGAGGGGACAAGTCAGGAGCCTGACACAGAGGACCTCTGAAAAGCTCTGCCCTGCAGACTATCAAAGCAGATGCTGAGACTTATGGGTAACCTTTGGGCAGAGTGCAGGGAATCTTATGAAAGAAGTGGGAAACAGTAAGACCTGGAGAGGACAGGAACTCCACAAGGAGAGCAACAGAACCAAAAAAATCTGAGCACAGGGGTCTTTCCTGAGACTGATACTCCAACCAAAGACTATGCATGGAGATAACCTAAGACCCCTACACAGATGTAGCCCATGGCAGTTCAATATCCAAGTGGGTTCCATTGTCATAGGAACAGGGACTGTCTCTGACATGAACTGATTGGCCTGCTCTTTGATCACCTCCCCCTGAGGGGGAAGCACCATTACCAGGCCACAGAAGAAGACAATGCAACCACTCCTGATGAGACCTAATTGACTAGGATCAGAAGGAAGGAAAAGAAGACCACCCCTATCAGTGGACTTGGGGAGGGGCATGCATGCAGAGGGTGAAGGAAGGGAGGGGTTGGGACAGGAGGAGGGAGGGAACCACAGGAGAGATACAAAGGAATAAAATGTAATTAATAAAGAATTAAAAAAAAACAAGTTTATCACCCTTTTAAACTCTCAATATCTCAATCTATAAGCATTAAAATATGTGATTATATTCTTTCAATTCTAAAATTTTGTTCCATTTTCTTCTTTCTATTTGACTAGATTTTACCAGGCCTGAGAAAATTCTGCAATCACAGCCTAGACACATTCATTTGATTCTAACTAATAATAAGACCTGTTATGCAAAATTTAATATGTTGGAAAGTTTGAAGAAACAGAAAATTTCAAGGACTGATCATGGCTAATGCCAATGGAGCCTACCTTCTCAAAGCATATTTGATGAATGTAAAAATATACCTATCTTTGACTCAGAAACCAAATTTGGGGAAATGTGTCCTAAAGAGACAAGTACCCAAGGTTAAATGTATAGAATACTCATATTATTATCTCATCATAATAATGAATTATATTAATATAACTGTCCTCAAGTAAGAAACCAGAATGAAATTTATAGGCTATACAGTGCAATAAAATATAGCCATTAAAATGATCAATATGACCTACAACTATAGACATGAAAATACCTGAGGTTGTATTACCTAGTGAGGGAAAATAGCTCAAAAAATAATAGCAATATAAAATAGTGTTTAAGACTTCATGCTATGGAATAACAGAGTCTCAACTCTGACTTCATAATCTTCCATGTACTTTTTCAGTGATAGTGAAGAAACTGCTGAACTACACATGGTTCATAATCTCTTTTATAAAATGGTGTAACAATGGTACTGACCACATAATTGATGTGACATAATTGATGACTGCATAATGTAGTCTGAAAAAAATTAAGACTCACTAATTTATTCAAAAGACTAATTACCAGTCTTTTAATTACAATGTGTGGTTTTTTTTTGTGTGTGTTTGTGTTTGCACATATGTGAATTTTCAAATGAAGATATCTACAAGCTATATGATACAATGCTAGTAAGTATGAGTTTGGAGATTTCTTACTCTTTTTTTCTGAAAATGTTAAAAGGAGATTTTTTTTCCAAAACATATGTCTCTATGTCTGTTTTTCCCACCAAGCTACTCTCTTCTTGAAATGAAAACTAACTCATTAACTTTGTTATATACTCAACATCTACTTTCTTGGTAAGACTATATGTCCCTGAAGGCTTAGACCATGTCTTATCCTAACTGTACATGCAGTACCTACATAGTATTTGGCTAAGTAGAGTGTACAAAAAAGTGGATCTACTAAAAAGGAGAAATAAGCAAATATTTACTGAATGAATTGTTTGTTAAATAGACTAAGCCAAACACATGAAAAAGTGATTGAGAATAGGATAATGTTAAAAATTCTAGAGTCTAGAGAGTGAGGTGAATGTTAAGCTGTGAAGATTATAGTATGGTTCCTTATCCTTAACCTTGTAAAATCCTTCATATAGCAATCATCAAATAATAATTTTTATCTCCTAAAAAGATTACAATTTAGTTTTGCAATACTGAAAACAATCCCTTGCAAATAACTATTTTTTTGAAAAAGAGTGCTCATTTTTCTTTTTTTTTACTGTAAAAATTTCACCCTGTAAACAGAGTGAAATTTTTATTAATATTTTTTAAAAATGTTCTTGAAATATATAATATTTGATAAATGTATATATAAAAGAGACAACTTATATGTTCTTAATGAAATATGCATCTAGGTACTTATATTTAAATAGGCATTCTAGAGTTTAAAAATTAGCCCTAAAATCCTTCACAAACACAACAGCATATGTATCTAAACTAAGAAATAATTTGATACAACTATATGTTCTCCTTAATTATTTTTTTCTTTTTTTATTTTATTTTATTTTTCTTTTTAGTTACATTTTGTTAACTCTGTGTCCCAGCTGTATCCTGCTCCCTCATTCCCTCCCCAACCCCACACTCCCTCCCTGGTCTCCTCCCTGCCCCTTTCCAAGTCCACTGATAGGGGAGGACCTCCTCCCCTTTCATCTGACCCTGTTTTATCAGGTATCTTCAGGGCTGGCTGCAAAGTCCTCCTCTGTGGCCTAACAGACTGCTCCTCCCCTGGGGCGGGGGGGGTCAAACAGCCTAGTGCTCGTTTTTTAATCCTGGACAGAAGCAAAATTGATTCACCATTTTTTCAATCATGAATAATTTAAATAATAATTTAAATATGGCATATCAAAAGGGTAGACATCATTAAAGTATATTTAGAATTTAAAGCAGAAACTTTTTATAGCACTTCTTTTTCAAGTCTAGATAGCAAAATAGCACATAATTTTTTAAAATGAAGAGTATTAAAAGAGTAATTTTTAATAATAGTATGATATGAAAGTGTGCAAAAAGTTACTACCTCAGCAGCCTCTGTACCTAGACAGAGTGTGTGTGTAAGTGTGTCTGAGAGAGAGAGATGAAGAAAGATAAAAACAAAAACAAAAACAAAAAAAACCCTCTAATATCATCTGTGGTTCTCTGTGTTCAGGATCCTATCAAATTCTGAAATGTCCTGACTGAGGAGGACAGAGAACATCCTGAAGGCCTGAAGATATGGATTAAGACTCTTTCCAGGGAAAAAATTCAACTGCAAAAAGTAGAAAAACAACTATGAAAAGAAATGGCAAATAGTAAAAAAAAAAAAAAAACTTATGAATTTATATCCTCCTTTTCCTAGAACAACACATAGCAGAAATGCAGTAAATACTTCAACAATTAAATGCTGAGTGAAAAAATGTTTATAAGAATGGTAATTGAGTTCATGTCATAGATAGTCCCTGTTCCCCTTACTAGGGATCCCACTTGGATACTGTGCTACCATGGGCTACAATTCAGTGGCTGGATCTTTGAGCACCTCCCCCTAATGGGGGAGCAGCCTTGCCAGGCCCCAGAAGAGGACAATGTAGCCAGTCCTGATGAGACCTGATAGGCTAGGGTCAGATGGAAGGGGAAGAGGATCTCCCCTCTCAGTGGACTTGGAGAGGGACATAGGAGTAGATGAGTAATGGAGGGTGGGATTGGGAGGGACGGTGGGAGAGGGCCACAGCTGGGATGCAAAGTGAATAAACTATAATTAATATAAAAAATAAAAATTAAAAAAAGACTGGTAATTGAGAAGTGCTTTTGTTGTATAGGACTGTGTTAGCTATTCTAGATTTTTTGTTTTTCCATATGAAGTTGAGAATTGTTCTTTCAAGGTCTGTAAAGAATTGTGTTAGTATTTTGATGGGAATTGCGTTAAATCTATAGATTGCTTTTGGTAGGATGGCCATTTTCACAATGTTAATCCTACTGATCCATGAGCACGAGAGATTTATATCTTCTCATATCTTCTTCAATTTCTTTCTTCAGAGACTTGAGGTTTTGTTCATACACATCTTTCATGTGCTTGGTTAGAGTTATACCAAGATACTTTGTGTTATTTGTGGCTTTTGTGAAGGGTGTTGCTTCCCTAATTTCTTTCTCAGCCCATTTGTTTTTCATATACAGAAAGCCTACTGGTTCTTTTTTAGTTAATTTCATATCTAGCCACTTTGCTAGAAGGTGTTTATTACTATAGGAGTTCTCTGGTAAAATTTTTGGAGTCACTCATATATACTGTCATATCATCTGTGAATAGTGATACTTTGACTTCTTCCTTTCTTATTTGTATCCCCTTGATCTTCTTTGTCTTATTGCTCTAGCTAGGACTTCAAGTACTATGTTGAAGAGATATGGAGAGAGTGGGCAGCCCTGCCTTGTCTCTGATTTCAGTGGGATTGCTTTATGTTTCTCTCTGTTTAGTTTGATGTTAGCTATAGGCTTGCTGTATATTGCCTTTACTATGTTCAGGTATGTGCCTTGATCTTAGAGAGATTCCTGATCTCTCTAAGACTTTAAACATAAATGGATGTTGAATTTTTTCAAATGATTTTTCAGCATCTTGGAAGATGATCATGTGAGGTTTTTTTTTATTATTTCAGTTTGTTTACATGGTGGATTACATTCATGGATTTCCATATATTGAACCACCCTTGTATGCCTGGGATGAAGCCGACTTGGTCATGGTGGATGATATCTTTGATGTATTCTTGGATTTGGTTTGCAAGTATCTTATTGACTAATTTTTATGTCAATGTTCATAAGAGAAATTAGTCTAAAATTTTCTTTCTCTGTTGGGTCTTTGCACACTTTAGGTATCAAGGTGACTGTGGCCTCTAATGAGTTTGGTAATGGTCTTTCTTTGTTGTGAAATAGTTTTAAGAATATTGGAATTACCTCATCTCAAGCTGTACTATAGAGCAACAGTAATAAAAATGGCATAGTACTGGCATAGAAACTGACTGGTGGAACAATGAAATCGAATAGAAGACCCAGAAATAAATCCACACACCTATGAATACTTGATTTTTGACAAAGAAGCCCAAACCATTGATTTGGGAGTAGGGAAGCTTGGTCTGTTGTTGTGGTGATGGTTGTTACAGAAGCTCAAATGAATATATGATTTGCAAGTGAAGAGCTCTATCTCAGAAACAAAGAGACACAGTCCCACATCAATAGAAAAAAGTAAACGGCACAGATACACTTAATCCTCAATGGGTATGATGTAGAAGTTTTTGGAAATTTGCTTTTAATCTTTTGACTTGCTGGTGTTTTATATTGCCCCTCAGTCGCCATAATAAAATGCTGGAATATAAAAATAAATTATTTCATCCTTGAAGAGATTATAATCTCAATTATTATATAATTATTATTACATTATTATATTATATAATATTATATAATTAATAATAATTATTATTAAAATTTATAAATTATAATTGTAAATATAATTATTACAGTATTGTATTATATAATTAATAATTTCATTATATAATGATTATTATCTCGATTATTTGTTTACGTGACAGAATAAGTCAGAATGCAGAGACAAGACAGAAGGATCCAAACTACAGAGCTTACCAACCTAAGGGTACAATGAATTCATGGTGCTTCCTAGACAATCTATTTCATAATTTTGCACAGTTGAATTGAGGGTCAATAATGTAAAGTCAGCCAATAAGTAGAATATCATTATGTCTTCTGAATCCTTCTCTGTAAACTACTCAAGTACATGTAGATGTGTGTGGTAATTTCTGCTTTACTCATGGGGACTTTGAATTCAATCAATGAAAATAAAAGAATCTCATGAGCTAGGAGGACAGCTTGGACAATAAAGCACTTGACTTACAAGCATAAGGACCTGAGGGTCCTGGAGGACACAAGGGAGGGAGCTACAGCGGGGATACAAAGTGAATAAATTGTAATAAATAAGTATATAAATAAAATTTTAAAAAACAATAAAGAGCCAGGTGTGGTGAGTGATGTTTATAACAGAGAGAAAAAGATCCCAAAGGCCTGCTGGTCAGGCAGCTTAACCTACTTAGCAAACGCCAGAGTACTGAGCGATCTTACCTGGAAAATATTAGATAGCAACTGTGTTTAAAAAACAAAAAACGTTTTTCTCTGCCTACACAAATACACACATACAATCACAGAGAGAGAGAGAGAGATGGGAGGATACTGACCCACACAAACATACATATAAACATGTACACACACATGCACACACACAGATAGAATATCATTTTCAACTTTGCCAAACGAAAACAACTTACTATCCCTCAGTACCCATAATAAAGATCATGGAAAAGCATGCTCAGTTTATTCAGGAAAAAGAAAACTTACCCTACTGTGGAAGGAACAAACTTGTATTCCTAACATCATAGCATTCAGATAATTTTCACATGAGTATTATCCAAGTTAGAAAACTAATAAAGATTGCTAGGATTTGAAAACCTGTTGTATGTTATGGCAATTTACCTTAATATTATTTCATTGTTATAGATTCTAATGATCTCACCAGTATCTGAAAAAAAAAAAAAAAACATGCAGTGATAATATATGGTTTGTTCCCTGTTTGTATTCGGAAATAAAAATTCTAAAACAAAATTAACAGGGAAAAATTTGAACATTGTAGGTGGTAAGGCAATTGAATAGAACCAATATATGTATGTAACAACAATTCATGAAAAGAGAGACTATGAATTTGAAAGAGCAAGGAGGGGTATATGGGAGAATTTGGAGAAAGGAACGAAAATTAGAAAATAATGTAATTATATCATAATCTCGAAAAATTAAAAATAAAATCTTACTCTAACCATGTGGTTATTGGAAAAATCAGTGATATTCTGCTATACAGATATTGACTTAAAATTTTGTTAAGAAGGTAAATTTCATTAAGTATCTGCATTTGTTATTCAGCTTCTTTGTCTCTGTGACACTGTAACTGGGCAAGTAACTTATAAGATTCAAGATTTACCTTGGCTCAGTATTTCAGAAATTTCAGTCCATCATGCCTGAAGGGCAGAACACAGCAGTTCACCTCATGTTGGCCAAAAAGTTGAGAAAGAGAGTGCATGGACTGTAAAACTGTCTCCCTTTTTTCCTTTTCATCCACCTCCCCAGCCAATGTAACAGTGCCATCCACATAAAGGCACATCTCCCTGTGCCATTTGATAACCCTCATTTTGAAATGTATCTTAGATTGTTTTTTTAACCTGTAAGTGCCAAAGAATGGTTCCTTTTCTCAGTTTTGTTTTGTATGTTATTTAAAATATATTTTAAATATATCTTAATAGCTGTTTGTTTATGCATATAATGTCTAAGAAGCCCTGAGAAAATTCTGACATTTGATACCCTAGACTTTGGAATTGGCTGGCATGGAAAGGGATGGGAGGAGTCTTGACTATCCCAGTCTAAGTTTTTTTTTTCCCCCTGACATTGAGCTATTTAAGTATGTCAACACTTTTGTTAAAAGTAGAGATAACCATTTGTATTCACATGAACTTATAAAAGTTCTTAAAACTAAGAAATTTGCATTTTATCATGCATTTGTTTTGGACTGAAGGACTTAGTAGCTGTAAAATTTAGAGTGAATTCATTTTAAACCTTCAAGTGACTCGTGGTTTTAATGCAACTCATTTATATCCTTCATTTCCCTACAGTTCTATCTGCATATTCATCTGCAATGTTGATTTATCACAATTAAGTGAAAACATGTGCTATCTGCCCATACTTATTGAAATACTATTCTTATAGCCAAAATATGAACTCATTCCTGAATCATGGATAGATGAATCAATAAAGAAAATGTGCTAAATTTACACAATGAAATAACTAACATACATCCAAATAAACAATTATTCAAGCAACATGGATATAAACATAGATCATTCTGGTAAGTGAACTAAGCCAAACAAAGAAATGTAAAATGAAAACAACAAAGTTGGCAAAAGGAAAAACAAGCCATAATGTAAAGTACATTGTCTTGCCCTTTCCAGAATGCCACACAAGGTAAGATGCCACGGCTGTAACAGAAAGTACCTGCTTGAAATATTGGGGTTTTGTTATGATTGTTACTAAGTATTCAGACCTTTTCATATTAGTCATGATGAATGATCAAAGGATATTCATTGAGTATATAATTTAAGGCTCAATTATATTTTTTTAATTAAGAAACACAAAAACTATGGACAAACAGAAAATGTATATGCTGTACTGCCAAAAAATCAATTTTCCAATGGATCACTGCTAAACCTGACACACCTAGAATACTCATAACCACAAATTGAAAATGTCTAATGCCCTGAATATGGTAGTGCCTCCATGAGGAAACAGGAAGAAATCTCCATAGGAACTCATTTGAACCCGGCTGCCAGAGCCTGTAGGCTCTGGGCTGTTAGGAGTGGAGCCATAGCTAGTTGTATGTATGGACATGTACATTTATTTGTTTTTATCTTTTTCATAACTTTACAGCTTGATCCCAGCCACCTCCCCGCTCTCCTCCCAGTCCTGCCCTGATGCCTCCCCTCCCTGGACATATACATTTAGACATAGGCAGACTTGATGCTTTATGAAACACTCAAATCAATATGTGTGTGTGTGTGTGTGTGTGTGTGTGTGTGTGTGTGTGTGTGTTTGTGTGCGGTTCTCTGCATTCTTCCTACCTAAATAACACTGACATGAAGGTACAAGTTCACTCATTTGTTTGTTTGTTGTCAGATAATCCATGAACATGAATGTTAAGGCAAGATACAATCTGACTTTTTTTTTCCTTTTTAAAATTTTATTTATTCACTTTACATTGCAATCATTATCCACACTCCTCCTCTCCTCCTGGTTCAATCCTCCAGGGGCTGTCTCTGACATGGACTCTGTGTTACAAACCTGTTACAAACTACCTTTCCTGCCTCTCTGGGTATAGCAGGTAAAGGTTTATTTTCTAGTCCTTGTCTCTAAAAATTTAAGTTTACTGATTATACAAATTTTTATTTCACAGCTACTAAGTACCAGATACTATATTGAAGTATACTGTAGGAAAGAGGGTTTAAGAGAAATTCTTTAACTTCCAATGCCTCAAAGTTTAACGGAAAAAAAACCTGCTTGTAAATAAATCATTGAACTGCAATGAGAAAAATAGACACATGAATCTCTGAGATGAAAGATATGGGAAAGAGGCCAAAGCTGTAAGATTTAATGGACTAAAAAGTGCATCATCTGCAAGAAACTTAAAAAATAGGTGCAGAATTACCAAGCTCAGAAAGAAACATGGAATTCTAGAATACCACAGGTCTAAGGGAATTCTAATTTCCATTTTTTAAAAATTGTGATGTCGGAAAAGTAATTTATTACCAATGTGCTAACCATTGAGGATCCAAAATAAATCCTGGTCCTCTCCCACTTCAAAGAAACTCACAGCAAAATAAAAAGCTCATGATTCCTGTCCTCTTTCCTGTTTTCCCCCTGTTCCATTGTCTGTCCTCTTTGTCTTTCTGGGTGAGGACTGATCATCTTACCCTGGGTCCTCATTCTTGCTTATCTTCTTTAGGCATACAGATTTCTGTATGTTTATCCTATATTATATGTCTAATATACACTTATAAGTGAGTATGTACTGTGTGTGTCTTTTTGCTTCTAGGATACTTCACTCAGGATGATCTTTTCTAGATCCCACCATTTGCCTGAATATTTCATGATTTCCTTGTTTTTAATTGCTGAGTAGTATTCTATTGTGTAAATGTAGCACAAGCCTACCACAGAGGGCCTCTGAAACACTCCCCCAAGCAGTGTATCAAAGCAGATGCTGAGGCTCATAACCAAACTTTGTGCAGAGTACAGGGAAGCTTATGAAAGATGAGGGAGATAGAAAGACCTGAAGGGGACAGGAACGCCACAAAGAAAGCAGCAGAACCAAAAAATCTGGGACCAGGGGTCTTTTCTGAGACTGATAGCCCAAACAAGGATCATGTATGAAGATATCTTGAACCCCTGCACAGATGTAGCCCATGGCAGCTCAGTGTCCAAGAGGGTTCCCTAATGGGAACAGGGACTGTCTCTGAATGAACTCAGTGGCTGGCTCTTTGATCACCTCCTCCTGAGGCTAGAACAGCCTTACCAGGCCACAGAGGAAGACAATGCAGCCAGTCCTAATGAGACCTGATAGGCTAGGGTCACACGGAAGGGGATCTCCATGAAGATCCATGAAGAGGAGGATCTCCCCTATCAGTGGACTTGGAGAGGGGCATGGGAGGAGATGAAGAAGGAGAGTAGGATTGGGAGGGAATGAAGGAGGGGGGTACAGCTGGGATACAAAGTGAATAAACTGTAATTAATATAAAAAGTTAAAATTTAAAAATAGATTCAGAGATATCAAAAAAAAAAAAAGCTCATGACTAACTACTGGTCATGAATACTATTAGGTAGAGGCATCATCATCTTGAGAGTGGAAGACCATGGAAAGGGTCAGGAGGGTGTACCTGGGAAGGGCTGGAGGAAGAAAAGGAAGGAAGAATAGATATAATTCTATTTCTTTTTTAATTTTTATTTTTATTTGTTACAGTTTATTCACTTTATATCCCAATTGTAGCCCCCTCCCTCATCTCCTATTAGTCCCACCTTCCCTCCCTCTTTCCCCGTTATCCCTGTTCCTGAGCTCACTGAAAATGGAAGTCCTCCACCCTTACCATCTGACTCTAGCCTATCAAGTCTCCATAGGACTGCCTGGATCCTCCTGTTCTCTGGCCTGGCAAGGCTGCCTGTCATATGGAAGATATGAATGAGTGGGTAACCAAATCCACGTTAGAGACTGTCTCTTCTCTTACTTGGGAATCCACATGGAGACTGAGCTGTATATGGGCTACATCTGAGCAGGTAGTCTAAGTCCTCTCTATAAATGGTCTTCGGTGTTGGTGCATCAGTCTCTGCAGGCTCCCCTGGGCTTTGTTGGCTTTGTTGGTTTCCTTGTTGGGAACTTGTTCCCCCCCAGTTCTTCTGTTCTCCTCCCTTTTTCCATAAGACTCCCTGAGCTCTGCCCAAAGTATCTGCCTGGATCCTGGATGGAGCCTTTCAGAGGACATCTATGTTAGGCTCCTGTTCTGTTCTCTCTCTTCCACCACTTCCAGTGTATATCCAGTTTGCCATTATGAATGAGAATTAAACATCCTCCCTAGGGTCCCCCTTGTTGTTTAGCTTCTTTAGGTGTGTAGACGATATTTTGTAGTTTCATCCATTTGCCTGAAAATATCGTTGTCTGTTTGTCTGGCTTGATCTTTGCTGATGTCACAACCTTGTAAGTTCATATGTGCAACTGCCCTGTTGTGTTCAGAAATCACTGCTCATTGTAGGCATCCACCAGCCTTGTCTGGTCTTTCATATAGTTCCTTATTATTTGATTATAATATATCAGTTTTTCTAGAATGTAATGTCATGAAAGCAGTGTTATGTCTGTTTTTACAAGTGCTTTATATCTCCACGGTAGTACCATTTTTTTGAGACATTCTGTGGGTCTGGCTGTCCTGAAAGCCTTAAAGTTTCAGAAATTTACCTACCTCTGCCTCTGGAGTTCTTTAATAGCTGAGTAATATTCCGTTGTGTAAATGTATCATAATTTCTGTATCCATTTCTCAGTTGAGGGACACATAAGTTATTTCCAGATTCTGGCTATTACAAATAAAGCTGCTATGAACATGGTTGAGCAAATGCCCTTGTTGTATATTTGAGCATATTTTGGATATATTCCCAGGAGTAGTAAAACTGGGTCTTGAGGTAGCTCTATACCATTTTTCTGAGAAAGTGCCAGATTGCTTTCCAAAGTGGTTGTACAAGTTTGCATTCCCACCAGCAATAGAGGAGGGTTCCCCTTTCTTCACATTCTCTCCAGCTTGTGTTGTCACTTGAGTTTTTGATCTCAGCCAATCTGATAGTATTGAGATGGAATCTCAGAGTCATTTGCATTTGCATTTCCCTGATGACTAATGATACTGGATTATTTTGCTTGTTGGTGTCTACATTCTTGAGTTCTTTATATATTCTGGATATTAGCCCTCTGTCAGATATAGAGTTGGTGAAGATCTTTTCCCAGTCTGTAGGCTGTCATTTTGTTCTGTTGACAGTGTCTTTTGCTTTACAGAAGCTTTTCAGTTTCATGAGGTCCCATTTATTAATTGTTGATCGTAGAGCCTGAGCTCTTAGTGTTCTGTTCAGGAAGTTGTCTCCTGTGCCAATAAGTTCAAGGCTCTTTCCCACATTTTCTTCCAACAAATTTAGTGTGTCTGCATTTATGTTGAGGTCTTTGATCCACTTGGACTTGACTTTAGTGCAAGGTGACAAATACTGATCTATTTGCATTTTTCTACATGTAGACACACAGACCAGCCCCATTTGTTGAAGGTGATATCTTTTATCCATTCTATGTTTTTGGCTTCTTTGTCAAAAATCAAATGTGTGTAGTGTGTGAGTTGATTCTATTTATCCACCAGTCTGTTTCTATGCCACTACCAGGCCGTTTTTATTACTGTTGCTCTGTAGTACAGCTTGTGATCAGGGATGGAGTTACCTAATTCTATTTCAATCAATAGAACATTTAAACATTAGGCAAAAAAAAAAGTTTTAATTAAAAAAAAAGGAAAGGAAAGACATGGAATCAGAAAATTGTGAGAAAAAGTAAAATTTTATATTAAAAATATTTAACTATTAAGCTACAAACATACATACATACCTTTATACATATATAGTATAAAGGTAAATGAAAATATAAAATTTAAAATTTGTTGTGATGGAATACTGAAGCACTTACATAGAACTCAAAAGAAACCTTTACCTCAAACATAGTCTCTTGCTATTAGCTGAAAAATTATGTCATATGCATCTGCCTAGGCACAGATGAACAGCACATGACAAAACATTCTACCTCAAAGACCTCTATCTTTGGTCTACATCACCTGATAATTCTTTTCCTTCCCAGGCAAAATGACCATTCCCTCCTTGACAACTCTGTCCTCCAATATACAAATTCCATTCATTAATTACTTTTATGCATTCATTTATTTTTATTTAATCAGCAAGTATTTTTTCACTTCACATTAAGTATTGGATACTAGACTAATCCAGGCTGGTGGCTTTAATCCCAGAACTACAGAGGCAGAGGCAGGTAAATTTCTGTTAACTTTAAGGCTAGCCTGGTCTATACAGTGAGTTTCAGGACAGCCAAACCCACAGAATGTCTCAAAAAAAGGTACTACCGTGGAGATATAAAGCACTTATAAAAACAGACATAACACTGCTTTCATAATATTACATTCTAGAAAAACTGATATATTGTAATCAAATAATAAGGAATTATATGAAAGGCCAGACAAGGCTGGTAATGCCTACAATGAGCAGTGATTTCTGAACACAACAGGGCAGTTGCACATATGAACTTACAAGGTTGTGACATCAGCAAAGATCAAGCCAGACAAACTCCTGTCAGGGAGGAGGAAGGTGGTCATGAATTCCAAGTCATAATGAAGAGTTATTGGTAACTAATAGTTTCATGAAGAAAAAGAGTGAGTTGTATTTACTGGTGTGTCCTGTGTTAGGTGCACCACACAGAAATGGATGACCACAAATCCAGGAATATGTAAAGTATATAGTATACTGGACTTGATGTACTGGCTTTCTTTAAAAAACTGAGGACACAAAGGGGGTCTAGAAGGGGTTGTGATAAGGGTGTATTTGATCAAAACACAATATGAAAAATTCTCAGGAATTTTTTCATGCAAATATCATGGAAGAAGGGACATAAAGACTAGAAAAGCCAGAGGACCAGGATGTTTGCTGAAGGATATTATCTTCTATATGTGACCGAGATGCTGCATCCATAAAATCTCAAAAATATGTGCGGTCACAGATCTTAAAAGATACCCTGCTAGACTGGCATAATGCCTAACTGTATTCTAGCCACAGATAAGAAATATTTCTTACCCTACATCAAAGTTTTTATTTGCAGCAAAATCATCACCATTTTGTAAACCACAATTGGTTAAAGTACAGACAACAATTGATTGTAGGGTGTATAGCCCCAAGAGATTCCTCTACAGCAAAAGTCTTGCACCTAAGCCTCAGGAAACATCTCAGAAGAGTTGGCAGAAAGATGGTAAGAGCCTGAGAACCAGGGATTCCTGGAAATAGCAGGAAAACCACACCCAGGGCGCCTCAGCAATATGATTGATTGCCTAAACAAGACCGGAAAATAATAAAACAAATAGATACGCCAGTGCAGAAGGAGAAAACCTCATGGGACCCCCACCTATAGGCAAAGAACTACAAATACTGACTGCTGATGAAGAAGAATTAGTCTTTCCCAGAGAGGAGCTCCCTAATTGGTTATGCAATACCAGCGGTCAGCCCTGAACGCATAGACATATAAGCAGCACTAAATTTACAAGTGTGCAGTTTTTCTAAAAGGGGTCAAACAGGGTCAGCACAAAGGGTGTTGTCTGATAGCTTCCAGAGATGATGAATATTTTTGTTTATGAAGAAAAGAAGAAATAGGGTGACAAGCTAAGGTCTGAAGCCCAGAGAACCCGCTATTGGCTGTGGCCATAGATGTGTCTAAATTTTATCTTCCATGAAAGAAGTAATGAAAAATGTATGCCAACTTAACTTCATCTCTTCATATGTCCGTTACTTGTGGTGTTGCTGTTAAGTATTTTTTTGAAAGACAACTGAGTCTTTTTTTTTTTAAGATTTGTTTATTATTTGTACAATGTTCTGTCTGCATGTACACCTGAATGCCAGAAGAGGGCACCAGATTTCATTATAGATGGTTGTGAGCCACCATGTGGTTGCTGGGAATTGAACTCAGGACCTCTGGAAGAGCAAACAGAGCTCTTAACATCTGAGCCATCTCTCCAGCCCCGAAAACTGAGTCTTAACGCACCCACAAGGTAGAGGTAGCCAGCCCTTGCTGAACCTAGATAAACAGCAAGCCCAAAAGGAGGATGAGGACTACACAGGCAGTTGTGGTCAGCAATAGGAGCGAGCGTGAGCAGCAGCATTTTTCTGTCACTTCCTGAAGCTCTTATTTATGGGGAAACTAGATTCTGAGAAAACCAGGGAGATCTTTGGTTACAAACAATAAACACTCGTGTGAGCCCTTCGGTCATTCCAGACAGTTAAGAACTCCTGGACAAAATATGACCAGATGTTTGTAATACATAGGTAAGCATGAAACCAAGCAAAAGGAACTGCTAAGTGTCAGAAGAAAAGGAAAAGCTTGGAATTGAGAAAAACTTGTGCTATGCTGAAGCAAAGGTATAAACAGAGTCAGGTATGGTAGTTCCTTTGGATGCTGAGGCAAGGGAGATCACCTCAGGGACAGCCTGGAATACAGAGTAAGATCCAGGCTAGGCTGGGCTAACCTAACTCTCAAAAATCAGATCTAAATACACATTATCTGTAAAAGGTTGCTGCCCAAACTGTGATACTAGTGTTAAATATTTGCCTCAAAATTGATGTCAAAAGAAATTACAGTCAGCTTATTCAGCCCATAGCATTTTTATCTATGAATTCAAAACTGAGGATTGAATACATGAAAAAATAGTTTGATTGTTGACATGTACTGTGAAGTAGGTCTAAGATGGTTATGTCTGTGTTGAACATGTACAGAAACATTTCCCTATGTGGAAAGAAGAGAGTTTAAAAGTAAAGTCATAGAATAAGAAAAAGGTTATACATAAGAGCACGCATGGATTTGTAAGTAAAGGATGGACCTGGGAGAAACTTGCTAATCACAAAAAATGGTGTGTTAGGGGAAGCTGGGCAAGGTGGTGCATGCTTTTAATTCCAGTAATTGGGAGATAGAGGCAGGTAGATCTCTGTGAGTTTGAGGCCAGCCTGGTCTACAAAGTGAGTCTAAGACAACCAAGCCTGCACAGAGTAACCAACCTTGCACGGGTAGCTCAGTCTCCATGTGGGTTCCCTAGTAAGGAGAGCAGAGCCAGACTCTGGCATGAACTTGGTTGCCTGCTCTTTGATCACCTTCCCTTGGTGAGGTGACCTTGCTAGGCCACAGAGAAAGAGGATCCAGATAGTCCTGATGAGACCTGACAAGCTAGGGTCAGATAATAGGAGAGAAGGACCTCCACTATCAGTGGACTAGGGAAGGGACATATCAGGGAAAGAGAGAGGGAGGGTGAGACAGGGAGGAGATGAGGGAGAGATACAGCCAGGATACAAAGTGAATAAATTTGATAAGTAATATTAATACTGATAATAAAATGGAAAAATAAAAACAAAAACAAAACAAAAAAGAAAAATAGAAAAAATACAATTTTATTAAAATGTACAATGGAATACACAATTGTCGTAAATAACAAAATACTAAGAAGTAATTCATTTGTGAAAATTTAAGATGCTCACTTTGTCATTACATTTTTGATTAGCATAAAACTGTGACATTTTCATGACTATGTATCAGGCACTTCACACATGTTTACCCCTTCATCTCCCTCTCTTCCTCCCAACTCCCACCACTGATCCTCTTCTCTTTTAAATAGTCCCCCTTCTACGCTCATATCATATGCATAGTTTTTAAATGTCTGTTGTATACATGAGAACAAAAATTCAATATTTACCTTTCTAACTCTGGCTTGTTTTGCTTAAAGTTATGTCCAGTACCATCCAAAATTATGCAAATTACTTAATTTTGTTCTTTATGGCTGAATAAAACTCTAGTAAGTGTGAAGAAAGTTGTGTCTCTATGCATATGTAACAATAATAAAGAAAAGAAGGCCATGAATTTCAGAAGAGTAAGGAAAGGAATATGGAAGCAGCTGGAGTGAGAAAATTATATAATAATATTTAATTAAAATTGTATTAATAAAAATAGTAAATAATTTCATATCTGTTCAGATCAAGACCATTCTTCATTTCCTTCCTTCTGTTAGTTCCCTTTCTAGTTTCTGAAGCAAAGACCTGAGACAGACAGGCTTAACTAGAGCAAAGATCTCTTCTGCCTCATGACTCTTTATCATGAGCCTCCAGACCCCAGTTTCATACTGTAAATTAGAAGACCATATGAAGTTACATATCTAAAAGTGTGGTTGCAAAAAATTCAGCAACAGTAAAAGAGTTCTAAATACATGACAACCTGAAATTAAAATTGGAGTCAAGTCTGTAAAGAACCAAGAGTGTCTGCCCTGTGTTGTAGCACACAGCCTCACCACAGCTTGCAGCTCAGAGTCTCAATTTCTGTATGGTATGAACTGCAGTGTTTATCCTTTATATACAGAATTGTCTCTTACTATGAAAACACAATGATTCAATTGTGGAAACCAAAGACTTAAAATTTCCCTGCCTTCATTCCTTAGCCCAAATAAAATTAGTGTGTTTTCTGTTATAATGTTTGATCTTTAAATCTGAGTTGCTGAATTGAATTCCATAAAAACCATTCAGTGAAATTTTACATGAGATTAAGAAAGTATTTCAACAATTTCTACACATAGTTCTACCATTTTGTGCTACCTATTTATGCAAACCAGCATTCTGAGCATTGATAATTCTAAAATTAAAATATTGACCAACTTTGACATTTAAGATGCTCTGTGCTGTAATATATTAATCTCACAGAGGACTTGAGATTGGTTCCAGCCCCCATGTCAGACACCTTAAACCACCGGCTTCACAGGACTCGACGCTCTTCCCTATACCACTGTGTACATGCACTCATGTTCACATCCACCCAGAGAGAGAGAGAGAGAGAGAGAGAGAGAGAGAGAGGGAACAGTAAATAAAAGACAAATCTTTTACTAAAGAATGAAACCATTTGAATAGACTTGAATAAAATGAGTGATGTTAAACCAGAGAGCAAAGTTCTTGGGTTCCTAAACGTGCATAGTACATTTAAGAGATGAATGACTGTCAGTAACTTAAACTTCATCTGTCGCCATAGCTCTTTGTGCTTACTTACAGTTACCATCCGACTGTGAAAGTCTCTCCTTGAAAGCAAAAGCTATATCAAATAATTATTTTCTTCTTCCAATCCCAGGGATACTCTAAGGTATTTAATGATGTAGATATATGCAGATAAAAATGAAATGGTTTTATGATAGCATTGTTTGTATGGTGTCTGGAATAGGGGATGAGGCAAGCAAGTTGTATGAAAATATTGAAAACATGTTTTCCAAAGCAAGGGGCAGGAACATCTAATTTCTGTCAAACCATGCTTACCTTTTACCCCGAGTCAAATTAAGTGTACTTCAAAGTATGTTGTCATGAGGTAGAGACCATTGCAACAACAACCAGAACTTACAGAACACTGAAAGCAGAGGATGCACAGGTTATTATAACTCATAGTTTTTGATGTAAAAAGTGTCAGAAGATAAAATAACAACATAACAAATTATTTGTTGGGATAGGAAGAAAAATCTATTCACATCTAGATCTTACCCAGTGAAGAAAATAAAAATTGATTTGTATTGAGAACTGATGACAATCAGAATTACCAGTCCTAGTTCTCATTTAAGTACCAAGGTTTCAGACAACAAGCCAGGCTTACAAAGACACAAATTCTAAGATACTAAGTTGGATAACTATGAAGACTTAAGCTCAATGAAGGAAATAACAATAAGTCCAGTTCAACGAACCATAATGTAGTAAGATCTACACCATGTCAAATTAGTCTACAAGGTGGGTCTCTTGAACATCAAACAATAGTGCTGGTTAACAGCAGCTTTGTTGCTGCTCACGGGAATTATGTATTTAGTTAAAACTAGTACAAGAATGAAACAGACTGGGATAAGCCTTGGCCTAGCGATTCTAACTAATAGAAACTAAAAAGGAAAGGAGGGAGCTGCTCCACCAAAGACATAGATCTCTTTAGCAACAAGAGCCATGGTGTTCTTTCAGGCCCTGCACCTATGTAGGAAGTGTCTACCACTGACCCCAAACCACAGTTTGTCCAACCCACATTCCAGAAAAGGGAGCTTGTCTCCTTGTCCACAATTAGCCAGACTCACAGTGATCATATTAAACTTACTTTTTTATAATTTGGAACTACACTACAAGACTTGATTTTTTTGGATTATGTTAAGCAAGTCAAAGTTAGCCCCAATGCAGCTAAAAGTCATAGCAAGCTTGAAATAGAAAATGAAACCTTAGAAAGGTTGTCAGAAAGACGGGGGTGCACTATTGAACACCTAAGGAAAAAGTAATCTACAACATGAGGTCCAAGGATATATAGAATGGAAAAGATGCTATCAGTTAAGTTTCAGTACATTTATATACCACACTTCAGTTAAAAATATATGCAGGCAAATGGTGGGATCTAGAAAAGATCATTCTCAGTGAGGTATCCCAGAAGGAGAAAGACACACATGGTATATACTCACCCATATAGACCTATAAGCTATGATTAACATAATGAAATCTATACACCTAAAGAAGATAAACAAGAAAGAGGACCTGGGGTAAGATGATCAATCCTCACTTAGAAAGACAAATGGGAGGTGTATTGGACGTAGAAGAAAACAAGTAACAGGACAGGAGCCTACGGCAGAGGGCCTCTGAAAGACTCTACCTAGCAGTGTATCAAAGCAGATACTAAGAATCATAACCAAACCTTCAGCAGAGTGCAGGGAATCATATGAAAGAAGGGGGAGTTAATATGACCTGGAAAGGATAGGAGCTCAAAGGATCAAATATATCTGGGCACTGGGGTCTTTTCTGAGACTGACACTCCACCAAGGACCATGTATGAATATAACCTAGAACCTCTGCTCAGATGTAGCCCATGGTAGCTCAGTAACCAATTGGTTTCCCATAGTAAAGGGAAAAGAGACTATTTCTGACAGGAACTCAATGGCAGGCTCTTTGACCTCCCCACCCCCCAAAGGAAGAGCAATGCTAGGCCACAAAGGAGGACTTTGCAGCCAATCCTGAAGATACCTGATAAAACAGGGTCAGATGAAAAGGGAGGAGGTCCTCCACAATCAGTGGACTTGAAAAGGGGCAGGGAGGGAGGGGATGAGGGAGAAGGGAGGGTTTGGGAGGGAATGAGGGAACAGGATACAGCTGGGATACAGAGTTAATAAAATGTAACTAAAAATAAATAGATAGATAGATAGATAGATAGATAGATAGATAGATAGATAGATAGATAGATAGATAGATAGATGAATAAATAAATAAATAAATAAATAAATAAATAAATAAATAGGAAAAATATATGTCCTCCAAATCAACATGAGCAAAACTCATAATAACTCACAGAGTCTGAAGCAGCGTGTAAAGGGTCTACATGGTTTTATACTATATCCTTTGTGTTTGTGTAATGGCTTCTAGTGGAGTGTATTTATAAGATTACGGAGTGTGTAAAGGAATGATTCTTATGCCTTCTCTTGGTTTCTTTTTCTTCTGTTCATTTGTCTTGTCCAAATTTGATGTGATAGTATTTATTTAATCTTAATTATATTTTAAAAGGAATGAAGAAAACCTAGCAACTGTGGTAAATTTATTTATTTATTATTAATTACAGTTTTTTCACTCTGTATCCCAGCTGTAGCCCCTCCCTTGTACCTTCCCAATCCCACAAGCCCTCCCTCATCTTCTCCCATATCCCTCACCAAGTCCACTGATAGGGGAGGTCCTCCTCCCCTTCCCTCTGACCCTAGCTTATCAGGTGTAATCAGGACTGGCTGCATTTTCCTCCTGTGTGGCCAGGTAAGGTGGCACCCCCATCAGAGGGAGGTGATTAAAGAGCCAACCATGAGTTCATGTCAGAGACAAGACTTGTTCCCCTTACTAGGGTTCCCTCGGTCCTCTTTCTTGCCTACCCTCTTTAGATGTACAGATTATAGTATGTTTATCCTATATCATAGATCTAATATCCACTTATAAGTGAGTATACATCATGTGTGTCTTTCTGCTTCTGGGATACCTCACTCAGCATGATCTTTTCTAGTTCCCACCGTTTGCCTGCAAATTTCATGATTCCCTTGTTTTTAATTGCTGAGTAATATTCCATTGTGTAAATGTACAACAATTTTTGTATCTATTCCTCAGTTGAGAGATATCTGGGTTGTTTCCAAAATCTGAATGTTACAAATAAAGCTGCTGCAAACATGGTTCTGCAAATGTCCTTGTTATATACTTGAGGATCTTTTGGATATATGCCTAGGAGTGGTATAGCTGGATCTTGAGTTAGCTCTATTCTTAGTTGTCTGAGAAAGCACCAATATGATTCCCAAAGTGGTTGTACAAGTTTACATTCCCACCAGCAATGCAGGAGAGTTCCCCTTTCTCCATATCCTCTCCAGCATGTGTTGTCATTTGAGTTTTTTTTCTTAGCCATTCTAATGGGTATAAGGTAAGATCTCAGATTTGTTTTGATTGGCATTTCCCTGATGACTAAGGACATTGAGCATTTCTTTAAGTGTTTCTCTGACATTCACTATTCTTCAACAACAGATCATCTGGAGGTATCTCCATCCCTGATCTCAAGCTGTACTACAGAGCAATAGTAATAAAAACTGCATGGTACTGGCATAGAAACAGAATGGTGGATGAATGGATTCGAATAGAAGACCCAAAAATAAATCCACACAACTACAGACACCTGATTTTTGACAAAGAAGCCATAACCATTCAATGTAAAAAAAAAAAAAAAAAAAAAAAAAGAGAGAGAGAGAGAGAGAGAGAGCATCTTTCACAGATGGTGCTGGTCTAACTGGATGTCTACATGTAGAAAAATGCAAATACATCCATATTTATCACCCTGCACAAAACTAAAGTCTAAGTGGATCAAAGACTTCAACATAAAACCAGACACACTAAACTGTTAGAATAAAAAGTGGGGAAGAGCCTTGAACTCATTGGAACAAGAGACAACTTCTTGAACAGAACACCAATAGCACTGGCTATAAAAATCAACAATCAATAATGGGACCTCGTGAAGCTAAAAAGCTTCTGTAAAGCAAAGGACACTATCATCAGAACAAAACAACAGCCTACGGCCTGGGAAAGGATCTTCAGCCCTATATCTGACGGAGGGCTAATATCCAGAATCAATAAGGAACTCAAGAAGTTAAAAAGCAACAAATCAAGTAATCCAATTAAAAGGTGGGGTATGGAGCTAATCAGAGAATTCTCAATAGGTTAACAATTGAATTGTCATGTATACCTCCTAGGAGAGCACCCTCTCTAAGGCAGGCCTCATGTTCAGAAGTAGTTGACCAACATAAAATGGATGTCACAGTGTGTGTGTGTGTGTGTGTGTGTTTCCTTTTTTGTTTTTCTTTTTTATTTTTTTGGAGTAGTGTTTTATTTAGTTTCCTTGGTTTGAGTGTGGGTTGTTGTTGCATTGGGGTTTTTGTTTTTTGAGAAAAAAAACTCAAGTTCGATGGGTTGGAGGAGGAGAGGATTTAGAAGGACTTGGGGGTGCAAAGTATGATCAAAATGTAAAGAAATTTTAAAACTTTTCAATAATATATATTTTGTTAGTAACTAAGAATTCTGATAATTTTTCTTGAAAGTCTTATTCTCTAGAATTTTGAAGGACTTTCATAACATATAATTCTCATTTGCAGTGCAGTTATTTATAGCCCTGTGTTAAATATTCAGATCCAATTATAATTATTCTATTTCTAGATGATATTAAGATAGATTTAAATATGATCTAATATTCTTGGATCTACAAGTCTCAGAAAAAGAAACAAAAAAAAATACACATCCTTCCACCAGGAGCCAGCATCCAAATTTTATAAAATTTTTCCCATATTGTAGCCTATTTAGATATATAAAAGGTTAGTGTCTAATTCCATTTAAAATGCTGATCCAGCAAGAAAGAAATTAATTTGGCATTAGAGAAGTAACATCAATTTCCAGTGTAACTGAAGTAATGCATTTACTGGAAAGAGATTAATATCAATTCCATAAATCATTTATATGCTTTTCTCAGAGTTTGAGACATCTGAGTAATGTCATATACGGGAGCTTATGTCACTTTGTGCATATTCCATTCATTAATCTATGCCTGGAGCTGTAGAGGAGTCATGATAAAATGTAAAATTTTGAAAAGAATCAATCTTTCTGATTTTAATTTTTGTGACTTAGGTAAGGTAAGCAAAATGTCAGCACAATTGCAAAAATAATGATACACACTAGCAACCAGCATTTTCAGAAAAGAAATTAAACCTTTAGCGAGTTAGCTTCCTATTTGGAACACTACCAAGTACCCACATGATAAGACAATGTGTAAAAGTCAGTGTAAAGACTCCATTAAGTGTAAAATGCTGCCACAAAGGAGAATTGTCTAATGGCCCTTTCATTACAATGCTGAATTTCAATACCATATCATTTGAGTTATATGTACCTTCAACTAAGAAGCACAACATGGAGTAGGCTGTGTGCAGATCTTGAAGTAAATCACAAGACTTACTGGTATGTGCAATTATAGCTGTTGACATCCCAAATCTGCAGTTGATAATCAGAAGACACAAGAAATCCTATGGCATAGATTCAGTATTCAGGCTCCCAAATGATTGAATTAGTGATACTTACATTTTAGTAATATACTGATTCTAATGTCTGTTTTATCTAGAAACAGCTTTAGAGAGACACGACATTACTGTTTGACAAAAATAGCAATGCCCAACTTAAGTTCACACATAGAATTAACCACAATAGTATCTTAGTGACCACCTAATGACATCCCAATATCACTTGCAAATTTCTTCATAATACAGAATAAAAAAAAAAGGACCCATAAACTGAACTGTGAGCTCTTTTGTTTATTAGGTTATTTGTTTATATATTTGTTTGCCTGTTGAGACAGGGCTTCTCTGTCTACTTTTGGCTGTCATGGAACTTGTTCTGTAGATCAAGCTGGCCATGAACTCACAGAGATCTACGTCTACCTCAGAGTTGTTAATATCCAGGAAATAGCAGATATTTTTGAACAATTTAGTAATTATGAGCCCGAACTGAAATCTTCTATTCCAAGTCATCCATGACTAACAATACTGAGAAAGTAAAATATGTAATGAGATGCGTAAAAGAGCCAAGGCCTTGGGTCAGAAGCCTACAGTTAAATACTGGCTCTCATATATACTAACAAGAACTTGAACATTAATGCTCACCTTCCTTACTCAAAATGCAGTAAAACAGGTGCCTATTAGGAGAATTTGATAAAAGATAAGATATTCTTGCATATTTGCTAGCATGTAATAGATATTTATTATTGTCATAATCCTTATTCAATTTCCTTTCAAGACACATAGTTGAACTTCAATTTGTGTACTTTTAAAATAGACCTAGGAGGGGACCCAAGATGGTAGCAAACAGGCACACACCATATCTGAGAGGCAGAGGATCTGAAACTCCAAAATTGGTGAGTGGATGGGCAACTGAAGCCAGAAAATCGACACTGAGACTTCCTGAACAAGAGGGGACATCACATGAGCTGAGACCATTTAGATTCAGGTCACCCTCGACCTCTATGGGGACTGAGAGTGACAAACATTCAAACCCCTTACACTTCCCCTTTTCGGCCTCCCTCCTCCACAGCAGAGCTGGTTGACAGTTCCAGAGATTCTTAACAAAAACTAGAAAATTTGAACACAGGAGTCTTTCCAGAGACTCATACTCCAACCAAGTACCACGCATGGAGATAACCTAGAACTCCTGCACAGATGTAGCCCATGGCAGTTCAGTGTCCAAGTGGGTTCCATAGTAATGGGGACAGGGACTGCCTCTGACATAAACTGATTGGCCTGCTCTTTGATCACCTCCCCCTGAGGGGGGAGCAGCCTTACCAGGCCACAGAGAAAGACAATGCAGCCAGTCCAGATGAGATCTGATAGACTAAGATCAGAAGGAAGGAGAAACGGACCTCCCCATCAATGGACTTGGAGAGGGGCATGCATGAAGAAGGGGGAGGGAAGGTGAGATTAGGAGGGGAAGAGGAAGGGGCTTATGGAGGAATACAAAGTGAATAAAGTATAATTAATAAATAAAAAATTCTAAAAAAAACAACAACAACACACATTAAGTTTCACTAAAGACCATTAAAAGTACCAGAGTTGATACTTAAAATTAAAATTAGGGACTGGAGAGATGGCTCTGAGGTTAGGAGTACTTCTTTCTGTTGCCAAGGACCTAGGTTCAACTGCTAGCACCTACATGGGCATTCACCACCATCCAGTTCTGTGGCATCTCCAAAAACCAAAGATAAAAAAAAGAACTCATTGCCTGGGGACTGAGACAGCAGAGGCAAGAATCCTAGCTCCTCAGCTGTGGCTGCCAGCTGTACCAGCCTTCAGAGTCCCAGATCTGCAGTAGCCTCATTAAGGTCTGGGGTCTGCAGGCAACTATATGGACTCCCCAGGGCCTCTCAGCCAGTGACTGTACAGGCCGCCCAATTCCTCAGTGGAGGACAGCCAGTTGTACAGCCACCAAATTCCCCAGACACGCCAAACCACCCAAGTACAACAGGTCCACTGGGCCACTTAGGTCTGTGGACTATGGTGGTGGTTCCCCAGGACTTCCCAGCATGAACTTGGACCAGCATCCCAGTTCTACTGCTGCTGCTAAACTTCCAATTTCAGTGGTGCAGCACCACTGAGCTGATGGAGCTCCTACTCCTGCATTCGATCCAGCAGGCCCAAAACTGAGATTAGAGAACAGGGGGAGCCCCTGTGCTTTTAGATTTGAGTGAGTGCACCTTCTAGTGCCTGCAAAGCCCCAGATCCAGGGTCCTTCTAAGCAAACAGCCAGACATAAGATCCCTCCCACCCACACACCCACTATGGGAAACAAAGGGACAGTGTTCTCAACATTAAAACCCCTGTTCTGCAGATCTACCAGCAGAGTTCAGGCAAATAACTCCTGGAGCTAAGACAGAGCTGAACAGCAGTGTCTGTAGGCCACTGAGGTATTCAGGGAATCTGCAAAAACAAATTGTGCCTGTGAAGATCTCAAGCACCTACAAGTCCCTTTGGTGCCTGTACAGTGGCCCTGCCCCACATTTCAGGCATCTATATCCTCTAACACACTGTCCTTCAAGACACACTTACACACACTCAGACATATACACACATTCACACGATCGCCTACATTTGTAATTCTGCACCCACAGACTTTCCTCCCTTAGGTACAGCTGAAACACCACTGTACACACTGGACCTCTATCATCTTCCTGAAGAATTCTCCAGACACCAGAGAAAGACAATACCAGTCTGAACTGCAGAGTCCAAGAACAAACAGTGAAGGTTACATATGAGCAAATGGCCAGAGGTTGGCATAAGAGCACATCCAACAAAAATCAGGACATCATAGCCTTACTAACAACCCCAAAAATCAATGGATACTCCATTGTGTTCATCAGAACACCAGAAAATGATTTTAAAGCTATGCTTACCAAGTTATTAGAGGCACATAAAGAGGAAACAAACAAAACTCAAAGAAATAGCCACACAAATGGAGACAAATACAGAGAAAATGAACAAAGCTCTCAAAGAAACAGGCAAATATAGCCAAACAAATAGAGGCACAAGTAGAGGCACAATTAGTGCCATATAGAGAGAAAATCAACAAAAAAAAATAGAGTCCATCATAGAGAGATAGGAATCCACATTCAAACAGATGAAGGAAAAGTTGCAAGGCATAAAAACAGAATTAGAATCAATACAGAAAACACAAACAGAGAAAACTCTGGAGCTGGAGAACTTAGGGAAAATATCAGGAACCACAAAGGTAAGCATCACAAATAGAAGACAAGAGATGGAAGAGGGAATCTCTGATGCTAAAGATACACTCGCAGAAATTGATACTTCTCTCAGAGACAAAGTAAAATCACAAAGTCCCAAAGACAAAACATCCAAAAAATCAAGGATGCCATGAAAAGGCAAAATCTAAGAAAAATAGCAATTGATGAAAAAGGAGATTTCAGGCTCCAAGGTCCAGAAAATATCTTCAAGAAAATCATAGAGAAAATTTTCCCAACATCTCAGGAAAGAGATGTCCATAAACATACAAGAGGCCTACAGAACACCAAATAGACTAGACCAGAAAAGAAACTACTCACATCACATCATAGTCAAAACCCTAAATCTACAGAACAACAACAACAACAAAAAGATATTAAAAGCAGCAAGGGAAAAAGGCCAAGTAACATATAAGGATAGATCTATCAGAATCACACCAGACTTATCAACAGAAACTAGGAAAGCCAGAAGGGCCTGTGCAGATGTCATGCAGACTTTAAGAGACCACAGATGCAACCCAGACTACAATAACCAACAAAGCTTTCAATCAATACAGATGGAGAAAAGAATATTCCACGAAAAAACTAAATTTAAGCAATATCTACACAGTAAACCAGCCCTATAGAAGATACTAGAAAGAAAATTACAATCCAACAAAAACAACTACACCCAAGAAAACTTAGGATACAGATAATTTCTTAACAAAATGTAAAAGAAAACAAGCAATGAATCACAGCAAGACCACCAACTCCACAATAAAAGGAACTAACATTCATTGGTCACTGTTATCTATCAACATCAAAGGACTCAACTCTCCAATAAAAAGACACAGACTAACAGAATGATTGTGGAAACAAGATCCAACATTCTGCTGCAACTGAGAAACACACCTCTGCAACAAAGATAAACACTACCTCAGAATAAAGGGCTGGAAAAATGTTTTCCAAGAAAATGGGCCCAGAAAACAAGCTGGGGTAGCTATCTTAATATCTAATAGAAGAGGCTTTCAACCAAAATTAATCAAAAAAGATGAGGAGGGGCACTTCCTTCTCATCAAAGAAAGATTCCACCAGGAGGACATCACAATTTTGAACATCTATGCCCCAAACACAAGACCACCTACATTAGTATAGGAAACATTATTAAAGCTGAAATCATACTTTGATCCCAACCTTAATAATGGGAGATTTCGGCTGCTTCTGGCAGAGAGATCTGGGCCCGGGATCTGGGATTGAGTACAATCATCCTAACTCTTTCCCGTGCCACCCAGGGACCAGTCAACATAACCCCTCCTGGCAGAGGGAAAGGACAAAGAGGCAGCACACAGGAAAGGTGGACACCGAGTCCTGCGGCCACAGGGTCACAGAGCTGACTGTTAGCCTACTCGTGCACTTCCGAAGCAGGAACAAAACAGAGAGTAGTGAGCAAGGGGAACCCCTGTGCATTCCAACTGGTCCTGCAAGAGAGTGAGTGAGCCTTCTAGGGAGAGATTGCCCCAGACCCAGGGCCTCTCCACAGAAGCAACCAGACAAGATCCCTGCTACCCACACCCCTAGTGTGGGCATCATAGGGATTCTTGGGATAGCGACCCCAACATTGAAGCCTCTGCCTTGCGGGTCCATCAGGGTAATCCAGGCAATCAATCCCTGGATCTCAGTCAGAAGTGCGTAATAGTGGCCTGCAGGCCACTGCAATAGTCAGAGAATCCGCACATGCACACTACGCCCGCTAAAAGCGCACTCGAATAGCGCCAGCGTCACATTCCTTACTTAGGCAAAACTGAAAACACAGTGCACACTCCCAAAGCAGTGAACCTCTCTCATCTTCCTGAAAAAACAGTCCAGAAAACAGAAAGAGAGGATCATAGCCCAAACTACAATCTCGAGGAACAACCAGTGAGGATTATAAATAACCAGATGGCTAGAGGCAGACGTAAGAACACTCCCAACAAAAATCAGGACATAATGACCTCACCAGCAACCCCACAAAACAATGGACACTTCAATTCACTAGATATACAAGAAAGCGACCTCAAAACTGTGTTTCTCCAGCTATTAGAGGCCCATAAAGATGAAATGAACAAAGCCCTCAGAGAAATAACCAAAGAAATCGAGACTAACCAAGAGGAA
>NW_026596109.1:12833202-12918539 GCF_907164565.1 Psammomys obesus | reverse complement strand
AAAAGATCAGGAACTACAAAGGTAAGCATCACCAACAGAATACAAGAGATGGAAGAAAGAATCTCAGGAGCCGAAGATACACTTGCGGAAATTGACACGTCTCGCAAAGAAAAAATAAAATCAGAAAAGTTCCAAACACAAGACATCCAAGAAATCAAGGACACCATGAAAAGACAAAACCTAAGAATAATAGGAGTAGAAGAAAAAGAAGACATCAGGCTCAAAGGTCCGGAAAATATTTTCAAGAAAATTATAGAAGAAAACTTTCCCAACTTAAAGAAGGAGATGGCCATAAACATACAAGAGGCCTACAGAACACCAAGTAGACTAGCCAAGAAAAGAAATTCTTCACATCACATCATCGTCAAAACACTGAACCTATAAAACAAAGAAAAAATTCTAAAAGCAGCAAGGGAAAAAGGCCAAGTAACATATGAAGGAAGACCTATCAGAATCACACCAGATTTCTCAACAGAAACTATGAAAGCCAGAAGGGCCTAGACAGAAATCATACAGTCCTTAAGGGACCACAGATTCCAACCCAGACTACTATACCCAGCAAAACTTTCAATCAACATAGACGGAGAATTCAAGATATTCCAAGACAAAACCAAATTTAAACAATATCTACATAGTAACCCAGCTCTACAGAAGTTACTAGAAGGGAAACTCCAAACCAAAGAAAACAACTACATCGAAGGAAACAGAGGAAATAAATAACTACACAACAAAAAAAAACAAAAGAAGACAAGCAATGAAACTCAGTGACACCACCAACACTACATCTAAAGTAAGTAACAATTGTTGGTCACTAGTTTCTATCAACATCAACGGACTCAATTAAAAGACACAGACTAACAGAATGGTTGCAGAAACAGGATCCATCATTCTGTTGCATCCAAGAAACACAACTATGCAACAAAGATAAACACTACCTCAGAGTAAAGGGTTGGAAAAATGTCTTTCAAGCAAATGGTCCCAGAAAACAAGCAGGAGTAGCCATCCTAATATCTAATAAAATAGACTTTCAACCCAAGTTAATCAAAAAAGATAAGGAAGGCCACTATATTCTCATCAAAGGAAAAATCCACCAAGAGGACATCACAATCTTGAATATCTATGCCCCAAATACAAGAGCACCTACATTCGTAAATGAAACATTATTAAAACTTAAATCACACTTTGATCCTAAAACCCTAATAGTGGGAGACTTCAACACTCCACTCACACCAAGGGACAGATCAACTAGACAGAAAACTAATAGGGAAATAAAAACACTTACAGAGACCCTAAATCAAATGGACCTAATAGACATCTACAGATCTTTTCATCCAAACTCAAAAGAGTATACCTTTTTTTCAGCACCGCATGGAACCTTCTCCAAAATGGACCATATAGTTGGTCATAAAGAAAGCCTCAACAGATACAAAAAGATTTAAATAATCCCTTGTATTCTATCTGACCACCATGGACTTAAGCTGGACCTCAACAACAACAGAAATAACAAACAGCCTACACGCACATGGAAACTGAACAACCTGTTACTCAACGACAGCTGGGTTAAGGAAGAAATAAAGAAAGAAATTAAAGACTTCCTAGAATTCAATGAAAATGAAGGCACAACATACCCAAATCTATGGGACACATTGAAAGCAGTGCTCAGCGGAAAATTTATAGCACTAAGTGCCTGCAAGAAGAAATTCGTAACATCACATACAAAAAACTTAATGGCCCAACTGAAAAACCTAGAAAAAAAAGAAGCAGATACACCCAAGAGGAGCAGACGGCTGGAAATAATCAAACTCAGGGCTGAAATCAATCAATTAGAAACAAATAAAACTATTCAAAGAATCAATGAAACAAAAAGCTGGTTCTTTGAGAAAATCAACAAGATAGACAAACCCTTAGCCAAACTAACTAAAAAGCAGAGAGAATCTATCCAAATCAACAAAATCAGAGATGAAAAGGGTGACATAACTACAGACACAGAGGAAATTCAAACAATCATTAGGTCATACTACAAAAGCCTATATGCCACAAAATTTGAAAACCTAAATGAAATGGACAATTTTCTTGATAGATTCCATCTTCCAACATTAAGTCAAGATCAGGTAGAAAGACTGAACATCCCTATATCCCCCAAGGAAATTGAAGCAGTCATTCACAGTCTCCCCTCCAAAAAAAAGCCCTGGGCCAGATGGTTTCAGCGCGGAATTCTACCAGACCTTCAAAGAAGTGCTCACACCAATTCTCCTCAAACTATTCCACAAAATAGAAACAGAAGGTACATTACCAAACTCATTCTATGAAGCAACAGCCACCCTGATAACTAAACCACACAAAGACCCAACAAACAAAAGAGAATTTCAGACCTATCTCTCTTATGAACATTGATGCAAAAATACTTAATAAAATACTTGCAAACCGTATCCAAGAACACATCAAAGATATCATCCACCACGACCAAGTAGGCTTCATCCCAGGCATGCAAGGGTGGTTCAACATACAGAAATCCATCAATGTAATCCACCACATAATCATCTCCTTAGATGCTGAAAAAGCATTTGACAAAGTCCAACACCCATTCATGTTTAAAGTCTTGGAGAGATCAGGAATACAAGGCACATATCTAAACATAGGAAAGGCAATATACAGCAAGCCTATAGCCAACATCAAACTCAATGGAGAGAAACTTAAATCAATCCCACTGAAATCAGGGACAAGACAAGGCTGCCCACTGTCTCCATACCTCTTCAACATAGTACTTGAAGTCCTAGCCAGAGCAATAAGACAACTAAAGGAGATCAAGGGGATACAAATCGGAAAGGAAGAGGTCAAAGTGTCACTATTTGCAGATGATATGATAGTATATATGAGCGACCCCAAGAATTCAACCAGAGAACTCCTCCAGCTGATAAACACCTTCAGCAAAGTGGCAGGATACAAAATCAACTCAAAAAAATCAGAAGCCCTTCTGTATACCAAAGACAAAAGGGCCGAGAAAGAAATTAGGGAAACAACACCCTTCACAATAGCCACTAATCACATAAAGTACCTTGAGGTGACACTAACCAAGCAAGTGGAAGACCTGTTTGAGAAAAACTTCAAGTCTCTGAAGAAAGAAATTGAAGAAGATCTCAGAAGATGGAAAGATCTCCCGTGCTCATGAATTGGTAGGATTAACACTATGAAAATGGCCATCCTACCAAAAGCAATCTATAGATTCAATGCAATTCCCATCAAAATACCAACTCAATTCTTTGCAGATCTTGAAAAAAAGATTCTCAGCCTCATATGGAGAAACAAAAAACCCAGAATCTCCAAAACAATCCTGTACAACAACAGATCATCTGGAGGTATCTCCATCCCCGATCTCAAGTTGTACTACAGAGCAATAGTAATAAAAACTGCATGGTATTGGCATAAAAACAGAAAGGAGGATCAATGGAACCACATAGAAGACCCAGAAATAAACCCACACACCTATGAATACTCGATTTTTGACAAAGAAGCCAAAACCATTCAATGGAAAAAAGACAGCATCTTCAACAAATGGTGCTGGTCCAACTGGATGTCCACGTGCAGAAAAAATGAAAATAGATCTATATTTGTCACCCTGAACAAAACTAAAGTCCAAGTGGATCAAAGACCTCAACATAAAACCAGATACTCTAAATCTGTTAGAAGAAAAAGTGGGGAACAGCCTAGAACTCATTGGCACAGGAGACAACTTCCTGAACAGAACACCAACAGCACAGGCTCTAAGAGCAACAATCAATAAATGAAACCTCATGAAACTGAAAAACTTCTGTAAAGCAAAGGACACTGTCATCAAAACAAAACGCCTGCCTACAGATTGGGGAAGAATCTTTACTAACCCTTTATCGGACAGAGGACTAATATCGAGTATATACAAAGAACTAAAGAAGCTAAAAAGCAGCAAACCAAGTAATCCAATTAACAAATGGGGAATAGAGCTAAACAGAGAATTCTTGACAGAGGAATATCGAATGGCAGAGAAATGCTCATCCTCATTAGCCATCAGGGAAATGCAAATTAAAACGACTCTGAGATATCACCTTACACCCATCAGAATGGCCAAGATGAAAAACTCAAGGGACAACACATGCTGGAGAGGTTGTGGAGAAAGGGGAACCCTCCTCCACTGCTGGTGGGGATGTAAACTAGTACAACCACTCTGGAAATCTATCTGGCGCTTTCTAAGACAATTAGGAATAGTGCTTCCTAAAGACCCAGCTATACCACTGCTAGGTATATACCCAAAGTTTGCTCAAGTACACAAAAGGGATATTTGCTCAACCATGTTTATAGCAGCATTATTTGTAATAGCCAGAACATGGAAACAACCCAGATGTCCATCAACAGAGGAATGGGTACAGAATTTGTGGTATTTTTACACAATGGAATACTACTCAGCAATCAAAAAGGAGGAAATCATGAAATTTGCAGGCAAATGGTGGGATCTAGAAAAGATCATCCTGAGTGAAATATCCCAGAAGGAGATAGACAAACATGGTATATACTCACTTATATAGACCTATAAGATATGATAAACATAATGAAATCTACACAGCTAAAAAGATAATCAAGAGAGCAGACATGGGGTAAGATTATTAATCCTCGTTTAGAAAGACAGATGGGATGCGCATTGAACGTATGACAGGAGTCTACTGAGCGCATTTGAAAGACTCTAACTAGCAGTGTTTTCAAAGCAAAGACTCATGACCAAACCTTTGGCAGAGTACAGGGAATCATAAGAAAGAAGGGGAGTTAGTCTGATGAGGAAAGGATAGGAGCTCCACAAGGACCAAATATATCTGCGCACAGGGTCTTTTCTGAAACTGACATGCAACCAAGGACCATGTATGAATGTAACCTAGAACCTCTACTCAGATGTAGCCTGTGGTAGCTCAGTAGCCAATTGGTTTCCCATAGTGAGGGGAACAAGGACTATTTCTAACAGGAACTCAATGACTGGCTCTTTGGCCTCCCCACCCCCCAAGGAAGGAGCAGTCCTGTTAGGCCACAGAGGAGGGCTTTGCAGCCAGTCCTGAAGATACCTGATAAAACAGGATCAGATGAATGGGGAGGAGGTCCCCCCTATCAGTGGACTTGGCAAGGGGCACGGTAGAGATGTGGGAGGGAGGGAGGGAGGGACTGGGAGGGAATGAGGGACAGGGACACGGCTGGGATACAGAGTTAATAAAATGTAACTGATAAGAAAAAAATAAAATTAAAAAAAAAGGGAGATTTCAACACTCAACTCTCACCAAGGGACAGAACATCCAGACAGAAGCTAAACAGGGAAATAAGGACACTTACAGAGGCCCTAAATCAAATGGACCTAACAGATGTCTACAGAACTTTTCACCATAATTCAAAAGAGTATACCTTCTTTTCAGTGCCTCCAGGAACCTTCTCCAAAATAGACCATATAGTTGGTCACAAAGTAAGCCTCAGCAGATACAAGATGGAAATAATCCATTGTATCCTATCTGACCACCATGTTCTAAAGCTGGACATCAACAACAAAAGAAAGAGCAAAAAGCCTACACATACATGGAAACTGAACAACTCGCTACTCAATGACTGCTGGGTTAGGGAAGAAACAAACAAAGAAATTAAGATTTCCTAGAATTCAATGAAAATGAAGCTACAATATAGCCAAACTTATGGGACACAATGAAAGAAGTGCTAAGAGAAAAGTTTATAGCACTAAGTGCCTTCAAAAGACAAATTAGAAACATTGCATACAAGCAATGTAATAGCTCACCTGAAGGCCCAAGGGGAAAAAAAAGGCAGACACACAAAAGAGTGGTAGATGGCTGGAAGTATTCAAGCACAGGGCAGAAATCAATAAATTAGAAACAAATAAAACTATTCAAAGAATCAATGAAACCAAGAGCTGGTTCTTTGAGAAAATCAACAAGACAGACAAGTCCTTAGCCAAACTAACTAAAAGACAGAGAGAAACTGTCCAAATCAGCAAAATCAGAAACAAAAGGGGGACATAACAACAGACACTGAGGAAATCCAAACAATCATTAGGTCTTACTACAAAAGCCTATTTGCCACAAAATTTGAAAATCTAAATGAAATGGACAATTTTCTTGATATATTCCACTTACCAAATTAAATCAAAATCAGGTAGAAAGATTGAAATAGAAGCAGTCATCATCAAAAGTTTCCCTTCCAAAAAAAAAAAAAAAGGCCATGGCCAAATGGTTTCAGCAGACCTTCAGAGAAGAGCTAACTCCAATTCTCTTCAAACTAATCCATAAAATAGAAATGGAAGGAACATTACCAAACTCATTCTATAAAGCCACAGTCACCTTCATACCTAAACGACACAAAGACCCAACTAAAAAAGAGAACTTCAGAATTATCTCTCTTATGAACATTGATGCAAAAATACTCAATAAAATACTTGCAAACCAAATCAAGGAATACATCAAATATATCATCCACCATGACCAAGTAGGCTTCATCCCAGGTATGCAAGGGTGGTTCAATATACGGAAATCCATCAATGTAATCCCCCATATAAACAAACTGAAGAAGAAAAACCACAAGATCATCTTCTTATATGCCAAAGAAACATTTGACAAAATCAAACACCTATTCACATTTAAAGTCTTGGAGAGATCAGGGAAACAAGGCGCATGCCTAAACATAGTAAAGGCAATGTACAGCAAGCCTATAGCCAACATCAACTCAATAGAGAGAAACTTAAATCAATCTCACTGATATCAGGGAAAAGGCAATGCTGCCCACTCTCTCCATATCTCTTCAACATAGTATGTGAACTCCTTGCTAGAGCAATAAGGCAAGTAAAGGAGATCAAGGGGATACAAACTGGAAAGGAAGAAGTCAAAGTTTCACTTTTCGCAGATGATATGATAGTATACATGAGTGACCCCAAAAATTCAACCAGAGAACTCCTTCAGTTGATGAACACCTTCAGCAAAGTGGCAGGATACAAAATTAATTCAAAAATATTAGAAGCCCTCCTGTATACCAAAGACAAAAGGGCCGAGAAATAAATAAGGAAAACAACACCTTTCACAATAGCCACTAATAACATAAAATACCTTGGTGTGACTCTAATCAAGAAAGTGAAAGACCTACTTGAAAAAAACTTCAAGTCTCTGAAGAAAGAAATTGAAGAAGATATCAGAAGATGGAAAGATCTCCCATGCTAATAGATTGGTAGGATTAACACAGTGAAAAAAGCCATTCTGCCAAAAGCAATCTACAGATTCAATGCAATTCCCATAAAAAATAACAACACAATTCTTTACAGAACCTGACAGAAAAAATCTCCACTTCATAGGGAAAAACAAAAAACCCAGAATTTCTAAAATGATCCTGCACAACAACAAATCATCTGCAAGTATCTCCATCCCTGATCTCAAGCTATACTACAGAACAATAGTAATAAAAAACAGCATGGTATTTCCATAGAAACAGAAAGGTAGATCACAGGAACTGAATAGAAGACCTGGGATTAAACCCACACACTTATGGATACTTGATTTTTGACAAAGAAGCCAAAGCCATTCAATGGAAAAAAGACAGCATCTTCAACAAATGGTGCTGGTCCTACTGGATGTCTACATCCAGAAAAAATGCAAACAGATCCATATTTTTATCACCCTGCACAAAACTATAGTCCACATGGATCAAAGACCTCAACATAAAACCAGAAACACTAAACTGTTAGAAGAAAAAATGGGAAAGAGGATACAGATCATTTCCCATTGGCACAGGAGACAACTTCCTGAACAGAACACCAACAGCAGTGGCTATAAGATCAACAATCAATAAATGGGACACCTCATAAAACTGAAAAGCATCTGTAAAGCAAAGGAGACTGTTGTCAGAACAAAGCAACAGCCTACCAACTGGGAAAGGATCTTCATCAACCATATATCTGACAGAGGCCTAATATCCAGAATTTATAAAGAACTCAAGAAGTTAAAAAGCAACAAATCCTCTCCAGATCTTACTATTTACCACTTCTTTCATAAGATTCCCTGCATTCTGCCCAAAGTTTGGCCTTAAGTCTCAACATCTGCTTTGATAGTCTGCAAGGCCGAGCAGAGCCTTTCAGAGGCCCTCTGATGGAGGCTCCTAACTTGTTTCCTGTTTTCTTCTTCTTCTGATGTCCATCCTATTTGCCTTTCGCAATGGGGATTGAGCAAGAAGAGCAACAGAACCAAAAAAAATTTGCACACAGGGGTCTTTCCTGAGACTCAACCAAGTACATGCAGGGAGATAACCTAAAACCCCTGCACAGATGTAGCCCATAGCAGTTCAGTGTCCAAGTGGGTTCCATAGTAATGGGAAGAGGGACTGCTTCTGACATGAACTGATTGGCCTGCTCTTTGATCGCCTCCCCCTGAGGTGGGGGAGCAGCCTTACCAGGCCACAGAGGAAGACAATGCAGCCACTCCTGATGAGACCTAACATACTAGGATCAGAAGGAAGAAAAAGAAACCCTCCCCTACCAGTGGACTTGGGGAGGGACATGCGTGGAGGAGGGGGAGGAAGAAATGGGAGGAGGGAAGGAACTGGAGGGGGGATACAAAGTAAATAAAGTGTAATTAAAAATAAAATTAAATAAAAATAAAATAAAAACAGGTGAAATTTAAAAAAAGCAACAAATCAAGTAATCCAATTAAAAAATGGGGTATGGAGCTAAACTGAGAGTTCTCTGTAGAAGAATATAAAATGGCGGAGAAACACTTAAAGAAATGTTCAACATCCTTAGCCATCAGGGAAATACAAATCAAAAAAACACTGAGATTTCACCTTATGCCCATCAGAATGGCTAAGATCAAAAACCCAAGTGACAATACATTCGGGAGAGGTTGTGGAGAAAGGGGAACTATCCTCCATTGCTGGTGGGTATGTAAATGTATACAACCACCTTGGAAATCAATCTGGTGCTTTTACAGACAAATAGAAATAGTGCTTCCTCAAGATTCAGCTATACACTCCTAGGCATATATCCAAAATATGCTTGAGTACACAACAAGGACATTTCTTCAACCATGTTTGTAGCAACTTTATTAGTAATAGCCAAGACCTGGAAACAACCCAGATGTCCATCAACAGAGGAACGGATACAGAAACTGTGGTCCATTGGAATACTACTCAGCAATTAAAAACAAGGAAACCACGAAATTTGCAGGCAAATGGTAAGATCTAGAAAAGATCATCATGAGTGAGGTATTCCAGAAGCAGAAAAACACACACGGTATATACTCACTTATAAGTGGATACTACACCTATAAGAGGATAAACATACTAAAATCTATACACCTAAAGACGTTAAACAAGGAGGAAGACTCAAAGTAAAATGATCAACCCTCACTATGAAATACAAATGGGATGGACATTGGAAGTAGGAGAAAACAAGAAACCGGACAGGAGCCAACCATAGAGGACCTCTGAAAGACTCTACCTAGCACTGCATCAAAGCAGATACTGAGACTCATAACCAAACTTTGGGCAGAGTGCAGGGAATCATATGAAAGAAGGGGGAGATAATAAGACCTGGAGAGGACAGGAGCTCCACAATGACCAAATATATCTGGGCACAGGGGTCTTTTCTGAGACTAATTCTCCAACCAAGGTCCATACATGGATATAACCTAGAACCCCTGCTCAGACACAGCCCATGGCAGCTCAGTATCCAAGTGGGTTTCCCCAATAAGTGGAACAGGGTCTGTCTCTAACATGAACTCAGTGGCTTATTCTTTGACCTCTCCACCACCTGAAGGAAGAACAGCCTTGCTAGGTCACATAGGAGAACATTGCAGTTAGTCCTGAGAAGATCTGATAAGCTAGGATCAAATGGAAGGGTAGGAGGACCTCCCCTATCAGTGTACTTAGAGAGGGGCATGGAGGAGAAGAGGCAGGGTGGGTGGGATAGGGACAGAATTGAGGAGGGGTCTACAGCTGGGAAACAAAGTAAATAAACCTCACTCAGGATGATCTTTACTACATCCCACCATTTGCCTGCAAATTTCATGATTTCCTTGTTTTTAATTGCTGAGTCATATTCCATTGTGTAAATGTACCACAATTTCTGTATCCATTCCTCCGTTGAGGGACATCTGGGTTGTTTCTAGGCTCTGGCTATTATGAATAAAGCTGCTACAAACACGGTTGAGCAAATGTACTTGTTGCGTACTTGAACATCTTTTGAATATATACCTAGGAGTGCTATAGCTGGATCTTGAAGAGCAGTATTCCTAATTGTCTGAGAAAGTGCCAGATTGCTTTCCAGAGTGATTGTACAAGTTTACATTCTCACCAGCAATGGAGGAGAGTTCCCCTTTTTCCACAACCTCTCCAGCATCTTTTGTCTCTTGAGTTTTTGATCTTAGCCATTCTGTTGGGTGTAAGGTGAAATCTCAGGGTCATTTTGATTTGTATCTCTCTGATGGCTAAGGATGTTGAGCATCTCTTTATTTGTTTCTCTGCCATTCTATATTCTTCTACAGAGAACTCTCTCTTTAGCTCCATATCCCATTTTTCAATTGGGTTGCTGTATTATTGACTTTAACTTCTTGAGTTCTTTATATATTCTGGATATCAGCCCTCTGTCAGATGTAGGGTTGGTGAAGATCCTTTCCCAATCTTTTGGCTGTTGTTTTGTTCTGACAACTGTGTCCTTTGCTTTACAGAAATATGCTTCTCTTTTGACACAAATTACAAAAACACGAAAGAGTACACCTTATTCTCAGCATCTCACAGAACCTTCTCCAAAACTGACCATATAATATGGTATAAATCAAGCCTCAACAGATACAAGAAGATTGAAATAATCCCTTGTATCTGATCAGACCACCATAGTCTAAAGATGGACCTCAACAACAACACAAAGAACAAAAAGCCTACACACACATGGAAACTGAACAACTCGCTACTCAATGACTGCTGGGTTAGGGAAGAAATAAAGAAATTAAAGACTTGCTAGAATTCAATGAATTCAATGAAATGAAGCCACAACATAGACAAACTTATGGCTCACAATGAAAGCAATGATAAGAAGAAATTTCATGGCGATAAATGCCTTCATAAAAAAATTTGAGACATCTCATACAAGCACCTTAATGGCACCCCTGAAAGCACTAGAAAAAAGGAGGAGGAGGAGGAGGAAAAGGAGGAGGAGGAGGAGAAGAGAAGAAGAAGAAAAAGAAGATGAAGACACATCCCAAAAGAGTAGACTGCTGGAAATAATCAAACTCAGAGCTGATTGTTGATCTTAGAGCCTGTACTGTTGGTGTTCTGTTCAGAAAGTTGTCTCCTGTGCCAATGAGTTCAAGGCTCTTTCCCACTTTTTCTTCTAACAGGTTTAGTGTGTCTGGTTTTATATTAAACGTATTTTACTATTCACCATATTTTATTGTATTAACATGCAGATTTCATTAATTTGTTTTATATATTAATCTTTTGCTTAATAAATATAAATTAATTAATTAATTAATTTAAATAGCATAAAACTTATAGTTTTCATTATGAATTTTTTATATATTTCATATCATTATACTAGGTTCCTTTCCCTTCACATTGCCCCTTCAGTGCTCCTATAAACACATCGCTGGTCACTTCTATTAAATAGTTCCTCCTCCTGTTTTCATAACATATGTTTAAATACTCTGTCTGGTTTCAAATTTCGCTTTCTTAGTCTCCTTTGCTCTTTCATTTCCGATAGATGGATAAAATACATAGATACATACATAGATACATAGATACATAGATACATGTTAGGTAGGTAGGTAGGTAGGTAGATAGATAGATAGATAGATAGATAGATAGATAGATAGATAGATACAGTTTTTATAGATAACTCACATTTTTTAATTCATATATAGTTTAAATCCAGATTCTTCATAAAAGAGAAAACGTGTGGCATTCATCTTTCTGAATCTGCCTGATTTCTCTTAATATGATGACTTCCATTTTTACATATTTTCATATGATTGTCGCAATTCCATTATTCCTTACAACTAAATTAAATTCCATTGTGCATTCATTGCACTTCTTCTTTATTTCTTCATCTGTTGATTGACCACTGGCTGGTTCCAGATTTAACTGTGTGAATATTATGACAATAAATATGGATGTATGAATAGTATGCTGGTTCTAAAATCCTTCAGAGCAAGAAATGGCATATCTAGGTTACATGATAGTTCTATTTTAGTTTTGTCGAGACACATCTATAATGATTTCCACAGTAGTTGCAACAGTGTACATTCGAAAGGACAGTGTATAAGGATTCTTATTTTCTACATTGTCACCAGTATTTGTCATTTATCTTATTTTTTGTTTTATTTAATCTTTGTATTTATTAGTATACATTAGTTATATATAATAGTTTCATTGCAAAATTTTATATGTCTATAATCAATTTTATCATATTTGGCTAATAATTTTCTCTTGTCTCTCTTCCACTCCTGTTGATCCCCTTCTTTGTCCCAACTGGTCCACCATTTCCATCTGTGTGTGTGTGTGTGTGTGTGTGTGTGTGTGTGTGTGCACACACGTGTGCAATAACTTTCATAGGATTGCTTATGTTAACATATTTGAGGGGCTATTTATAGAATCATGGGCAAGTTATCAAAGGTTACACGAATCAAGAAGACACACACCCTCACAACACAGCAACTACAACCTTCAATAGCTTCTTTATTATAGCCATTTTGACTGGACTAGAATATGATGGGGATAACAATATAGTTTTAATTTGTATTTTCCTGACAACTAAATGTTGAACATTTTCAAATATTTATTAGCTATTTGTTTATCTTCCTTTGGGAACTATCTATTTAATCCAGTAGCCCACTTACTGACTGGAATTGGTCTGAATTGGCATTTAAATTTTTGCAGCTTTTTAAGTGGGTCTAGATATTAATCTCCTATTAGATGTGATTAATAAAAACTTTCTCCTATTCTGTAGGTATCATTTCAATCTGATTATTTCCTTTGCTCTATGAGTTATTAATTTTATGTAAAGTTATTTGTCAGTTCCTAGAATTATTTCCTGTGATGCTGTAGCCATTTTCAAAATGTCTGCTCCTGTGTCAGTATTTTGACGTTCTTTGCTGACTTTCATCTAGCAGTTTTTAGAGTTATTTTATTTTTTATATTAATTATATTTTATTTGTTTTGTATCCCAGCTGTAGCCCTCTCTCTCGTTCCCTCTCAATCCCATGCTTCCTCCTTCATCTAGTCGCATGCTCCTCTCTTAAGTCCACTGATAGTGGAGGTCCTCCTACCCTTCCATATGACCCTAGCTTATCAGGTCTCATCAGGACTGGCTGCAATATCCTCCTCTGTGACCTAGCAAGGCTTCTTCTTCCTTGGAGGCTGGGGGAGGTCAAAGAGCCAGCCACTGAGTTCATGTGAGAGACAGTCCCTGTTCCCTTAGTAGGGAAAGCCACTTGGATACTGAGCTTCCATGGGCTACGTCTAAGCAGGGTTCTACGTTATACTGATGCATGGTCCTTGGTTTTAGAATCAGTCTCAGAAAAGACGCCTGTGCCCAGATATATTTGGTCCGTGTGACACTCCTGTCCTCTCCAGGTCTTACTAACCCCCTTCTTTCATATGATTCCCTGTACTCTACCCAAGGTTTGGTTATGAGTCTCAACATCTGCTTTGCTGGTGGGAATGTAAACTTGTACAACCACTTTGGAAATCAATCTGGCACTTTCTCAGACAATTAGGAATAGTGTTTCCTCTAGATCCAGCTATACCACTCCTAGGCATATATCCAAAATATGCTCAAGTACACAACAAGGACATTTGTTCAACCATGTTTGTAGCAGCTTTATTTATAATAGCCAGAGCCTAGAAACAACCCAGATGTCCCTCAACGGAGGAATGGATACAGAAATTGTGGAACATTTACACAATGGAATATTACTCAGTAATTAAAAACAAGGAAATCATGAAATTTTCAGGCAAATGGTGGGATCTAGAAAATATCACCTTGAACAAGTTATTCAGCAGCAGAAAGACACATATGGAATATACTCACTTATAAATGGATACTACACCTATAAAATAGGATAAATATACTGAAATCTGTACAGCTAAAGAAGCTAAACAAGGAGGAAGACCCAGGGTAAGATGATCAGTCCTCACTTAGAAAGACAAATGGATGGACATTGGAAGTAGGAGACAGGAGCCTACCATAGAGCCTAGCAGTCTATCAAAGCAGATGCTGAGTTTCAGAGTTTTTGATACTATGTTTGGGTATTTGTCCTGTTTTTAATTGACTCTTGGGTAGAATGACAGAAATGGACCTAGTTTCTTTTCTTTTTTTTTTTTTTTTTTTTTGCATACTTACATCTAGCTTTTCTAGCACCATTTGTTGAAGACACTAACTTTTTTCCAACATAGGTTTTGGCAATTTGTCAAGAATTAGTTTAGCAAAATGGATTTCTATATTCTCTATTCTATTTGTTGGTCTACATATCTGTTTCTATATCAATACTGTCCTGTTTGTGTTGATAGTATTGTTTACTACAGCTTTGTAGAAAATTTGAGATCAGTTATTATAAAGCCAACATCACTCTTTTTGCTTAGAATTGTTTTGCTATTTAAGAGCCTTTATGCTTAAATATGAATGCTAGGATTTTTTTTAATTCTACCACAAAGATAATTGAAATTTTCGAGGGTATTTTACTGAATCTGTAAATCCAAAATCTATATTTTGGAACATAGCCATTTTGAAAACATTAATTCTGCCAACCATGGCCATAAGACATCTTCCAATATTCAAGAGTCCTCAACAGTTTTCTTCAATATTTTAAAACTTTAATTATTGGTGTCTTTCATTTCCTTAAGTTTATTTTGAGATATTGTAAAGCCATTGTATATGAAATATTTTTCCTAATTGCCTATTTAGCCAAGATCATTATTGCTATATATAATAGTATGTTGAGTTTTATATCCTGATATTTTGCTGAAAGTTTTTATCAAGTTGAGTTTTCTGGTTGAGTTTTTACAGTTTTTTAAAGTACAAAATCATGTCGCATATGAATAGAGACGATTCCACTTCTTCCATTCCTATTTGTATCTCTTTTATTATTTTCTCTTGTTGCTCTACCTTCTAGCACTGTATTAAATAAGAAAGCAAACTTATTCCTACTTAGAAGAAATAGGGTAATTTTTCTCCATGGGTTTGATTTATATAACCTTTATTATACTGAGAGATGTTCATTTTATTCATAATTTCTCTCTTTAGAGCTTTTATCATAAAGGAATGTTGAACTTTCCCAAGGGCATTTTCTGCATCTATTTGTGTCATAGACTGTTTTGCATTTAGTGAGCTGCATATATTGAGCCATCTTTGCATCCCTTAAATGAAACCAACATGGCCATGGTTGTATGATTTTCTTATGTTCATGGATTTTCCTTGAATAAATTTTACTGAGAAATTTTGCATTTTTGTGTCATCAGAGGTTGGTCTTTAGTTTGTACTATGTACTTCTCCAGTTGGGTATCAGAAAGTGTTAGCTCCAAAAGCAAGATGGGTAGTCTTCCTTCTCCCTATGGGATAGTTTGAGAAATATTTGTGTGATCTGTTAACTTCTTTTTTTTTTTTTTTTTAACTTTAGGAAACTTACTAGTAAATCTGGCCTGTCCTAAGCAATTCATTACTGGGAGATTCTCTATTGCCATTTCAACCATGTTACTTTCTATTTAAATTTTACACCCTCTTAATCTTTTATAGGACATGTGTTTATGGGAACTTATCCTATTCTGGTTTTGCTCAAATATAAGTTTTAAGGTTCTCTGATTTTCCTCTGGATTGCTTTTGGTATCTCTTATAGTGTGCCTCCTTTACCTCTAGCTTTATTAGTTTAGGTATTCTCTCTCTTCCTATTGATTACATTGGCTATGGGTTTTAAAATAGGTAACTCTTTACATTGTTTATTCTATATTTTGTTTATTTAGTCTCGCTGTATTGTTTAATACCTTGATATTTAATAGTTCTTACCATCTACAGCTTTGGGGTTCTATTTGTTCTTGTGTCTTTGAAAGCTTGAATTACATAAATAAGTTATTTACTTTATATTTATTTGTAAATTAATCATTCACAGCTGTAAGCTCTCCTCTTTCCTCTGGTGAATATATTTTAATATTCATCTGACTCTAGGCTTTTTTTTATTTCCCCAATAATCCTCTGGTCATTCAAACATATATTGTTCAGTCTCTATGCATTTGTGTACTTGGTGTGATTTCTCTTACTATTGATTTCTACTTTTATTCTAGCATTGTATATTATTACAGAAGATATAATTTCATTTATTTTTATACTTGTTAAGACCATCTAGAATGTGGTTTGCTTCATAAAATGTTCTAGGACTAATTGAAAAATATCTACCTGCAAGCTTAGCAAAGTAGGGTCAAGGATTGGCACTCTCCCATAGGCCAGGCATTGGTTGGGCGTTCCCTCAATCTCTCCTCTGTCTTTATCCCTACACATAGGCAGGGTAAGTTTTATGTTGAAGTTTTTGTGGGTAGGTTGATGTTCTCCCTTTCCTGGGAGACTAATCAAGTTAGTGGGTGTCCTCTTCAGTCTGTATGACCTCTGCTACTAGAAGTCACTGCTTGAATCCAGGGGCCTACCCTCACTTAGGTCTCCAGCTTGTCACAGAGATTTCTTAGTTTCTCTTTTCTCTATAGTACTTCTGTCCCTCTTGCCCTTTGATCTCACCCTCTTTAACTCTCTGCATCCCATCTCCTACCTTGTTCCCTCTCTTTAGCCACTACCTCTGTCTATTCTATTTCCCTTTCCAAGTGATATTTATGCATCTTCCATTGGGTCCTCCTTGCTATTTATCATCTTTGGGTCTGTGCCTTGTGGCATGCTTATCTTGTACTATATGGCTAAAATCCCCTTATAAGTGAATAAATGCCTGACAGAGTTGTCCTCTGAGAGACTCTAACCAGCATCACCTCAAATAAGATGCTGAGATTCACAGCCAAACACTGTGTGATGCTTGGGGAATCATGTGGAAAAGTGGGAGGAACGAGAGAAGGACCTGGAGGTGACAAGAGCTCTACAAGAAGACTAACACAGCCAACTAACCAAGACCTAGAGGGGCTAGCTGAGATTGAAGCATCAATCAAGGACCATGCATGAACTGGATGTAGGCCCCCTAAAAAGATGTAACAGATGGTCAGCTTAGGCTTCATGTGGGTGCTCTATTGAAAGAAGTGGGGACTGAATGAGACAGGTACTCACTGGCCAGCTTTTTGATCACTTATCCCTGGCAGGACTGCTTACCAGGCCACAGGAGAAGAGAATATGCTCAGTTCTAATGCAACTTGATGGGCTGGGGTGGATGGGAAAGGGAGCTCCCTTTTCTAGGACTAGGTAAGAGTGGAGGAGGAGGTAAGAAGAGTGGGACTGGGAGGGGAGGGGAGGAGGGATAGAGCTACAGTCAGTATGCAAAGTGAATTAAAAAATAAATTTAAAAAGAAAAGTATCTATTCTAAGGAATATTCTGTAGATATCCGTCAAGTCCATTTAATCTACAGTGTAGTTTAACACTGAAATTTCTTCATGAATTTAGTTTGTATAATGTATCTAAAAATGGAAGTGAGGCATTGTTTTTGTTCCATTGGAATTTATATGATTTTTTTGCCTCTTTTTGTCATTTTTAAAATGTTAAATTAATTACAGTTTATTCAATTTGTATCCCAGCTGTAGCCTCCTCCCTTATTCCCTCCCAATCCCATCTTCTCTCCCTTGTCTCCTCCTATGCCCCTCCCCAAGTCCACTGATAGGGGAGGTCCTCCTCCCCTTCCTTCTGTCCCTAGCCTATCAGGTCTTATCATGACTGGCTGCATTGTCTTCCTCCATAGCCTGGTAAGGCTGCTTCCCCATGGCGGGGGGGGGGGGGGGGGGGTGATCAAAGAGCCAGCCACTGAGTTCATGTCAGAGACAGTCCCTGTTCCCTGATCCTGAGCCGTGGGCTACATCTGTGCAGGGGTTCTATGTTATCTCCATGTAGGCTCTTTTTATGAAGTTACACTTCCAACTGTTTGGTTCAGATGCCATGAATACCAAAAAACAAAAAGAAATATCCCAATCTTATAAAGTTTATATTCTACTTTAGAGAGACAGAAGACCAAAATATAAATAAATAAGTAAACTATATGTTTCGAATTCAACATAAAATGGCTATCACAGGTTCATGTGCCTAACCCATTTTCTCTATTACCTACTACTTTAGGAAGTTATAAAGAGTTTATGACAAGAGGCCAAGTAAGAGAAAACAGGTCACTTATGGCAAATTTTGAAGGTTACACTTGAGCCTTAGCCCTTCCTAGGTCTCTGCCTCATGCCTGCCTCCTCCTCCATGTGCTTCCATAGCCATCGTGTTGTATGCCACAAAAGGGGGGAGCAACATTGCCAGGCCACAGAGGATGACAATGCAGCCAGTCCTGATGAGACCTGATATACTATGGTCAGATGGAAGGGGAGGAGGACCTCCCCTATCAGTGGACTTGAAGAGGGGAATGGGAGGAGATGAGGGAGGGAGGGTGGGATTGGGAGGAAGTGAGGGAGGGGGTTACAGCTGGGATGCAAAGTGAATAAACTGTAATTAATATAAAAAATAAAAATTAAAATTAAAAAAGGCCCCAAAACAAATAGACACGAAATCTTGGACTTAAGCTTCAGTAACCATAAGCTACTCCTTTAAGGTTTTATATGAAGGATTAGGTCATAGCTATGATTTACAATAACAAAAATAACTAACATGTAAAAAAAACATGTATGTCAATGAAGAAACACAAGAGAAGACTATGAGGAAACATCAAGGTTGAAGGGCTGAGATTTCATTCAGGCATATACAAAGAACCTCTGTTACATCCCACTAGAGCAAAAATCTGAATAAAATAATGGGAAAAAATGCTTCCTAAAAGAACACTTTAGTAGTTAACCTCAGTTCTCACATTTTATCACTTGTAATGACTGATGGATTTCCTATCCCCCATCCTACACCTGTTTACAAAATTATTTACTTTCCTCTCTAGGTTTCTTCAAGTTTCAGCACTAACCACTGGTAATCTATTAGGCTTTGGTAACTCTAACCTGTAAGGTGTATATTTTATATCTATTTTAAAGATATGCTACACCTCTGTGTTCAAATGACCCATCTGAGCTACAACAATACATAACAGGCCTAGGATTTTTCCATTCTACACTACATTTAACTATCCTACTCTAATTTTACTTTGTGGCAGACAAAAATGGCACAAAAGGGGGAGATTTCCCCTTATTCAAAGAGCACAGGCTTCTATGAAAGAAAATATTTTAAAGTAAACAATAATTTCCCAAAATAAAATACAAAACTAGAAAGTAAATTGCATAGGTATATTTTCAATGCCTAACAATGTCTAATGACTTTAGACTAAACTGTGGAACATAAAATCAGCAGGGAATAAAATATTCTGTTACAAATGTTGCAACACTTTTACATAATTATGGTTATTTTTAAACTCTTAGACCTCTTCCCCTCTCCTCCTTGCAAAAAAAAATTCTGAGCAGCCTTTTAGTCTGCACATGCAAGCTTTATTTTGAAATGTTAAATGCTGATCAAATACACAATTCACTTACCATCATGCCATAAAATAACTGAGCGTGACCTTGCTCAGTAAACTGCTAGGCTAGCAACACTTAGAAGATGCTGATGTTAACTATGACAGTTAAAACAGAGCTTCTCTTAAGGCTCAGCAAACTTCTTATGTCAACTTCTAGGGCTCAGGGCCATGAGAAGCAACGGGTACTAAGTCACTTGAAAGCCCATGCCCACCATTTACAAGATGAAGAAATTATTGATAAAAGTTTTTCCAATCCACATTCAGGAATGAGTAAAAAAGATCACAGATAATTCTAGGTAGTATCAACAAAAGAAAATCCGTTACAAAGTTGTTTGTTGAGATCCTCAAAGGGCTAACCTTGTAGTGGTAAGAGGGAAGAAGAGGTGAGAGGAGGGCAACAACAGTGACCAACGAGGAGCTTGGGCAAACCAACCAACAACATTGAGAGCCGCCAAAAGGGCTTCTCTAACAAAGTCACGAAGATACATATTGCCATTACTGGAGATGGATTAAAAACTCAATGCTTTCTCCATCAAATTCTAACACAATTATTCACAGAAATTAAAATAAGGAAACATACACACACAAAAAAGCTAAAAACAATCCTGAATTATAATAAAAGGACTGTTAGAGGTATCAAAGCCTAGATTTCATGTTGTATTATAAAGCTATAATATTTTAAATAACATAGTATTAGCATAAAAACAGACACACTGATGAATGCAATAGAACTGAGAATATGGACATAATTCCACAATCATGGATACATGACTTTTTACAAAGAGAAAAGACATAATCTTCAACAAATGGTGCTGGTCAATTGGATTGTTGCATGTAAGAAGAATGAAAATAGATCCATATTTTTAACCCTATAAGAAACTCAACACCAATAGATAAAGGACCTCAATGTAAGGCCAGATTCTCTACATAGGTGAGAAAATAAGGTGAAGATATAAACTCATTGGCACAGGACAAACAGGAGGCCAATATCACAGACATTAGAAGTTAATAAATAGAACTTCATGAAGCTACAAAGCTTCTGTACAGTGAAGTATACCATCATTCAGGCAAAGCAGCAACCTGCAGAATGGGGAAAATATCTTTACCAACTATACATTTGGCAGGATTTTTAAGAAATTAATTATAAAATAAGATTTTTCACTTAACTTAGGTGGCATTGTGAAGGATGCAACAGAAAAAAAGTTAGGCTAAATCTAAGAGGATAATTACCAAGATGCTGCACAAGTAAAGAGAAATCACTTGTAGGTACAAGATAGAGAAGGTTTGATCAGTTATAATCAGTCATTTAGTTCCAAGCAAAAAGAAATAAGAAGGGACTGTCTAGCACTTCCTCCTCTGACCATCACAGTGGAAAAACGAGTGGGGGCAAGAGCGTAAGACATTGGTGAGGCCCAGACACTGGGTTACAAATTGTGCAGCCATAAAATTAAGGCAGGAAAGTGCCAGAGGGCTGTGATACAGAGCTAGGCATTAAAGAAGAAACCAACCAGATACACACACACACACACACACATAAATGAGTTCATGATATGGATATGTGAATGGCACCAATATGATATTTCTTTAATAAGTAATATGACGCATTTCTTTGGAAAACCAGTAAGAATAGAGATTAAAGGAAAGTAAAGGGAAGTTCATTTAATCAAAATTATTGAAGTGTTTTTTTCGAAATATTTTCTATTTCTAAGTTATTTGCAATTTTCCATTCCCTGAGAACCCTTCTCCAGCATTTGTATTCTGTATTATCATAGCGTATTATCAGAGAGCATGAGAGCCAAGGTAATGCTTACCACATAATGTAGTTAATTGTTTTTTTAAGAAAAAACTTTTATTTTTTATTTCTATTATTATTATTTATTCCAACTTATACATTTTGTATCCTGGCTGTAGCCTCTCTCTTGTCACCTCCAATTCCTACTCTTCCTCCCTCTTCTACTCCCTCCCCTCATCTACTGAAGGAGAGGTCCTCCTCCCCTTCCATCTGACCCTAGCCTATCAGGTCTCATCAGGACTGGCTTCACTGTCTTTCTCTGTGGCCTGGTAAAGCTGCACACTACAGGGGAAGGTGATCAAAGAGCCAGCCACTGAGTTCATGTCACAGACATCCCTTGATCCTCTTACTAGGGTACCCACTTGGAGCTGCCATGGGCTACATCTGAGCAAGGGTTCTAGGTCCTCTCCATGCATGGTCCTTGGTTGGAGTGTTGGTCTCTGTAAAGATCTCTGGGCCCAAATTTTTTGGTTCCGTTGTTTGTTTTCCTTTTGGAGTTTCCGTCTCCTCCACTGCTGGTGCAAATGTAAACTTATACAACTACTTTGGAAATCAGTCTGGTGCTTTCTCAGAAAATTAGGAATAGTGCTTCCTCAAGATCCAGCTATACCACTCCTAGGCATATATCCAAAAGATGCTCAACCACTCAACAAGGACATTTACTCAACCATGTCCGTAGCAGCTTTATTCGTAATAGCCCAAATCTGGAAGCAGCCAAGATGTCCCTCAGCTTAGGAATGGATACAGAAATTGTGGTTCATTTACACAATGGAATACTACTCAGCTACTAAAAACAAGGAAATCATGAAATTTGCACACAAATGGTGGGAACTAGAAAAGATCATCCTGAGTGAGGTAACTCAGAAGAAGAAACACACATGGTATATACTCACTTATAAGCGAGATAATATAGGATAAACCTAAAATCTGTAAACCTAAAGAAGCTAAGCAAAAAGGAGGACCTTAGGGAAGTTTCCCAATCCTCATTCAGAAAGGCAAATGGTCTAGACTTCGGAAGCTATTTTTTTTTAACCAATCCATAATTGCTTAGCTGATTCATTGTTTGAACAAAGCACAGAGGTTCACACCTACACTGCCACTATATAGAATACAGGAGATTGAGTGCTAATTGGCAGACTAATAAAGATTTAGGAAACAGGGTTCCATCATACTCCTTTAAAAAAATCTATACTGCCATGGTCAGAATTACAACACCTTTAAAATTCCAAAAATCCTGGCAGAGGTACCATCCATAGCAAAGGAGCTATTGGCATTTGATTGCTGCTAGGAGAAGGAAGGTCAGTTGTTCAGTGGAGTGTTGCTTGGCATATAAACTACATTCCAGGGCAGGACCACAGTCTTCCAGTACAAACCGGAATTGATGGGGAGGTGGGTGATGGGGAAGAAAGAGAGAAAATACAAAGGGGGGAAGAGAGAGAGAATACACACACAGAGAGTGTGTTAAGTAAATGAGTGAGGGCTTGGATAAATCTTAGAAGAGTTAGGGTGTGAATATAATAAAAAATATACTACAAAAATCTCAATAAATTAAAATATTATTTAAATAATAATTAAAAACCCTCCCTCTGTAAAAAAAAAAATACTGATCTTATTTCTGTGGGGATAAGTAGTAGAAGGAATAGTATCTTCTAACACTATGAATGCTAACTAGTAGGGATTAAGTTTCCAGGTCTATACCACCTTAATTTCTTCATGTTATAGGATTCAAGTAGGTTGTGTCCTCAACAATAAGGTCTTAACATCAAGTTTTGGCAGTTAACCAAGACCAGTGGTGATATTCTATAAGTTTTGGAATTCTCTGAGCCCCTACTGATCAATAACTCCAAAAAGAGATAACCAGTTCCTGGAGTTTAAGTTTGATAGTGTTTGGTGTCTAGGAAGGACATTGTCTCCCCATTACAACATAACTTCACAAAAACATATATTAAAGGATTCTACAATAGTAGGTTCTATACTACTTTTTCAAAGGTCTTCTGTTAGTTACCTATCCTCTCCCTTACCATCCATTCTCCACCCCATCTAATTCTCGCTCCAGCACTCCCTTTTACATTCTATACTACCAGTGTGCAATCTCCCCTCTCTTTAAAGACTCCTCCATGACTCCTCCTGAGTTTCCTGACTTCGATGAATATTTCAATTTAAGTACATATATGTAAAGATTGATGTGACATTTGTCTTTCTAAGTCTGGGTTTCCACACTAATAATGATTATTTATAGTACCACAATTTACCTGCAAATTTTATAATTTCATTATTTTGAACATCTGAATAACATTCTAACATCTAAATATACCATGTTTTCATTATCTACTCATCTCTTTATAGACATTCATTTCCTATTTGTTGTGAGTAGAAAGGCAATAAACTTGGATGAGCACATATAGATACAGAGTCCTTTGGAGCTATGTCTAAGAGTGGTACAGCTAAATGGTATGATAGATCTATTTGCAACATTTTGAAGAATGCTCACACTGATTTCCATAGTGGCTACATCTGTTTGCAATCCCACGAACAGTGATTAAGTGTTCTCTTTTCCCAAATCCATGCCAGAATTTGTTCTCATTTCTTTATATTAGACATTATGACTTAGATAAGATGAAATCTTAAAGTAAAATGAAACTGTATCTTTAGCTTTCACATTGCACGTAATTCAACTACATATGCAGCAAAGACCTCTAACGAGATGTAAGATATCCTGAATCTGGTAGAGGGAAAGTGTTAATACATTTCAATTTAGAAGCACAGAAAGACTCCAAACAAAAGCCCCAGAAGTGCAGGCATAAGACCAGTAGTTGATGAATGGGACCTTATGAAACAGCAAAGGACACTATCATTTAAGTGAAGAGGCAGCCTACAAAACATGGGGGGAAAAAACTTTAGTAGCTTATACATCTGACCAAAGTTTAGTGTATTGAATATAGAAGTGATGCAATTATATTGTAATCTTTTAAAAAGAACACAAAATACTTAAACATCTAGATATTTTTAAAAGGTAAGTATACCCATTCATTTTTTAAGTCTTTTGGAAGAATAGTCCCCATTTTTAAATAAATAAATCAAGTAATCCCTAAAATAAAGTACTCAAGCTAAGTAGGACACGAATCCAGGTCGCCATGTTCCAAACTTAATGCTCTCATTGCATATAAAGTTAACTCTTGAAGCCATAAGGAACATTATTAAGTAATACTCCAAATATTTCTATAAGTTTGATAGTTCTTAAAAATCAAGACAAGCAGAGCATTATATTTCCTAAATGTATATAGCATGACATAGAAAGGTCATACAGTATGCTCAAAATAGCATGAATTGCCCCAAATAGGATTCTCTTCTACTTTAGTATCGATATTATTTACTTAAAATTTGTGTCTTTCTTCTACAAAAAGTCATATGCTGAAAAGTAACAGTACCAGAGCACAAGGTCTTTAAGAAACTATTAGGCTATAAAGTGAAGTACTTATGAGCAAAATTAGTGCTCATATTCAAGGTACCTCTTAGAGCCCTGTTGTCCTCTTTGTTCCTTATGAGGGTATGTTGAAAACACTGAAGAACTAAAACTGAGGCCTTCAGCAGACTTTGAATATGCCAGAAACTCAACCTTAGATTTTCTAAGATTGTAAGAAAAATGTTTATTTAATACACATAATCTATGGTATTAGTATTCTAAAAATCCAAACCACTAATATTCTTATAATATAAACATGTGTTCTCTTGTATGTCTCACCTGCTGAAATGTGAACACTATTTTTGCCCACAGCGTGCTTAATATTAATACATATTGAGCAGTTGTAATTATTGATTTACATAAGTGGTTTTCAAGATAACTCACAAAAACAAATTCTGTTTCAACTTGCTCACTGTAACACTCACATTTGTATTCCAATGGTATTGTATATCAAGTCCAATTGCCCCAAAAAAACAAATTGTGAAGAATTAGAGGAATAGTGGTGGCACAAACCTTTAATCCCAGCACTTGAAAGGCGGAGGCCTCTCTGTGTGTTTAGAGGCCAGCATGGTCTACAGAGTGAGTTTTAGGAAAGCTAGGGCTACACAGAGAAACCCTATCTCTCGGAAAAAGACTTTTAAAAATTGTGACAAGCTTGCTAATGTTTCTTCTTTCTATTTTGAGGAATGGTTTGAAGAGTATTGGTGTTAGCTCTTCTTTGAAGGTCTGGTAGAATTCTGCACTGAAACCATCTGGCCCTGGGCTTTTTTTTTTTTTTTTTTTTATGGGAGAGTTTTGATGACAGCTTCTATTTCCTGAGGGGATATAGGACTATTCAATTTATTTACCTAATTTTGATTCAGCTTTGATAAGTGGAATCTATCAAGAAAATTGTTCATTTCATTTAGATTTTCAAGTGTTGTAGAGTATAGTCTTTTGAAGTAAGACCTAATGATTGTTTGGATTTCTTCAGTGTTTATCAATATGTTTGCCATTTCATTTTTGATTTTGTGGATTTCCATAGTGTCTTTCTGCCTTTTAGTTAGTTTGTCTAAGGGTTTGTCTATCTTGTTGATTTTTTCAAAGATTCAGCTCTTCGTTTCATTGATTCTTTGTGTATAGTTTATTGATTTCAGCTCTGAGTTTGATTATTTCCAGCTGTCTACTCCTCTTAGGTGTGTCTTCTTTTTTTCCCTAGTGCTTTCAATTATTCTGATAAGTTGCTTGTATGAGATGTTTCAAATTTCTTTATGAGGGCACTTAGTGCAAAGAACTTTCCTCTTAAGTACTGCTTTCACTGTATCTCATAAGTTTGGGTATGTTGTGCCTCCTTCATTTTCATTGAATTCTAGGAAGTCTTTAATTTCTTTATTTCTTCCCTCACCCAGCTGTCATTGAGTAGAGAATAGTTCAGTTCCCATGCATTTGTAGGCTCTTTGCTATTTCTATTGTTATGGAGGTCCAGCTTTAGTCCATGGTGGTCTGACATGATATAAGGGATTATTTCAATCTTCTTGTATCTGTTGCGACTTGCTTTGTGCCCAACTATACGGTCTGTTTTAGAGAAGGTTCTGTGAAGTGCTGAGAAAAAGATATATTCTTTTGTGTTTGCATGAAAAGTTCTGTAGATGTCTGTTAGTATCATTGTTTCTTTGTTTTGTTACTGTTTCATTGACCTTGTCCTTTGGTAAGAGTGGGGAGTTGTAGTCTCCTACTATTAATGTGTGGTTTAAGCTTTATTAGTGTTTCTTTCACAAATGTGGGTACATTGTATTTGGGGCATATATGTTCAGAATTGAGATGTATTCTTGATGTAATTTTCCTTTGACGAGTATGAAGTGTCCTTCCTCATCGCTTTTGATTAATTTTGATTGAAAGTCTATTTTATTAGATATTAGAATGGCTTCTCCTGCTTGCTTCTTGGGTCTGTTTGCTTAGAAACCTTTTTCAGCCCTTTACTCTTAGGTAATGATTATCTTTGTGGCTGAGGTGTGTTTCTTGTATGCAGAAGAATGTTGGGCCCTGTTTACATATCTATTCTGTTAGTAGAAGCCTACCATAGAGGTCATCTGAAAGACTCCACCCAACATCGGATCAAAGTAGACACTGAAACTCACAGCCAAAGTTTGGGCAGAATACAGGTAGTCTTATGGAAGAAGGGGGTGGAACAGAAGGAGCCAGAGGGGACAGGAGCACCATAAGGAGACCAACAAGCTAAAAAACCTGAGCCCAGGATGTGCTGCAGAGACTAATGCACCAACCAAGGACTATGCATGGAGAGTACCTAGACCCCCTGTTCAGATGTAGCCCATTGGCAGCTCAGTCTCTATATGGGTTCCCAAGTAAGGGGAGAAGAGACAGTTTCTGAATATGAACTCAGTTGCCTGTTTTTGACCACTTCTACCTGGTGGAGCAACCTAGCTAGCCCACAGAGAAAGAGGATCCAGGCAGTCTTGATGAGACTTGATAAGCTACGATCATATGGCAGGGGGAGAACTCCTCCTTTTAGTGGACTAGGGGAAGGGGAGAAGAAGAAAGGAGGATGTGACCAGGAGGAGATGAGGAAAGGGGCTACAATCAGGATATAAAATAAATAAGTTGTAGTAAATAAATAAAAAATGAAAAAAATGGGAAGAATTGAAGCCATAGAGATAACTACATACACAGCTCTCTGGTACTGGTATTTAATAACAAGTGTTAAGACATGTGAAAACTATGTCTTCTCATATCCCTAAATCCCAGATTTTTAATCATCTCCAGCTAAATGTTTTCTGTTCTGAGGTCCTAAACACTTTGAAGCAAAGACAAGATGTATTCTTCTATGCTCTATATGAGCACCAGACCCATCAAACATAATAATACAATAAAATTATGATGTTAGGTCACTGTTTTCTTTGTAAATATTTATTACTTTTATTTTATGTGTGTGGGTGTTTTGCCTGCATGTATGTCTGTGCACCACACATGTACCTGGTGCCTGATACGGGCAAAATAGGGCATGAGATCCTTGGAAAATGGATTTAGAAGTATCTGGGAACCACAATGTGAGTTCTGGGAATTGAATCCTGGTCCTCTAGAAAAGCAACCAGTGCTCTTAACTGAAAAGCCTTCTTTTCAGTACCATGAATCACTATTTTATTAACTAGTGTGTTATTCAAAATAGGAACTGAAATACTTCTATACCATTAATTTGAGTAAGGTTTTGGAATAAACAAGGCAGGACCCTGCTACATAAGAAAATAGCTTAAAATACTCAAAAATTTCAAATTTTGGTCAAAATAATCTGTAGGCTCTGACCACCAATTAGTAACAGTAGAAAAAAAGAAAATGTATAACAGTAAATAGATTCTGAAGGTACTAGACTGGGAGAGAAGTGTAACATCTGATAAGTGATCACTGATAAGAACTAAAGATTTAACTTCTACAATGGTTCCTTGGAGACTTATTAAGTACCACAATTAGGTGGAGAGGAGTTAAGAACTATCAGAATAGTAATGTTCAAATGGAATCTATTTTCTCTTTTGAGACTTGTAAACCAGAACTTCATGTAGAACTTCTACTGCCAGCCCTAGTTTACAAAAGACAGATATACATGAATTTCTCAATGGCACTAGTGTCCATTCTGCTGGAATATTTTATATTGCTGTTATAAAAGAAAACTCCTCTGGGCCCTTTTATAGAATATAGCCAAATAATGGGCTTTCTGGTCTCCTGTAATAAATCCATTCTATCTGCAATATAGTTGTCAATAGTCCTTATAATCCCTCGACTTATTTCTGTCTCAACCTTCACTGGCTCACTTTACTCATGTACATGCGTATCTCCAGTCTCTTCTTCAATATAATGACAACAATCGTTGAAATAAAACTCCATCCAACTACTCAGAATGCACTTGAAGAGGTTCTCTTCCTAAATAACGAAGACCTCAGCCACTGAAGAGCATACAATTTTGTGGAAAAAGAAGAACATCTACAGTACTGTAAAACACAAGTTACTCTACACTGCATTGCCTACCAATAATTTAAAAAAAAAAAACATAAACAAACAAAAAAAATAAAACTTGGGAGGGATCCAAGATGGCAGCAACCAGAGCAGCAACAGTATCTGAGAGGCAGAGGATCTGAAACTCTGAAATTGGTGAGTGGAGGGGCAGCTAAAGCCAGAAAATAGACATTGAGGACTCCTGAACAAGAGAGGTCATCACATGAGTTGAGACCTTTAGATTCAGGTCACCCAGGGATTTCTATGGGGATGAAGAGAAGTGAATTTTTGAACCTCTTGCACTTCCCTTTTTCAGGCCCCCCTCCTCAGCAGAGCCAGCTCACAGTGCCAGAGACCCTGAGCTCAGAATTCACTGCCTGGGGACTGAGACAGCAGAGGTGGGGCTCCTAGATCCTCAGCCGCGGTGCCAGCTATACCAGCCTTCAGAGTCCCAGATCCGAGGTACCATCCTTCCAGGTCCAGGGTCTGTGAGCAGCTGTACAGACTCTGCAGGGCCTCCCAGCCAGTGACTGTATGGGTTGCCCAATCCCTCAGTGGCAGACAGCTGGCTGAACAGCCACCAAAGTCCAGCAGACCCACCAAACCAACCAGGTACACCAGGTGCCGGGCAACCTAGGTCTGCAGACCATTGATGTGGCTCCCCAGGACTTCCCAGCAGGCACCTGAACTGGCCTCCCAGTTCTGCAGCAGCAGCAGCTGGACTCCCTAGTTTGGTGGCTGCAGCACCACTGAGTTGATGGAGCTCATTCTCTTGCATTTGACTCAGCAGGTCCAAACCTGAGAGTAGAGAGCTGGGGTACCCCGGTCCTTGCCAATTTGACCTGCCAAATAGTGAGTGTGCCTTCAAGTGCCTGCAGAGTCCCAGATCAAGGGTCCTTCTAAAGTAGCAGCCAGACATCAGATCCCTCCCACCCACACACCCACTGTGGGAAACAGAGGGACAGTGTTCTCAACATTGAAGCCCCTGTTCTGCAGATCTACCAGTGGAGTTCAGGCAAAGAACGCCTGGAGCTCAAACAGAGCAGAATACCAGTAAGCCTATAGGCCACTGAGGTATTCAGGGAATTTGCATGAGCAAATTGCGTCCACAATCATCACCAGCACCTGTGAAACCATCAACACCTGCAACCCCTTCTGAGCATGCAAAGCGGCGCCCCTCGCACACACTCAAGGCTTCTACATTCTCACACACCCTGTCCCTCAAGGCGTACTTCCATGTAAATGCACATCATATGCTTGCTTGCTTTGGTCCTTCTGAGCCCATGGACTTTCCTCCCATAGGTAAAGCTGAAACACGAATGTACACACTGAAACCACTGGACATCTCTCATCTTCCTGAAGAATTCTCCAGATACCAGAGATAGACAGTACCAGTCTGAACTGCAAACTCCAGGAACAAACAGTGAAGGTTATGGAGAAGCAAATGGCCAGAGGTCAGTGAAAGAACACATCCAACAAAAAATCAGGACATTATGGCTTCACAAGCAACCGGCCAAATAAATGGATACTATAATTCATTGGAAATACAGGAAAATGACTTTAAAGCTATGCTTATCCAGTTATTAGAGGCACATAAACAGGAAACAAACAACTCTCTCAGAGAAACAGCCATACAAATAGAGACAGTTAAAAAGAAAATGAACAAATCTCTCAAAGAATTGGCCACACAAATGGAGACAAATACAGAGAAAATGAACAAAGCTCTCAAAGAAACAGGCAAATATAGTCAAAACAAATAGAGGCACAAGTAGAGGCACAATTAGTGCCATATAGAGAGGAAAACAACAAAAAAATAGAGACCATCATAGAGAGATAGGAATCCACATTCAAACAGATGAAGGAAAAGGTGCAAGGCATAAAAACAGAATTAGAATCAATACAGAAAACACAAACAGAGAAAACTCTGGAGCTGGAGAACTTAGGGAAAAGATCAAGAACCACAAAGGTAAGCATCACAAATAGAAGACAATGGATAGAAGACAGAATCTCTGATGCTAAAGATACACTCTCAGAAATTGATACTTCTCTCAAAGAAAAAGTAAAATCAGAAAAGTCATAAACACAAAACATCCAAGAAATCAAGGATGTTATAAAAAGGTAAAATCTAAGAATAATAGGAATTGATGAAAAAGAAGATCTCAGGCTCCAAGGTCCAGAAAATATCTTCAAGAAAATCATAGAAGAAAATTTCCCAACTTAAAGAAAGAGATGTCCTTAAACATACAAGAGGCCTACAGAACACCAAATAGACTAGACCAGAAAAGAAACTACTCACATCACATCATAGTCAAAACAGCTTTATTTGTAATAACCAGAACCTGGAAACAACCCAGATGTCCATCAATGGAGAATGGATACAGAAATTGTGATACAACTATACAATGGAATATTACTCAGCAATAAAAAATAAGGAAATCATGAAATTTGCAGGTAAATGGTGGGACCTGGAAAGGATCATCCTAAGTGAGCTGTCCCAGAAGCAGAAAGACACACATGGTATATACTCACTCATACAGACATGTAATATAGGATAAACCTACTAAAATCTGTACATCTAACGAAACCAATCAAGAGAGAGGACCCTGACTAAAATGCTCAATTCCCATCCCGAACGGCAAAGAGGAAGGACATCAGAAGAAGAAGAAAACAGGAAACAAGCTAGAAACCCGCCACAGAGGGCCTCTGAAAGGCTCTGCCCTGCAGACTAACAAAGCAGATGCTGAGACTTATGGCCAACTGTTGGGAAGAGTGCATGGAATCTTATGTAAGAAATGGGAAATAGTAAGATCTGGAAGAGGACAGGACTCCACAAGGAGAGCAACAGAACCAGAAATTTGAACATAGGGGTCTGCCCATAGACTCATACTCCAACCAAGTACCATGCATGGAGATAACCTAGAATCCATGGGAGTTTAGTGTCCAAGTGGGTTACATAGTAATGGGAAGAGGGACTGCCTCTGACATAATCTGATTGGCCTGCTCTTTGATCACCTCCCCCTGAGGGGGGAGCAGCCTTACCAGGCCACAGAAGATGACCATGCAGCCACTCCTGATGAGATCTGATAGACTAAGATCAAAAGGAAGGAGAGGAGGACCTCCCCTATCAGTGGACTTTGGGTGGGGCATGCGTGAAGAAGGAGGTGAAAGGGTGGGATCGGGAGGGGAGGAGGAAGGGGCTTGTGGAGGAATACAAAGTGAATAAAGTGTAATTAATAAAAGTAAAAAAAAAAACCTTTAAAAACAAGAAAATCATAGAAGGAAAATTTTCCCAACTTAAAGAAAGAGATGTCCATAAACATACAAGAGGCCTACAGAACACAAAATAGACTAGACCAGAAAAGAGGGGAAGGACAGAGAGACGGCCTGCACATTCTGCCACAGGCCACAGCACCTCGGCTCCAACGCACCTTGTGGCCCCTGGCAGAGAAACCCTGGCTCTGGATCTGAGACTGAGGACACTCAACCCTTCCACTGTACTCCCCCGGAACTGGCTGACATATGCGCTAGTGCCAGGCGGATTCTGGCAATGACATCTGGGCCCAGTATCTGGGACTGAGGACACTCAACTCAACCATTTCCAGTACTCTACCAGGACCAGACACCATAAGCCTTCCCTGGTGGAGGGGAAGGACAGAGAGGCAGCACACAGTGCAGGTGGACACCAAGTCCTGCTCCTACAGTGCCACAGAGCTGTTAACCTACACCCACATTTGCTGCAGTAGGATCAAATCAGAGAGTAGAGATGCGTTCCAAATGGTCCTGCAAGAGAGTGAGTGTGCCTTCTAGGGAGTGTTTGCACCAGATCCAGAGCCTCTCTACGCAAGCCACCAGACAACAGATCCCTTACCACCCACACCCCTAGTGTGAGCACCATAGATTCTTGGGATAGTGACCCCAACGCTGAAGCCTCTGCTCTGCAGAACTGCCAGTGAAATTCAGGCAAGGAATTCCTGGATCCCAGGCAGAGCTGCATACCAGTGGCCTGAAGGCCACTGCGATAGTCAGGGAATCCACACATGCACACTGCACCCGCTAAAAGCACCTGCAAAAAGCACCAGCATCACTTTCCTCATTGAGGTAAAGCTAAAACCACAATGCACACTCCCAAACCAGTGAACTTCTCTCATCTTCCTGAAAAAACAGTCCAGAAAACAGAACGAGACCCTCCTAGCTAAAACTACAGACTCCAGGAACAAACAGTGAGGGTCACAGATAAACACATGGCCAGAGGCCAACGTAAAAACATACCTAACAAAAATCAGGACATCATGGCTTCACCAGCAACCCCACAAATCAATGGACATTTCAATTCACTAGATACACAAGAAAACAACTTTAAAACTATGTTTTTCCAGCTATTAGAGGCTCATAAAGAGGAAATGAACAAATCCCTCAGAGGAATGGCCACAGAAATTGAATCAAAAAAGAGGAAATAAACAAATCTCTCAGAGAAATGACCACAAAAATTGAGGCAAAGAAAGAGGAAATGAACAAAGCTCTCAAAGAAATAACTACACAAATGTAGACAAATAAAGAAGAAATAAACAAAGCTCTCAAAGAAATACAGGCAAATATAGCCAAAAAAGTAGAGGTACAATTAGCGATATGTAGAGAGGAAACAGACAAAAAAATAGAAGCCATCATTGAAAAGCAGGACTCTACTTTCAATAAGATGAAGAAAATGGTGCAAGACATGAAAACAGAATTAGAATCAATAAAGAAAACACAAACAGAGAAAAACCTGGAGCTGGAGAACATAAAGAAAAGATCAAGAACTACAAAGGTAAGCATCACCAACAGAATACAAGAGATGGAGAGAATCTCAGGTGCCGAAGAAACACTTGCAGAAATTGATGTCTCTCAAAGAAAAAAAATAAAATCAAAAAAGTTCCAAACACAAAACATCCAAGAACTCAAGGACACCATGAAAAGACAAAATTTAAGAATAATAGGAGTAGATGAAAAAGAAGACACCAGGCTCCAAGGACCAGAAAATATTTTCAAGAAAATTATAGAAGAAAATTTTCCCAACTTAAAGAAAGAGATGTCCATAAACAAACAAGAGGCCTACAGAACACCAAATAGATTAGACAAGAAAAGAAATTCTTTAAGCCACATCATAGTCAAAACACTGAACCTACAGAACAAAGGAAAAAAATTAAAAGCAGCAAGGGAAAAAGGCCAAGTAACATATGAAGGAAGACCTATCAGAATCACACCAGATTTCTCAACAGAAACTATGAAAGCCAGAAGGGCCTGGGCAGAAATCATGCAGACCTTAAGGGACCACAGATGCCAACCCAGACTCCTATACACAGCAAAACTTTCAATCAACATAGATGGAGAATTCAAAATATTCCATGACAAAACCAAACGTAAACAATATCTACACAGCAATACAGCCCTACAGAAGTTACTAGAAGGGAAATTCTAACCCAACAAAAACAACTACATCCAAAGAAACATAGGACATAGATAACTACACAACAACAACAGAAGAATACAAGCAATGAAACACAGCAACACCATCAACCTCACATCAAAAGAAAGTAACATTCATTGGTCACTAGTATCTATCAACATCAATGGACTCAACTCTCCAAAAAAAAGACACAGGCTAACAGAATGGTTGTGGAAACAAGATCCAACATTCTGTTGCATCCAAGAAACATACCTATGGAACAAAGATAAACACTACCTCTGAGTAAAGGGCTGGAAAAATGTTTTTCAAGCAAATGCACCCAGAAAACAAGCTGGAGTAGCTATCCTAATATCTAATAAAATAAGCTTTAAACCAAAATTAGTCAAAAAAGATAAGGAGGGATACTACATTCTCATCAAAAGAAAAATCCACCAAGAGGACATCACAATTTTGAACATCTATGCCCCAAATACAAGAGCACCTACATTTGTAAATGAAACATTCATTACAAAGCTTAAATCACACATTGATCCCAATACCTTAATAGTGGGAGACTTCAACACCCCACTCTCACCAAGGGACAGATCATCTAGTCAGAAAACAAATAGGGAAATAAAGGCACTTACACAGTCCCTAAATCAAATGGACCTAATAGACATCTACAGATCTTTTCACCCAAACTCAAAAGACTATACCTTCTTTTCAGCACCTCATGGAACCTTCTCTGAAATAGACCATATAATTGGTCATAAAGCAAGCCTCAACAGATACAAGAAGATCGAAATAATCCTTTGAATTCTATCCGACCACCATGGACTACAGCTAGACCTCAACAACAATGAAAACAGCAAAAAGCCTACACGCACATGGAAACTGAACAACTTGTTACTCAATGACAGCTGGGTTAAGGAAGAAATAAAGAAAGAAATTAAAGACATCCTAGAATTCAATAAATATGAAGCCACAACACGGATAAACTTATGGGACACATTGAAAGCAATGCTTAGAGGAAAATTCATAGCACTAAGTGCTTTTTGGGAGAAATTTGTAACATCACATACAAACAACTTAATGGCCCAACTGAAAACCCTATAAAAAAAAAAAAAAGGAGCAGATACACCCAAGAGGAGCAGACGGCTGGAAATAATCAAACACAGAGCTGAAATTAATCAATTAGAAACAAATAAAACAATTCAAAGAATCAATGAAACCAAGAGCTGGTTCTTTGAGAAAATCAACAAGATAGACAAACCCTTAGCCAAACTAACTAAAAGGCAGAGAGAATCTATCCTGAACAGTAAAATCAGAAATGAAAAGGGGGACATAACTACAGACCCAAAGGAAATCCAAACAATCATTAGTCATACTACAAAAGCCTATATGCCACAAAATTTGAAAATCTAAAAGAAATGGACAATTTTCTTGATAGATTCCATCTACCAAAATTAAGTCAAGATCAGGTAGAAAGACTAAATAGCTCTATATCCCCCAAGGAACTTGAAGTAGTCATCAACAGTCTCCCCTCAAAAAAAAAAAAAAAAAAAAAAAAAAAACCCTGGGCCAGATGGTTTCAGAACAGAATTCTACCAGACCGTCAAAAAGTTGTAACACCAATAATCCTCAAACAATTCCACAAAATAGAAACAGAAGGAACATTACCAAACTCATTCTATGAAGCCACAATCATTTTGATCCCTAAACCACACAAAGAACCAAAACAAAAAAAAAAAAGAACTTCAGGCTTATCTCTCTTATGAACATTGATGCAAAAATACTCAAAACAATACTGGCAAACCGAATACAAGAACACATCAAAGATATCATTCACCATGACCAAGTAGGCTTCTCATCCCAGGTATGCAAGGTGGTTCAATATATGAAAATCCATCATTGTAATCTACCACATAAACAAACTGAAGGAGAAAAACCACATATCATCTCCTTAGATGCTGAAAAAGCATTTGAAAAAATCAAACACCCATTCATGTTTAAAGTCTTGGAAAGATCAGGAATACAAGGCATGTACCTAAACATAGTAACAGCAATACACAGCCAGTCTATAGCCAACATCAAACTCAATGGAAAGAAACTCAAACCAATCCCACTGAAATAAGGGAAAAGACGAGGCTGCCCACTCTCTCCATATCTCCTCAACATAGTACTTGAAGTTCTAGCTAGAGCAAGAACACAACTAAAGAAGATCAAGGAAATACAAATTGGAATGGAAGAGGTCAAAGTTTCACTATTCGCAGATGATATGATAGTATACATGAGTGACCCCAAAAACTCAACCAGAGAACTCCTTCAGCTGATGAACACCTTCAGCAAAGTGGCAGAATACAAAATGAACTCAAAAATATTAGAGGCCCATCTATAAACCAAAGACAAAAGGGCCAAGAAAGAAATTGGGGAAACAATACCCTTCACAATAGCCACTAATAACATAAAGAAATTGGGGAAACAATACCCTTCACAATAGCCACTAATAACATGAAGAGTTACTCTAACCAAGATAGTGAAAGACCTGTATGAGAAAAACTTCAAGTCTCTGAAGAAAGAAATTGAAGAAGATATCAGAAGATGGAAAGATCTCCCGTGTTCATGGATCGGTAAGCTTAACATAGTGAAAATGGTCATTCTGTCAAAAGTAATCTACAGATTCAATGCAATTCCCATCAAAATACCAACACAAATCTTTATAGACATTGAGAGAAAAAATGTCAAATTAATATGGAGAAACAAAAAACCTAAAATTTCCAAAACAATCCTGTACAACAACAGATCATCTGGAGGCATCTCCATTCCTGATCTCAAGCTGTACTACAGAGCAATAGTAATAAAAACTACATGGTATTGGCATAGAAACATAATAGTGGATCAAAGGAACCAAATAGAAGACCCAGAAATAAACCCACAAACCTATGAATACTTGCTCTTTAACAAAGAAGCCAAAACCATTCAATAGAAACAAGACAGCATCTTCAACAAATGGTGTTGGTCCCTCTAGATGTCTACATGGAGAAAAATGCAAATACATCCATACTTATAACCCTGCACCAAACTATAGTCCAAGTGGATCAAAGATTTCAACAGAAAACCAAATACACTAAATCGGTTAGAAGAAAAAGTGGGCAAGAGCCTGGAACTCATTGCCACAGGAGACAACTTCCTGAATAGGACACCAACAGCACAGTCTATAAGAGGAACAATCGATAAATGAGACCTCATGAAACTGAAAAGCATCTGTAAAGCAAAGGACATAGTCATCAGAACAAAACGACAGCCTACAGACTGGGAAAGGATCTTCACCAACCCTATATCTGACAGAGGCCTAATATCCAGAATATATAAAGAACTAAAGAAGCTGAAAAGCAACAAATCAAGTAAACCAATTAAAAAATTCGGTACAGAACTAAACAGAATTCTCTGCAGAGGTATATAGAATGGCAGTGAAACACTTAAAGAAATGCTCAACATCCCTAGCAATCAGGAAGATGCAAATCAAAATGACCCTAAGATTTCAACTTACAACCATATCAGAATGGCTAAGATCAAAAACTCAAGTGACAACACATGCTGGAGAGGTTGTGGAGAAAGAGTAAGACTCTTCCATTACTGGTGGGAATGTAAACTTGTACAACCACTTTGAAAATCAATCTGGCGCTTTCTCAGACAATTAGGAATAGTGCTTCCTCAAGATCCAGCTACACCACTCCTAGGCATATATCCAAAAGAGGCTCAAGTATACAACAAGAACATTTGTTCAACCATGTTCATAGCAGTTTTATTTGTAATTGCCAGAACCTGAAAACAACCCTATAGAAACTGTGTTACACGTACACAATGGAATACTACTCAGCAATTAAAAACAAGGAAATCATAAAATTTTCAGGTAAATGGTGAGATCTAGAAAAGATCATCCTGAATGAGTTATTACAGAAGTAAAAAGACGCACACAGTATATATTCATTTATAAGTGAATACTAAACCTATAAGGTAGGATAAACATACTAAAATCTGTATAACTAAAGAAGCTAAACAAGAAGGTGGTCCCCAGGGTAAGATGATCAACCCTCACTTAGAAAGACCAATGGGATGGTCATTGGAAATAGAAGAAAACAAGAAACAGGACAGGAGCCTGCCACAGAGGACCTAGCAGTGTATCAAAGCAGATACTGAAACCTCATAACCAAACCCTGGGAAGAGTGCAGGAAATCATATGAAAGAAGGGAAGGTTAGTAAGACATGGAGAGAACATGAGTGCCACAAGGACCAAATATATTTGGGTACAAGGGTCTTGTCTGAGACTGATTCTCCAACTAAGGACCATGCATGGATATAACCTAGAACCCTGCTCAGATGTAGCCCATGGCAGCTCAATCTCCAAGTGGGTACCCTAATAAGGAGAACAGCCAGCAACTGTCTCTGACATGAACTCAGTGGCTGGCTCTTTGACCACTCTTCCCACAAGGGAGGAGCAGCCTTGCTAGGTCATAGAGGAGGACATTGCAGCCAGTCCTGATGAGACTTGATAAACTAGGGTCAGATTGAAGGGAAGGAGGACCTCCCCTATCAGTGGACTTAGAGAGAGACAGGGAGGAGATGAGGAAGGGAGGGCGGGGTTGGGAAGGAATGAGGAAGAGGGCTACAGCTGGGATACAAAGTAAAACTCTAATTAATATAAAAAACTTAAAAAAATTCATGTACTTGAACTTTGGTGAATGAATAGAATTTGAATGTTCTAAGAAAAGAGGTATTTCTGAGAAAGAATAGGTGTATTAGTTTAAATGTATCAATCACGTCACAATGTTTATGTCTACCAAAACATCAAGGTAAGTAAAGTGACTTGAATAGAGGAACCCAGAATACACCTATTCCTTCACAGAAAAGAGCCAAAGTAACAAGTATTATAACTTCATATTGAGACAAATGACTACAGGAGAATGCAAGAGTTCTAGAAATCAATAGCACACAAAATAAAGACCTGATAAACTAAATCAGTTAGAAGAAAAATAGACAGGCAACAATTTTCTGAATAGGACTTCAGTATCTGCAAATTTTATAATAACATTTTTAAGATCTAAATGAGATTCCACTGTATATATGTACCACAATTTCTTTATCCATTTATCAGTTGATGGTCACCTAGGATATTTCCACTTTAATATTTTATCAATAGAACAGCAAAATATCTTTGTAGTTGGACATATAATTCTTTGGGTATATACCCAGAAATGGTATGGCTGGATCATATGGTAGTTCTATTTCTAGCTTTTGAGGAACCTCCATACTTACTTCCATACTGTAGGACCTGAAAGCAACAGACAACCAGGTCTCCAGCTTCTCAGGACCAGAATATAAAGGCACCCATGATTCTGGCTTATATAGGATAGAAAGCTGTACTAGAACTCAAGTCTATTAACCTCAGAGGTCTGTGCCCAAGCTTTGGCTATAGTACACATGGGATCCCTTGAAGACTGGAGGTTTGGTTCCCCAGTCAGTGAAGTCATTGAAAGTTTGGAGTTATGATTTCTGAAGTCACAGTAGTCACAGGAGGGGCTGGATTCCAGAGATTACTTGATCCTGTAGATCTAACCATATCCCCCAGAGAATAGACAGATCTCACTGGGTCACGTTTGTATCCAGGCTCATATAGATATATATGAGCCTGATATATATATATATATATATATATATATATATATATATATATATATATCAAGTGATGATCAAGGTTTTGACTGCATTCAATCATCTTGGTGCTGAGTGTCCAGTTCAGCCCTTGATCCTGTGGTCACCAGGGCCAAGAAAGTATCACTTCAGCAAGCCGTTTGATGATCAGTAGCAAGTCTCATCAGTCCTTCTTGCCAAGATTCTTTGATGAACTTAGAGGCAAAATTTCTCAACAAAATGCTTGCAAACAGAATTCAGAAACACCATAAGATTATACAACAAGAAAGAAACAATGTCTAGTACTGTAAACCTAGCAAGCTACTCAGTGCTAGTGAAGCCACCGTTATTGGAGGAGAACCTACAACCACTAATTTACCAAACCAACAGAATCTTCAATTATAAACATCTATTCTTATACCCACAGATAGTATATCCTACACCTCTGCATAAGAAAATTTTTCTTTGCAATAAACAGAGAATACTACAGAAAACCAAAACCAATAAAACCCAAGTCCCAATAGACACATCCACAAAATACTCCCATACATAAGACTCAGGGAACACTGTGGAAGAGGGACAGAAATATTGTAAGATCCAGAGAATCAGGAGGTTTTCTGTGAGACTGTGTCTCCTGATAATATCAAAAGCTACAAACCAACCAAAGACCCACCATATTAGAGCATATCAACCCCTGACACTATGAATGATACTCTGCTAAGCCTGTAGACAGGAATCTGTCAGAGTTGTCCTCTGAAAGACTCAACCCAGCAGTGCCTGAAAACAAATGCCTAGAGTCACAGCCAAATATTGGGAGATGTATAGGGAGCCTTATGGAAAAGTGGGAGAAAGAGAAAAAGGACCTGGAGGTGGCAGGAGTTCCACAAGAAGACCAAAAGAGACAAACTAACCAGGGCCCAGAGAAGCTTGCTGAGACTGAAGCATCAACCAAGGACCACGCATGAACTGGACCTAGGCCACCTACAAAGATGTAGCAGACGGGCAGGTTAGGCTTCATATGGGCCCTCTAGTAAGGTAAGTGGGGACTGCATCAGACAGGGACTCACCAGCTTTTTTATCACTTACTCCTGGTGAGACTCCCCTCACAGGCTCCAGGGAAAAAGTACATGCTCAGTCCTGATGCAACTTGATGAGCTGGGGTGGATGGGAAAGGGAGCTCCCCTTTTCTGAGGAGGGAGGAGGAAGGAGAGGAGACTGTGAAGGGAGGAAGGATTGGTCTACAAGGATGTAAACTGAATTTAAAAAAAAAAAGCTATACACATAAAGTCTCACTAATATTACTGCCCAAATATAAACTAAAGAGGAACAACACCAATGCACATGCCGAAATGGACAAAGAGAAGCCCGCAAGCCTCAACTCCACACAAAAGACTACAGGCAACTCAGGAAAAGTGGGAGCAGAATATGTGGTCTTAATAGTTCTTTTGGTGCCAAATTGTCAGCCCTGAAAACATACATATAAATAACTATATAGGCACAGGTTATATTTAGGATTATGTCTGTGTATATATACATATACACACATATATACATATATATGTATATATATATATATACACACACACTCACATATATATATGCAATAAGAACTGGGAGAAATGAGGTCATGACACTGAAAGAGAATGAAGATGGATATATGGGAAGGATAATAAGGAGGAAATGAGGGAAGAAAAATTTTAATTATATAATAATATCAAAAATAAATTAGAAAAAGCAGATTGTACATTAAAATCAAGTATGTTTCATCCCAGAAAGGCAAGGTTGGTTCCATGTGTGCAAATCAAAAATATAATACAGCATATAAATCAATTTAAGGACATGACCCACATAATCATTTCAGTTGATGTTGTGAAATCATTTGATAAAGTCTGACATGTCTTCATGATAGAAGTACTGTAAACTTTAGGAATAGATGAAAGATACCTCAAAATAATAAAAGCTATTTACACAAATCTATAGCTAACATTAAATGAAATGAAACTGAGCATTTTCTCTAAAATTAGGACTAGAGAAAGATGTTTACTCTCCCCAGTCTTATTTGATGTAGTGCTCAAAGTCTTAGATACAGCAATTAGAGAAGATAAAATGGATAGAAATGGGAAAGGAAGACGTTAAACTATCCCTCTTTTATTTAAAAGACCCTGTTGGTTCTCAAGAGTGAACCAAAATTGTGACAACGTTGTGTCATATCTCAGGAAGACCTTTAGGAAGACTCACTTTATGTTTATAGGACCTGGTTCATCTATCTCATAGAACTAGACTCCAGAAAGTCCACAACAACATTTTTGTAAGTTTACATAAGATTCCTAAGACCTCATAGCATATATTTTATGTATACATATAAATAACAGACTCTGTCTGCTGTTTCTCCCATGACAGTTAACTTTACATGCTAACCAAATTCAAACAAGTGACTCACAGATTAAGCATGTCTGAGAGGGTGTTTCTGGATATTACAACAGATGTAATTGATACAACCAATTGTCTATATGTTATAAAACAGGTATTAATAATTCTGTAATTATGTTGTCATGTTGGAAAATTTCTTACACTGAACCTTCTGGTAAGGTATTAAAACTTGGATTATACCCAAGGAAAAGACATTTTTTAAAAGAATATGTATTTTATCAGGTTGTAACTAAATAAAAACACTCAACTAGTAAAATAAGGAAATTTTTACTTTCTTAATATTGGTATTATTGAAAACAGCCTTTCAATCCTTGACTAATTTAAAGCAAAAAGATACTTTTTATGAATTAAATGGATACCAGAAAAGGCATAATCACTAGCTTGAGAAATATAGAAAACACTGTTGCTAATTATGTGGACATTAGTCAAGTATGACAAGAAGAACAGCATTGCAATACTGAACAAGTTGGGTTGTGTCCCTTTGAAATTGATATTAAAGCCCATATCTTAGATTATCATTTTACTGGAAGATAAGTCCTTCGTATAAGTACTCAAGTTTGAAATACTTCAAGTATGCATAATACAGTATGATTGGTATCTTTATAAAAAGTGAAATTAGGGACACATGACACACAAACATAAAAAATACCACATTAAGACAAAAGCAAAGACTGAGATATTTCTACAAGACAGTAAATACAAAATTTAATAATGAATTAACAAAAGCTATGGAGAATAACTGAACACATAATTTCACATAACATATGAAAGAAACAATTCTGTGAATGCCTTAATTTCAGGCTACCATCTTGCAAAATCAAGAGACAATGAGTCCTCTTACATAAACCATTCTGTTTACAATGTCTTCTACATCAGTTATATCAAACAAAAACACAGTGGAATTAGAAAATAAAAAAATACTCCATAAACAAATTTCCAGATACTTGTTACCAAAAATCTTCAGGGTACAAAGAACTGTCCTGTAATTTACACTGGAGTATCCATTCAGAGATGAATCAACAAACAGATAAACACAAATACATATACATGTAAAGAAAATTAACTAAACACCAACAAACAAAATAATCCAATTAAAAAGTGGGGTACAGAGCTAAACAGGGAATTCTCAACAGAGGAATATCAAATGGCAGAGAAACACTTAAAAGAAATGTTCAATGTCTTTAGTAATCAGGGAAACACAAATCAAAATGACTCTGAGATTCCATCTCACAACCATCAGAATGGCTAAAATAAAAAACTCAAGTGATCACATGCTAGAGAGGATGTGGACAATGGGAACCCTCCTCCATTGCTGGTGGAAATGTTAACTTGTACAACTACTTTGAAAATCAGTCTGTCACTTTCTCAGAAAACTGGGAATAGTGCTTCGTCAAGATCCAGTTATACCACTCCTGGACATGTAGCTGAAAGATGTTCAAATATACAAGGACATTTGCTCAACTATGTTCATAGCAGCTTTATTCATAATAGCCCAAATCTGGAAAAAACCTAGATGTCCCTCAAACAAAGAATGGATACAGAAATGGTGGTAGACTTACACAATGGAATACTACTCAGCTATTAAAAACAAGGAAACCAGGAAATTTGCAGGTAAATGGCTGGATCTAGAAAAGATCATCCTGAGTGAGGGAACCCAGAAGCAGAGACATGCATGGTATATACTCACTTATAGGTAGTTATTAGCTGTATAATATAGGAAAAACATACTAAAATCTACGGACCTACATAAGCTAAACAACAAGGAGGATCCTAGGGAAGATGCTTCTTTCTCATTCAGAAGGGAAAACAAGATAGACACTCAAAGTGGTAGAACAGAGGGAACAGCATGGGAGCCTACCAAAGATGTCCTCTAAAAGACTCCATCCAGCAGGGTATAGAAGCAGATACAGAGATTCACAGCCAACTTTGGACAGAGCTCAGGGAGTCTTATGGAAGAAGGGGAAAATAAAAGGACCTCGAGGGGAAAGGAGCCACACAAGGAGACCAACAAAGCCAAAAAAATCTGGGCCCAAGGAAAACTGCAGAGACTGATGCATCAGCCAAAGATCATACCTACAGAGGACCTAGAACCCCTGTTCAGATGTAGTCCACAGACATCTCAGTCTCCATGGGGGTTCCCTAGTAAGGGAAGAAGAGACAGTCTCTGATATAAACTTGGGTGCCTCACCTTGATCACTTTCCCCTGGTGGGGCAACCTAGACAGTGCACCGAGGAAAAAGATCCAGGCAGTTCTGATGGGACCTGATAGGCTAGGGTCAGACATCAGGGGAGAAGGACCTCCACTCTCAGTAGACTAGGAGAGGTATACGGGAGGAAGATGGAGGAAGATGGGACTAGGAGGAGATGAGGGGAGAGGGCCACAACTGGGATACAAAAAGAAAAATTGTAAATAATAATAATAAAATAAACTAACAATTATTTATAAATACAATTGTGTTTACATTTCTCATTAAAATTTCAGAATATTCTGAGTATCCACTATATATTATTCAAACTGAAGTTGAAGACACTGAAAGCTAGGAAGATCCAGCTCCTATTCAATGGGAATAGTCAATCATATTTTGATCACCCATTTAGAGTAGACATTCAAAGAAACAAATATAACACTGCCAAGTAGTAGCAGTTTTATTCCAAAGCAGCAATGCTATTATGATATATTTAATCATACAGAGCAGTGAAATTCCAGTATTTCTACACTAATTCACACATCTTAAATTGTGAGAAATTAATTTTTTCTTTGTTTTATAATTGTTATAATTTTATAATTTTGCTTACATGAAAACATACTTTTGTAACAATTATAGATATATTTTATGCTATCATCAATTAATAATTGCTTTTCGAAAAATGCAAAGAAACCTCTTTCCAAAGGACTAAGATCTGTGTCTCAAACTCGTGTTGTATAGAATAGTCATTCAAATAATAAAAATTGCCAAATGATGCCAGTTTTATTCTGAAACAGCAACATAACTACCATATATTTAATAACATAGAGCAATAAAAATCCAATATTTTCAACTTAATGTCAATTCTTTCATAACTAATTTTTCTCCAAAATCATTTCATTATGCTAAAAAAAAAAACTAACCAAAAATGAATCACAATGAATGGTTAGATTGACTCAGATTATGAGAAAACAGCCTTCTCAGACAAACTCAAAGATAAAAGTTTTTAATGAACTTACCACTTTCAAAGCAAGCATCAAAGGTAAGATGTCCTTTCTTGGGTTGTCCAGAGTATCCGTTTGGAAGCACTGTGTATTTGCTCACATTGCCTCCAATGGCTTCCTCATTTCCTGTATCATTGCCTATTCAAGAAAAGACTAATATTAAAAGAAATCTAAGTATATTTTGCAAAAGAAAGCCAATAATATTTAAGTTATTGAATGTAATTTGAGGTTCAGAAAATAAGACTTGAAATTGTACCTCTATCATATACTAATATTGGGCCCTCTATCAATAAGAAATAGGATAGTTAATTCACCGCCCAAGGTTTTTCTGTAGACTTAAAGCTGTCTATCATTACCACTGAAATCTAAAATATTTTCGTCAAACAGGATTAATAACTGTTACTGTAATTCATCATAAATATATGGTGTTTTAATATGAATGAGGCAATTCTTCTATATCACTACAGGGTCTACAGGTTCCATCACCAAAATAATCTGAGAATTTAGAGAAAGTTTGATTTTTCAGAAATTATTTCTAATTAAGACATACAAAATGAAATGTCCATTGCTTGCAACAAGAAACACCCCCCCCAAAAAAAAACCAAAATTATAGCTTTCTCAAATCACCTACTGAACTAAGACTGAAGAACAACCAAATAAATTGATAAATACAAAAATGAGGGCTTGCCAATAAAAGATGAGCTGTAATAACTGAATTTTCTATTACAAGATTATAGGAAGAAGAAAATTTAAATCCCATACAAAACATACATGTTTAAAATTACAGTAACTATGAGACCATAAACTCAGTAGGAGTCACAAAAACACTAGGAATTCACATCTGCTTGAAGATGCTTCCTTAACCCCTATCAGATATTGTGGAGAAAGTTTAGGACCAGAACATTAGTTCAGAAAAATGCCCCTTGTGCTACATGCCTACAGAAGAAGACTGGTTTTTTTTTTAATTCTTTATTAGTAATACTTTATTCACTTTGTATACCCCCTGTGGTTCCCTCCCTCCTCCCATCCCAATCCCTCCCTTCCTCTACCCTCTGCATACATGCCCCTCCCCAAGTCCACTGATAGGGGAGGTCTTCTGTTCCTTCTTTCTGCTCCTAGTCCATTAGGTCTCATCAGGAGTGGCTGCATTGTCTTCTTCTGTGGCCTGATAATGCTGCTTCCCCCTTAGAGGGAGGTAATTAAAGAGCAGGCCAATCAGTTCATGTCAAAGACAGTCCCTGTTCCTATGACAATGGAACCCACTTGGATACTGAACTGCCATGGGCTACATCTGTGTAGGGGGTCTTAGGTTATCTCCATGCATAGTCCTTGGTTGGAGGGTTAGTCTCAGGAAAGACCCCTGTACCCAGATTTTTTGGTTCAGTTGCTCTCCTTGTGGAGTTCCTGTCCTCTCCAGATCTTACTGTTTCCCACTTCTTTCATAAGATTCCCAACTCTGCCCAAAGTTTGCCCATAAGTCTCAGCATCTGCTTTGATAGTCTGCAGGGCAGAGCTTTTCAGAGGTCCTCTGTGTCAGGCTCCTGACTTGTCCCCTCTTTTCTCCTTCTTCTGATGTCCATCCTCTTTGCCTTTCTGGATAGGAATTGAGCATTTTAGCAAGAGTCCTCCTCTTGATTAGTTTCTTTAGGTGTACAGATTTTAGTAGGTTTATCCTATATTATATGTCTATATGAGTGAGTATATACCGTGTGCATATTTTTGCTTCTGGGATAGCTCACTCTGGATGATCTTTTCCAGATTCCATCAGTTACCTGCAAATTTCATGATTTCCTTGTTTTTTTATTGCTGAGTAATATTCCATTGTGTAGATATACCACAATTTGTGCATCCATTCCTCCACTGAGGGGCATCTGGGCTGTTTCCAGCTTCTGGCTATTACAAATAAGGTTGCTACAAACATGGTTGAGCAAATGTCCTTATTGTGTACTTGAGCATGTTTTGGATATATGCCTAGGAGTGGTATGGCTGGATCTTGAGGTAGCGCACTTCCTAGTTGTCTGAGAAAATGCCAGATTGCTTTCCAGAGTGGTTGTACAAGTTTACATTCCTACCAGCAGTGGAGGAGGGTTCCCCTTCCTCCACAACCTCCCCAGCATGTGTTGTCTCTCGAGTTTTTGATCTTAGCCATTCTGATGGGTGTAAGCTGAAATCTTAGGGTCATTTTGATTTGCATTTCCCTGATGGCTAATGAGGTTGAGCATTTCTTTAAGTGTTTCTCTGCCATTCGATATTCTTCTATTGAGAATTTTCTGTTTAGCTCTCTACTCCACTTTTTAATTGGATTACTTGATTTTTTGCCTTTTGTTGGTTGTGCTTTTTCGCTGGCCTCTACCCATCTCTCTGTCTCAGGTGTTGTCTGTTAATTTCTGGTGCCTGCTAGGTCCTGGAGTGGGGAGAATCCACTTGTCGGGGTTCTGAAGTTCTCCTCTGCTTTTTGGGTATGGTCAACTGAGTGGTGGCTCTTCTTGGAGAGGGGGTCGGAAAGATGGAAGCGCTGGGACGACTCTTGTTCTGACCAGCAGCACAGCAGAATCAGTGACCAGCAGTCAGAACTCACTGCCCTAAAACACAAGTGATTGTGTTTCCCAGGTGAGAGGATACCCCACAGTGGGGGATTCAATCAGCTTTAACTCACCCAGCTAAACCATTGAAGAGATCTTGGTTGCACCAGGGTTGCCAGCCCAGAGCCACAGGCCAGTGTGCTCTGATCACTGCTCCAGACTGAACTGTGGGCACCACAACATCAGAGACTCGGGTTCTGTGGGTGCCCAGGAGCCAGCTCAGAGCCAGAGCCGGGGAGGCACAGAGTCCTGCATGCATGCTGCCTGACTCGCTGCCCCAGATAGAACTGTGGGCCCCAGAGCACCAGAGACTGAGTTTCTCTGTCGGGTACAAACCCACAGGGAGGGGAACTGCTGGTCTGATCTCAGAGCACTCAGCTGATACCACCATCCCCCAAATGTCTCAGGAAAAATTACCCAGTTCTGGCAGATGCCCAGGCACCCAACCCCCAGAAAGACAGAAAGGTGGAGCTACATCTGAGCAGGGGTTCTAGGTTATATCCATACATGGTCCTTGGTTGGAGACACAGTCTCACAAAAAAAGACCCCTGTGCCCAGATATATTTGGTTCTTGTGGAGTTCCTGTCTCTCCAGGTCATACTAACTCCCCTTCTTTCATATGATTCCCTGTACTCTGCCAAAAGTTTGGTTAGGAGTCTCAGTATCTGTTTTGATACACTGCTAGGTAGAGACTTTCAGAGGCCCTCTGTGGTACGCTCCTGTCCTGTTACTTGTTTTCTCCTATTTCCAATGTTCATCCCATTTGTCTTTCTAAGTGAGGGTTGATCATTTTACTCATGGTCCTCTTTCTTGTTTATCTTCTGTAGGTGTACAGATTTCAGTATCTAAGTATCCTATGTTATCAGTCTAGTACCCACTTATAAGTGAGTATATACTGTATGTCTTTCTCCTTATGGGATGCCTCACTCAGAATGTTCTTTTCTAGATCCCACCATTTGCCTGCAAATTTCATGATTTCCTTGTTTTTAATTGATGAGTAATATTCCATTATGTAAAAGTAGCCCAATTTCTGCATCCATTCCTCCATTGAGGGACATCTGGGTTGCTTCCAAGTTCTGGCTATTACAAATAAAGGTGCTACAAACATGGTTGAGCAAATGCCCTTGTTATGTACTTGAGCCTCTTTTGGATATACACCTAGAAGTGGTATGGCTGGATCTTGAGGAAGCGCTATTCCTAGTTGTCTGAGAAAGCACCAGATTGCTTTCCAGAGTGGTTGTACAAGTTTGCATTCCCACCAGCAATGGAGGAGGGTTCCCCTTTCTCCACAACCTCTCCAGCATCTGAGGAAAAGCAAAGGCTATGGAAAGAACCCAGTTGTCACTTGAGGAGTTTTTGATCTTAGCCATTCTGATGGGTGTAAGGTGAAATCTCAAAGTCGTTTTGATTTGCATCTCTCTGATGGCTAAGGACGTTGAGCATCTCTTTAAGTGTTTCTCTGTAAAGAATTGAGTTGGTATTTTGATGGGAATTGCATTGAATCTGTAGATTGCTTTTGGCAGGATGGCCATTTTCACAATGTTAATCCTACCAATCCATGAGCACGGGAGATCTTTCCATCTTCTGAGATCTTCTTCAATTTCTTTCTTCAGAGACTTAAAGTTTTTCTAACAGGTCTTCCACTTGCTTGGTTAGTGTCACCTCAAGGTACTTTATGTTATTAGTGGCTATTGTGAAGGGTGTTGTTTCCCTAATTTCTTTCTCGGCCCTTTTGTCTTTGATATACAGGAGGGCTTATGATTTTTTTGAGTTGATTTTGTATCCTGCCACTTTGCTGAAGGTGTTTATCAGCTGGAGGAGTTCTCTGGTTGAATTTTTGGGGTCGCTCATATATACTATCATATCATCTGCAAATAGTGACACTTTGACCTCTTCCTTTCCGATTTGTATCCCCTTGATCTCCTTTAGTTGTCTTATTGCTCTGGCTAGGACTTCAAGTACTATGTTGAAGAGGTATGGAGAGAGTGGGCAGCCTTGTCTTGTCCCTGATTTCAGTGGGATTGATTTAAGTTTCTCTCCATTGAGTTTGATGTTGGCTATAGGCTTGCTGTATATTGCCTTTCCTATGTTTAGATATGTGCCTTGTATTCCTGATCTCTCCAAGACTTTAAACATGAATGGGTGTTGGACTTTGTCAAATGCTTTTTCAGCATCTAAGGAGATGATATGTGGTTTTTCTCCTTCAGTTTGTTTATGGGGTGGATTACATTGATGGATTTCCGTATGTTGAACCACCATTGCATGCCTGGGATGAAGTCTACTTGGTCGTGGTGGATGATATCTTTGATGTGTTCTTGGATTCGGTTTGCAAGTATTTTATTGAGTATTTTTGTGTCAATGTTCATAAGAGAGATAAGTCTGAAGTTCTATTTTTTTGTTGGGTCTTTTTGTGGTTTAGGTATCAGGGATTCTCAGCTTCATATGGAAAAACAAAAAACCCAGAATCTCCAAAACAATCCTGTACAACAACAGATCATCTGGAGGTATCTCCATCCCCGATCTCAAGTTGTACTACAGAGCAATAGTAATAAAAACTGCATGGTATTGGCATAGAAACAGAAAGGAGGATCAATGGAACAGCATAGAAGACCCAGAAATAAACCCACACACCTATGAATACTCGATTTTTGACAAAGAAGCCAAAACCATTCAATGGAAAAAAGACAGCATCTTCAACAAATGGTGCTGGTCCAACTGGATGTCCACGTGCAGAAAAAATGAAAATAGATCTATATTTGTCACCTGAACAAAACTAAAGTCCAAGTGGATCAAAGACCTCAACATAAAACCAGATACTCTAAATCTGTTAGAAGAAAAAGTGGGGAACAGCCTAGAACTCATTGGCACAGGAGACAACTTCCTGAAGAGAACACCAACAGCACAGGCTCTAAGAGCAACAATTAATAAATGGGACCTCATGAAACTGAAAAGCTTCTGTAAAGCAAAGGACACTGTCATCAAAACAAAACGACTGCCTACAGACTGGGAAAGAATCTTTACTAACCCCTTATCTGACAGAGGACTAATATCGAGTATATACAAAGAACTAAAGAAGCTGAAAAGCAGCAAACCAAGTAATCCAATTAAAAAATGGGGAACAGAGCTAAACAGAGAATTCTCGACAAAGGAATATCAAATGGCAGAGAAACACTTAAAGAAATGCTCATCCTCATTAGCCATCAGGGAAATGCAAATCAAAACGACCCTTAGATATCACCTTACACCCATCAGAATGGCCAAGATGAAAAACTCAAGGGACAACACATGCTGGAGAGGTTGTGGAGAAAGGGGAACCCTCCTCCACTGCTGGTGGGGATGTAAACTAGTACAACCACTCTGGAAATCTATCTGGTGCTTTCTAAGACAATTAGGAATAGTGCTTCCTCAAAACCCAGCTATACCACTGCTAGGTATATACCCAAAGTTTGCTCAAGTACACAAAAGGGACATTTGCTCAACCATGTTTATAGCAGCTTTATTTGTAATAGCCAGAACCTGGAATCAACCCAGATGTCCATCAACGGAGGAATGGGTACAGAATTTGTGGTATTTTTACACAATGGAATACTACTCAGCAATCAAAAAGAAGGAAATCATGAAATTTGCAGGCAAATGGTGGGATCTAGAAAAGATCATCCTGAGTGAAATATCCCAGAAGGAGAAAGACAAACATGGTATATACTCACTTATATAGACCTATAAGATATGATGAACATAATTAAATCTGTACACCTAAAAAAGATAATCAAGAGAGCGGACATGGGATGAGATGATCAATCCTCGTTTAGAAAGACAGATGGCATGCACATTGAACGTATGACAGGAGTCTACTGAGCGCATTTGAAAGACTCTAAGTAGCAGTGTTTTCAAAGCAAAGACTCATGACCAAACCTTTGGCAGAGTACAGGGAATCATAAGAAAAAAGGGGAGTTAGTCTGATGAGGAAAGGATAGAAGCTCCACAAGGACCAAATATATCTGGGCACAGGGTCTTTTCTGAGACTGACATTCAACCAAGGACCATGTATGGATATAACCTAGAACCTCTGCTCAGATGTAGCCTATGGTAGCTCAGTAACCAATTGGTTTCCCATAGTGAGGGGAACAAGGACTATTTCTAACAGGAACTCAATGACTGGCTCTTTGGCCTCCCCACCCCCAAGGAAGGAGCAGTCCTGTTAGGCCACAGAGGAGGGCTTTGCAGCCAGTCCTGAAGATACCTGATAAAACAGGATCAGATGAATGGGGAGGAGGTCCCCCCTATCAGTGAACTTGGAAAGGGGCATGGTGGAGAGGAGGGAGGGAGGGAGGGAGGGACTGGGAGGGAATGAGGGATCGGGACACGGCTGGGATACAGTTAATAAAACGTAACTTATAAGAAAAAAATAAAATTCAAAAAAAAAAGAAAAAATATGTGTTTCTTTGCCATTCTATATTCCTCTACAGAGAATTCTGTTTAGCTCCGTACCCCATTTTTTAATTGGATTGCTTGCTTTACATATAACTACAAATAATTTTTTTCAAATTTTTCTAGCTACAACTAAATAAAAATCAAGAAAATTTGCATTTGATTTGTTCAGAATTTTATTTGAAATAAATAACATTAGAAAAACCATGCTTTAACCAACAGCATTGTCATTCTTTGAGATAATGGCTACAACATTCATGTCAGTCAGCACTTGTAAGACCTCTGTTCAATTACTGGGTGTACACACACCCTGTTTTTGTCAGTTTTTATGATTATTTTGTCAGTTTTCCTTATGGAAAGTTCTAGTTGGGCTTGGATCTACATGAAATGTCATCTTCTCCAGGAAGAACTGTTTTAACTTTCCCATGTAAAGATAAAAAATTCCCTTTCTGTGTTCATACAGCACATTGTTCATACCTTTATTTTGGAATTGTTTTTCCAATGAATTTCCCCTCTAGTGATCATATAGTTTCTCATCAGAAGAGATTCATGACTTTACTTTATCGACCCTTTCTACCCTACCTCTCTATCCCAAAATATTTTACAATGCTTGGCAAAATGTCAATAATGTGCACATATTTCTTAATTTATAAAAAAAATAGAGACTTTCAAGAGTTAAATTTTATTTCAATGTTGAAACATTTGCTCACTTGATGAAATCATAGACAATGTATATTTTAAATTCAGCAAATGAACAAACAGTACCTCAAATTTTTATGTATAATGTGTATGAATAGTTCACATGTTGTAAGACCTGGGGTCTCACAGCTCAGGAGTTTAAGATCGCGCCCTTCCCAGAAACTTCCCCAGACCAAGACTCATTACAAAAGCAAGAGGTTTATTAACCATTGCGCAATGGGGTCACCCCTGCTGGTCAGCAAAGAGTGGCACCGGGAGACAAAGGCCTTTAGGTTTTTAAAAGAAAAATTGCAGGAGATTTGAAGTTGCAGTCCTGGCAATTTAGGATTGGATGAGGAAGCTATAAAGTAAGATAATTGATTAGTCTTAGGTGCTCAAGCTTGGCCAGTCCTGCCAAGTGTGGATGCAGCTGCAATTTAAGGTGGGATACAGAGTTAATAAAATGTAACTGATAAGAAAAAAATAAAATTAAAAAAAAAAAGAAGAAGAAGATGGAATGAATGTAGAGATGAGCCCAGGACAAACAGAGCCATCAGGATATGTCCCATGACCTACTTTTCCAGCTACCCTCTTCCTAAGATGTCAAGAATATCCTAAGATAGCACCACCAGCTGGAATCAATCTTTCAGTACATTAACTTGTGGGGGACAATCAGATCCAAACCACAACAGTCATTTAAATAAACAAGGTAAGAAATTTAAAAAATGAGAAAACATACCTCAATCACTTTATGTACATATGAAATTACAAACAGTAATGACAATTACATAAGTACAAAGTAATCCCAAATGACAGCTCTCATTGCTATAGAGTAACTTCTGAGTTCCTAACTTCTGCACATATTCATGTTTAGCCTGAAACTTATTTTATACAGATTTTCAGATTCCAACTCTGATTTTAAAAGCTCTATATATTTAGGCAAGGAATTAATAATTTGTAGTTCAACTAGATTTTAGTAGCATAAAAGTTGAGAAATTGAAATAATTCAATTCAGATATGTGCTATAGCATGATCTCTATTAAGTAATTTAACCACTCTGGGCCTCTTTTCTTAACTTACAATGTTTTTCTGAGAGGTACAGAAAATACATGTGAATACCCTAGAATACAAAACTTCTTCAGTGAAAGTAGTCTGTTATTATTACTATCATTGTTAGCATTGTTGAGACAGGTATATCACCAAATATGTATATTTATCAAAAGAATAAAGGATAAGAGAAAACTCAGAAAAGGAAAGGAGTCATTTAAAATCCATGAAGAAGGCATTGTGCCTTTTCCTTGAAGTAAACACTGAATACTGTAGCATTCTTTTCTATTATACATGAAAACACTCTCATTATCACTGTGTGCAACATATTTTTTCAACAAAGAAACAAAAAACTGATTTTTTTAGTTTAAAAAATTAAGAATGAAAGAATAAAATATTTGTTGTTAAAGAAGTAAATATTTATTTTAAAATGTGTTATTATATACCTTGATTATACTTGGTTCTGCAGATTTATAAAAAAAAAACAACAGCACAGAAAAGACATTTAGAAATAATTTATGAGCCTATTTGGGGGGGTGAAAGAAGATTTTTATTGTTAAATGTAGCATGTACCTAGTGAAATAATGCAACAATTATATCTTATTTCAGGCTGATAAATAGGACTGTTGAGACAACTAGAAATGGATTTTAGAGCAGGGTAGAATTTAGACACTGAAATGGGTTATGCTGCTGATGGATGTAACTAAAGCACACTTTGTTTTATGTTTATATTGAAAACTCCTTCACACCAAGGGGATAAGCAACTCATGTTGCTTAAAATAAAGACGTTTGCTTATTACTAAATTTGAACCTTATATACATCATGTTTTCTATCTCACAAACCAAAATACTTTTGAATAGGTAACAAATTGCTTCAATGTATAAGTGCAGCTACAGGGATCTGTCAAAAGACTCATCATTATTCCACATTCCCAGAAATGCATAATTCTGGTTAAAGACTACATTAAAGATAAGAATTAACCCAGGACAAATTCTCAGCAATAATAATAATAACAACAATAATAATATCTGAAAGTTCTGCTTGAGAATTTTTAAGAAAGAGAATATATTTATTTGGATTGGTCTTTGTAATTTTTTATTTGTATATGTTTAAATCATTTTGTTGTTTCTTAGTGCTTTTGTTTTGGTTTGGTTTGGTTTTAAGATAGGATCTTACCATGTAGCCTTGTCTGACCTGGTTTGTAACTCACTATGTAAACCAGGATTGCCTAGAACTCACAGACATTTACCTGCCTTTGTCTCTTCAGATCTGGGAATAAAGATGTGAGCCACCATACTGGCTATTTCTTGTCTTTCTAAGACAAGTTCTCTTATCAACTGTATAACCCACGTTATCCTTGAATTCTCGATCCTCCTGCCTCAGGTTCACAAGTATTGCATGTACATGCCTCTGTACCTAGCTGTGTGGGAACTTTAATCTCCATGAACTAACACCCTTTATACAGTTTCTTTCTAGAATTTTAAAAATTATGTATCTATATGTTGACATTGTAAATAGATTTATAAAATACATACTAATAATTCACTTCTGAAACAAATTTGTGAAATGCACATTGTTCTAATTCTCTTTGGGCATATATATCTACAACACAAATGTGGGATCTATATTTTTTTTAAGCTACAACTAATCACAGAATGCGTCAATACTGAATACACAGTAAAGATCTAATTTTGTGCACACCACATCTTGTCCTAGAACTAATACAAGATCCAGAAGCTGTAAGTCAGTCATTCATTCAGTAAAAGAATACTAACGCTCCTGAAATGCTGAGCATATAGTAAACAGTTATGATAAATAATGAAATATATAAGTATTCTGTTTCTCCAAGTACAGACAATGTAGTAAGTGCTATAGGATTGGAAGAAATACAGACCTAATGCCGAATTCTTTCTTGACAATTTTGTGGTACTTATACACATACAGGAACACACACCATACAGGAACCTAATTTATCAAAGCTAAGGTTTTAAGACATCTATTATGGAACATCTCACAGCTGTTCATAACAAATGGTTGGTAAATTTTTCCCTGAAAAAGTAATATGCATTCAATTTCCCATTGTTTGATAATAAAGTACTTTCATACTTTGATCTTGTACAGGACCATATTATACTTTCTCAGTTTCATATTACAATTAATTTTGTATTCCCTAATGCTCAGTCCCCAATTAAAAAACTTAAATGTTTTCTACTTACATGATAGTCATAATGGAAATATATTTTCCTTTAAATTAATAGAGTCACCTACATTCATCAAGAAAGAAAATGAGAAAGCTGCTTCTGAGGAATCATGTGGTGGTAACCAGACAAGGTAGTGGGGCAAGATAGAAGAGCAAGGAGTCTGGGATGGTTCCACCTGTCACACAGGCTCAGAAACTTTTTCCACACAGACTGAACTGTTTCGGGAAGGCAATGATGACGGATAAGCCCTTGGAGAATTTACATATATAATCTTGTCAAACTCTACAACTGCATTCTGGTTCCCAAATTAGACTTGTACTTCTAAATGAAATTTTAATTTACAGCCTAAAAACAGAAGCCTTAAAAACAACATCTGGCTAGTGTTTCTAATCTATTTTTGCCTGATTCAATATTCAAAGAGTTCCAGCAGTATTCTGCAAATTGTGGACTCTTCAAGGTTGCTGATGGATCTCATTAATCTCCCTCAGCAATACATAGTACTCACAGTACTCACTCAATCCTAGGCACTATGCTGGGTGCTGGATGTCCAGAAATAAATATAATTAGTATAGCCTTCAGCGTGTAGGTAGGCATGTGGAGTAAATAAGTAAATAAGTGTCCTATATTCTCTCTATACATGAATACATGGAATTATAAAACAGTTAATAAACAACTGTGTAAAGGAGAAGAAAAACCAAGCTTTTTCTAGAAAACAGTAAAATGGAAGGGTTGATGAGGTTTTGAGTAGTACACTTCTCTTACATATATATATATATATATCAGTGGGGATAAATAAATATAAAAGGATAAAAATAAAGAAATGACAGAATTCATACATGTTCAAATTAAATTCTCCACATTTACTTGGAAAAATTAATTACTTAAATAGGTTCATTTTTAATCAAGGCTGAGAAAAAAATTAGACCTTAGAGTTCTGGTGGATGTTTCAAAGATAGGGCATTAGTTATAAGCATATAAATATCAAACTTAAGATCCAATCAATTTTCATAACCAATGGAGTTAGGCCAAATTAACAATGATAAATGGTATGCCCTAATCTTAATTTATGAAAGAATTATATATATGTACATATATATATATTTACATATGTACAATAATCACATAACCATTGATTCAACTTGTGAAGAAAATGTGGTTTAAAAAATTCAAAGTTGAGCCAGGTGTGAACTCCTGTAATTGCAGCTCAGGGAGGGAAAGACAGGTGGGTCTCTGTGAGTTCAAGGCCAGCCTGCTCTACAAAGCGGGTCCAGGACAGCCAAGGCTACAGAGAGAAACCCTGCCTCAAAAAACGAAAATCAAACCAAAAAAACTTCAAACTTTCAATGAATTAGTGTGGTGATTGGAATGAAAATAGCCCCCAGAGGCTCATAGGAAGTGGCACTATTAGAAGGTGTGACCTTGTTGAAGGAAGTGTGCCTCCTGGCCAGACTTTGAGGGTTCAGATGCTCAAGCCAGGCCCAGTGTTACTCTTCCTTCCTGCTGCCTGAGAATCCAGATATAGAAACCTCAGCTCCTTCTCCAGCACCGTGTCTGCCTACATACTGCCATGCTTCCTGCAATAATGGACTAAAGCTCTGAAACTGTAGTCCAATCCCAAATACATGTTTTCCTTTATTTGTTTGTTTGTTTGTTTGTTTGTTTAACATCCTGAAACCAGTTTCCTCTCCAATCGTACTAGTCCCTCCCACACCTCTTCCTCCTCTGCTTCTCTTGAGAAAAGGGCAGGTCTCTCAAGGATATCAAACAGCCACAGCATGTCAGGTTTCAGTGAGACTAGGCACCTCCTCTCCTACTGAGGCTGGAAGAGGCAATCCAGTAGGAAGAAAGGGTCCCAAAAGCAGGCAACAGAGATGGAGACATCCCTGCTCCCATTGTTAGGAGTCCCACAAGAAGACCAAGCTACAAAATTGTAATATCTAGGCAGAAGAAGAGGTCATATGCATAATCCCTTGTTTGTGGGTCAGTCTCTGTGAGCCCCTATGAGTCCAGGGTAGTTGATTCTGTGGGTTTTCATGGGGTATCATGAATTCCTCTTGTTCCTACAATCCTTCCCAGATTGAGACCCAAGCTATGAGAGGGATGCCCATCCCTAACTCTTTTAGGAGGCCAGAAAGCAGAGGCTAGATAATCTAGAGACCCAGTATAAAACTAAATATGACTGGAAAAAAAATCAGTGAAATGATTCCTAATGATATTCTGCTGTGCTCATAGATTGGTGCCTAGCCCAACTGTCATCAGAGAGGCTTCACTTAGCAACTGATGAAAACAGGTGCAGAGACCCACAGCCAAACATTAGGCAGAGCTTGGGGGAATCAAGTAGAAATATTTTCTTTATAAAAATTGCCACAGTCCTGGTGTCTCTTCACAGAAATAAAACCCTAACTGAGGCAATTAGCACTAGACAATTTAACAGAGATTAACATACCACAACAAGAACAAATTTTATCTTGATCATATAAAATAACTTTCAAAGGATCATATACTGATATGATCAGAGTTGAAGAATTTGGGTGATTTTAAATTCACATTTTAGGGAAACAAACACTAATAAGATTCTATAGTATTCTAAATTTACATTTCACAATACACAATTTTGTTACTGCATCCATATTACCCAACAAAGAATTTTAAACAGAAGAGTTATAAACAGTAGACTAAATAGATTAAATAATTAAATAAAAGAGAAAATTTTAAGATTACATTATTTATGCTCAATCCCCATTCAGAAAGGCAAAGATGGACATTGGAGGAGGTAGAAAAGAGGGAACAGGACAGGAGCCTACCACAGAAGGCCTCTGAAATGCTCTAGCCTGCAGGGTAACAAGGCAGATGCTAAGACTCGTAGCCAAACTTTGGGCAGAGTGCAAAGAATCTTATGGAAGAAGGGGGAAATAGCAAGACCTGGATGGGACAGGAGCTCTACAGGAGAGTAACAGATCCAAAATTCTGGGCACAGGGGTCTTTTCTGAGACTGATATTCCAGCCAAGGACCACCCATGGAGATGGCCTGGAAACCCTGAACAGAGGTAGCCCATGGCCAATTCAGTATCCAAGTGGGTTCCATAGTAATGGGGACAGGGACTGTCTCTGACAGGAACTGATTGGCCTGCTCTTTGCTCACCTTCCCCTGAGGGGGGAGCAGCCTTACCAGGCCACAGAGGAAGACAATGCAGCCACTTCTGATGAGACATGACAGGCTAGGGTAAGAGGGAAAGGGAGGTGGACCTCCCTTATCAGTGGACTGGGGGAGGGGTACAGGTAGGGAAGAGGGAGGTTGGGTGCGATTGGGAGGGAAGGAGGGAGGCAGCTACCAGGGGGATACAAAGTGAATAAACTGTAATTAATAAAAATAAAAATATAAATAATTAATAAAAATATATAAAGATGAAACGTCTATATGTACAAACTATTGTAGAACTTTACTAAAGACTATAAAAGCTGCTACTAAGTTTTGAGAACTTACAATGCATAAGACATTGGACTAAGTGTACATGTGTATGACTATATACATAAACAGTACATAAGTAATCTATGTGGGCTTTGAACTCATGCCTTGACTGTGAAAACCTCCAGCTCAGATTTCCATGTGCTGTATATTATTTAATACAAAAATGCTATGGGGTGGTTCTTAGTTCTTTCTTTCATAAATAATAATACTTGATGCTTAGAATTGTAAGATAACTTTCCCATTATAACATAGCTAAAAAGTAGAAAAGTCACAAATTAAGCTCAGTTCTGCTTTCAACAGCACTAACCATTTGTTTGATGCAGCTAGTCATTCAATAAGAGAGCTCCTATCATCTATCAGGAATGTCTCGAAGTATGGAGACAGCAGCACATGGCACAGACAACATTCATTCAGTGATCCTTGGGTGTCACTAATGGATAACATATTGTTGTTAACATTTGGTACATCAAAGGAAACAACTTCTATTTTTAGAGACAATAATTATGTAATTATTATAAATATATTTTGGCAAATATGATACAATCTTTAAAGGAAACCCATTTCCATTGTTCTCCTGGGTATATAACCTGACATCTCACACAGGTCCTTTCAGTTAAGTAAACTGTTAGGTGTCAAAGAAACCCAGGATAACTGTCACTCAGTACCTGTGGCTCCTCCCAGCATTTTCTATCCAGCCCTCTATCCTAAATCTTTACCTCTCAGGGGCTGGGCTTCAGCGTCCTTTCCCCCAGCTTCTCTTTAATAAATAACCACAGGAATTGGGCTACACACCCTCTCCTGGATTTCTCTTGGTCCACATTAGGCCCACCCTTGCCCTCACACTCCCCATCCCCTCTCTCCTCTCATGGCCCTGTTCAATCTCCTGCCATGTGTAGTCTAGACCATTCCAATTCCTCTGGCTGTGCTCTTTTTCATTTCTACAATAAAAATGTTGTCCTCCACCATACCTAGGACCAGTCATGTCCTTATTTGTTAATTTGTAAACTACATGATTACAATTATAACAAAAAAAAATCACTGTACTTAAATACATAGGAATCAGCTCCATTAATAGAACCAGTATAAAACAGTACAAAATACATGAATGGGGAAGATCTGGGTTTTTTGAGGTTTTGGTTGGTTGGTTAGTTGGGGGGGTTAGTTATTGTTGTTTTGTGTTTTTGTTTTGTTTTGTGTTGTTTTGTTTTGCTTGTAGGGACAAGGGAATAAAGACTAAGTGTCTCTGGCACCTTTCTCATCTATATTTGATTCCCTTGTAATTAGGACATGAATACAAACAGTTATCACCTTTGCCAACATTCACTGCTATGTCTAAAATGAGTGAGTGGACTAAGCAATTTCAACATCTTTTTCATATCTTGCAAGACCCCCTACACAGATGTGGCCAAATGGCAGCTTAGTCTCCATGTGGATATCTGGGCGAGGGGAGCAAGGGCTGCCTCTATCATGAACTCAGTTAACTGCTCTCTTATCGTTGGCTCCTGATTGAAGCCTTGCCAGGCCACAGAGGAAAAGGATCCAAGCAGTCCTGATGAGACTTAACAAACTAGGGGCAGATGACAATGGTGGACTAGTAGACTAGGGGAAGGGAATAGAGGAAAGGGGGGAGGGTGAGACTGTGGAAGTAGAGGGGGACTTCAATCAGGATATATAATGAGTGAATTGTGAAGAAAAAATAAATAAATAGAGAAATCCAAGATGGCAGTGATCAGCACGCACTGTATCTGAGGGACAGAGGATATGAAACTCCGTTATTGGTGAGTGGAGGGGCAGCTGAACCCAGAACATCAACATTGAGGATTCCTCGGAGAAAGGAGACAAACCCTGAGCTGAGACCATTAGGATTCTGGTCAACCTCGAACTTCTCTGTGGACTTCTCCTGGGCACTCAATCCCCAGGCACTTCCTCCTGATGGGCCTCCCTACTCAACAGCAGAGGCAGCACAGGCGGGCCACAGTGCACGCAGCTCCTAGCACAGAACCCCCTGCTTGAGATTTCAGACAGAGAATACTCCATCCCCCGGCACTTCCCCTTGACAGGCCTCCCTTCACCCTCCTTGGTGGATGAGGAGGCTGTAGAGGCAGCTCTCAGCATCCACCACAGAGGGCAGTGCCCAGTCCTCAGTACCTGCAGCGCCTAGCACAGAACACAGTGTCGGGGGCTCCACCAGGCCAACTAGGTTCTTCCAGAAGGCATCTTTTCCAGCGGCTTCCTAATTCTGCTGTGGTGGCTGGATTCCCAGTGGACCGCAACACCAGCCCCCAAGTTCTGTGGCAACATAGGGATCATTGGAACAGCATTATCAACATTGAAACCCCTGCTCTGCAGGTCTACCAGTGAAGTCCAGGCAAACAACTCCTGGAGCCCAAACAGATCTGAATACCAGAAAAACAGTATGACAGGACTGTAGCCCACTGAGATATTCTGGAAATCTGAGTAAGTGCATTGTGCCCATAAACAGTGCCTGCAAACTGTGCCCATGTACAGCACTAGCATACACACACCCTCCTGCGCCCGTACCACCGCCACACACATTCTAAGCATCTACAATCTCTAGCACTCTGTCCTTCAAGACACACTTCCACACACATGGGCATGCTTGCTCCCCTGCAATTGTGATTCTGAGCGAGTGGACCTTCCTCCCTTAGGTACAGCTGAAACTCCAACACAAACTCTCAAACGAGTGGACCTCTCTCATCTTCCTTGAAGAATACTCCAGACACCAGAGAAAGATGGACCTAGTCTGAAGTACAGATTCCAGGAACAAACAGTGAAGGTTATGGATAAGCAGATAGCCAGAGGTCAGTGTGAGAACAGACCCAACAAAAAAATCATGATACCATGGCTCCACCAGCAAACCCCCAAATCAATGGATAGTCCAATTCATTGGAAACACAGGAAAATGACTTTAAAGCTATGCTTATCCAGTTATTAGAGGCACAAAAAGAGGAAACAAACAAATCTCTCAGAGAAATAGCCACACAAGTGGAGGCAAATAAAGAGAAAATGAACAAGTATCTCAAAGAAATAGCCACATAAAAGAAGGCAAATAAAGAGGAAAGGAACAAAGCTCTCAAAGATCTTCTGGAGGTATCTCCATCCCTGATCTTAACCTGTACTATAGAACAACAGTAATAAAAACTTCATGGTACCAGCATAGAAACAAAACGGTGGATCAATGGAACCAAACAGAAGACCCAGAAATAAACCCACACTCTTATGGACACCTGATCTTTGACAAAGATGCCAAAACCATACAATGGAAAAAAAGATAGCATCTTCAACAAATGGTGCTGGTCTAACTGGATATCTACATGTAGTAAAATGACCATACTTATCACCCTGCACAAAACTAAAGTCCAAGTGGATCAAAGACCTCAACATAAAACCAGACACATTAAATCAGCTAGAAAAAAAAGTGGGGAATACCCTAGAACTCATTGGTACAGTAGACAACTTCCTGAACAGAATACCAACAGCACAGACTCTAAGAGCAACAATCAATAAATGGGATCTCATGAAACTGAAAAACTTCTGTAAAGCAAAGGACACTGTCATCAAAACAAAACGACTGCCTACAGATTGGGAAAGAATCTTCACCAACCCTTTATCTGACAGAGGGCTAATATCCAGTATATATGAAGAACTAAAGAAGCTGAAAAGCAACAAGTCAAGTAATCCAATTAAAAAATGGAAAACAGAGCGAAACAGAGAATTCTCGATAGAGAACTATCGAATGGCAGAGAAACATTATTAAAGCTTAAATTGCACATGATTCCCAACACCTTAATAGTGTGAGACTTCAACACTCCACTCTCACCAAGAGACAGCTCATGTAGACAGAGACAAAAGCTAAATAGGGACATAAAGGCACTTAGAGAACGTCCTAAATCAAATGGACCTAATAGATGTCTACAAAACTTTTTACCCTAATTCAAAAGAGTATACCTTCTTTTCAGCACTTTATGAGCCTTCTACAAAACAGACCATATACTTGGTCACAAAGCAAGCCTCAACAGATACAAGAAGGTCAAATAATCCCTTGTATCCTTTCTGACCACCATGGACAAAATGACAGCCTACAGACTGGGAAAGGATCTTCACCAACCCTATATCTAACAGAGGGCTAATATCCAGCATATAAAAAACTAAAGGAGTTAAAAAACAACAAATCAAGTAAACCAATTAAAAAATTCAGTACAGACCTAAACAGAGAATTCATTGTGGCAGAGAAACACTTAAAGAAATGCTCAAGGTCCTTAGTCATCAGGGAAATGCAAATCAAAACGACCCTGAGATTGCACCCTTACACCCATCAGAATGGCTAAGATAAAAAAACTCAAGTGACAACACATGCTGGACAGGTTGTGGAGAAAGGGGAACCCTCCTCCATTGCTGGTGGGAATGTAAACTTATACAACCACTTTGGAAATCAATCTGGCACTTTCTCAGACAATTAGGAATAGTGCTTCCTAAAGATCCAGCTATACCACTCCTAGGCATATATCCAAAATATGCTCAAATATACAAGAAGGACATTTGTTCAACCATGTTTGTAGCCGCTTTATTGATAACAGCCAGAACATGGAAACAACCCAGATGTACCCAACTGAGGAACGGATACAGAAATTGTGGTATTTACACAATGGAATACTACTCAGCAATTAAAAACAAGGAAATCATGAAATTTGCAGGAAAATGGTAGGAACTATGAAAGAGCATCCTGAGTGAGGGATCCCAGAAACAAAGACACACACAGTATATACTCACTTATAAGTGGATATTAGACATATAATATAGGATAAACCTACAAAAATCTGTACACCAAAATAAACTAAGCAAGAAGGAGGTCCCTGGGTAAAATGATCAATCCTCACTCACAAAGACCAAGGGGATGGACATTGGAAGAGGGAGAAAACAGGAAACAAGACAGGAGCCTACCACAGAAGGCCTCTGAAAGAATCTACCCAGCAGTGTATCAAAACAGATGCTAAGACTCAACCAAACTTTGGGCAGAGTACATGTAATCTTATGGAATATGGGGGAGATAGTAAGATCTGGAGAGGACAGGAGCTCCACAAGGAGAGCAACAAAACAAAAAAAAATCTTGGCACAGGGTCTTTTCCGAGACTGATACTCCAACCAAGGACCATTCATGGATATAACCTAGAACCCCTGCTCAGATGCAGCCCATGGCAGCTCAGTATCCAAATGGGTACCCTAGTAAGGGAAACAGGAACTGTATCTGACATGAACTCAGTGGCTGGCTCTTTGATCACCTCCCCCTGAGGGGGGATCAGCCTTGACATGCCACAGAGGAAGACAGTGCAGCCAGTTCTGATGAGACCTGATAAACTAGGGTCAGAAGAAGGGGAGGAAGACCTCCCCTATCAGTAGATTTGGAAAGGGGCATGGGAGGAGATGAATGAGGGAGAGTGGAATTGGGAGGGAATGAGGAACAGGGCTACAACTAGGATACAAAGTGAGTAAAATATAATTAACAAAAATAAAAATTTAATTAAAAAATATAAATGAATAAATAAATAAGAATTTTTACATCTATGTCCATAAACGTTATTGATCTTTAAAAAAAAAAAAAAAGGAAAAGGAAGAAGAGGAGGAAATGAAGGAGGAGGAAGAAGAAGATGAAGGAAAAAGCATGAAATTTTTAGACCAGCTTTCACAAAAAGAAAAAAAAAGTCCTAAATGTTCTCTTTTCTATCCATCAACCAAAATCAGAAAAAGGACAAGAGGCCAGCAAAGAAAAGAGCCATGTGAGAAGATCCTTCCTATCTGGACTGGAGTGAAAAAAATGTTGTTTAAATAAGCCAGTAGTTATTAAGGAACACACTCGGATACTGAGCTGCCATGGGCTACCTCTAAGCAGGAGTTCTAGGTTATCTCCATGAATGGACCTTGGTTGGAGTATCAGTCTCGGAAAAGACCCCTGTGCCAAGATTTTTTGGTTTTGTTGCTCTCCTTGTGGAGCTCCTGTCCTTTCCAGGTCTTACTATCTCCCCCATATTTCCTAAGATTCCCTGCACTCTGCCCAAAGTTTATGAGTCTCATTATCTGCTTTCATACAATACTGGTTAGAGTAGTTTGTCTCTGACATGAACTCAGTGGCTAGCTCTTTAACCACCTTGCCAGGGGTAGCCTTGCTAGGCCACAGAGGAGGACAATGCAGCCAGTTCAGGTGAGACTTGATAAGCTAGGGTCAGATGGAAGGGAAGGAGGACCTCCCCTGTCCATGGACTTGGAGAGGGGCATAGGAGGAGATGAGGGAGGGAGGGTGAGATTGGGAGGTAAGGAGGTAGGGGGCTATAGCTGGGTACAAAGTGATAAACTGTAATTAATATAAAAAATAAAAATTAAAAAATAAGCCAGTAGTCGTTATTTTGTTGTTTAAAAAATTCAGTGGCAAAAGTGTGATTGTTGTTGTTGCTGCTGCTGCTGTTTTACATCAGGTAATTGGGAATGACAGATTGAAGGAATGGCATTTTCTCTCACTAAGAGAGGCACTGATTCCTATGGTGAGAGAGTATCACAAGTGGCATAAAACATTTCAGAAATCCAGGAACAGAAGTGTAGTTGTAAAAGCATATTTTAAAGACAACAATAAAAACCTGGTGAGATTAAATGCACTGTTTTAAATCCCCTTCTCACAAACCATCACTGAGTTGAAGATATATTAACAAAGTTTTCATTTCTCAACTTGCATCAGTTGTTCTCAGCTGTGTCAATTCTGTCTGTGTATGAGGCAACTGGCAATATCTGAAGATATTTTTGGTTGTCCCAACTGTGGAAGGTACTGCTGAACTCTAGAAAGTAGAAAAACTGACACCCGGCCTGTAATGCATAGGAACTACCCCCACCCCCTTAAAAAAGAATTATATGGCCTATTACCAAGGTTGAGACACATCTTTACATAGAAAGTCAAGAATGATGGCATAAGGTTAAAACCTAGTAAAATTTCTTTGGTGCAGAGCATAAAGTAGTTTAAAATAATAGATACGCGAACAAATGCCAGGAAAAAGATATCAGGTTATATAGAAAACACAATAATGAAGACAAGGGCATAAAATAGGAATGGGAACAGACCAACACTTCCTCTTCCACTACAATCATGCATTCTCATACCACTATTCATGTTCTCACCACAAAAGGCTCATTTAATTTGTTATTAAATGAAAATAAAAGACTAAAATTTAAGACATTGTCTTAAAGTCTGTGTTACCTATTTCAAGCATTTTCATTTAACAGATGGTACCCTAAACATGTACTGTGATTAAGAGATGCCAGCAAATGTCAAGTCAATATCCCTCCCTCCATTAATTTCACCCAGAAGCACTGAAAGGCTCTTAAAGCCATCAACTTAAAGTTGACAAGAACAATGTATTGGTTTTGCTTACACAAACTATTATCATCAATTTCTAGAATCCTTATCAGTTTTTCTATAGATGTACTCCAAAAGTCTGCATTTTAAACTTATTTTTATTCTCCTTGTTGAATATAGATTCTTTTCTCATAGGATATATTCTGATGACAGAGGGTATGATATATTCTCTCCTTCTACTCCTGCCAATCCAAGAACCAAAAATAGCAGAGACCTAGGGTAAAAAAAAATACGAATGACTCCTAATGATAGTCTGCTGTTAGCATAGAACAGAGCATTATTCAGCCATTATCAGAGAAGCTTCCTCCTGCGGCAGATGGAAACAAATACACAGACCCACAATCAGACATTACATAGACAGAGAGAAAGTAACCTTGGAGCACTCAACTCTAAATGGGATGGCTCCATGAAATCCCTCCCCTCAGAGCTCCGAGTATAAGATCCAGAGGGATTGGAGGACACCGGGAGAGCAAGGCCCTCTAAATCAACTGAGCAAGGCTCATACGAATTCAGAGACTGAAGCAGCAAGCACAGGGCCTGCACTGGTCTGTGCCAGGTCCTTTGTATATATTATTCAGTTTAGTGTTTTTATGGGGCTCCTGAGTGTGTGAATGAGGGTGTCTCTGATTCTTGTGCTCCTTTTCAAGCTAATTCCTTTCTATTGGTTTCCCTACTCCAACCTTTATGTGATGGTTCTTGTTTTATCTTATTATCAAATATGCATTTTATTTATTTTTTTAATTCTTTATTAGTTATACTTTATTCACTTTGTATCCCCCCTGTGGTTCCCTCCCTCCTCCCGTCCCAATACCTCCCTTCCTTCACCCTCTGCATGCATGCCCCTCCTCAAGTCCACTGATAGGGGAGGTCTTCTTTTCCTTCCTTCTGACCATAGTCAATTAGGTCTCATCAAGCAGTAGCATCTGTGGAAATAATACTTGATGAAAACCGCTGTTGGTGTTATCAAAGAGCTTTACCAAGTTTGCCTGGTTTATCATGTTTTTTTTAAAAAAAAAAATTCTGTGATTTAACTAAGTGTGGCGTGGCATTTTCACTCTCCTGTTTGCACTTTGTCTGTACAGCCCACTCGAAGCTCAGGGTCCCTTCTTTGAATCATGAAGTTAGACTACAATAGTTCTCTAATTATTCTAAAGTCAGCCTGCCACATCTGTGTGTTCTGCCCTTGTCGTTTTGGCCAACTGTTGATTGAAAATATTCATTAAAACACATTTGTAATGAAAAAAAAAAAAAAGAGTGGCTGCATTGTCTTCTTCTGTGGCCTGGTAATGCTGCTTCCCCCTCAGGGGGAGGTAATTAAAGAGCAGGCCAATCAGTTCATGTCAAAGACAGTTCCTGTTCCTATGACAATGGAACCCACATGGATACTGAACTGCCATGGGCTACATCTGTGCAGGGGTCTTAGGTTATCTCCATGCATGGTCCTTGGTTGGAGTATCAGTCTCAGGAAAGACTCCTGTGCTCAGATTTTTTGGTTCTGTTGCTGTCCTTGTGGAGTTCCTGTCCTCTCCAGATCTTACTGTTTCCCACTTCTTTCATAAGATTCCCTGCACTCTGCCCAAAGATTGCCCATAAGTCTCAGCATCTGCATTGATAGTCTGCAGGGCAGAGCCTTTCAGAGGTCCTCTGTGTCAGGCTCCTGACTTGTTCCCTCTTTTCTCCTTCTTCTGATGTCCATCCTCTTTGCCTTTCTGGATAGGAATTGAGCATTTTAGCAAGAGTCCTCCTCTTGATTAGTTTCTTTAGGTGTACAGATTTTAGTAGGTTTATCCTATTTTTTTTAAATTTATTCACTTTACATTCAATCATAGTCCTCTCCCTCTCTCTTCTCACACCCATCTCCCTCCTCTAGTCCTCAGAAAGAGGGAGCCCACCTCCCCTACCAACTGACCCAGCCTTTCAAGTCTCATCAGGACTGCCTGCATCTTCTTCCTCTATTGCCTGGCAAGGAACTCCTCCCACCAGAGGGAAGTGATTGAAGAGCAGGCAAGAGTATATGTCAGAGATAGCTACTGCTTCCCTTCATAGGAAATCCACATGGAGACTGAGCTGCTAATTGGCTACATCTGCGCAGGGGTCCTAGACCCTTTCCCTGCATGGTCCTTGGTTGGTACATCAGTCTCTGCAGGAACCCCAGGGCTCAGATTTGTTAGTTCAGTTGTTCTCCTGTCCCCTCTGGGTCCTTCTATCCCCCAACTCTTCCAAGAGACTCCCTGCATTCTTCAAAGTTTGGCTGTGAGCCTCAGCATCTGCTTTGATCCCCTGCTGGAGGGAATCTTTCAGAGGACATCTATGGAAGGCTCCCATCCTGTTCCTTCTCTTCAACTGCTTCTAGTGTCTATTCTATATGCCCTTTTGAATAAGAATTAATCATCTTCTGTAGGGTCCTCCTTGTTACTTAGCTTCTTTAGATCTGTGGATTGTAGTATGGTTATCCTGAATTACATGGCTAATATCCGCTTATAATTTAATATATATCATGCTTAACTTTCTGGGATTGGTTAGAGTTTTTTACAAATTCAATAATAAAGAGCCTATTTGAATTTGTGCTTGGCTCCACAATCTGTGCTTGGGTCCTGCAGAGACTGATGCACCAACTAAGGATCATGATTGGAGAGGACCTAGACACAGTATCCATATTGGTTCCCAAGTAGAGGAGTAGGGGCTGCCTCTGTCGTGGACTCTATTGCCTGTGCTTTGATCACTTGTCTCTGGTGATTCGGTCTTGCCAGACCACAGAGGAAGAGGATCCAGGCAGTACTAATGACTTGATAAGTTGGCAGATGGCAGGGGAGGAGAACTCTCCCTTTCAGTGGACTAGGAAAAGAGGATGGGAGGAAAAGGGAGGGAGGGCAGGACTGGGAGGAGTTGAGGGAGAGGGCTACAATCGGGATATACAATGAATAAATTGTACAAAAAAAAAAAAAAGCCAACTTCAGTTGCCTTACTCTCTAAATTGGCTGCCCCATTTCTTTTCCTATAACGAGAATAAAGCATTGCATATTAGTAATCTTCCTTTAAAAAAAAATTCAATAATGGAGCTCAGTGGTAAACCATTTTCATACCATACATGAACCCCTGGTTTCAATCCCCAGCACTGCAAATATCACATATGGTGACACATGCTTTAATCTTAGAAGAACAGACAGAGGCAAGAGAATGAAAAGTTGGAGGTCATTCTTCAACACACAGTGAGTGAGTGAGTGAGTGAGTGAGTGAGTGAGTGAGTGAGTGAGTGAGTGAGTGAGTTCAGGGCAAGAAAGGCTCCTCCCACCCCCGCCCCCAGCTCCTGTAGGAGCTTTCAAAAAGGCATCATTCTGCTGTTTCATATGCTGAATTAACACACTCAAATTTTAAATGCTCTTGATTTCTTACTCAATATATTTCATTTTCTCTTTTAATGAATAGCTTACCTTTTGCATAATATCAGTGACATACAGAAGTACTGAACAATTTCAGTACCAGCATAGAAAAGTCAAAATAAAATAACCACATAAAATTCAAGAATCTCTGTAGAGATTATTTCCCTGTGATATTTTTTATTTAAAATGGATGCTAATTACAGAGACTATTGTCAATAATAATAAATTATTTTAAAGAGATAGTTAGAGACTTCAAAGTTATTTGCTCCTAAGTTTTGATGCCTGCATCTATGGGTATCATGCTAAAGTTGTATTTCTTCAAGTTTCAGATTTTTTTCAAGAAAACTGCTCTTTAAAAAAAAAAAAAAAAAAAAGAACTAATCTCTTATGTAACAAAGTAAACAATCAGCCTACTTCCAGCAATGAAAAGGCTTGATCTCTACCATGTAAGCCGCCAGAGGCTGAGCTAATGCCACATTAGGCAAGAAGATAAGCATGGCTGTTATGTTTCAACTAAGGAAAGAGACACACTAAAGGGATGATGAAATTATAGGGTATGGGCTTAGCCTTTGGAAAATTAGATTTCAGGAGCAATTAAAAAAAGTTAACAATGTCTGTAAGAGATGTTCTCTACTAAACCAAAAACGAGTTTCTAATAAAATATTCTTTAGTTTTGAAAAAGAATGTTAAATGCATTTCATTTTATAATTTAGATGAATTTAATTGGAGTGGTTTCATGATATCACAAATTTATAAAATGTAAAAAATTTCCATTAAAATATAGAGTTTCTTTAGAAATCCTCCTTAGTTCAAAATTTTCTGATATTTTATGTAAAATGTTCCTGGTAATATTCATTGTGATAAAAATAAAGGCATTTTCATACAAACGTATCATGTACTATGACCATACATGCCTCCCCACCATCCATTTTCTTCCCATTTCCAACTACTACTATTACTCATTGTCCCTTCATTTTGCATTTATACGTTTTCTTTATCCACTCACTGTTTATGGATACCTACTAGTTCTGTAACTTGGCTATTGTGATTAATGATACAGTACACAAAGATATGCAAGTATTTCTAAGTTATGCTCAGGAGTGTTAAAGCTAGTCAATTTCTAGATCTCCATCTAGTTTTCTGAGGAACAACGATACAGATTTCCGTAGCTTTTAAATTAGCATACATACCCGTCAGCAGTTTGTAAGAGCGTCTCCCCAACTTTCATAGTTTTTTATTCTCATAAAGATAGCCATTTTGTCTTGGGTAAAATGGAATTTTAATGTTTTAATTTATACTTTCTTAATGACTACAAATGATGAGAATTTTTTAATGTTTTTAACTTACCTTGAAAATCATCTAGTCATTTCATTGGACAATTAACTGACACTATTGTTGGATTTGTATTGTTGAATCCTATATATATTCTAAATCATAATCCACTATCAAAAACATACCAAGAAAAGACTTTCTTCCACTATAAAAGCTGTGATTTTATGCAGTTACTTCTTTTACTATGCCAAAGCTCATAAAATCAATGTAATCTCATTTATAAATTTTAATTTTACTAATTGAGCTATTAGAATCTTTGCAGAAAATCCTTTCTTATGCCTACATCTTGAAATGCGCTATTTTTTTCTTCTAACAATTTCAGATTCTGGAGCTGTCCTTGATCCAGTCTTAATTTATTTATTTTTTAATAGAATGAGAGATATGGCGCTATCCAACGAAAATTTATTAGAGGGGGATCCAAGATGGCGACACCAGGAGGACAGTGTGTCTGATGAGCAAGACAACATTGACTGCACAACGACCAGCAGACCTAACTCTGGTGCCTAAAACACCAGTGATTGTGTTTCCCAGGTGAGAGGAAACCCCATGTATGGGAAGCAATCAGGTTCAGGTCACCCAGCTAAACTCTAGAAGAGTTCCTAGGTCCCAGCAGGTGCTCGGTCGACAGCCAGAGCCACGTGCTCTGATCACCATCCCAGACTGAACTGTGGGCACCACAACACCAGAGACTGAGTCTCCCTGTTGGGAGTAAACCCCACAGTGGGGGAAACATCAGGTCTGACTTCAGGACAACCAGCTCTGGAAATTTTCCAGGGTTCCCGCAGGCTCCAGGCTCTAGCCTCCTGTAGCATGCATGAGTTCTGAGCTCACCTGCCACTGTGGATTACTGCTTGGGTACTAGGACACAGAGCTCCAAGCTCAGACCTACAGAAGCCTGGGATCCACAAGATCAACACCAGATACTGCTCCAAGGTATCCCTAACTAAACATACCAAACCACGGGGCTCCCTGGTTCTTCAAGAGGTCTGTGCCCAGAAAACACAGTGTAAGAACAGCAGCAACAACAACTCACTAAATTCAGAGCAAGAAACCCAGCAGCAGGGCAGCTGTCTCCAGGACTACTTCTGGTGAAAGGAGACCCCACCCCCACCCCTGACTACCAAAGACCACAGTTACTACTCAGGTCCATACGCCTGAGGTGAACAATGGCAATTACTGAGAAGGACTGGCCATTCAGTGACCATACCCAAAAAAAAAACTGAGGAGGCCTCCTTCAGGAAAAATCATCCTCCTGCCAAGGGTATTCTCCCGAGCCATGATTCCAGAAGGCATCAGAAACTAACAGCCAACACCTGAGACAACCCAATGGGTAGAGGCCAGCATAAAAGCTCAACCAACAAAAGCCAAAGCAATGTGGCATCTCCAGAACCCAGTTATCCAGAGGCAAGCAGCCCTGGATACCTTATCATAAATGAAATTCAAGAAGATGACCTTACATCTATGCTTATGAAGATTAAAATAGAGGAAACAAATAAAATGCATAAAGAATTTGGGAAGTAGGAGGTATAGCACAATTAGAGGAAGTGTGTCATCAGGAACAGGGTTTGAAATTTCAAAAGCCTATGAAAATTCTCAGCCCTCTCTGTTCCTTATGGTTGTGTCTCAAAATGTAAGCTCTCAGTTACTGCACCAGTGACACACTTGCCTACCTGCTGCCTTGCCCCCCACATTAATGATGGTCATTATTTCACCCTCTGAAACTGTAAGCCTCAATAAACTCTTCTATGAATGGAAAAAAAAAATACATAAAGAAATAGAGGTAGATAAAATCAAACAGATTAGGACCATCCATAAAGAAATACAGGAAAATGCAGCCAAACAGTTTGTGGCATTCAGAGAGGAAATAATTAAATCACTGAAAGAAATAAAAGAAAAAGAGGAATGTTCAAACAGGTTAAGGAATTGAAAGAAAATACAGTCAGACAGATGAAGGAAATCAACAAAATGGCTCAAGATCTGAAGACAGAATTGGAAAATTTAAAGAAAACACAAATGGAGGAAATGATGGAAAAGAAGAACTTAGGGAAGAAAACGAAAACTACAGCAGTAAGCATAACCAAGAGACTACAAGGGATGAAAGAAAGAATCTCAGGTGTAGAAGATACAATGGAAGAAATCAATGTATCCATCAAAGAAAATGTTAAATCATGGAGAAAACAAGATGTTCAATGGCAAAAACAAATTTAAAGAATACCTATCAACAAATCCAGCCTTACACAAGATACTAGAAAAAAAATACAACCCACGAAAGCTAGCTACATTCAGGAAACCACAGGAAATAAATAACCTCACTAGAACAAAACTAAAAGTAACCAAGCACACAAAACACACTACTACAACCAACAGCAAAATGAAAGCATCTAACAGCCACTGGTCATTAATCTCCCTCAACATCAATGGACTCAACTCTCCAATAAAAAGACAGAGAATAACAGAATGGATATGTAAAGAAGACCCAACAATCTGTTGCATACAACAAACACACCTAAGTCACAAAGACAGACATTTCCTGAGAGCTTAGGGATGAAAGATGGTTTTCCAAGCAAATGGACCAGGGAAGCAAGCAGGAGTAGCCATTATAATACCTAATAAAATAGATTTTCAACAAAAATTAATCAAAAGAGATGGGGAAGGTTATTTCATACTCATCAAATGAAAACTCTACCAAGAAGACATCACAATTCTGAACATCTATGCCCCAAATAAAAGAGTACCCACATTTGTAAAAGAAACATTAGTAAAACTGAAACCACACATTAAGAGTGGGAGACTTCAACACCCCACTCTCAATAAAGGACAGGTTAACAAAACAGAAATTAAACAAAGAAACAATGACTCTAACAGAGGTCATGAATCAAATGGACCTAACAGACATCTACAGAACACCCAAACAAAAAAGAATTTACCTTCTTCTCAGCACCTCATGGAGCCTTCTCCAAAATAGACCATATAGGTAAAGCAAGCCTCAACAAATACAAGAAGATTGACAGCTGGGTCAGGGCAGAAATAAAGAAATTAAAGACTTCCTAGAATTCAATGAAAATGAAAGCACAACATTCCCAAACTTATGGGATACAATGAAAGCAGAACTAAGAGGAAAACTCATAACACTAAGTGTTTTCAAGAAAAAAATTTTGAAACATCTCATTCCAGCAAATTAATATCTCACCTGAAAGCCCTAGGGGAAAAAAAAAGAAGAAGAAGACACACCCAGAAAAATAGACGGCTGTAAATAATCAAACTCAGAGCTGAAATTAATAAAGTAAAAACAAATAAAACAATTCAAAGAATCAATAAAACCAAGAGCTGGTTCTTTGAGAAAATCAAAAAGATAGACAAACCCTTAGAAACTAAAAGGCAGAAAGACACCATCCAAGCAACAAAATCAGAAATAAAAAGGGGGACAAAACAACAGACACTGAGGAAATCTAAACAATAATTAGGTCTTATTTCAAAAGCCTATGCAACACAAAATTTGAAAATCTAAATGAAATGGACAATTTTCTTGATAGATTCCACTTACCAAAGGTGAATCAAGATGAGGTAAATAAATTAAATAATCCTGTATGCCCTAAGGAAATAGAAGCTGTCATCAAAAGGCTCCCATCTAAAAAAAAATCCCAGGGTCAGATGGTTTCAGCACAGAATTCCACCAGACTTTCAAAGAAGAGCTAACACAATAATTTTCAAAATATTCCACAAAATAGAAACAGAAGGAAGATTACCAAACTCATTCTATGAAACCAAAGTCACCTTGATACATAAACCTCACAAAGACCCAACAAAGAAAGAGAATTTCAGGCTAATCTCCCTCATAAAAATTGATACAAAAGTACTTAAGAAAATACTCGCAAACCAAATCCAAGGAACACTTCAAAGGTATCATCTATTACGACCATGTAGGCTTCATCCCAGATGTGAAGGGGTGGTACAATATACGGAAATCCATTAATGTAATACACCATATGAACAAACTGAAAGAAAAAAAAGCATGATTATCTCCTTAGATGCTGAAAAAGCATTTGATAAAGTCCAACATTCATTTATGTTTAAAGTCCTGGAGAGATCAGGGATACTTACCTAAATTTAGTTAAGGCAATAAACAGCAAGCCTACTGCCAACATCAAACTAAACAGAGAGAAACTTAAATCAATCCCACTGAATTCAGGAACAAGGCAAGGCTGCCCACTCTCTCCATATCTCTTCAACATAGTTCTGGAAGTCCTTGCAATAAGACAATTAAAGGAGATCAAGGGGATTCAGTTAGGAAAGGAAGAAGTCTAAGTTTCACAATTTGCATATGATACGACAGTATACATGAGTGACCCCCAAAATTCTACCAGGGAACACCTACAGCTGATAAACACCTTTAGCCAAGTGTCTGGATACAAAATCAACTCAAAAAAATCAGCAGCCCTGTTGTATACAAAAGACAAATGGGCTGAAAAAGAAATTAGAAGGAAAAAAAAACACCCTTAACAATAGCGATAAAGGACAGAAAGTTCCTTTATGTAACTCTAACCAAGCAAGTCAAAGACGTGTATGAAAAAAACTTCCAGTCTCTGAAGAAAGAAATAAAGAAGATACCAGAAGATGGAAATATCTCCCATGCTCATGGCTTGGCAGGATTAATGCATTAAAAATGGCCATCTTACCAAAAGCAATCTACAGATTCAATGCAATTCCCATCAAATTACCAACACAACTCTTTACAGATCTTGATAGAAAAATTCTAAATTTCATATGGAATAACAAGAAACAGAGAATCACTAAAACAATCTTCTACAATACAAGATATTCTAGAGGTATCTTTATCCCTGACCTCAAACTGTACTATAGAGCAACAGTAATAAAAACTGCATGGTACTGGCATAGAAACAGAATGGTGGATCAGTGGAACCAAATAGAAGACCCAGAAATAACCCCACACATTTATGGACACCTGATTTTTACAAAGATGGCAAAACCATACAATGGAAAAAAGACAACATCTTCAACAAATGCAGCTGGGCTAACAGGATGTCTACATGTAGAAGAATGCAAATACAACCACACTTATCACCCTGCACAAAACTAAAATCCAAGCGGATCAAAGACCTCAACATAAAACCAGATACACTACAACAGTTAGAAGAAAAAGTGGCGAAGAGCCTGGAACTCACTGGCACAGAAGACAACTTCCTGAACAGAACACTAACACCACAGGCTCTAAGAGCAACAATGAATAAATGGGACCTCATGAAACTGAAAAGCTTCTGTAAAGCAAAAGACATAGTCATCAGAACAAAACAATAGCCTACAGATTGGGAAAGGATCTTCATCAAACCTATATCTGACAGAGGGTTGATATCCAGAATATATAAAGAACTCAAGAAGTTAAACAGCAACAAATCAAGTAATCCAATTTAAAAAATGGAGTACAGAGCTAAACAGAGTATTCTCTGTAGAGGAATATAGAATGGCAGAGAAACACCTAAAGAGATGCTCAACTTCCTTAGCCTTCAGAGAGATGCAAATCAAAACGACCCTGAGATTTCACCTTAACATCCATCAAAATGGCTAAATCAAAAATTCAAGTGACAACACATGCTGGAGAGATTGTGGAGAAAGGGGAACCCTCCTCCATTGCTGGTGTGAATGTAAACTTGTAAAACCACTTTGGAAATCAATCTGGCGCTTTCTCAGACAATTAGGAATAGTGCTTCCTCAAGATTCAACTATACCACTCCTAGACATATATCCAAAAGAAGCTCAAGTACACAACAAGAACATTTGTTCAACCATGTTTGTGGCAGCTTTATTCATAATAGCCAGAACCTGGAAACAAATCAGATGTCCATCAACGGAGGAATGGATACAGAAATTGTGGTACATCTACACAATCAGCAATAAAAAAAAACAAGGAAATCATGAATTTTGCAGGCAAATCGTGGGATCTAGAAAAGATCATCCTGAGTGCGGTATCCCAGGTGCAGAAAAAGACCCACACTGTATATACTTATATATACCTATAAGATAGGATAAACATACCAAAATATGTGCACCTAAAGAAGATAAACAAGAAAGAGGACCCAGAGTAAGATGATCAATCCTCACTTAGAAAGACAAATGGGATGGACAGGGAAAGTTGGAGAAAACAAATAACCCAGACAGAAGCCTACCACACATAGCCTCTGACTCTACCTAGGAGTGTATCAAAGCAGATGCGGAGACTCATAACCAAGCCTTCGGCAGAGTGCAGGGAAGCATATGAAAGAAGGGGGAGTTAACATGATGTGGAAAGGATAGGAGCTCCACAAAGACAAAATATATCAGGGCACGGGGGCCCTCTATGAGACTGTTTCTCCAACCAAGAACCATATAAGAATATTACCTAGAACCCCTGCTTGGATGTAGCACATGGCAGCTCAGTAACCAAATGGGTACCCTAATAAGAGGAACAGGAACTATTTCTGGCATGGACTCAATGAATAGCTCCTTTACCTCCCCCCACCCCCAAGGGAGGAACAGTCTTGCTAGGCCACAGAGCAGTACATGGCAGCTAGTCCTGAAGATACCTGATAAGCTAGGGTCAGAAATGGAAAGGGAGGAGGACCTCCCCTAGCAGTTGACTTGGAAAGGGGCAGGGAGGAGATGAGAGAGGGAGGGTGAGACTGGGAGTAAGGGAGGGAGGGGGCTATGGCTGGGATACAAAGTACATAACCTGTGATTAATATAAAGAAATAAAAATTAATTAAAAATTTAAAAAAATGCTCAAGATCCTTCTCAATCAGGGAAACGCAAATCAAAACGACCCTGAGATTTCACCTTACACCCATCAGAATGGCTAAGATCAAAAACTCAAGTGACAATACATGCTAGAGAGGATGTGGAGAAAGGGGAACCCTCCTGCATTGCTGGTGGGAATGTAAACTGGTACAACCACTTTGGAAATCAATCTGGCACCTTCTCAGACAATTAGGAATAGTGATTTCTCAAGATCCAGCTATACCACTCCTAGGCATATATCCAAAAGAGGCTCAAGCACACTACAAGAACATTTGTTCAACTATGTTTGTAGCAGCTTTATTCATAACAGCCAGATCCTGGAAACAACCCAGATGTGCCACAAAGGAGGAACGGATACAGAAATTGTGGTACATTTACACAATGGAATACTACTCAGCAATTAAATACAAGAAAATCATGAACTTTGCAGGAACATGGTGGGAACTTGAAAAGATCATCCTGAGTGAGATATATCAGAAGCAGAAAAAAAAATGGTATATACTCCCGTATAAGTGGATATTAACATATAATATAGGATAAACGTACAGAGATCTGTACACCCAAGGAAGCTTATCAAGGAGGACGACCCTGGGTAAGATGCTCAATCTTCATGCCGAAAGGCAAATGGGGTGGATATTGGAAGAGGGAGAAAACAGGGAAAAGGACAGGAGCCTACCACAGAGTGCCTCTGAAAGACTCTACCCAGCAGTATATCAAAGCAGATGCTAAGATTCATATCCAAACTTTGGGCAGAATGAAGGGAATCTTTTTAAAGAAGGGGGAGATAGAAAGACCTGGAAAGGACAGGAGCTCCACAAGGAGAGCAACAGAACCAAAACATCTGGGCACAGGGGTCTTTTCTGAGACTGATACTCCAAGGACCATTCATGGATATAACCTAGAACCCCTGCTCAGATGTAGCCCACGGCAGCTCAATTTCCAAGTGGGTTCCCTAGTAATGAGAACAGGGACTGTCTCTGACATGAACTCAGTGGCTGGCTCTTTGATCACTTCCCCCTGATGGGGAGGCAGCCTTACCAGGCCACAGAGGAAAACAATGCAACCAGTCCTGATAAGACCTGACAGACTAGGGTCAGATGGAAGGTGTGGATGACCTCCTCTATCAGCGTCCTGGGGGAGGGGCAAGAAGAGAAGAAGAGGGAAGGTTTGTGGGATTGGGAGGGACCGAGGGATACGGATACTTGTAAAATAGCTATGTTTTACCATAGTGGGAAAAAAAAAACCTAGAACTTTGTATATCTTCTACTTCTAGATAAAGTCCTCATTTTTTTAATTTTAGAAGCGTGCAGGTTCAAAAGTGGGATCTGAAAAGCAGCCAAAAATCTAAACAAAGACTTATTAGTCTATACTCTATTACAATTATATTAAGATTTTGGTGTATTTCCTTTATTTTTTTAATCTGAAGAGTTATACTCTTATAGTATGATAGGAATTCTACATAAAGTTGTATCATGCTTTTGCATTTACTGTTACCATAAGCATTTTTCATATTAACTTGGATTGTTTGATGATTAAAAATGACAAATGTGTAAAATCTATAAATTACTATAGTTCTCCTAACTCCGGTTATTTTTATTTCATTCCAGAAAAGATATAGATAAAAACTCAAACTAATGAAGAGGCTGCATAATGACTAAGAACAGAGATACTGATGCCAAATTTTAGAGCTTAAATCTGCCATCTCCACTTAGCAATAAACCAATGAGAAGATGCTTCCATCTCTCTACTCCTCAGTTTCATCTGGTATAAAAGTGAAGAGTTATATAGGATAAATAACTGAAAGGATCATCCAAAATTTCATGAAAGGTTGGAAAAACTCCTAGCACAGAGTAGCACTCAGTGAGTATTAGCTATTATGACAAAGGCTTCTTATTCAGAATTCTCCTTATATTGTGTTTTTCAGAAGTAGAAGTAGGAATTACTTAGCAAAAGAGTACAATAACTGATAGAACTGCCAAACTGCTATCCAAAAGGCTATAAATACTGATGATTTATATTAAAACACAAAAGTGTACAAAATTAAAAATATGAAGCAAATTTATATTTTGTGTTTGTTCTGTATTACACAGAGGTAATAACTTTCAGTGATCTTTCCATGGCAACATCAACTTCAACAGCTACTCACATGTGAAAATGCATTCATTAAAGGGTAAGAAAATCAGATAGGGTATCTTAGTACTTGGTTTTAGAACATTAAGAGTAAAGCAGGCAGACTGCAAAGAGTTGTATATGTCACTCCTCTCCAAGCCCAAAAGCAGTGCATCCAGGAGAGTGGCTTTGAATGCAAAGAATTTGCCATCCTACTAACAATTCACACTTATTTTGTTTAATTTACTAAATATAGACTTTTAATGAGTTTTTTAAAAATATAAGGTATATTTTATTCCTAAAATCATAGCAGAAATATCCTGAAGAATTCTATCATGGCTTAAAGTAAAACCTATTTTTATAGAACAAGTTATAACATTAAAAATAGTTTAAAGTCTTGCACATACAAACATATACCATTACTCTCTGGATTGGATTAGTCCAATTCATATACAAAAAGAAAAAGGAATGACTTTGGGTAAGGACATGTTTTCAAATATTTACTCATATAGAGTGAAAACCAGTTCCTTACTTTGCTCAAAGTACTTTTGTGATTTATCCAAAAACTATCAACTCTCACTAGATGTTCTAACAATGTTTTTATACAATAAAAAAACTGTCTTTCAATATTGTCACTTTTCTTTTTAATATCAGTATGTTGGAGAGCATACCAAATAAAATACTATATTTCTCAGCTTCTCTTGCAACTGAATTTCTCTCAGTAACTAAGGTCTTGCCAATGATAGGTAAACAGAACTTTTACAAGGAAATCTAGCAGGCTTCCTATAGGGAAAGGATTAAAAATCCTAATTCACATTTTTTCCTGTCACCTTTTACTACAATCTTGCAATAATATGAAAGCAACACTTTGGATAATAAGAAAGACAGCATAGGAGAGGGTGAATAAATGATCCTAACTCACTGGTGACAATGACATTATGGAACTAATTGTGAGCTGCCTAATTCTAGACTTCTCTCACATGACAGAAAAAAAATTTAAAGGTATTATTTTAAGGGTTTAATCATAATAGCCAAACTAATATGCAGGGCCAAAATTCACTTATTTTTTTTACAATTGTCCTGTCTAGAATCATATTAGTACTCATAAATGTCAATTTAAATTTACTGAGGATGAATGCACTAAGCAGTGGAAATAGGATGAAAATTCTTAGTTAAAAGAAAAACTATTTCTAGCTGGGCATGGTGGTGTGTGCTTGTAATCACGGCACTCAAGGAGGCAGAGGCAGGCAGATTTCTATGAGTGCAAGGCCAGCCTGGTCTACAAAGTGAATCCAGGACAGCCAAGGCTATGCAGAGAAACACTGTCACAAAAAAACAAAAGCAGAACATAAAAACTATTTCTTTTAACTTCTTTATTCAAGTATAATATACATACAAAGCTACATATATGTAATATATACAAATTGGTAATCATGAAGGTAAGCATAACATTATTAAGAGTTTTATCATACTTCATATAATAGACATACCAATCAGCTCCCATTTGTTTCTCCCATTTGTTATTGTTTGAAAGAGAGAGAGAGAAAGAGATTTAACAAAAGATCTACTCTCTTAGAAATTTTAATTGCAGAATATTTTTACCTCCAGGCATATACATAATATAATATATATATATATATATATATATATATATATATATATATGTGTGTGTGTGTGTATAAATACCTACCTACATACACACACACACACATATGAGATGTATGGGAAATGAATATATATGTGGAAATGGAAATATATTTACCTAGGGTTCATTCACCTTACATAACAAACACTTTGACCTTTTTATTAATTTCATCCCATTTCTCCTTCCCTCCAAATTCTGGCAATCATTCCTCTCTCTGCCTCTACTGTAGAGTCTCTATTTCTTCATATGCATGGTGTTACATGGCTATGCTTCGTCTGAGTCTGGATATTTTACATTCTGTTGTGCTTGCCAGGTTAACTGATACTGTTAAAAATAACAGCCTTACTTCATCTCATTTTTAAAGCTCAATCATATTGCACTGCAGTATATAAACTATATTTTTTGTCTACTTGTCCACCATGGATATTAAATTTGTTTCCATGTATTGACCATTATGAATAATATTTTAATGAACATAAGGTGAATGCAGATATCTCAAAACTTTATGGTTCTGGCATTAAAATATAGACATGGCCTGCTCTTTGATCACCTCCCCCTGAGGGGAGAGCAGCCTTACCAGGCCACAGAAGATGACCATGCAGCCACTCCTGATGAGATCTGATAGACTAAGATCAGAAGGAAGGAGAGGAGGACCTCCCCTATCAGTGGACTTGGGGAGGGGCATGCATGAAGAAGGGGGAGGGAAGGTGGGATTAGGAGGGGAGGCGGGAGGGGTTTATGAGGGGATACAAAGTGAATAAAGTAATTAATTAATTACTTAAAAGTAATTAATAAAAGTTAAAAAATATATAGATATATAAGCCACTGAAACAAAATACAGTCTGGAAATAAAAGCATGTATGTACCATGTACTAATCATTTTTCATGTTTCTTCAATTAATTAAATAAATTTACATCTAGGTCATAGGACTCTCCCTCCTCTCCTTCCAGTCCCACCCTCCCTCCAGCATCCCCCCTCACCTACTGCTCAGAATAGAGGAGCCCCCTAACCAGACACTAGTTCATCTGTTCACATGAGGACTGAGTTTGTCTTCCTCCCCTGTGGCCTGGTAGAGCAGTCCCATCAGGGGGAAGTATCTTAAAGGATGTTAGGAATACACCATAATAAACAATAAACAATTGTGAGAAAATTATATCTACAAGCAAAAGAGTGGAATTGGGTATTGTTCTTACACCAATATAAAAATTAACTTAAAGGACATTAACTTTTTGAATCCAAGTCCTGAAGCTATAAAATTACTGGGAGAAAACAGGGAAACCCTCTTGCCAGTGATTTTTTTTTTTTTTTGGCTATGACAAAAAGTAAAAGTAAATAGTGCAAAGTCATTAAAATGAAAAACTCTATGAAGCAATGGATAAAATTAACAGAATGAAAGTCAATGTATAGAGTGTGAGACAATGTGTATAAACTCGATATATGCTAAGGAATTGATACCCAAACATGCTACAATAAAAATGAAAAAAACAAAACACAAAAATTTATAATATAGAAAGTAACTGTATAAACATTTCTCCAAGGAAGACATGTTAATGGACAAGAGGTACATGAAAACATACAATAGCCTTCACAGTAAAAATGCAATTCTGAAGACACAATGAAATATCATCTCACAAATATGTCTTGAAGATCAAACATAAGTATGAGAAAGAATATGAACAAACCCTTGAACATTCCTGGTTGAAATGTAAATTGATGAAGCTGTTATGAAAACCAAAGAAAGTTTCTCAAAAAATAAAATAAAATAAATTCCTGTATGATCTGGCAATCACATTTCTGGGTGTATATATACAACAGTATAGTCTTAAATATGTTTTCATTAAAAGGCATTGATTTATATAGTTTACTAATAGTTTTAAGTTCTCTGTATGTCAGGATTCTTGAAAATAAAGTATAGATGACTTGTGGGTGAAAGGCACATAAAGATTAAAGAGACAAACCCAAATAGACAGGAATAACAAATGAGCATGTATTTATCCAAAATAGCCTACTCATTAAACACTTAATGAGCAATTAGTATGCACAAAACTATTTTTAAAGATTTTTCTAGAAATATTTAAATGTTGATCAGAAAAATAATGTTAGGAAAGGCTTCTTAATGTTTTATAAATAATGATGTAAATAGCATGTTAAGAACTCCACAAGGAGACAAACAGAGTCAAAAAAAAAAACAATCTGGGCCCAGGAGGAGCCATGCAGAGACTGATACTCCAACCAAGGGCCATGCATGGAGAGGACCTAGACAACCTGCTCAGAAGAAGCCCATGGCAGCTCAGTCTCCAAGTGGATTTCCCAGTAAGGGGAACAGGTGCTGTCTCTGACATGAACTCAGTGGCTGGCTCTTTGATCACCTCTCCCTGTGGGGTGGAGCCTTACCAGGCCACAGAGGAAGACAATGCAGCCAGTCCTGACAAGACCTGATAGGCTAGGGTCAGATAGAAGGGGAGGAGGTCGTCTTTTATCAGTGGACTAGGAGAGGGACATAGTGGGAGAAGAAGGAGGGTGGGTGGACTGGGAGGTGATGAAGGAGGGGGCTACAGCTGGGATACAAAGTGAATAATGAAGAAAGAAAGAAAGAAAGAAAGAAAGAAAGAAAGAAAGAAAGAAAG
>NW_026596109.1:12810914-12833192 GCF_907164565.1 Psammomys obesus | reverse complement strand
AAGAAAGAAAGAAAGAAAGAAAGAAAGAAAGAAAGAAAGAAAGAAAGAAAGAAAGAAAGAAAGAAAGAAAGAAAGAAAGAAAGAAAGAGCATGTTAAGTAGTGAGAGCAACTATATAACTTTCTAATTAATTACTAGTCATATGTTTTAGTATATTGTAAATGAAAGATAATTAAAAGCTTCAAAATCATATTTTATGACATACTTTAAAATTATAAAGCCAATATTAACAATATTAATAAAAGAATATTATCATATTCTAGCACTACAATAGGCATTAGGAAAATAGAGATAACATACTCAAATCATTTGACTTCAATAGGAAGATCCCAAACTAATGAGAGAATTAGGAAAAGTGAAAATTATATTATCATAAGTGCTGTTACAGTTATAAAAATGGATGAAGTACTATAAAAGCATGAAGGATTATTACTAGTACAGGGAAAGTATCAAGATAAGCTCTGAAGAATAAGTTACCAAAAAATTCAAGTCCCTAGAAAAATGCTGAAAGGCTTGAAAATGCAATGCCTTATGTATAGAAATGATACAATGTGTATACATCCTTTGATAGATGATTGTGCTTAAGAGGTATGAAAATGGTGCCACATCCTGGAAATACATTCTATGAAATGGTGCATGTTAACATGCTGAGATGCATTAAGCAAAATAATTCCAAAAGAGTAACTTTTAGAAATACACCCTTCTAACTACCGTGTGGACATTATATAGAACATGCAATGATCAGGCATTACCCAGAAAAATGATGACTGTCTACACTAGCTCTGGCTACAAAGACAGAGAAATTTGGCATAAGAAATATTCTTATTTTTATAAAGTTGATATTAGACAAGTTTTAAATAAGTGAATAAGTAGGTAACTATTACAAAAATCCATGACTTTTTTACTTAAAATGTTTTTTCAATATATTTTGATCATATTCCTTTCCCTGTCACTCCTTCCAAATACTCCCCACCCAACTTTACCATATGTACATATAAATGGATGTATGTGTGTGTGTCAGAAAACAAAAAGAAATAAAAAGCTAAAAAAAAATCAGTAAGACAAAAAGTATAAAAACGAAGAAAATTAAACAACAACAACAAAATAATAATGGAGTCCTGTTGGTATAATGTTTTTGTGGAATATATACAATTTACCCTTGTTTATTCAGATGCTGATTTCTCTACCCCACTATCTGGTTTCAATCCAGACAATGCATTGTGATGTTTATTCTAAGCATCACCTGTCTCATGTTTGTATGAACATGCCACCAATTTTTTCTGTATTTTCAATAAAACAACCCGCCGGTGCTGTGCAATGGAGAGAATATGGTGGAACATTCTGGTCTGGAGGGGAGGAGAAAGAATCGAGTCAGGAATTGGAGAGCAGATATCAGCAGTGCAGGACAGGGAAACATGAGGAGAGATGAACAGGACCTAAGATATGACTAAAAGCAAGTATAATGTGGGAAATCCAAATAGAAAGAAACTATGCAGGCTTGGAGGTTTAGGATGGAGTAACAAACTATTGCCCAGCATTAGGTTAATGAAATTGCCCAGATCTAGGTTAATTAAATAAATCCTAGTCTCTGTGTGGTGATTTGGGTATACAGCTGGTCTAGGAATAACCACTGTTTAATTAAAATATATCAATATTAAACTTTAACAATCAACAACAGAGTCCCATTTGGGTTAGCCAAATACTCCTAGACATGGGGCCTGCACTGGAGTGTTGTTGATAAACCCAGTGACAATCCATTGAAGAAAACTGTTTTTCTCTTTCCCAGCAGGTATCAACTGTAAACAGATTCTTGGTTAGGGTAGGGTTCCCTCCCCTTCTCAGTGCTGGGGTTAGAACTTATGACAACAAGTCTTCAGCATGGTGTCACAGCCTCTGTGAATTCAAATGAATACCAGTCCTCTAGTGTCTGAAAGACACTGCTCCTTAGAGTCATATAACACCCCTAAAAACTTAACAAACTTTTCACCTCCCCTTCTGCATAGATCCTTGAGCCTACAGGGAAGGGGTTTGATGAAGACCTCGTATTTAGGTCTGAGTGCCCAAAAGTTTTACTCTGCCTATTGTTCAGTTGTGGATCTGTTAAGTGCCATCAACTGCAAGAAGCTCCTTTGATGAAGGTTGAGAAATGTTTTATCTATGGGTATAGAAACATGTCATTAGGATTCATTTTTACTGCTCTGTTCCCAATAGTAGTATGTTTTCCTCTGGGGGCCATGAACCATCTAGTTTCTGGTTCTTGGCCACTTGAGAAGTATCAGGTATGGATTGCATCTCATAAAATGTGCCTTAAATCCATTTTTGAAGTAGTTGGTTCTTCTCTTCCCTTAACATTTCTGATGCTATTGTATCTTGTCTCTGTTGTGGGTTATAGGGTCTGTAGCTGGGTGATACTGATGAATACTCTTCTCCTCTGGTTGTGTGCAAAGTTCTTTCTAGAATCAGAAATATCAGTCAGTAGTGGTGCAGCTTCTAGCTGCACACAAATCAATTTCTCTATTTGATGACATAAGTAAGTAGTGTCTTCAGCAGCAGGGCCTTACCATCAATCAGGTTGTGGAGAGCAACCAATAGCCTTGTCAATAACTTGTTTCGGGGTTGTCTAAACCCCTTTGGCCAAAACCTTAAAATATGTATCCAATCCGACTACTGGAGATTTTATTTGATGGCATGTCTCGCTGGGGCATTACTTCCCCCATTACATGGTAGTTCTATTTAAATTCCTTTAATATAGGTATGTCTTTTAGGAAGCTTCTACATTAATAGTCTTCCAAATGGCTTTTCAAAAGGTCTTAGTGTCAGTTGCCTCTTAACATATACCCCCCAATTTTACCCTGCCCTCTCATTTCTCCCTATTTAATCCTCTTATTATCTCTATAATAATCTGCTTCCTCTTCTCCTCCCCTGGTTCCTTCCTAGCTATATAAGCTTTGTGGTTATTCTGGTAGAAACACATATATTTAAAGCTTGAATGTTAGCTTATCTGCACATAAGCTAAAACATGCAATATTTGCCTTTTGTGGTGTGCATTATTTCACTTAGGATGATTGTTTCCAGTTCCACACAACTGAAATTTTCATAATTCATATTTTAATAGCTTAGTAATATTCCACAAATGTGCCATATTTTCATCATCCATTCAACAGCTGATGCACAGACTGCTTCAAATATCTGGCTATTGTTAAGAGAGCAGCTATGAACATGGATGGAGAAGTATCTCTGTAGCAGAATGTGGAATCCTTTGAGTACTTTATCAAGTATGGTGCAGCTGGATCTTGTGGGTGATCCATTGCAGCTTGTTAAGGAACCTCTACACTGCTTTCCATAGGGGCTGTACTTGTTTGCACCCACCAGCAATGAATTAGTGTTTCCTTTACCCTTCATCTTTGCCAGCATGTGCTATCATTTGTTTTATTTACTTATGCCTTTAAATCTTGCTGATAATAACTACCTGAAAATGTTGATTGTGTTTTAAATTTTTTTAAATACATATGGTAGAATTAGTAAGTACTAAGTAGAAAATGTTTCCTCTAAAGTATTATATAAAAGTAGGACAGCATGGTCTCTTTAGAGCAATAGATAAGTTTTGAATGCTATAAAGTCAGGGGGAGTAATAGTTGCAATTAGGAGCTGTGATAATCACTGACTAAAATGAATTCTCCCAGTCAGTTCCTAAGCTATAATGTGATAGTAAGCTAATTTTGAACTACATAATTTCATAAAACTATTCATCTTTACAGCAGAGACTGTTATTTGCCTTTTGGATTTGTCCTCACACAAAATAAACAGGATTGACTAAATGTGAATATGCCACAGAAATTCACAATGTGTGTTTCATTTTTTTTCAACAGAATTAATAACATCTTTGATCATTTTGTGTATGTTCCATATGTTTTATATGTATAATGTCATTATATGTATAATTCTTATAAAGAACATTATAGAGTAGCATTCTCTTCATTTCATTGGAAGAAAAAAAAACAAAGCCAGAGAAGTTATTAACAATCCCAAGATCACACACCCATTATATAAGAGAGCCAAGATCTGATGTGAAAAATCACCATCTAGTAGTGATTCCAATAGCTTCCACCAACCCTTAAAACACCTTCACATGAATTGGAAAGAGTTGTCTCCCTCTTTCTCTCTTTTTAAATAAAGCATTTAATTGGGGCTGGCTTACCGTTTCAGAGGATCAGGTCATTATCATCATGGCAGGATGCATGGCAGCAGGTAAGCAGGCAGGCAGAGAGACAGAGAAACACTGGGCCTCCAGTGAGCTTTGGAAACCTCAAAGCTCCTCCCTTTTTCAACAAGGCCACACCTCCTAATCTTCCAAAACAGTACATGGATTTAGGACTGAGCATGTAAATATATGAGCCTACAGAGTCATTCCCATTCAAACCACACTTCTCAGCTTTTTTTATTTTCTGCCATTGGAGGTGGTTCCTGTTAGCAGGCTAATAATGGAGATTCTAGGGGTTCTGTGGAAAAGATAGCACAGATACTGTTGGACTGAAGTTTAGGAGAGTGCCCTTCTTCTATCAGGTTGCTCTCTGCTGATATCAGTTTAGTGAACAGCTTTACTAATTACTGAGATCCAGAGGGAGTGTGTTGAAGAGAATGCAGAGGCAAAGACTTGGCTCCAATTAATGAGCGGAATAGCACTCACCAATGGCTCCGCCTCTGAGGGAGTAAAATCATTGATTTTGGTAAAAGATATTTCTTACAATGTTTTTCCACAGGTGTTAGTGAGGGAAAATGAGAGGAATACTTTTACAGACTGAAAATATAAATTACTTTATCAAGTCGTTGCTGTGTAGTTAATCCTTTAGGCATCAGATCAAAGCAAATCAAAACTACACTGAGGTTCTATCTCAGGAGTTCAGAATGACTACCACCAAGAAACTAAAAACAGCAAATGCTGGCAAGGATAAGGTGGGGGGGGACAACCTATGCACTGTTGGTGAGACTGTAAATTTATCTGGCACTGTAGAAAACAGAATGGAGGTTCTTCCAAAAATTAAAAATAGAATTACCTTATGGGATTCAGGCAGTCCTGATGGCACCTGATAGGCTAGGGCCAGACCATAGGGGAGGAGGACCTCTCCTATCAGTGGACTAGGGGAGAGAAATAGGTGAGAAAGAGGGAGGGACAAGAGATGATGAGGAAGGGGGCTATAACCAGTATACAAAGTGAATAAATTGTAAACAACAACAACAATAATAATAAAGGAAGGAGAGAGAGGCAGGACTTCCAGGCAGAGATAGGAACTTTGGGAAAGAATCTGGCATAGGAAGAGCCACCAGCAAGGCATGGAGGAAGAAACAGGTGCCAGGACTAAAACTGAGAGGTAATGAGCCACATGGCAGAAGGAGTTGTCCCTTTGAATGAGCACAGCCATGTACAAAGGTACACACTTGGAAAGACAAGCATAGGCTAGATTTCAACCTGGACACAGTCCTTGTTGGCAGTTCTTCATAAGTAGCCCATCTATGAGCAGCAGCTCAGGTGTGCCAGACCAGAAAGCACAATGACATTTCACCCACTCACTTGGAACTTTGCTGCTTGGTACCTGTGGCTATTTAAATATAAAAGTCAGTCCCTTTATAACAGAGGTCACTCTCCAAGATCTCATCAGCACTTGGCTAACTGCTACCATACTAGACAATACAGATATTATCAACATAACAGAAAAGTTATTTGACCAGTAATGATCTAGAATAAACAAGTAAGGGTATTTACGTTACATACATGTGCTTTACATACAGAAACATCCACACAATGCTATATTTTCAGACACAGTGTTTTAAAGAAACCTAATAATATGTAAAAGACTATCTCAATTATCCACAATCAGATCTCAAGATCCTGAGGGCATTATTGACAGTATAGAAAATATCTGAATAATATGAGGATACTTATGATACTTTAACATGATTGTATTGAAATTTTAGTGGATCTCTCTGGGCTTGGAGAAAACAAAACAAAACATATAAAAATAATGGAAAGTAAAAATACTCAAAATGAGTAGAACAAAATTTTATTGAAAAAAGATAATTTTCTTGTATTATTATGTTGCTAATTTTTATGCATTATATCCTTTGCAAAAATATGACTTATGAAGGCATTGCAAGTGGGCTTTGTAAAATACATTCTTGACATTTCACTGAGCTCTTAAAAAAGATTATTAGGTAAGAGAACCATGGAACATTGACGAAATTTATTCCTTTCAATTTACTGTTCCACAATAGCAGAAATATGTTCTTAAGTTAGAGGAATGTCAATGAGAAGAAAGAGAATGGAGTTTGAGTGGAGAAAGGGACTGATAGGAAAATATTCATATCTATGTATAACAAAATCAAGCCACCTATAAAAGGTCACAAATAAGAAGTACAAATATATGAAGAAAACAGATTTTAAGAAATTTTAACAATGATATTTCTGCATAATTTGAACAACTCTAATGCTGTACATAAAGACAAATTTAAGAGTTTCAAAGCAAATAATGTCAGAATGCAGAATTTATTTTCATGTATAGAATTATATCTTCTTAGTAGGCATGGTTGTTCATGCCTATAACACCAGGATTTAGGAAGTAGAGGCAGAAAGATCAGGAACTCAAAGCTACCCTCCATTACAAAGTGAATTTGAAGACTGAGAAATAAGACCTTTGTCTCAAAACAAAACAACAGCTAACTAACCAGAAAAGAAACATACCTTCTTTAGGGAATAAGTGGCAAATGCAATGAGCATTATTTCAGTATTGTGCTTTTTAGAATCTAAGAATAAAGAAACACTTGGAACATGAATTTGTTATCGATCTAGAATTCTGTTTCATTTCTACTTTGTTCTCATGATGCTATGATATGCCATTGTTTTCTGAAAATGGTTTTCATGACCGTAATAGAGTATCTCCTGAGGTAAAGTAACAGGTTTCCTCCTAGAAGGAAGTAACATGTGTGCTGATGGAGTTCATTCAGAAAGGAGTTCACACTTACTCCCACCACCCTCTCCAAGACCCACCTCCTCATTGAATTCTTTTGACATTTTTATTTTTAAATGCATATGCTTTAAAGTTTTAAAAGAAAAATACTGGAAGATGATAAAAGAATAAAATTCACAAAAAAATTAGAAATAAATAAGTATACAAGAAAAATTATAACATTTAAACCTGCAAAGGACCCTACATGATATACTATGTATATTTTTAATAAAAATATTCCATATCTCAGAGATTCCAAAGATACCAAATGATATTGCTGTTGCTATAGAAACTATTCTCTTTTAATGAATCGCAGATTAAATAACTGCATAAAACAAATTCAAATTTGAAATGCAATTACTATTCTAAAGCATATTTACATATTTGATTTTATACTGGTTACAGAAAATAAGATAAAATATTAGGAATACCTTTTACATGTGCAAAAAAACCCACTGGCAGTTATAAATTTAATTGCAGCTCTGCTCTTAAATACAATAGTGTTGGGTATAATAAAATTGTGTCTTATAAGAAAAACTTATACAAACTCTACCACTTTCTTGCTGCTTGCAAAAGCACTAATTTGTATGCAGTGAAACATTCCTGCAAATTTACCATCTTGCATAAATGGTGCAAATTCAGAGCAAGCATAAAAGACTCCCTAAAGGTTTGCACATATCAGATCAATATTCAAGAAGTGGATAACAAATAACTTACAAAATTCACAGCAACTGACTTTAAATAATGAAAAAGAATATACTTTGTCTAAAAGTGTAAAACTTTCTCCTAGTCTGTACAGCTAAGGTTAAGAATCACTCCTGGGGCTGCACGGTCCACTCACATCACTGGCCATATTGAGTCAAACAGACCAAGCTTCAAATCCCAGCTCTAAGGTTATGCCATCACAAGCTACATACTTAACCTCTCTAAACCTAAAAACAAAGATGACACTTGCCTTACAGAAAGATTAACAGTATTTTGTGGACGATGCCTTGACACAGTTTCTGCATATATTTGGTGTTCACCACTTGATAGTGTCTATTACTATGATGATGACAATGACAGCAGCAGCAGCTATTAGGGCCATTGTTGCTACTAGTGATACTACTACAAGTATCATAACAAAATAAAGCCATAACAACATTTTATTTTTATTTTATTCAGTCTTTTAATGGTTAAATCTAAAAGCAAGGGAAGTAGTGCTGGATGTGTCTGCCTCTTGAATCGAATTGGCTGGAATCTGGCTGCAAAACAAACCTACTTGGGCTTCCTTCAGCCTTCATCTCATCTGATGCCACAGTTTGACGAAGACAAAAGGCTTCATTCTGGAAAGGTTTTCAAAACTGAAGCAACTAACGTTAACGCTAGACTTAACTCAATACACACATAGATCTTTTGACAATGTTTTCCGTGATTTGTAACTTACCTTTATAAACATATATGTGTGTTTATCACACATTTCCAATCCTTGTCTTGACTCTAGTTAATTTCTCAACACTAATCATTGTAAAATAGACACTGTCTCTATTTATTCCTGTACCTCTTCATCTATTTCCCATGATCTACATCTTTAGTTCAAGCTGTCATTTTTCCTGCAGACATAGTTCTTCTGACTACCATGCTCGAAAAGCCAATTGTAAGTCAGTTAGCACCACTTAGCACAAAAAATCTACAGTGCCAGATGGACTTGGCATTGCACTTCCTTTTTCTTGAGTCCAGTATCATGATCCATGGTCCATCTGAAGAAAATTTTCTTTGCATCAAGATAAAATGTGCCATCTTTTCTCACCCCTGATACCTGCTTTAAACTGTACCATATTTTGTTTCACCTCATTTTTAAAAATTATTTCTGCTGTTTTACTTTTCTGACTATTTTAATTGGTTTTCTATTTTTTTTACTTGATAAGTAAACAGTAAAGCTTCAGTCTACCTAGCCATGCACTGCAAATAAATAGTTAAAAGTACTGGATTTTCTTTATAAATACTCTTCCAAGAATGTACTATTGATACCCTACTGCTTTAATCTAAGCTAGCCAATGTCTAAACTTGCGGATTGACAGTCACCTTCTGTTTCCCTTACTGTCTTCTAAAATTCGGTCCAGTTTCTCTCTCTGCATATTCTCCTCATTTTTTTGGTTTATATCCCTAAGCACCTTTTGAAAAAGGAAGTCTCAAAATACACATTATAATTTCCTGTGTGCCTGAAAATAACTTTAACCCATACTCATATTTCACTGAAAATGTTGCTGGGCATAAAATTTTAATGTACATATAATTTCTTTGGGAATTTTGGAGTACTATTCCACTGTTTTCCAGCCTAATTATATATGTCTATACACACTAAAATTCTACACTTACAGAGAAGTTCCTTATTTCACATTCTTCAGCCCCTGTAACTACCATTCTACTTTCATTTTGATTAACTATTTTACATTTCTCATATAAAATTATGTAAAATTGTCATTTATGACTGGCTTATTTCATTTAACATTCTTTCTTCAAGATACACCCAGGTTATATAGCATGTGATAGGATATTTCAAGACTGAACAGCATTCCATGGTATATGATAATACTAAAATGCCACATTGCACTCATCAACCAATGGATATTGAGGTTGTTTCCACATACTTGCCACTGTGAATAATGCTGCTTTAAACAAGTGTGCAAATCTCTTCCAGATCCTGCTTTTTATTCTTTTATGCATATAAATATCAAAATAGTAGAAAAAAACGGTTAGCCTTGCTGGGCATATATGTATAATTGCAGCACCCAGAAAGCTGACACAGAAGGACTGTTATAAATTCAGGGCTAACCTGCACTACAAAGTGTCTCAAAAACAATCACACACACACACACACACACACACACACACACACACACACACACCACCTCTCTCCTTAACTAAATTACAAAACGAACTGAAATTCTTCATGTCTTTTGCTTAACACTCTACTCAACACCATTACACATTAATTGTTCAAATTAAGAAACTGTTCTCAGGTGTACACTGTATTTATGCTAGTATGATCAAGTTTTAGGGTTTTCAAATGATGCAGTGTTGGTCCTATAACAGGCCTCTTTATGTCAGATGTATGTGTCATTGTAATTACTTTAATTAAGTATCACACAAATAACTATTGTATTACAAATATAAAAGAAGACCATGTAAAGAGAAACAAAGTTGAATGTTTGTAGAAACACAAAAATGTGAAGTGATAGATAGATAGATAGATAGATAGATAGATAGATAGATAGATAGAACCCTTGTTGGATAAAGCAGAGATAGCTGTGAAACACTTAAAAACTATAGCAAGCTAACATTGTGTATATAACTTTCTTGAAATTACTTAAATTTCAATTTTTACTCAACTTTAAAAAATCTGAAAATGTAGACAATCATTGTTTATAATTTATACCAAAAAACATGGAATTCTAATAATGAGAACACAAAAAAGAAACTTTTAGCCCTCTATCTAAAAATAAAGAGAATGAATATATATTCACATACATTAAGTTGTATATAGGTACTATGTTTATGATTCACTGTTTTAACTAACTTTTCCAATTATCTGACCACATGTTTATTGACATTACTATAGAAAAAATATTTTACTCTATTTCCACTGTAAAATATTTAAAACAGTTCACATATATAGACAGAATACATGTGTATATATACACAGCTATATATATATATATGCATAAACAATGAATTTATATATATATACATATATCTATATATCCATAAACAATGGATATATATACCCTGGTTCAATACCAGCTCAATAATAATTGGCTAACCAGTTAAATATTTAAAAATTTCTCTCCTTTATTTTTTCTCATAAATATAATAATACTGTTTGTATGGGAGGCTTGTGCCAAACATGTAATAAATTTGTGCTGTTATAATGAAGTAAGCTTTTACGACCAGTTCCCTAGTAAGGAAAAATTCTGTCATAATCATAAATTAAGAAATGGATTCTGATATAAAGAACTGAAGAAGTTAAATACCAACAAACCATGTAATTCAGTTAAAAAATGGAGTACAAAGCTAAAAAGAGAATTATCAACAGAGGAATATCAAATGGCAGAGAAATACTATGGCAGCTCAGTATCCAACTGGGTTCCCTAGTGAGGGGAACAGGGATTGTCCATGACATGAACTCAGTGACTGGATCTTTGACCACCTCCCCCTGAGGGGGGAACAGCCTTACCAGGCCACAGAGGAAGACATTGCAGCCAGTCCTGATGAGCCCTGATAAGCTAAGGTCAGATGGAAGAGGAGGAAGAACTCCCCTATCAGTGGAGTTGGAGAGGGGCATGGAAGGAGATGAGAGAGGGAGGGTAGGATTGGGAGAGAATGAAGGAGGGGGCTACAGCTGGGATACAAAGTGAATAAACTGTAATTAATATAAAAAATAAAATTTAATTAAATTTAAAAAATAAATGCTCAATGTCCTTAGTCATTCGGAAAATGCAAATCAAAAATGACCCTGAGATTTCACCTCACACCCATCAGAATGGCTAAGAGCAAAATATCAAGGTATGATGCATGCTGGAGAGGTTGAAGAGAAAGGGGAACTCTCCTCCATTGCTGCTGGGAGTGTAAACTTGTACACCACTTTGAAAATCAATCTGGTGCTCTCTCAGAAAACTGGTAATAGCACTACCTCAAGATCCAGCTATACCACTCCTAGGCATATACCCAAAAGATGACACACCATTCCATAAGGACACTTGCTCAACTGTGTTCATAGTAGGTTTATTTGTGATAGCCAAAATCTGGAAAAAAACAAGATGTCCCTCAACTGAAGAATAGATACAGAAATTGTGTTACATCTACACAATGGAATACTACTCAGCTATTAAAAACAAGGAAATCATGAAATTTTCAGACAAATAGATGGAACCAGAAGAGATCATCCTGAGTGAGATAACCTAGAAACAGAAAGACAGGCATGATATACACTCAGTTACAAGTGGTATCTTAGCCGTATAATATAGGACAGCCATCTACAAACCTAAAGAAGCTAAACACTAAGGAGGACCTTAGGGAGGATGCTTAAATCTAATTCAGAATGGCAAACAGGATAGACACCAGAAACGATGGAAGAGAGGAAACAGGATAGGAGTCTACTACAGAGGGACATCTGAAAGGATTCACCTAATAGGGGATCAAAGCAGATGTTGAGACCAACAAGGAGACCAACAAAACTAAAAGATCTGAGCCCAGGTTGTCCTGCAGAGACTGATACACCAAGGAGGACCATGCATGGAGAGGATCTAGAGCCCCTGCTCAGATGTGGCCAATTGGCAGCTCAGTCTCCATGTGGTTCTCTGAGTGAGAGGAGTAGTGGCTGCCTCTATCATGAACTCAGTTGGCTGCTCTCTGATCACCAGCCCCTGATGATGCAGTCTTGCCAGGACACGAGGAAGAGGATCCAGGTAGTCCTCATGAAACTTAACACTTATGGACACCTGATTTTTGACAAAGATGCCAAAACCATACAATGAAAAAAAAAAAAAGATAGCATATACAACAAATGGTGCTGGTCTAACTGGATGTCTACATGTAGAAAAATGCAAATAGATCCATACTTATCACCCTGCACAAAACTAAAGTCCAAGTGGATCAAAGACCTCAACATAAAACCAGATACATTAAATCGGTTAGAAGAAAAAGGGGGAAAGAGCTTTGAACTCATTGGCACAGGAGACAACTTCCTGAACAGAACACCAACATCACAGGCTCTAAGATCAACAATCAACAAATGGGACCTCATGAAATTGAAAAGCTTCTGTAAAGCAAAGAACACTGTCATCAAAACAAAACGACTGCCTACAGATTGGGAAAGAATCTTCATCAACCCTATATCGGACAGAGGGCTAATATCCAGTATATATAAAGAACTCAAGAAGTTAAACAGCAACAAATCAAGTAATCCAATTTAAAAATGGGGTACAGAACTAAACAGAGAATTCTCAATAGAGGAATATCGAATGGCAGTGAAACACTTAAAGAAATGTTCAACGTCCTTAGTCATCAGGGAAATGCAAATCAAAACAACCCTGAGATTTCACCTTACACCCATCAGAATGGCTAAGATGAATAACTCAAGTGACAATACATGCTGGAGAGGATGTGGAGAAAGGAGAACCCTCCTCCAATGCTGTTGGAAATGTAAACTTGTACAGCCACTCTGGAAATCAATCTGGCACTTTCTCAGACAATTAGGAATAGTGCTTCCTCAAGATCCAAGTATACCACTCCTAGGCATATATCCAAAAGATGCTCAAGTATACAACAAGAACATCTGCTGTGTTCCTTTCTTTAAGGCCTGTGTTTTCTTCCTGCTTTTCATTTTAAGTTGCTTTTTGAGTATCTGTTTTTACTTCCAGAAACTCAACTCCATGAATGAATGTAATATGTCCTTGGTTCATTTAATAAAAACAGTTGTAACCTGATGTATTTTACAATAATTAAAATCAACTCTTTTGTTGATCTTTGCAGATATTTTTTCTTTTACAGATGAGTACTTTAGGTTTAAAGGACAGTCATTTGCTCCTCCCTAGTAGATTGTAAGATTCTTATTAAAAGAACCTTTTACTCAAAGCTTAATAAATTAATTTACTCCTCTATTAAAATATTCCAGAAATTATAGGAGACAGGAGAGCTGTGTGAGAAAAATAAATAGTTTTGTGGTTTCTCCTGTGTGCAGTGATGTTTAATATCCATTTAGTAGCATAGGTTCAATTACTGTCTCAATTTTTATCAGCTAACAAGCTCACTTCTTTTCAGCACATCATAGAAAATTAAGAACAGATATCTTCTTACAATTTTAGAAATTGGTCAAATTCATCCAAAACTTACATCAGTGATGTGACTGTCTCTACTTAGACACTTAAAGGAGTATTATAATTTCTCCTTGGTCTAAAACAAAATACTTTGCTTAGCTGGTTTTAAACATTTAATAAATACATGCCTTGAAAAGAGCATAGACTGGCCCTAGGAGTGAGGTAGCAGAGTAGCACAGGGCCAGAAATGTGTATAGGTCTGAGAAAAACCCCAGGACAAGACTGGGGATCCCAAGGCAGTATGGAAAATTAGAAAGCAGATAACTGGAAGCAAGGCTCAAGAGGAATCTATGTACGAAGCGGGGTTCCAGCTCATAACAATTTCTGGTAAGTTGTGGAATCTCTGGAGCTGTATTCTTAATAACATAAGGGTGAAATAGTCTAACCAGCAGAAGTCTTCTACCAAGTGCAGAATCCAGCATATTGACTAACAGGACTCTAGGGCTACTCCTGTTGTCAAGCTTCATGGGACATGTAAGTCCAGAGCATAGCCTCTTTACTAGCAGCTACCACCAAGACTTTTATGAAACCACAACAATTATTACTACAGTGCACTTTCTCCCTGAACATGAGCCCAGTGAAGAAAGCCCTTCAGAAAAACTGTATGAAGAGTAGGGAAAGCCACAGGCCAGAAGACACACGCCCCAGCATGTGTGCAAAGCATAACAAAAAAGTGATAATTCCGCAAAACTTACAGCCACTCAGAACCAGAAAATGGAGATGAGGAAATTACTGAAAGCTTGGAATATTTTGAGTGCTGAATTCTTAAAAATATTCAAAGAACAAGTAGAAGACTAAAAGAAACATATAGGGAAATACAAAACATAAGAAATAAATTTAGTAAACAATTCTGAACACACACAGAGAGTTACCAAATGTGGATGAAAGAAACAGTAGAAGAAGACAACTACAAATACAGAAAATAGCAAGAAATAATAAAAATCAGGACTTTCTGCTTCCTAGCTGGCCATTATTTAACCTACTCTGCCTGGTTTTTCCCACTAAAAAAAAAAGTGAACCTTCTGAAGCCTTAACACGAAATAAGCCCTTCTTCCCTTTAGTTATCCCGGTCAGTTACCTTGGTAATAGTGAAAAAGTAACCAATGTGAAGGTTACATTTGTTTTATTCTTTTAGCTACTTTTCTAATTTCTGTCAAGATCTAGGCTAATTGTAGTATTGATGACACTGGCAGACTTTAAATTATTTATGATCTGTCAATGTCTTAATCAGATAGCCTCGAGTAAATAGACAAGCCACATAAATACAGGAGTCTCACATACTTCATTGTAAAAAGAATATGATAATGATTTCAATAATGCTGATGATGATGACAACTTTATCACCACGGATATTAAATAAGTTTTAGAATTCTGTAGGACAAGCAGACATTTCACACAACAACTTTTGCACTAATGTAAATAATGCATATAAACATTATGAGAATATTTAAAGTGTTATAAAATTAATACTATTGTAATCATTAACATACCACATAAATATCTTATGCAAAGTCTTCACTAACTGAAAAATTATCCTAATACATTCATTACAGGAATAAATAACATAGTATCTGGGAATAATTTTTGACCAAAGCAGGATTTCAATAAATGTTGAAAAATGGAAAACCGGAATTCTCAATGAAGCCTCAGTGACTTGATATAATATCTATTCAGACTACTGTTTGTCTATAATATTCACATATAATATCATTTATAACACAGAATATTGTACTGTATATTAAAATTATCAATTATTCATGTTTTGAGACCAAAGACCCTCATATAATGTAATTAGAACCAATAAAATGTGAGTTACCCATGTAGTACATTACTTTTAGTATATATTAACACATTAATATATAGTATATTATATATATTTATACAATTTTAATATATGTATACAACAAAATTATTTACAAATATGAGCATATTATAATATTAATAACATTCAGGTTTTTGATCAAAAACCAGGAAATCATGAAACTCGCAGGCAAATGATGGGATATAGAGAAGATCATTCTGAGTGAGGTATCCCAAAGGGAGAAAGACACACACGGTATTTACTCACTTATATAGACCTATAAGATATGATAATCATAATGAAATCTATACACCTAAAGAAGATAAACAAGAAAGAAGACCTGGGGTAAGATGATTAATCCTCACTTAGAAAGACAAATGGGATGGACATTGGATATAGGAGAAAACAAGTAACAGGACAGGAGCCTACCACAGAGGGCCTCTGAAAGACTCTACCTAGCAGTGTATCAAAGCAGATACTAAGACTCATAACCAAACCTTCAGCAGAGTGCAGGAAATCATATGAAAGAAGGGGGAGTTAGTATGACCTGGGGAGGACAGGAGCTCCACAAGGACCAAATATATCTAGGCACAGGGGTCTTTTCTGAGACTGATACTCCACCAATGACCATGTATGGATATAACCTAGAACCTCTGCTCAGATGTAGCCTGTGGTAGCTCAGTAACCCTAGTAAGGAGAACAGGGACTATTTCTGACAGGAACTCAATGCAGGCTCTTTGACTCCCCCCCCCCCAAGGGAGGAGCAGTGCTGCTAGAACACAAAGGAGGACTTTGCAGCCAGTCTTGAAGATATCTGATAAAACAGGGTCAGATGAAAGGGGAGGAGGTCCTCCCCAATCAGTGGACTTGGAAAGGGGCAGGGAGGAGATGAGGGAGGGAGGGTGGAATTGGGAAAGAATGAGGGAGCAGGATACAGCTGCTATACAGAGTTAATAAAATGTAACTAATAATAAAAATAAAAATAAAAAATAAAAACATATTCAGGTTTTATAAAAATTTCTTCATATATCGATTTTTCAAAATATTTAAATAAATACTGATTTTATATCTAATTTAATCTTTAGATAGCATATGTCCATACTTATACATTCAACTTCACAGACTTTTATTGGTGTATTTCCTGTTGAAGCTCTCTTTCAGAGTCAGAGTTCACATTTCTAAAAGCACCGTAACCATGTCCATACATCTACCTCATTTTTTCCTGAAATTTTAAGTGCCTAAAATAAATCTATCCTTTCTACAATGGAAACATTTCCACACATATTCTACTATTTCCTGTCAATGAAAGCTGAAGTTTAATCATATGTCACTTTTAATGTTTTTTCTTCTGCATCTTTTGAAAGATACGCACAAGGTCACAGAGAAGTCCTCTGGGGTTAGCTAGAGCTTGGACACTCTTTTTGTTCATCAGCTATGTGAGCTTAAGTAAGTTACCATACCATTCCAAACTTAAGTCACATGTCTAAAAATTACAGAAATCAAACAAACTATCCTTACAGAATTTTTGAAGCCTAAAAGCAAGCTATACAAGGTACTTAAGAAATTGTGGACATTCAGACATGCTGGCAAAGCAACTTCTCTTTCTTCATCACAGTCATCAAAAGCTACAGATACTTTCTTCGAAAATGCCCTCATCATTTCCCTATTCCAGGTCCTCTCGTTTAAATCTTCCGATTTCAGGTATCATTTAATCCATGACCAAAAAGCAGCCAAATTTTTCAGTAGCTATCTTTATTATTATTTTGTTCACTTAACATCCTAGTTGTAGCCCCATCCCTCCTCCTCTCACAGTCCCAACTTTCATCCTTCCCCTCCCCTACCCCGCTTGTCTATTCTTCAGAAAAGGGGAGCTCCTTTTCCCATCCAACCCAGCTCATCAAGCTGCATCAGGACCGAACATTGTTACGGTTTCCTTTCTATTGCTATGATAAAAGATTCTGACCAAAAACATCTGAGGGGAGTAAAGGATTTATTTGGCTTATGCTTTTGGGACACAATCTACCATTTAGGAAAGTCAAGCTGAAACTTGAAGCAGAAACTATGAAAGAAAACTACTGTCTGGATTACAGACATACTTAGCATGCTTTCTTACACAGCTGTGGACCACCTGCTGAGGGAATGGTGCTACCCACACTAGTTTGGACCTATAATATTAGCAATCCAGGAAATCCTTAACAAGGCCCATAAGTCAATCTAATCTGGGCAATCTTTCAATTGAGACTGGCTTCTCAGAGACTCTGAGCTATAACAAGTTTACAGTTGAGGCTAACTAGGACAAATAGGTACAACTAAGAGAAGTTAACTGACCCTTTATTTTACTTATAAATCCAATTGAAAAATACTAAAAGCCTTAAGTTACCTCAGAAAGTGACAGTTTACTTATATTTACTTTCCCAAGAGTCTATCCTAGTTCTGACCAAAGAGACTATCCATAGTACGGTTTAATAATGATGAACTAGGGAAAATAATGGACATGGGAAAGCCTAATACAGTCCTCTTAACTTCATGCTACTGCTCTTTTGTTTTACTAAAATGATATACACTAAAGGAAGGAAAGAGCCTCAGTGTTTATATTCCTACTTTCTTTTATGGTTCTAAATTTATTGGTAATTGCAACTTATCAATAAGTGCAATTGTAAAAACATATCTTGGGTATTGTGAAGGGAGCGAGATATATTTGGGTAATGATCATTTTGGCTTAAAAGTTTTCTCTTTCTTCCAGAGTGAACTACAGCATCTTTCTTGCTCCCACAGATCATAAAAGAGTAATGCAGGATTCAAACATCTATGAGGTCACTGCTTGTATAAATGCTATATAATATATAAATATATATTTCATTATAATTTCTATATAGGTTCTAAAGGAGTATTTTAAGAGCCTTATAATCTAGAATAACAGCTTGTGAATGAGTTACTCTAGGATTTGATGTATGATGGGTTGTATAAAGTGTTTTGATCATATCTCTTCTGCTCTCCCAACTCTTCCAAGATCCACCTCTCCTTACCCACCACCTAGCATTGTATCCTTTTCCCCCTATCAAGGCAAATTTGTGCTACTTCCATTGGGAAAAAAAACCCACTACTACTACTTTCCTATATGGACATAGTATTAAACCAGTGCCTAATGACATGCTCACATTATTTAGAAAATTCCTCATAGACACTTCTTGCCCAGATTATTCTAGAACCTAGAATCTAGATTTACATCAGATTAGCAATTAAAATTGACTACCTCACTTAGAAATCTGAATTAAGAAATAAATATTGAGAGGCATAATAAGCTAGTAGATAGGTAACCTGGATTTTCCATCATCAGTTTTCTCACATCAAAGTTACCTATGACCTCACTGTTGCTAAATCTACTTTCCCACTCCTCATTTCATATCCCTTGGCAGTATTTAGTCTTTTGAGGATTCTACTTATCTTGAAATACTCTTTGTTGTACTCTCTCTGGTTACACCTTCTCAGTCTCATTGGTAAGTACTAAAATATCTCAGATCACCCTGGGCCTTTTCTCCCTCTACACAATTTCATCCACATTCATAACATCACTATCACACTTCCAAAATCATTATCTCCATACACGTTGACGTATAAATTCAACTGCTTTGTCAATGTCTATACTTACTTGGGCGTCTTAAAGATTCCTCACACCTAGCCAAGACCTCTTCTAATGTTATCTTTATAGTGGCACAACTAACCATCATTTGCACGAGATAGAAAATTATTAATCACTGATATCTCATATTTCACTAAGTTATATCTATTTTACCGGCTGTGTCACGTTTTTACACCCCCACTATTTTCTCCTAACAGGTTCTCCTATATACACTCTTGTATTAATACTTCCTACTACAGCTAGAATTGTTTTTTTCAATTATTCTAATGATTCCATATTTCCACTTAAAACCCTCATGGTTTCCCATTAACCTTGGGAATTTTGAACAAAATTACATCTTAAAAGTGCTATAAGACCTGGCTTCAGCATTCCACCCCTCCCCTCCCATTGCACCATGAGCTCCACCTGCATTTGTCTTCTTTAGATGCTTACAAAGTACAGTAATACCTTCCTTGAGGTCTTTGTATGTGGGTTCTCTCTACCTAAACTTCTCTTTGCTCTCTTCACTTATAATCTCTATTATATTTCAGCTAAACTATCACTTCCAGTCAATCCAGTCATTTATTCATTGAAAACATAATTACACCAGATTTAGTTCAAGACCATGTGAGAGCAATAGGCAAAGCAAAACCATTTAGAGTTTATATATTAGTGGAAGGAGAGGGATAATTAATGACACTAATAACTTTGTTTACATAATAGATTCAAAAGGAATAAAAGACAAAAATGCCCAAATAGAATAAAAGGCAAAGAGTTTGCAGTGCCTAATTCAGTATCTGACATATAGTTAGCGTTTACTAAACATTTTAAGTGGATGAGTGAATAAAGGAATGTTCATGGTATACTATAAAATATCAACAACTGCAAAATGAATGGAGGAAAAATAGAGATGCCAATCAAAAAGAAATCATGAGAGGCCTTAACGGATAATAGTCTCTTGAACCATTCTTGATAATTTCAAGTAATTTATAGTTACAGTTTCTGTATTCCATTGCCTTAGAACATGCACGTGCACAAACAGGGTGAGGGGATCTGAAGTAATTTAAGTGAGCCACTCTATGATAGCTCATAATATCTAATTAACATGTACATAAGGTAACATATAGCCCACTTTTACTACCCACCGTTATCATATCCCAAACTCACTGATTTTCTATGCAAACACTGATATTATCCCTTACATTAAAATTTCAGCTGCTCAGTCTTTTGCCTGTTTTACAGAAAAATCTCTTATATACAAAGGACTCTTGCTTTCTTCTATTAGCCAGTAAGGAACTTTGATTACTAATTTTCTAAGTCCAACCAAACCCACAAGGATACCCTTAGAGACAGGAGCCTGGGTTTCCATTCCATTTGAGTCCCTGCTACTTAAGGTCATCTTATACTCACAGAAATATGGACATGTCACCCATTGTGATTTTGAATGACCTTCAAGATCCCAAATACACTCACCTTCTAGCCTCCTTTGGTAGACTCCAAACAGACTGGAGTTATTTGTGACCCTTCAAGTATCTTGTCTTTTTAGGGACTCAGGAAGATTTATAACTTTCTGTGTGACTACTTGGTGGCCCTTAGGACTTTAGAGTTCTCCTAAACACAAATATTCTGTATAAACTCCACTTCCATGGAGCCCATATAAACGTAATGTATCTATCTTCCACACTCTCCCCAGCTCCAGATCATATCCCACGAGGGAAGCCTTCCAAGCTACCACAAGACAGTGAACACCCTCTTTTTCCGGGATCTTGACTCAGCCCCCATCATAGGTGCCCCTCAAATTATGGGTCCTGTATCTTTTCTGCAAGCCCTTTCTGGGCCCATGCTCACTCAGTAATGTGCACTCTGCCCCCACAGTCCTCCATGAGCTGAACTTTGAAATGCCCTGCTGGCCACTCAGAGAGATACACAACTCCCTTGAACCCTGACCCTGAAGTAACAGTCTCACAGCAGTAGCCCACAGGACGCCTCCTCAGGGCTAGGGCCACGAAGAGTCCCCATCCCCTCAGGCCCAAGACCGGCGCATCAGCCTTCCCCTGCTCTACAGCCCTCACAGACCTGGCTCGGACGCCGTCTGGCTCCGCTCCGCCATTTTTGTTATCCGTCAGTCTGAGGCCACGCTAAAACCTCTGGGCAGTGGGGAGCAAGCGGTGAGATGCTGACTGACGCTCCCTCAGAAAGACGCGGCGCGACGGTTGCTAGGGAAACCGGCGGCCCTGGAGCGGCCGGCTAGGAGCAGGGGGCGGGGCCGAGGCGAGCGTGCAGCCGAGGCTCCGCCCCCCGCACGAGCGCGCCGCCTCCGAGCTCCCCGCCTGCGGGGACCAGACTTCTCCCGGCCTCTTCCCAGCCCTACCTCCTGCTCTGCAATCAAGCGTCCTGGGAACTGAGCATGCTCGGCCGCCTCTAGCTTGTCAAGGTTAGGTCGGCTCCTGCTGCCAGTCAAAACGCCTGGGTGGGTTGGCGTTTCTACAGTTAGTGACCAACTCCAGGTACTTGAGATAAGTTTCTTAATTTCCCAGCGCTTCTTCCCTTAATGGGTTCGCCTTCGTGGAGAAGCTGAGTGACCAGTATTCACCTTACACACATTGAGAACTAACAGCTTGCCTAGCACAATCAAACCACACAGAAGTCCTAAGGCTCCTGGCTCCTAGGCTCCTCTGCAAAACTGGGACACTCATCTCTTAATTTCCATCTGAATGGCTGTAGGTTGCTTAAATTAAATCTCATATTTCCTAGTTCTGTTGTACTGGGCCTGGCTAGCACACTGGGTTTGAGAAAAAAAAAAAAAAAAAAAAAAAGCCTTGATGCAGAAAAGAATTGAGACCACAAAGGTTTTTAAGTAAAATGCTGGCGATGTCCACACATGGTCATTCACCTACACTGAAGTGTGGGATAGGTTGGGGCACCACATGATTCTTTTACCGAAAGGTTTCTTAAGCATCAGGATTGGTTGGCTTAAAATGTATTGGTAGATACGAACAGA
>NW_026596109.1:12782569-12810904 GCF_907164565.1 Psammomys obesus | reverse complement strand
CAAAGGAACTTCATAGAGTATAGGGAGATTTAAAGGAAAAGAATGGAAAGGACCTGGGTTCCATTAACATCCTGACCTTATTTGTAACTTTATAGTCTTGAAAATAACTATGAAACTCACTGAAAGGCACTACCTACCATAGAGAGTTGTTCTATGTCACAAATGGATGAAGGATGAAATTGCATTTGCTTTCTACAAACCCAGTAAAAATGTAAAAACTTAACACATTTAGAATAATAAATTAAACATCATCTGATGCCTCTTGGGGCAAGATGTTGTACAAACGCTAGTAGTAAAGAGGGAAATATAACACAGGACAGAGCTGTACTGCTCAAGTTTTGGTTTAGATAAAATTTAGAACCCAGTTATTTAGTTGTATTAGCCGCGATTCAACTTAGCATGAGCTCATTTCATTTAGCTGGTGGCTACCATGTTAGACAACATACGTGCAGAGCATTTCCATCACCCCTGGTTTTCTTCGTCAGGGTTGACAGAAAAACGTCAGGTGAGCAGAAATTAAATGCTTAGAGAATTAGCTAATGACCAGACTCAGTTCTCTTGAGTGCCGGATACTCCTTGGGATGTATTTCAAGATGAAATGTAGCCTACCCTTCATTCTTATTGAAGTTTCTCAGAGAGTTTACATGTTATATGAAGTAGCACTTCATGAAAAGTGGGTTAGAAATACACCCCACAGAAGGTTCCAGAAATGAGTTTCCCCATGATACTGTTCAGAGTATCCCTGGTAGTTCCTGGTAGTTATCTTTCTAGGGACCTCCTGTGGTTTCTATATCTACAGACAGCATACTCACACCACAAAATTATTGTGTACACTCTCAGTGAACAATCATTAAAAAACGACACCTTCTGTGTGCTTAACCACTGAGTTATATGTGCTATGGAATAAGAAATATTCAAGTTACGCTCACATTTTTATTTAAGCAAATTCACTTTGTTAGCAAAACAGCATTATAAAATTGCTACTACTGCCATTTTATATAAGGTAAAGGTAAGGCAAAGAAAATTGAAGTGGCTTGTACAAATTCAGAATGTAGTAAGCAGGTGAGTTTAGTACCAGGACATACCATGTGCTAAGTAATGTTACCTCATGTCATTTTCACACCAAAAATACCATGTATGTCTTTGAAGTCTACGACCTAGTTGGGAAAAAAAGATTAACATACAGAAATCTAGTTTACAGTTCCAGCATAAGAACTGATGTTCACACTGCTCAGAAACATGTGAGAGCACCAGTCATCATTATCTTTGTTTCCTTCTTTCTAGAGGAAAAACCCTTTGAGCAAAACAAAAAGAGGTGTTCACTGCTGAGACCAGAAAAACATAAGAACAACATTTTAAAAGGGAAATTTCTGTTTTGGTGCACAGCTCCAGAGGTTTCAACCCACAGTTAAGGGTTCTATTGCTGTGCGCCTGAAGGCGCATCACCACGGTAGGAAGCATCTGGCAGAGCACATCAGCTCGCTTCATGCTACGTAGGAAGCATATAAAGAGAAAAGGGCTAGTGAATAAACATAGACTCTTACGTACTGGTATATATTCAATGTACATAGTAAGGGATTTCACAGAGATAATGTCTGTCCTTCTGCGAGTCTTCTTATCCCAATCTCTTATGTGTTCTCATATGTGTGTGTGTATACATGGATATGTGTGTATGAAATGCATACATATTGAATGTATGTATACTGAATTTATATTTCATATATATGACTTTACTGACCTATAAAAACCTAGAGTCTGCAAACGGAAGCAAAATAACTATGTGATATTCTTCTTGCTTAATCTGTCTTACTTCACTTAATAGAATGGTCTCTAGTTACACCCATTTCCTGGCAAATGTCAGAATTTCATTCTTCCTTATGACAGAACTAAATTCTACTGTGTAGATGCACATGTTTTCTTGATCCATTCATTATCTGTTGACAGTCACAGGTACAGTTCAGTTTGGCTTTTATGAACAGTGCTGCAATAAGCATGAATGTTCAAGTATGCCTATGGACTTCAGTTTTACATTCATAAGTGATAGAGATGATTCATCTGGTAATTCTTATTTCTAGATTTTTAAGGACCCTCAGTACCTATGCTCATAGTAGCTGACCTAAATTACATGTGTTCCCACCAGTAGAATTATGGGCTGCTTTTCCCCACATCCTCCCCAGCACTTCTTATTTGTTAGTTGTCATGATGACCAGGGTGATAAAAAAAATCTCAGTTTGTTTTTTTTTAATATTCATTCCTCTGGAAGCTATAAATGTTGATATTTTAAAATATGTTTATTGGACATGTACTTTATCTTAGAGAAATGTTTTATCATTTCACTAGTTCACTTATCAACATTAACTTAATTTCTGTTTTATATCTTTTCAAGTTCTTTGTATATTCTGAATATAAAAACCCTGCCAGATATATATCTAACAAAGACTTTCTTCCATTCTGTAGACTGTTTCCTCACTCAGTTTATTTCCACTGCTGTGTAAAATACATTTCTTAGTTTTTAGTTTTGTTTTCTGAGCTATGAGGGCATTTTTCAGAAATAGATTGTCCATGAATATATCTGTAAGTATTTTCTTCAAATAGTTTTAGGTATTAAATTGATGTTTTTGATCCATTTTGAGTGATTTCTGTATAAGGTAAGAGATACAGATCTAGTTTTGTTCTTCTATATTTGTATATCGAGCACCATATGCTGAAGGAGCTATCTTTTCCCAATTGTATGTGGTTTCAGGTATAACCTTCAGAGGTACACCCCCAGTGACCTACTTTCTCCAATTAGGCTCCACTTCCTAAATTTTCTACGATCTCCCAAAATATACGGCCATCTGGGCACTGAGTTTTCAGCACATTAGCCTTTGGAGAATTCCATATTCAAACCATAACAAGTATGATCAGCCAGGTAAAGAGTAAAATGGGAATAAGAGAAAGAAAAATACTTTTAAATCCAAGTTGTCATTATATCTGCTTTGCTTACATTGGTTTGGCCATCTAGAAATGGTTTAAAATATCTTCTCAATTTAGATTTTTTTTAAACTACCCTATTCTAAACCTGTAAAAAATTATTCGTGGAATTCTTTTTAATGTCTTAGAGTTTTATATTTTACATCTTCAACTCAATGGAATTTATGTTGATGTAAGTTAGGAAGCATGGATCCAGCCTCTTTGTCCATATGGCTCTACTATTGCCCAAACAAAGCCTATTGAAAAATCAACTCATTTTCCTCATTGATTTGAGGTGTCATCTTAATAATTTGCTAAATTCTGGTGTTTGTGTTGATTCCTGAACTTTCTATACCATCGCATCAGCAACTCCTGAAGCACATACAAACAGAGACCTGCAACCAGATATTACACAGAAAGTGAGAGAACTTGAAACACTTAGCCCTCCAAGGGATGTTTGCACCCAACCCACCCCTCAGAGCTCAGGGGACCCTGCAGAAAAAGGAGGTGGAAAGTGTAAGAGACGGGAAGAAGAACACCAAGAAAACAAAGCCCTCAAAGTCCACATGGGCAAAACTCACAGAGACTAAAGCAGTATGTACAGGGTGTGCGTGGGTCTGTGCCACATCCAATGCATATGTATTATGGCTTGCAGTTCAGTGTTTTTTATGGGATTCGTGAGTATGCAAATAGGTGGATCACTGAGTCTTGTGCCTTTTCTCAGTGTTGAGGTTAGAGTCACAAGCCACTGCCTTGGCTTTTTACTTGGACCCAGGAAGTCTGAACTCATGGTTCTGTGGCAGATACTTTATCAACTGAGTCACCTACACAGCCCAAATAATATTATCTTTAAAAGATGATATCTTTTTTCATATTATTATTATTAATTACAGTTTATTCACTTTGTATCCCACCTGTAGCTCCCTCCCTACTCCCCTCCCAATCCCACCCTCCCTTTTTCTTCTCCACCCATGCCCCTCCCCAGTCCACTGATAGGGGAGGTCCTCCTCCCCTTCCTTCTGATCCTAATCTATCAGGTCTCATCAGGACTAGCTGCATTGTCTTCTTCTGTGGCCTGGTAAGGCTGCACCCAAGATATACTGTTTTGTCTTAATATTATTAACTAATGTTAATTCACAGAAGTTTTCTCAGATTATAAAATGTTCTTTGGGGCTGAAGAGATGGCTCAGAGCTTAAGAACATTGGCTATTCTCCCAAAGGTCCTGAGTTCAATTCCCAACAACCACATGGCTCATAACCATCTATAGTAAGATCTTGTGTGCAGGCACACATACAGATAGAATGCTGTATAAATGTTAAAAATATTAAAATATAAATAAAATATTCTTTGAAAACATCATTCCAATTGGTGTCTGTCTTACAGATGTGTCATAACTGAGCCATTCCCTTCTTATATCTGTCTCCAAGACTTTTCTCCTATAATACTGCAGTGAACATCCTAACATATACGCCTTTCATCATCACAGCTCCTCACTTCTTTGGTTGGAAGTTCTGTACACAGGAACACCAGATTAGAAGGATGATTTCTATTTCCCAAGGCTCCTGAATCATACTGACAAACTATTTTCCAAATGACATCATCTCTCTTTCTGTTCCCACTAGCAGAGTGCAAGTACCTGTCATATGATACTCTTGTCAACATTCTGAGTGTAATATTTAGAGAAAAATAGTTTTGCCCAATTATCCAGGTCATGTGAGCTGATAGACCTTAGCCATCTGCTGAGAAGTAACTTGAGAAGTTTGATTTAAACAGACAAAATGTGATTGATTGTACTAGTCACAGATGGGACTCCTGCGGAAAATGGGAGAATTGTTTTCAACACAGCATATCCAATGGGAGAGGAGATTGGTAGCTCCAAGCCTTACAGAAAAGTTTATAGTATGGACTGGGTTGCCAGGTTCTCTGTGACTTAAAGCATAAACAAATTTTAGAAATCTTTAATTTTCCTCTCTTGCCCTTAATTTGTACTTCTCTAATAGAGTATTTGGTAGAAGGTGAAAGATTAATTTGATCTAAAAAAAAAATCAAGAGTATTTTAGGGCAGTATTTATAAGAGAATAAACCCAGTTGATTCTGATGACATGGATGTTTTAATTACTTAAACACTGAATGAGTAAAATACGAGAGTTAGATTTAGAGGGCTCTGTGACCTGCCCCCAGCACACATGCACACTTTTTTATGTTCCCCGGTTTCATTAAGATTAGGTTTTCTTTTTTTTTTTTTCTTTAAAAAAAAAAGATTAGGTTTTCTTAAGTGACACAATAGCTAAACACACTGGGCATGAAAAATAGATGAAACATGGTTCTTGATGACTTGTTCGAGAAAAGGAAACACACTGAAAAGCAGCCATAGGAGTTCACTTTCAGTGCACAAATGAACACAAAACTTTAGAGTTATAGTTACATGAAAGAAGTACAATGGCAGTTTTAGAAGAGATTCACAGAAGCCTATGAATGTACTTTGCTAAATTACTGTTGAGGTAAAAAAAAAAAAAAAAAGTAGGGTATATCCAAATACATAAGTACCTGTTAATTTTACAAGGAGATAATTGATAAGAAAGTTAGCCTGTCATGTTTAGCCACAGTATCTCTCTAATCTTGTATATAAGAGCATAAATATCTCTACGTGGAAAGTTATAGCTACAGAATGAAAGAATAAGCCATGCTTTTGTCATAAGATATTAAAAAAGAAATCTTACAGTCACTATCAGTAATATAAATATGGAATTAAACTCTACATGTTCTCTGACTTGATACATAGCAATTGTCAAATGTAGTTCAATCTGATAAAAACAGTATCCTCACAAAACGTAGATCAAACACTAGGTTTAAAACTTACTGCTTTGCCCCCATGTAAATGTACTTACTTTTACAAACATTCATTTAGATGTTAGTTCCATGTTTTTAAACTAGAAGAAAGGTTTGATTTGACATCAAAACACTATAGGTTGTAACATGTATAGATACCACAGTATAGGCACTGGATTTGGAGATCAATATGCCTAAGTAAAAGTCCTGGCACCCTCAGCCCAAGCAATTTCCTCTTCTTGGCCTTTAAAGGCCTACATGATCTGTGTAGGCCCATCTTTCTGATCTCATTCTCCCCCACACACACCTTCCTTCTCACTCATCTCTGCCTGCATAAGATTCCTTGCTGTTCCTCAGACACAAACACTTCACACTATTTTTCCTTCATAGACTTTCCTGTTCCCTCTGCTTGAACTCTTCTGTGTTCACTATACAACCTGCTTTCTTTTTTTTATCCAGGTCTCTTTTCAAAGGTCACTCCACAAAGAAAACTTTTCCTGACCACAAAGTCAAGGTAACTTCCACCTGCTGTCACTCATAGTCATTTTACTTTGTTCTTTCTTCTTTACTGGTTAAGGTATTAAGTTCTATTTTTATCTACCAGGTGATGAGCTGTCTTTTCAACTGGAAGCTTGATGAGAGCAGTAACCTTATGTGTTTTCTGCTCTGCTGTATCTTCAACAGCTATGAACACTTATGAGATATTTCATAAATTTTCCAAATGCTCAATTGAAGCAGTAAAGAACAAATGCATGGTACATAACTCTATGAACAGAAACCTGATGAGGACAAAGAATATCTAACTAAAACTACAGCTGAAATGTTGGGTGTGATCAAAAAGGCCTCTTAGGAGAATGTGAACAGAGTTTTGAAGGGCAAGTGGGAATGAAGAGAAAGTACCTCAAAGAAAGAAGAGATGTGAAGAACAGAGGATAAAAGGAAAACACAGCTTAATTATCAAAGAACTACAGGTGGTCTTGAGTGACAACAGTAAGACAAAGAGGAGAAAATGGCTCTGTGTGAGTGGGGTCATTGAGTAATAATCTTAGAAATCCTATAAACAATTTGAGTCCCAAATATGATGAAAAAGCATTCTACAGAGATAGTCAAAATCAGTCTTCACATCTAGAATTCCCAAGAATTAGGGAAGTTAAAAACGTTTAATGAAAAAGCATTCAGTTTTAAAATTTTTTATAGATGCCCTGCCCACCATACTCTACCATCAACCCTAGAACACAAGACCTGGAAGACAACCTGCTAGCATATCTAGCAATAGCTGCATGTTATGATCCAACTTTATAATATACACTATATAACACCAGCCACATGATATAAACCAGCTTCTGTAATGAAATGAGACACAGGTTCTGAAGGGTCAGCTGCTCTCAGAGGAACTTTAGTTTTATCTAGTAAATGGTACTGTCACTACATGTTTATTAGCAACTGTTTTAAGTATCGGTGCCTCCTCAACCATAGACTGATAGACTGCCAACTGAATAATTGCCAAAACACACGATTTCTCACATTGCCATACCTCACAATTTAAAAGTTATTGATCTCTGTACTTAAAAGAAAAAAAGAAAGTATGTGCCAATTTGCAACAGGTAAAATAGGATAAGCAACAAAAACTATATGCGTACTCTAAGGAGTCTATAATCCCAGAACAAGAATGGGCATGCTTTGGAACATAACAGAACAACACCCACACAATGCAGGCAGATGGAGAAGCATATGGCCACCACAGCTGGAACACTTTGTAAATGATCCCAAACCACCACTGGTCTTTGAACACTTTCCCAGTTCAAAGTATAGAAGATCATATATTATCAGCAAATTCTTAGAAGTAAGATGTTTACAGTTCTTCAGAAAACTCCTTGAATCATATTCCTAAAGTGTGCAGGCAAAAAAACAATGTTTTCTGATGTGTAAAATGCTGCTGTTCATGTACAGAATGATTTACCCTTAATAGTGAGACACTCTGGATTCTAAGAGGTAATTATTACCTGTTGTCTTTTTCTGACAAGATGCTACTAGCTAATGCTTCAATAAAGGTCCTAACTGCTTGGGGAGATCAACTGTTTTAGAAAGAGAATTTAGGGTAGAGCCTTTCAGAGGCCCTCTGTAGTAGGCTCCTGTCCTGTTCCCTGTTTTCTCCCTCTTCCAATGTCCATCCTCTTTGCCTTTCTGAATTATTTACATGATTTATGAAGCAGTCATTAAAATCTGATGTTGCTATTGCTTATTTTATTGCTGATGTTTAGAAACAACAAATACATGTATGTAAAGGGGTTATGGCAAAAAGATCATTACAACCAGAGTCATCTTGCATGACTGCTTGCAGGGTCTCCTTCACATAAGCATGTCTTCTCATGCTTCTAAGTGCTATTTTTTGTTAAAGTATAATATGGAAATAAAGGTTTGTATCTATCTCACTTAATTATTTAGGAATTTTAATGAGATAATATATATTAAGGCATTTCCTAAGCCAGGAAACATTGTATAATCATTAGAGCTTATTATGTAACATTGATTCCATGCCCTTCCAATTCCTTTAGAAGCACTTCAAATAACCCTACAAATACTATTATTTGTTATTGTTGTTTTAAAATAGAATTAACCATATTTGCAGACAAAATAGAAAAGGTAATTCAGAGATGCCCCTTATTTCATATGCAGTCTTCCTTATTATTACTATCTAATATTAGTCTTATACATTTACAATAGTTAACAAATCCTACAATTATTAACTGAAATTCAGAAATCCTAAATTTGCATAATATCTGTTTTCTTCCTCAAGATCTCATGCATGGTACCACACTTAGTTAACATGATTTGTTAGGGTACCCTTGACAGTAACATTTTCTCCTTTATGCGTGTGTGTGTATGAGAGAGAGAGACAGAGACAGAGACAAAGACAGAGAGAGAGAGAGAGAGAGAGAGAGGGAGGGAGATGAAAAAACAGATGAAAAATATTGACAAATTTAGAGAGCATTATCAAACATTCCATAGGATGTTCAAGCACTTGGTAGGATGCTTTTCTGTTACACATTACCTGGTCTTTTTCTCACAATTATATAGGGGATATGAGTTTTGGAAAGAAAAATAAAGTGTCATTTCTATTCTATCAACATGATCGTTGGTTGTTAAAGTAATGTTAATCTCCTGGCTTCAGTATATTGGTCCAGTTTCTCTACTGTAGAGTCACAGTTCTCCTCCCCACATTTCCAAGCTATGCATTAAACCAGTCACGAGTTGGAGCTCATATTTAAGAGTGGAGAATTATGCTCCCCTCTTTAGCTTTGTTTATACCATAGGTCGGAACTTGGCCGCTTGCAGTAGAGTATTGAGGCTAAAAGATATTTCTAAGAAACTAATAAAAGCTAACTTCTTTTGAGAAGAAAAACTATAATCAGAGTAGTTTTCTTTCCTTGCCTTGAAAGTCCGTCAGCTCCTGTTTTACTTTCAAGATAATTTTACCTTAAAGAAAAATGTTTGCTTTGTTCAGTTTACCCTTGAATGCTTGTGGGGCCTTGTTTCCACACAGCCCTGTTTTTTCCTTCCTTCTACTTTCTTATCAGCACCTTTTACAAAAGATAACTCATGCACTCATTTCTTCCTTTAGAATTCTCTACCATGCTATTTCAAATATGTTGGCTTTATAATTTGCGGAGATAAAAAAAAATTAGAATCCAAAGCTTTTCTCTGAGGGAATATTAACTTTGAAGTTCAGGGAAACATCAGAATCAAAGATAAATCTACAATTTACTTCCTTACAACAAATTCTAGAAAGATAAAACTAACAAGATACAAAAGAAAAAAATCTGTTTCAGACTGATAATAAAGATGCTATAATGAAGAGAAAAAAAAGAAAACATGAAGTAATAAAAAAAAAAGTTATTTGGTTTACAATTGCATTTCCCTAATCCGCAGCAATGTGGGGCAGCCAATGTATTCAAATCTTTCTATATCAAACTTATGATTCAGCCTTCTCTGCCAACTTCCAGCAAATGCCAACTAGATGCAGGGACAGAAAGAAAACAGAGTAAATATACACAGTGAAATCTGACACAAGAATTTAAACAGATTGAGCTGAGCCCATAATATATTGTTTAAAAGAAGGCTATACATAAATAGGAAACATTATAAAAAGATATTCAGGTTAATAAATTTTTCTATTTAAAGAGAAGCTCACATCATGCTGAGGATACAACGCAGTGGTAGAGAATCTCTTTAGCATGTGCAAGGACCTAAGTTTGATCCCCATCATTGGAAAATTATTTCAGATATTCAGGAGAAAAATTCTTATTTGGCTAATAAATTATTAAGACAACTTTATTTTCAACAATACAATAACATCAAAGATTAAATGTTCCCTTAGCAACAGACAATGAGGTGCAAACAACCGAGTATTACTTTTGAAAAAAGAAGATATTGAATTAAAATTATTAACTTAGTTATAAGAATTCCCTGCACTCTGCCCAAAGTTTGTTATGAGTCTCAGCATCTGCTTCAATCTCCTGCTGGGTATAGTCATTCAGAGGCCCTCTGTGGTAGTCTCCTGCTACAGCAGGGATATAAAATGAATAAATTGTAATATTTATTTTTTTAAAAAAAAGAAGGAACCAGAAAAATTTATTAACTTAGTAGCTACTAGCTATAAGACTTTGGGTGAGTTATTTTATCTCTCTAAAGACTAGCCTCATTGTATGTAAAATAGACTGACTAGTACATAGCTTTCATGTATTCATGACAGAGATAAGGCAAATTATAAGCATGGCAAAGAGTCCCATTAAACATATCAGGAGGAAGAAAATAATTCATATAATTTATAATACAGTGGAATAAATTAATCAAGAAATAACCAACGTAAGATAAGATTATCAAAATAATTAATTATACAAAGGGACTTAGAGAAGTATAGGTATTCTTAGAAAATGATTGATTAAACTGGAAAGAAAGTTAGACATTAACTAAACCAACCCCTGAAGAAAGGGCTCAAGACAAAGGAAAAGGAACATGCAAAGTCCCTATTGGGTAGATGCTGGCCTTTTGAGGGAACCAAAAAGGGTGTGCAGACAGAGACAGTGAGGAGAAACATGAGACAAGAGTCAACATGCAGATCCTAAGGACTTTGGCATTCAGCTAAGAATAACAACAACAAGAGAAGTTGAAGTGCTACTACAAGAATATATAGGGGCAGGAGAAAACACAGGAAGGCCAGAAGAGGCTAAAGTAGCTGGCTAAGCAGATAAGGGAGTCACCAGAAGAGTAAATGTGGACATAAAGAGTAGGAAGTTTAGAATCAGATTGGTGGATCAGTCTTATTTCTAAATGTTGTATATCTTAACCCTCAAAATACTATTCTAAAATACTAAAAGCCCGATGTGAGTAAATAAAGAGAGAAGGTGTAACCAGTAAGATATCTCCTCATAATCAAGTATGTTGGCTTATTCCTAGCAATAAAGTTACTTAGAAAACATGAGTGCAAAGGATCAAAGTGTTCACAAGAAACTGAAAAACTAACTACAATTAGGAAGAAGGTAGGTTGGTGGAAAGGAACTAGATGGGAAGAGATTGCCAAAGTGCTAGTTCCATCACTGCTACCTATTGTTAGACAAATCTGCCCTCTACGCCAATGTTCACCTGTACGATGACAAAGTTTAATTAGCTAATCTGCAGCTAGTTCCCATTCAGCTAAAATGCTTCACTATAGAAAACACATCTACGAACTATGAAGGCAACTGAATGCAGTGTTTTGTAGTGCAGATTCTGAAGCCATAATGATAACCTTAAACACTTAATAAGTGCTTGTTATGTGCACACATTATTTTAAGCATTGTATATAAACTGCCTTAATCTTCCCAACAAATCTTTTCGGTGCTAACTATTATTATTATCACAGCTTCCTATTATAGTAGAGAAAACATAAACACAGAGACATTAAGAAACTTCAAGAGTTTACAAAGTCACTAAGAGGCAGGGGCCAGACTTGAATGTAGCTGTCTAGCTCAGCTGTGCATGTCTTAGGATGCTGGCACTCAAACACTGGCTTTGCTACTTCCTAAGGAGAATCTGTCTGTGTTTCGGTTTTTTTACTTATAAAATAGGGATGACACTATTTCTTATCTGAAAGAGGTGGATTTTCTTTCAGAGGTCCTCTATGGTAGGCTCCTGTCCTGTTTCTTGTTTGCTTCTACTTCCGATGTCCATCCCATTTGTCTTTCTAAGTGAGGATTGATCATCTTACCCTGGGTCCTCTTTCTTGTTTAGCTCTCCTTAGGTGTATAGATTTTAGTATGTTTATACTATCTTATAAGTCTAGTATCCACTTATAAGTGAGTATATACTGTGTGTGTCTTTCTGCTTCTGGGATACCTCACTCAGGATTATCTTTTCTAGGTCCCACCATTTGCATGCAAATTTCATCTAACAGTGTATCAAAGCAGATGCTGAGACTCATAACCAAACTTTGGGCAGAGTACAGGGAGTCATACAAAAGAAGAGGGAATTAGTAAGACCTGGAAAGGACATGAGCTCCACAAGGACCAAATATATCTGGGCACAGGGGTCTTGTCTGAGACAGATTCTCCAACCAAGGATCATGCATGTATATAACCTAGAACCCTACTGGGATGTAGCCCATGGCAGCTCAGTATCCAAGTGGGTACTCTAGTAAGGGGAACAGAGACTGTCTCTGACATGAACTCAGTGGCTAGCTCTTTGACCTCCCCACCCCTGAGGGAGGAACAACCTAGCTAGGCCAGGTTGAGGAAGACATTGTAGCCGCTTCTAGTCCTGGTGAGACCTGAGAAGCTAGGGTCAGACAGAAGGGGAAGAGGACCTCCCCTATCAGTGGACTTAGAGAGAGGCAGGGAGGAGACTAGGGAAGGAGGGGGAGATCAGGAGGGAATGAGGGAAGGGCCTACAACTGGAATACAAAGGAAATAAACTGTAATTAATATAAAAAATTTAAAAAAATTTAAAAAGAGGTGGATTTTCTTTGAATTTTATAGTATATACATATAAATAATTGTTTGGGCTATGTGGTATCATTTTTACTTCCATGTGAATTTTAAAATGTCTTTTTCTACTTCCGTAAAAAAAAAAAAGTTGGCCTGCTCATTGATCACTTCCCCATGAGGGGGGAGCAGCCTTACCAGGCCACAGTAGAGGACAATGCAGCCATTTTTGATGAGAACTGATAGACTAAGATCAGAAAGAAGAGGAGAACCTCCCCTATCAGTGGACTTGGGGAGTGGCATGCATGCAGAAAGGGGAGGGAGGGTGGGATCGGCAGGGGAGGAGGGAGGGGCTTATGGGGGGGATACAAAATGAATAAAGTGTAATTAATAAAAAAATTTAAAAAAAAAGAAAAAAAGTGTAAAAAAAAGTCACTGTACTTTTCGTGGCAATTGCATTAGAACTGTAGATATCTTCAGATAGTATTGTTCCCTTTATGTTGTTAATTCTGCCAAGTCATGAGCATAAGAAGGTCTTTGCCCAGTATAATATTTTCTATTTTTTCAGCGTCGTAACATTTTCATTATAATGGTCTTTCGTCTCTTTGGTTAGGTTTATTCCGTGTGTGTGTTTATCTATGCTACTAAAAATGACTTTTTTTCTTGACTTCATTCATGACAAGTTTATTACAGTTACATAGAACAACTACTTATTTCACATGTTTATATCATGACCTGCTACTTTGCTAAAAAGTGTTTATTGGATTTAGTAAGATTTCTAGTTTATTAGATTTCTAGTGGAGTCTCTAGAGTCTTTTATAAGTATAGGACCATGTGATATACAAATAAAAATATTATGACTTTTCCTTTCCTATTTGCATCTATTTTATTTCTTTACATAATTTTTATTAATTAATTCAATTTACATCTCTGTCACAGGCCCCTCCCTCCTCTCCTCCCAGTCCCACCCTCCCTCCTGCATCCCCTCTCTCCTATTCCTAAGGGTAGGGGAGCTCCCCTACCCAAACACCACAGCTCATCTATTCACATGAGGACTGAGTTAGTCTTCCTCCCCTGTGGCCTTGTAGGAAAGTCCCACTGAAGGAAGTGATCAAAAAGCAGGCAACATAGTCTATGTCAGCAACATCCCCCACTCCCCTAACTAGCGGGTCCACTAGTATATCTATCCTGTACCATAGGACTAAAATCTGCTTATAAGTGACTCTGTACCATGTGTGTACTTCTGGGTCTGTGTTACTCAGAATGATCTTTTCTAGTTCCCACCATTTGCCTGCAAATTTTATGATTTCCTTGTTTTTAATGGCTGAGTAGTATTCCATTGTGTAAATTTACAGCAGTTTCTTTATCCATTCTTTGGTTGAAGGTCATCTAGGTTGATTCCAGCTTTTGGCTGTTATGAATAAAGCTGTTATGAACATGGTTGAACAAATGTCTTTGTTGAATAGTGGACCATCTTTCTGGTGTATGCCCAAGAGTGGTATAGCTGGATCTTGAGGTAGTGCTATTCCCAGTTTTCTGAGAAAACACCAGATTGATTTCCAAAGTGGTTGTACAAGTTTGCACTCCCACCAGCAATGAAAGAGTGTTCCCCTTTCTCCACATCTTTGCCAGCATGTGTTGTCACTTGAGTTTTTATCTTGGCCATTCTGAAAGGTGTGACATGGAATCTCAGAGTTACTTTGGTTTGCATTTCCCTGATGACTGAGGACATTGAGCATTTCTTTAATTGCTTCTCCACCATTTCGCAATTCCTCTGTTGAGAATTCTCTGTTTAGCTCTGTATCCCATTTTTAATGAGATTATTTGGTTTGTTTGTGTCTAATTTCTTGAGTTCTGTATATATTCTGGATATTAGCCCTTTTTCAAATGTAGAATTGGTGAGGATTCTTTCCCAATCTATAGACTGCTGTTTCATTGATAAGGTTCTTTGCTTTACAGAAGCTATTCCATTTCAAGAGGTCCCATTGATTAATTGTAGATGTTAGAGTCTGAGCTAGTGGTATTCTATTCAGGAAGTTGTCTCCTGTGCCAATGAGTTCAAGGCTCTTCCCCACTTTTTCTTCTAACAGGTTTAGTGTGTCCGTTTTTATATTGAGGTCTCTGATACACTTGGATTTTAGTTTTGTGCAAGGTAATAAGTATGTCTATTTGCATTTTGCTTTTTAAATTTTTATTTATTTATTTATTACAATTTTTTCACTTTGTATCCTGCTGTAGCCCCCTCCATTATCTCTTCCCAGTCATACCCTTCCTCACTCTTTTTCCCTAATCCTTTCCTCTAGTCCACTGATGGGGGGGGGGGTCCTTTTCTCCTTCTCTCTGACCCTAGCCTATCAGGACTGTCTGAATCATATTACTCTGTGGCCTGGCAAGGCTGCATCCCTCAAAGGGAGATGATCAAAGAGCCTGCCACTGAGTTCATGTGAGATAGAAGAACCCACTACTAGGGAACCCACTTGGAAACAGAGCTGCCAATGGGCTACATCTGAACAGGGGGTCTCTTCATTCATGGTCCTTGGTTAGAGTATATCTGTCTCTAATGTAAAAATCCCTTGCCCCAGATTTTTTTACTCTGTTGATCTCCTTGTGAAGCTTCTTTTCCCTCCTGGTCTTTCTATCTCCTCCTTCTTCAATAAAATTCCCTATACTCTGCCCAAAGTTTGACTATTAGTCTCAGCATTTGCTTCAATAACCTGCTGGGTAGAATATTTCACAGGCCCTCTAGAGTAAGCTCCTATCCTGTTCTCCCACTTCTGAAGTCTATCCTGTTTGCCCTCTGAGTGAGGATAAAGCATCTTCCCCAGAGTCCTCATAGGGTTGCTGTGTAGATATTGTTTAAGTTTAGTTTTGTCATGGAATATTTTATTTTCTCCATCTATGCTGATTGAAAGCTTTGCTGGGTAGAGTAGTCTGGGTTGGCATCTGTGGTCTCTTTGTGGTCTGTATAACATCTTTCCAGGCCCTTCTGGCTTTTATAGTTTCTGTGAGAAGTCTAGTGTGATTCTGATAAATCTACCTTTATATGTGACTTGGCCTTTTTTCCCTTGCCGCTTTTAATATTTTTTCTTTGTTCTGTAGATTTAGTGTTTTGATTATTATGTGACAGGATGAATTTCTCTTCTGATCTAGTTTATTTGGTGCTCTGCAAGCCTCTTAAGTTTAAGGGCATCTCTTTCTTTAGGTTGGGGAAATTTTCTGGAAAATATTTTCTGAACCTTGGAGCCTGGAATCTTCTTTTTCATCTATTTTTAGTATTCTTAAGTTTCATCTTCTCATGGTGTCCTTGATTTTTTTTTAATGTTTTGTGTCAGGAACTTTTCCATCTTAAGTTTTCTGTGAGAGATATATCAGTGTCTTCAATTATATCTTCAACACCTGAGAGTCTTTCCTCCATCTCTTGTATTCTGTTGGTGATGCTTACCTCTGTGGTTCCTTATCTCTTCTCTAAGTTCTCCATCTCCAGAGTTTTCTCGGTTTGTGTTTTCTTTATTGATTCTAATTCCATTTTTGGGTCTTGAACTATTTTATTCATTTCCCTCACTGGTTTGATTGTGGTTTCCTGTCTATCCTTGGTGGCCTCTATTTGGTTGTATTTTCCTGTATTTCAGATACATTAGAATATCCATTGTTTTAGGGGTCTCTGGGGGAGCTATGGTTTTTGTTGTCTTTACCTAATCTTATTATTCTATTTTGACTTCAAGAACTATATTGAATAATATTAAAGAAATTAGACACCCTTATCTTGGTCCAGATTTTATAGTTATTTGCCATTATTATGATTATAGGCTTGTCATATATTACCTTTACTATGTTGACATATACTGCTCTTATTCCTGGTTTCTTCAGAGTTTTTATCATGAGTAGATATTGAACTTTGTTGAAGGTCTTTTCTCTATAGACTGAGTTAAATCATTTAAAAACACAAATGTGTTATCTTATATTTATTAAATGTTAATACACATTCTAACAAAAATAAAAATAAGCAGGGAAAGGGTTTGTTTGGATTACAATTCCAGGTTATAGACTATCATTTTTGGGAAGTCTAGGCAGAAATTAAAGCACCTAGTCATATAACATCCATAACAAAGAACATAAAGAAATTAATATACCCGTGGTGTCTGCTTTCTTGGTACTCATTTATCCCTTTCTTCTCTTACATAGTCCAGGGTCTCAGACAAGTTAATTATTTTGTCCACAATAGGCTTGTCTTCCTATATTAATAGACAATCATGACTATTTCCCCCACATAGATGCCCATAGGCTAACTTGATCTAAACAATTCAAACAAACAAAACAAAACAAAATCATGGTCAAATCCATCCCAGCAACATTTCTACTCTTGGTACTTTAATATCTATATCAGTATTCTCCAGAAAAATAAAAACTATAGAATTAATATATATTAAAGGAGGATTTATTAGCTTGGTTTACACCTACTGTCATATTAGTTAAACAATGGCCATCTCATATTGTGGAGACCAAGAACACACTTTACAAGACCATATGGCCCAGAAGTCCTAATCCAGCATTGAAGGCCTGGCAAGCCTTTAGTCCTCAGTCCCTATAATGTCAGCAAAGGAATCAGCAGGATCTTTAGATCACACTAAAAGCCTGATTCTGATATCAGTAATGGAATCAGCAGCATCAACAGGATGGGTGACCACATGAGTAGGAATGAAAGCCAAGCAAACAAAACAAAGTTCTCTTCCACACTTCCAGAAGGAGCACCCCAAATTTAAGGCTAGTCTCCCAACATCAATTAAAGCAGTCAAAATAGATAATCCCACAGAGACATACCACAGGCAAACCTGATATAGACAATCACTGAGACTGTCTCACCAAGTGAATCTAAATTGCATCAAGCCCACAATTAAAGCTAACCATTATGATACATGGTCTCATAATTATGTTATTAAGCCACTGTAACAAAAACAATATGATACTGGGGTAGGTGGAACAGATTTGGAAAGTAATGGAAGAGAAAAGATTCAGAAGAAACCTCCCACAGCTACAGTCACCTAATTTTTGATAATGTATGTGTGCATGTATGCATGTGTATGTGTTTGGCATGAAAGTAGAGAAATAGGCAATGAGAGAAGAGGATGGAATCTTCAGAAAAGAGAGGGTAGTGAAATCCATATGGTGCAAAAGCAAAAAAATGGGGGAATATTTGATGAGGATCAGCAAGATGGGTTAGGATGGATGAGAAAGGTCAGTAGTATAATATCTGTGTATAGAAATTACATAATGAAATACATTACTTTGTATACTAACTTCAAAACTAATAAAATGGATTTTAAAATAAAGTGGTTTGAAGAACAGTAGCCAGAAATTAATTAGTAAGGGGTCAGTCATTGTCGCATGTTACTGATACTTGTTGATACTGCGAATCATGGACAAATGCATTTTGGAAAATGTTATTGGTATCCGTGCTTCATTACAACTTCAGGTCCTCATGGATTATCCAAGGCAAAGAGACAAACTTTAAACATTCTGTGACCCTAAAGGAAATAGCTGGTGTCTTATACAAAGTATGACTTCCAATGCATTTATTTTTAATTTACATCCTTACTTAACACATGAAAAGAGCTTGAAAGGACATGGTGATGAACTAATTGACATATGCACAAATAAAGAATAGTTCTAGTCCAATATGCCTCAAATTAGATTTGAAGTACTTTAGTGCTGTGGAGGACCATTTTACAGCTAGCAAGATGGCTCAGCAGGTAAAGAGCAAACCAAATACAGGTGGAAAAGGAGAAACAACTCTACTGACTTGTCCTCTGACCTTCACATGTTCACTCTGGCATGGACGGCCATGCATACACATCATTCTCTCTTTTGCAACAATAATAAACTCTTTACAACGAAGCACACTATTGGTTAAAACACATTTGAAATAAATGAAATAACACAACACTGTGAGTTTACATAAAAATCTTCAAAGTGGACTATAGATAGTTAAGCATTATTCGATGAAGTTTTTATTCCAAGGAAAGACAAATGAAGTCAGAGGTAGAAAATGTAAATTGTGTTTTCATCCAGTCTTAGAGTTTTTTGAAAGTTAAGTAATACTGAGCTAGGTTAGTTACTTGCTCAACATTCATTCTGCCTGATTTGTACTAAGCATCTAACCCAATAGAATGGGGTTCACTAGAAATGCTTTTCCAGCTTCAAGAAGTTCAAAATGAAATGGAAACAAACAAACCAAAAAAAAAAAAAAACTGATAGTAAAACTAAATTAAATGTCTTGTGACAAGCACACTACTGTTTAGAAGAAGAGAGGTATTCAGGAAGAGTTCTGGAGCTGGGCACATACCCAAAAGGTGTTCCACCATACCAAAAGGACTTTTGCTCAGCTATGTTCATAGCTATGTCCATAGCTTTATTCATAATAGCCTGAAACTGGAAACACCCTAGATGTCTCTCAACTGTAAATAAAGAAAATGTGATACATTTACACAATGCAATACTAGTCATCTATTAAAAACAAGGAAATCATGCGATTTGCAGGCAAATGGATGGAACTAGAAAAGATCCTCCTGAGTGAGGTGATCCAGATCCAAAAGGACACACATGGTGTGTACTCACTTATAAGCGATTTTAGCCACATAGTACAGGATAACCATACCACAATCCACAGACCTAAAGAAGCAAAGTAACAACGAGGAGCCAAAGGACGATGCTGAAATCTCACTCAGAAGGGGAAATAGAATAAACATTGGAAGTGGATGAAGAAAGGGAACTGGGTAGGAGATGGTGTGAGGAGGGAAATGAGGGTGAGGATCAGAGGTGGGAAGAGCAGGGGTAGGAGGCGAGAGGGCTGGGAGAGAGAAGGGTAACATGAGGGGGTATCACTGAGACAAGCTGGAGACCTCTGACAGAGTAGGCTCTGACAAGTAGGAAAAAAAAAAGAAAGAAAGAAATGTAGAGCTTTTGAGATATCAGAAACATGGGGCAGGAAAAGGAAGCCTTTTCTACCATGAGCAATAGTACTTGGTATATTTTAATTTTCTATGTTTACCTTGATTTTGAAAATGATAACATGAACATAGGAGAGGAACCAACAAGCTATTAAACATAACTCACAGTCTCACTGATTTAATGTGTCTCCCTCGTCCCTGGGAGTCCTTTTCTTAGGAACACTGGAGGGAGGGACATTGAACAACACTGGCTTCCCATGTGTGCTTTCTCCTAGACCCCACCAGGATGGGTTAAAAAGACAAGCTGTTGAATTGTTGGACGGGATGCAGGTTGAAGCAATTAGTGCTGAAGCCCCACCGATTCTTAATGAGTGTGTCTGGATTAGCACCTGCTCCTTCCAGGACCTGTTGTGAGCCCATTGGCACCTGGGTCCCTTGATTTAGAGAGAGGGACAGGGGTGTGGACAGAAGAGCCCCACGGGCTGTCTTGTGGGTGCTTACTGAAAACCCCCAAACAAGTGTTTTTATGCTGTGTTTATTATGCTGCATTCATTATATGTAACAGCCTAAGCTAGATGTTAGAGGAGGAATGAAGGTGAAATCACAGTCCTTGTCCTACAGCACTATATAAACAGGAATAGACATTTACACAAGGAAATTTATTTACGCATTCAATCATTTCTATGCAGCTTTTCACTAGTACTCTCAAATACCTGATTGTCTGCTTTGGCTGTCCAAGTGCTGAGATTACAGGCATGTGATGCTTGGCTCCAAAACATTTATAAAGTAACACCTTTTAGCATGAGAACTCAGACCTAGGCCTGAATCATGATCCTCCCACATTTTAACAGTAAGGTGTGTTTCAGAATCATCTCATCTTTGAAAGCCTTGGTTTTCTTATATGCAAAATATAGATACTTATATATACATGAGGAGTGGGTGATCAGTGAAATAAACAATATAAATATAAAATGCTCAGAAGTTAAGTTGACTACAAAAGAAACCGCAAAGGAATACCAATGAAATGCTTTGGAACTTCAAAAGAATATGCTGTCACATAAGGAGCAATTTCTTAGAGGTGGTATCCGAGGTAAACGTTACAGGGTTTTCCTGAGGTTTTGTTGTTGTTGGTGGTGGTAGTGGTGGTGGTGTTTTATTTTGTTTTAACAAGAAAGAATGCAATAGGAGGGAAAGATTCCCAGTGAGACACAATGTAAGTAAAGACGTTAAGGCACTGTTGTTGTGAAAGTCGCAGTTACCTGGATGAATAAACCTACAGGCTCAAAACACTCATATTCTAAACAGACACATAAATCTAAATGGACAACGCAAAGCAACAACATGACAGAGCACTGCAGAGGGGCTGTGAGAGTCGAGAGGCAGCTCACTGCGGCCTGCTAGAACTAGGCTGTCACAACATAAAGAGAATATGAAACATGACAAAGAAATGGTAACCCCACAACCTACGCTCAGTCACAGCATCACAGTAGGACGGGATCGAGGGTTTGAAAAATCACTGCGTGAATAAAAACTAAAGTGGTAGAAACAAGGGAACAATCACAGATACTGGGAGGAGAGTCTGAATTAGTGAGGAAAACAGCAGAATGCTAGAGCTTCTAGGCAGAGTCACGTGGGGCCAACATGAGGTGAGAGGTAAACTTTGAAGCTGAATGGTTGTGCTCTAAGGAAAACAAGTCATTGGAGGTGAAAGGTTCAAGTATTAGTGGGATTACCTGATGACATAGTAAGCAGATAGAGAAGGGAGACTGTGTGGAATAGAAATCAGTCAATTGGATATAGCATCACCCAGAAATACAGGAGGAGTGTGTCTGGGAGGGAAGTATGGGGAGGAATTCTGTGTTCAAAAAGCCCTAGTTATTTGCTTTTGGGGAGCTGCTTATGCTAGGCTACTTGAATTCATTACACTATTTCTAAATGTATTGTCTGCAGTATTGGTTGGGTGGCTATGACAGGAAGGTCTAAAAATCTGTAAAATAAATGGAATTGTATTCTTCTGTCATACAAAAAGAGCTAGCTATACACTCCTTGGCTGTTCTAAAAGCATACACAACCATCAGAGTTTCAGACTGGCTCTTCCTGTGTTCTGCCAATTTCTACCCCTGCTCCTCATACAGATCCCACCATGGCCCTGCATTCTTGTCAGCTGGAAGGGACAGTACATATACATAGCATGACTCACGTTATCAAGATACCAGAGGAGAGAGATGGATTCTCTTCTTGGTGAGGAAGTGTCAAGGCCACATTACAGAAGAGCAAGTTCATCAGAAAATACTGTTGTGGTCATATTTTGATAAAACATATGACAGAATGGATGCTGAGACAGGGAGAATCAGGTTTCTCCAGGGATAAGTCCTGATAGATTATCCAGTCTCGAGTAGTCAACCCTACCTAAACATATATATCTTCAAGGAACACACAGTGGACTGGGTTGGTTGTGTTTATCATGCAAACACACACACAAACAAACACATGCAAACTAAAGAAGAGGTTATGAAGTTGAAAGAAAGTGGGGAAACATAGGAGAAGTTAAAATAGAAAAAACGAGGGGTGGAGATGCTGTAAATATAACACGCATGTTTGAAATTCTCAAAAAACAAGAAAGAAAAGAAAAGAAAGAAAGAAAGGAAGGAAGGAAGGAAGGAAGGAAGGAAGGAAGGAAGGAAGGAAGGAAGGAAAGAAAGGAAATTCATGTAGTAAGTGGCCTTTAAAAAAATGCTTCTCTAATGAAGGTGAGTAGTCTAAAAACCAAATGATTCGTGTAATCCGAAGAGTAGGTCTCAAAGGCAGGTTCAAATTACAGCCTTATTTTCTAATAAGGGAAGCAAGCAAACTGGGTAATAGCCCCCGTGACAGTTGTAGAGCTGTCTGGTGCTCGAGCTTGCATCCTTTCTCAGCACGATACTCTTGAAGCCTATCGCTCAGAAAGCACCAGAAAGAAAAAAAGATTCACCTTGACCATCACTAGAACTCAGTACATATCTGTTGAATTGATCTGAATTAAATTTGACTCCTAGAGGAGAATCTTAGGAACAAGATCTGAAAGCTGCATACTAAAGTTAGCTCTCAAAGAAATATACTAATCGGCAACTGAAACAACTTACTGTAAACACCACAGCTTCATTTATTGGTACAGAATGAAGTTTCCAGTGTGTGTGTGTGGGGGGGGGGATCAGCACACTTTTGAATTAAAGGTTCCATAGGGCTGACTGAAACTGCGATTTTTAGAGAACTGAAATGCTGAAGGTCAAGAGCAAAATTACCCCAGGCTACCCTTTGCCCTCTTCATAGTCACTCATTGTCCGTTGACCTAACATGGTAATCACGTGACACCCCATTGGTCTATTTTAACCATTAACTCCAAGTAACCTGAAAACTAAGACTGCCACCAGATAGCATCTGAAGTGCACAGTGATTTCCATGCTTTTCTTTAGCCTAATTCCTTGATCTTTCTACAAATATATTTGAAAAGTGCCTTGATTTATGACTTTTCCTTGTGCCATAACTATAAACACTTCATGAAAGTCTCATCACAATGAAACATAGAAACAAACTGAATCACTCATGTTTAACTCCATGATGAACTACCTCTTTTATTCCCTTTCAAGTGAGAGCTGTGTTTTGTAGTGACACTGCTAGACACAACAATAAATACTTCTTTAGAAAGTATTTACTTTCTTTCCTAAAAGGATTCAAGGGATAAGTCTTACACGTAGAATACCCAAAAATGAAATAACATTTAGAAATATCAGTTACCAGGTAGTTGGAAATTTCTGCTGGATGGTAGCCATTGCCAAATGGGACCTATCCCTGGGTCTTCTTATTTGCTGTTTGAACTTTGAGCTCCCCTAAACCTGACTTTCTTGATAAGTAAACAAAGATGATATCAACAATCTTTAAGGTCCTTTCTGATGCTAAAACCTACATGAAATCTGAGTACTCTTTTTTCCCCCTATCATTCTATCTACATCGTGATTGACCAAGCAATTTTTTTTTTTTACTGCTAAGAAATTAATTAATCTATTAAGTGCAAACTGCAACTGTTAAGGAGCAACTGAGAAGAGTTAAAGCTGTTATAATAAGGGCTGTTTCTGGGCATATGCTACCAAGCTTACTCGAAAATATCACTTATTCATTGTTCACATTAAAATCTCATGTGATGAAACATTAGAATGCACAAACTTTCTTATAGACACAATAATCCACAAAATTACAGTGAGGCCTTGCTCTGACAGTGGGGTAAAAATATGTACTTCACAGCAATGTGGAGTAGGCACTTTTCCCCAGCCTTGATATCACCTTTCTAACCCCAGATCCTCACTTCCCAATTCAGGAGACAGTCTTGCCCCCAAACTCCCTTAAAACCTACACCGCTGTGTCCTCCTGCATTTCTAGGCTGCTTTGGATATACATACCCCTAGCTCTAGAAAATCCTTGGGTTTCTTTAATTGCATTGCCTGCATATCATTGTCGCCGTCACTGTCCTTGCCTTGTCCACTGTTCCTAAAGGCTGTGATTGTTCCAAAACAGGAGACAACTCTACCATTAGAAGTACATGGGCTCAATGAACACTTGCAGAAGATGCTGGTGATGAAAATGATTGGCGGATGTTCTGTTTTCTATCAAATTCTTTGAACACTGGGTATCCATCATTCCATAAACACACCTGTGGTTCCATTGCTGTGCATAGCTGAAGCCTGTTTCGAATGTGCCCAAGACAGAGGTGAAAAAAGAAGAGGAGCAACTTAAACCAAGTTTACTTATTTTCCCCTGAGAACACTGAAAATTACTGTCTTCACAATGAACCCTAAATACTGTCCTCTCTGTTTTACAGAAATTGGGGCTCAGAAACATAAAGAGCACACAACTTCTGAACAACAGTGGTGGAAGCCAGGCACTGGTGAGCTCCCATGCTCTGAAGACGTTCTTGTTATCAGGCTGGTCTATTCCCCAAGTCTCTCTGTGCCTGCTGAGTTTTGAGTTTTAGCCCTTCACCTACAGACTCAGCAACAAGTGCCCTGTGTGCCACCTGATAGCTGTTCCTCACCCTTCATTATTTTAGTTGCAGAGGTCTTGCGGATACTATTGTTAAGTTGTTCTCATTAAGAGAAAAAAGGGGTGGGGCAGGAGGGGTGTGTGGCAAATCAAATCCTCGAGTCCACCTGAGCAGATAAACAAAGAGGCACAGGTGCCCTTATAATTAAGGTGCACAATGAGCTTGGGGTGCCTTTGTCTAAGGATTCTGGATTTGTAAAGAAAGATAACATTGTCCTTAATATAGGACTTGCCTTTCAGAGGAAGAAAGTAAGTTTCCATGCTCGTACTAATTGTTTTCTTGTATTGCATTAATTTTTCTAGAGAAACATGAGTAATTGTAAATTATAAATTAAAACAGGTGTTGCTAGTGGTCTTTATTGGAAAGAAATATAAATTAGCATTACACTTTGAAGATTTTGATGTAATTCCAAAACTTTAACGCTAATGTAGGTGATACTGTGCTGGTTGTAATATTTCAAAGATGCATACATGTATTTAGTATATGTATATGGTATAGCCTAAAATTTATTGCAGGTTTCCTTATTTTATGATGATTTGTTCTTTTGGTGAAATTTTCAATGACCGATTTTCCTTATATTTGATTCTTAGAGCTTTCCTCAGTTACTTCTGAGAAACAAGTTATAAAATTAGAGATGTACTTTTAATATCTATTTGGAATGTTTCAGCTGTTTTTGAAAGACAATGTAAGATTAGAAAATGTATTGACTCATTTACATGCAATAGCTAAAATATGCAATTACTTCCTAAGATGCCATAATTTATCTATATTTTGAAGAATTCACAGTTGTACAGAGTCTGGCAAAATTAGGACTGAAGTGATCAGCACTCTTTGTATGTCCTGTGTCTTGATTTAGTTTCTGGTCTGTAACATGAGCACATGTAAATGCCATGATTTCTTTTCATTAGAGACAGCTTCCTGTTGTGACTTTTGACAGTATGTTTACATATCCACGTAAAAATGTGTGCTAGATTTGTTATGATAGATGACAAGAAGTTTAAAATTCTAAACCTGAAATCACCTTATAACTCCAAGTATTCTAGACATTTGTTCTTCCTATTTTCTGTGTATTTACTCAATAAATCCTCAGAACCTGTTGTAAGCACACCAAGCGTACTTTAACCCAAATATTCTTTCTCACACCTGAAATTTTTTCGTATTTTATTTTGTGTATGGCTAAGAATTGGGATTTTAGGTTTTTGACTCCTGTATTTTTCTTCAGGCAATAGTGGGCGTTTTTAATAATCCAAGAGTGAGTGTCTGAATCATAGGCGGGATGATTTTAAAGCAATCAGAAAGGGCCAAAGAAGCAAGCCCCTTTCACAAATTTGACTTCCATCCTCCTAACTATCATAGTAATACTGATTATTCAAACCTCTGGTTCGGCTAAGAGGCCACTGGATAACGGAAAGGGTGCTAACAAACGTCTGTACCCGAAACCACAGTGCACAGGTCTTGGTCGTTTTATTGAGGGAGGGGGTAGTTGTTACTGACGTCAGACGTTCCCATTCCTCACTTTACTTGGGCAGCAAACAGCAAATCTGTTATTTTAACCAGCAAACAGCCTAACGTAGCCTGAAGCATCCACTTGAGACCTACGTTCCTTGTCAGAGAGAGAGCCTGTCACAGTGTCTTGCCAAAGTTTGTCCAAATGGTGTTGATGTGCTTGAACCGTGAAGAAGTTACCGCACTTAAAATTCAAGAACAGGATAAGCCACAATTCTGAGCGCTTGTTCTTTCAGCTTCCTAAGCACAAGCCAAGCACAAGCCCTCGCGGGGAACCTGAGGCTCGGGGTTGGGTCCTCCGCCCCCACATTCAGCGCCCCCTAGAGGCGGCGGCGGGGATGGCGTAGCGGGCGGGGAGCGAGCCGCGCAGGACCCCGTGCAAAGCCACTCTGGCGGGTCCTCCAGCCCCCGGAGCCCTCCCTGGCCTCCACCGCCAACCTCCGGACCCCGCCTCCGCGAAGATGCGGCTCCAGAACCAGGTAGCGGAGCCCGAGCGCCCGCCGCGCGCCCCCAACGCCCCGCCCACCCGCCGTCACCCGCTGGCCACGTGCTCGCCGCCGGCCTGTGGACCGCGCATCCCTGACCAGCGCTCCGGGGTCAGGGACAAGCCTCCAGCTGCCCTCCAGGGGGGCTGCGGGCCACGCCCCTCCGTCCCCCGCGACTCTCCCCGGGGAAAAGCACTGAGCATTTGAGTGGGTGCCTCTCCGGGTCCCCAAGGGGACCAGGCAGAGACTCGCGCCACTCCCCGCCTCGGGGTGGTTTTGCCGAGCTGGTGGCGCCAAAAAGTCCGGCCCCTAGGTGCAGGGCTGGTTCTCGGGAGGCCCTGAGCCTTTGTGGCTCTTGTTAATTGTCGCAGGGAGGCGTGCACCCTCTGAGTGCCCTTCCCAGTGACGGGCACTTGCGTTTCTAGATAAGGCGAAGTTGGCACTTCTGCTGCCCTAAGCAGTGCTCCGTTTAAGGAGGAAAGAGGCTCAGGTGGTGTGTACGGTACCGGTGGGTTGTAATTATCTCTCTTCGGGCTGGGGGTTGGCAGGCATTTAAGATTTAGCAAACGCGCTTTCCGAAGTCGTGAACCTGCTAAAGTGACAGAGCTTCCCTTCCCCCAACATATGTTAAGGGACTTAGGAAAGCCACAAGGGAAAAAGGGGGGACGACTTCTAGAAAACAGCTCCAGTTGGGGGGTGGGGGGTGGCGAAATGAGTCATATTGATTCCCAAGCTGTTAGCAGATACTGCTCATGGGCAATAGTTCTCATCAAACCTTCTCTCTGAGGGATTAAACGCCCGCCCCCACAATGGTTTGTCGTGAGCAGGATGGGTTCCTGAAAGCCCATCCGAGTTCCTTACCCTGGCTGCCTTGTTTCTTGTGAAGCATTGCCCTGGAATTACCCTCCTGCATTCGTGTGCCTGTTTTTTTATATTTTAAAATACTTGCAAATTGACACCGAACAAGCTTTAACCTCAGTCATTTTAGAGTAAGTCTGATGTTTTAGGTGAGATGTGAATGGAGCTCCATTCATGAGGAAGTAGTCTGTGTGAAGTGTTTTGTAAATGTGAGTGGGCTGAATTTAAAACACTGAATAAAATTAATGTAACGAGGAATCAAAAGGTTCAATCCTGACGTTTCCCTCCCTGCTTCCTTCACAAAATGACAGCACAAAGCTCACAGCACCTTTGCTGGTGCCTCTCTGGCAGGGCGGCCTGTGACACTGTGGTTGAACTCCTACTCACTTTTCAACGCGCTTGACAAAATCCCCTGGGACTAATAGGGCTGTGACCCACCTCCCTCTCTAGAGGACCCCCCTCCCCACGTTCTAACTGCTCAGGAAACATACCAGGGATTTACATGCAGGCTTTCACTTAAAGAACTCTTAAGTAATCCTCTTTAGTTACCTTTTGTATTAGCCTGGAAACCTCTGCTTGCTTGTTAAGATAAGGGTGGATTTGAGTCAGGGTGGGGTTATGAGTTAGATCGGTTGGCCTCCAATTCCTCTCCTTAGTGTGTCTTTGGAGTTACTAGAGACTGTGTGTGTGTGTGTGTGTGTGTGTGTGTGTGTGTGTGTGTGTGTGT
>NW_026596109.1:12735615-12782559 GCF_907164565.1 Psammomys obesus | reverse complement strand
GTGTGTGTGTGTGTGTGTGTGTGTGTGTGTGTGTGTGTGTGTGTGTGCAGTACTAAGGTTTGAAGCTCCCACCTCACTCAGTGTTAAGAGAAGCAGCCCCCCAGCTCCTCAGCTACATTCAGCTCCAGCCCTCTGTAGAGTCTGTTTGCTTGGTTGTTTGGTTTTGAGACGGGTGTCTTCACCCGGTCCGGCCTGCAGCGCCAGCAGGTCTGTAACCCTTACATATAGGCTGTACATTTGAATAAGGGGTTCTGCCTCAGATAGTCTTGGTTCAGGTCCGCTAGTATCTATCACTCCGTGGTTACATGACTTTGCATAATCAGTATCTTGGTCCCTGTCATACTCTATTCATAGACTGGGGTGTGAGGTTGGGTCTCATACAAATCTTACGAGGCTGATGTGAGAGTTAAACGGAGTACTATGCACATGCAGCTGCCACATGGAAGCTAACTGTCCGTACAGTCGTTATTTGCCATCAGTGCTTCTGTCTATTCAAAAATAGCTATCCACTGTGGAGGCCGAGAGGGGTCGGGAGTTGGCTTCATAACCAGACCCTGTCTCAAATAAATGAAGCAGTAAATCTGTATTATATATTCCTACATGCACGCATTTGCACATGTCTAGTCGAAGAGAACTAAATGGGAAAGGGGTACAGAGAGATTCACCTTGGTGACTTCACTGAGGTGACTGAATATGTGTTACCTTGACTGGAATTATGGTTACAGTGATATATCTTTGTCAAAGCTTGTGAGATTTGGGATTAAGAGCTGGACATTTAGCTGGGCTCAGTGGTGCACACCTATAATACCAGTCAGCACTCAGGGAGGCAGAGGCAGGTGGATCTCTGTGAGTTCAAGGCCAGCCTGGTCTACAAAAGTAATCTAGGACAGCCAAGCCTACACAGAGAAACCCTGTCTCAAAAAAAAAAAAAGAAAAAAAAAAAAAAAAACAAAACAAAACAAACAAATATATATGTGTGTGTGTGTGTGTGTGTGTGTGTGTGTGTGTGTGTGTGTGTAGATTTGATCGTAGTATTTCAAAAACTCAATTTTAAACAAGTAGTCTCCAGATAAGTTGGGTAATGTCTTTTTAAAAAATTATTATTATTATTATTATTATTATTATTATTATTATTATTATTTATTACAATTTATTCACTTTGTATCCCAGCTGTAGCCACCTCCCTCATCTTCTCCTGGTCCAAGGGTTATGTCTTTGGTAGACATACTTTCCAGAGGCTCCTCTCCATTAAGGCTTTTCTTTCTGAGTTTGCCTAGAGTTGAAGGTACTTTGTTTTTTTCCTATCAACATCAAGAATGATGTTTGTAGAAAAATGTTTGTTTGCCTTGTGATTATATTCAATTTGGAGTTTGCAAATAATACTTTATGAGGAGACTTCTTAAAACCACAGTAAAAATTTTACATCTAGAAGACCTTGTTTGTGTAGCATATGTATCCAGTAAATGCAATTCCAAAAATCAGTAGCTTTGCTCACTATTTCCTGTTTTCAGGAAATTCTTCGCTTTCTGTACTGGCTGGTTTTGTGTGTCAACTAGACACAAGTTAGAGTCATCAGAGAAGAAGGGACCTCACTTGAGAAAATTCCTCCATGAAATGCAGCTGCAAGGCATTTTCTCAATTAGTGATCAATAGGGGAGGGCCCAGGCCATGGTAGGTGCTGTCATTCCTGGTCTGATGGTCCTGGGTTCTATAAAAAAGCAGAATGAGCAAGGCAAGAGAGCCAGTAAGCAGCACTCTTGCATGACCTGTGCATCAGCTCGTGTCTCCAAGTTCCAGCCCTGCTTGAGTTCCTGTCCTGACTTCCTCCAATGGTGGACCACAATCTGGTGGTATAAGTAAAATAAATCTTCCTCTCCAGCTTGGTTGTTGAGCATGATGTTTTGTCGAAGCAATAAGAAACTCTAACTAAGACACTTTGTTTACAGTTAAATAAGATATGTTAAAGTACTTTCAGCCCAGAGCATAGTAGCTGCTGATACGTGCCAGTTACTAAAATTTATATATTTGTATTTATTGTTCTTTGGAAGATCAGAAGTCAATGCATATGGATATAATTTGAAACTTCGGTTTCTTAACAGCATGTTGATTTTTAGTGTCAGCTCTCAAAAATAATGTTCTGAAAACCTTTTGAAATAGACACCCGCAAAAATTTATCAAAAAAATGTTTAAAGTAAATCTCATTTATCTAAGCACACTTGTCATAAAAGTTAAATGTTAACACTTAGGAATATAGACAAAAACTCCAATATATTTAATTCCTTAGTTTCTCAGCCTAGAGCAGATTAGAAGTTTGACTAGAAAGAGTTCAACACAAGGTAAATGGGGGTGGAGATGTGGAGAGATGGCTCACTGTTAAAACTTCACAGTGGAAGTGAGGTGTCAACAAATAAATATAAGACTTAATCCCTTTACATCTTTTTTTCTTTATTATTATTTTTTATTACAATTTATTCACTTTGTATCCCGGCTGTAGCCCCTTCCCTCATCTTCTGATTCCATGCTCCTTCTTCTCCCCATGTATCTCCCCTAGTCCACTGATAGAGGAGGTCCTCCTCCCCTACTATGTGATCATGGCCTATCAGGTCTCATCGGGACTGTCTGGATCTTCTTTCTCTGTGGGCTAGCTAAGTCACCCCACCAGGGGTAGGTGATCAAAGAGCTGGCCACTGAGTCCATGTCAGTGACACTGTCTGCTCTCTTTACTAAGGAACCCACATAGAGACTGAGCTTCCCATGGGCTACATCTGAGCAGGGGGTCTCAGTCCTCTCCATGCATGGTCCTTGACTGAGTCATCAGCCTCTGCAGGGACTCCTGGGCCCACATTCTTTGGCTCTGTTGGTCTCCTTGTGGAGCTCCTGTCCAACTTTACATCTTAGATAGAAGCAATAAATAAAAACACTAAGCACTTAGAAGTTACTGCCAATTCTGTCAGAATGTTCTTCTCTTTAAAATGGTTCAATTATGACAGAAACTACTTAAGGGGGAGATATTGAATAGTGGTGTGTTTTAGAAAAAGTATACATTATAGGATTGAAAAATGAGCATCGGTTTATTAAAAAGCAAGCCTCAGTATCTGGAGCCACTATCATTGACATGTGCGATTTAAGATTAGGAACTGAAGTTTTAAAATTATGTTCATTTTATGAATGAACTAAGGTCTCTAGGTGCCGTGACAAATATCATACAATGGTGGCTTAAAATAGCAATTCGTCTCCACGTGGTTGTAATTGCCAGGTGTTCAAGGTCATGTTGTTAGCAGAGTTTTTAGGGGGCTTCTTTCTAGGACTATAGAAGATCATCTTCTTTGTCTTTCCTTATGTCTCTCTTTTCCTTGTGCCTAATCTTCACAGTTTAAAGAAATGTGTCTTGTTTTGATTAGGGCCCACACTTATTTTTTGGTAGGTTTTTCTAGACAGGGTCTCTTCATGTAGACTTGGTTGTCCTGGAATTGCTTGGTAGACCAGGCTAGCCTCAAACTCACAGTGATCCAACTGCCTCTGCTTCCCTGAGTGCTGGGGTCAAAGGCGTGCACCACCACAACCGGCCTCTCACTTCACTTTTTGATCTCTTTAAAGGCCACTGTTTCAAAATCCAGTGACATCCTAAGTGATTGGAGGATATTCTAAATGTAAGTTTCTGAGGGACACAGTTTCCTATTACACGTAATACAAGTATTTACTAAAGAAATGCTAAATTGCCTCTTTTGAAATAGTTCAGCATGTAATATACAAAGCAGATCACATATTGATTCTACTTTTGAAGCAGTTGAATTTTAATTTAAATGTGCTTGTTGCTACAGTGAGAAACCCTAAAACGTTTATCATGTGCCAAAATGTGCATAGCCACACAGGCACACATGTACACAGACACATACACACACACTCACACCCCACATACCTTTTATATATGACACTAATTAAAACTAAAGCAGAGTTAGAGCCATTGTCCAAACTGAGTTCAATGTGTGGCAAAGTTCATTAACAGCCATGCCCTTTATTGATAAAGGTGACCATGCAGTGACTTCATAATTCTTCCGGCCTTGTAGTGACAGGTAGAAGATTTGGCCATTTGCCGTTTGATGGTTTCATATTGAGTTGTCATTGGAGCTCTTAATTTAACTTGCCATTTATCTTTGCAACAAAATAATCATGGTAAGCCTTCAGTGTGTGTGTGTGTGTGTGTGTGTGTGTGTGTGTGTGTGTGTGTGTGTTTTACAGTCCAGGTCATGAGTTTAAGAACAGTTTTGATGCACAAGCAGTTTGGTTCACTCAAAGCAGCCTCACAGGGGTTTATGGAGAGGCACCTAAGCTGCCTACAGTTTGAAATCCATCTTTACTCACCATGTTTATGCATCAGAGTATAATATTTTGTTTAACCAAAAATGAAAAACTCTAAACTTCTGTTTCATCTGCAAAAATATCCCCTGAATGCATTTCTGTGTGTTACAACCAGTTTGGGTTCATTGGCCACAGTGCCTGAGGAACTGTCAACATGGCTAGCCTTGACACTGTCACTGCCACATAGCTGCTTGGAGAAGTCTCACGTTTTATAAGCATAATGATAGAGTTTGCAGTTATCCAAAATCTGTTCGTTGCAAGCCCTTTTTAATTTTTAAAGCTTATTATTTTATGTATATTGGTGTTTTGCCTGCATGTGTATGACTGTGCAGTATTTGACTACCTGGTCCTTCAGAGGCCAGGAGAGAGTGATAGCTCCTCTGAAACTGAAGTTGCAGAGAACTGTAGGCATCCAGGTGAGTACAGGGACTTCAGCCCTGGTCTTCTGAAAAAGTAGCAAATACTCTTAATTGCTGAGCCATCTCTCCACTCCCAGTTACAAACTCTTACGGTCTATAATACTGATTTATACTTAATCTCATGTTTCCTTTAATAGAACAATGATGCCTTTACATGTAATTAAATGGGAATTAATTTTCACATAAGGTTTCACCTATAAGTAAAAATTTTGAAACAAATTAAAGTTGGAGTGAGTCTATGAGATTTTAAATATAACATCAAAATATGTTTCCTTTTGGGGTCTTTGAAATTTACTTTTACACAAACTTGCTAAAGTCCTTGAATCTTCCAAAACCATTTTGTCTAACCAACTTGGTGATGGGTTGATTGAAGCAATGAGTGTTTATTGAGTGCCTACTGTGGGTCAGGCCTGGATGTAGGGACTTACCCAAAACTCAACTATCCTTGTGAGCTAGGGAGCAAAGGGAAATAGACTTTAAAAATAACTATAATAATGAAGTTCAGTGTGTAGCATGTTAGAGAATTACAAATGCTATGGAGGAAAAAGGTAGACTAGGACAAGACAATTAAGGACTCACATGGGAAGTTACAATCCTGAACAGAGGAGACCTCAGTGAGACAATGACATTTAAACAGAATTTGATGAGAGTGAGGGAGTTAGCTGTGTGGTTGGATCTCTGAAAAATTAGCAGAGAGAATATCCAAAGCTAAAGCTTTCAGGGAGCAGTGGTTCAGAACAGAAAGGGAATCAGTATGGCTAAAGAGGAGTGAGCAAGAAGGATAAAATGTGATTATGAATTTGATTATAGAGCTTGTGTGCCAGATAAACATATTTATCCAGCACACAAAAAAAATGTTTATTCCCCCAAAAATATTTACCAATAACTAAATAGATATTTAGCTTATAGGCCAAGAACAAAATGTGTCTCTGCCAATAATTTTTAAAAGGTTTTGGTTTTTGTTTTGTTTTGTTTTGTTTTGTTTTGTTTTGTTTTGTTTTGTTTTGAGGGGGTGCTTAATATTTTGTTAGTGGTGGCGGTTGGTTGGTTTGGTTTGAGTTTTAGTTTTTTTGTTTTGTTTTGAGGGGGTGCTTAATATTTTGTTGGTGGTGGCGGTTGGTTGGTTTGGTTTGAGTTTTGTTTTTTGTTTGTTTGTTTGTTTTTCAGTAAAATGGTGTTTATGGGAAAAGCTGGCTCTGGTCCACAAAAGAAATAGACTTCTGATTCTTTCCTGACCTCTGTTACTTCTACCATGTTAAGGGAACTAGTTTTTCACTTTGACTCAAAACATTTGGTACTGACAGTTTTCCTTTTCCGTTTCACTGTTGTCCTTATATTTTAATTTTTGACCAGAAAGGAAAAGCAAAAACAAAAAGCACTTATCTGAAAGATTGACACCTTTCAACCCTAAAAGTCTTGTATCATTACTTATTTTTTCTTATAGATCTCATGATGGTTATATTTGCACATTTTGCTTAAAAATTGCAATGTGTTTTTACATATTATTTCATTTCAGCCTTATAACAAACTATGTGAGAGAAATGTGGCCAGCCATTAAGTGTAGATAGTATATTCCATTTGCCCACAAAACCTTGTCTCATTTCTTTTTATCATAAAACTTCACGGGCTGCCATTGAGCTCTTGTGTTCTCTTGCTTCTAGAAAGATTCAGGCTATCTACTGTTGGGTTGTATAATATATAAGAAAAAAATTTATGGAAAGAGATAGGGTGAGCTCTCTTCCTGTCTGGCTTCTTGTTTGGTTAATAGGTTGCATAGAGTCATATTGCTATCCAATTTACAGCTATAGCTTTTACTCTTTGGATTTGAAAAAGGTCTAGGTCTGGTATTAAGTCTCCCTGTAGCCAGTCCCGATGTCCTTAGTCATCCCTTAATTTTCTTTACTAAAACTTGTTCAGACTCACTTTGGGAATGTATCTTCTGTTTACTATTGAAATCCTAACACATTGCTTCTTAAAAATTATAACTTGGGTGATTTGCCCCAAAATTGACATGTTGCAAATGACAGGTTAAGGGCTTGAATCCTGCTTTTTTGACTCAGCCGTAATCAATTTTGAATAGTCCACAAAGAATTCCACCTGTCCCAACTGGTAGACACGATTGGAAAAAAACAAAAACAAAAAACTTGCTACTGTCATCTCAAAAGTTTGTTATTTTTATATCCTATATAAAACCATGTTACATGAAATATTATTTATTTGTGTGCTTTAAAGCGTTTTTGTACAGAGTAGGACTCTTCATAGATGTCATTTACCACACCACCCCAAATAAAGCATGTCATCTCTCCAAAAGAGAAGTAGGGAAGCAAAACTAGGACTCATTAAGACTGATGCTTTTGATTAGCCACAGAAATAAATAGTAGATACACTGAAGAATCAGTGATCTGTGAGTTTCCTTCCTAAACTCTCACTGCCAGCCTTGCCATAGCACCCTCTTTACTCTACACTGCGCTCGCATCCCTCTCCTTCTCTCCCATTGCGAATAGTAAATGCTACCTCTAAAACACAGATCTGGCCTCTTTATTTCCCTGGGTCACACCAGCTGCAGTTTAATGCCCAATTTCATTGATTTGCCTTTTTCATTCCACCCTCACCCTTACATTAACCTCACGGCATGCCACTTTCTTCCACTCAAACCCTAGACTTCCAGTCTTAAATTATTTGCAGTATACAAAGCATGCTTTATATCTGCTTTTGTCTTTTTAAATTTGCTACTTTTCTGCCTATAATATGTTTGTGCCTGCTCTTGGGCCCGCCATCTGTTAAAGGAACTAATGTACAGTGGTTCTGTTGAAAAGATCACACCAGTACTTTTGGGTCCCATAGGCAGAGTTGGCAGAGATGGTGAAAGGCACTCCTTGAGAACAGATACTAGCCCTTCTTGGTCATTGAGTCCCGGCCCCCTATTCCTATACTACGTCCTGGGCTCTGTAGTTAGTGGATAACTAAGAAATTATTTATAGGGCAATGGTATCACTAGTATAAGTTAATCAAAGCCTAAACAAGAAATGTTAAAGTTGTTTTTACTGATTTTAATTAAAATCAAGAAAGACTTGCTGGAAAAGAAAATTTTATTTCGTTTTATTTTTTCATTTTTTTATTTTCATTTTTATTAATTACACTTTATTCACTTTGTATCCCCCCATGACCCCCTCCTTCCTCCTCTCCTAATCCCACCCTCCCTCCCACTTTTCCACAAATGCCCCTCCCCAAGTCCAGTGATAGGGGAGGTCTTCCTCTCCTTCCTTCTGATCCTAGTCTATCAGGTCTCATCAGGAGTGGTTGCACTGTTTTCCTCTGTGGCCTGGTAAGGATGCTCGCCCCGCAGGGGGAGGTGATCAAAGAGCAGGCCAATCAGTTCCTGTCAGAGACAGTCCCTGTTCCCATTACTATGGAATCAACTTGGACACTGAAGTGCCATTGGCTTCATCTCTGTAGGAGTTCTAGTTTATCTCCATCAATGGTCCTTGATTGGAGTATCAGTCTCAGAAAAGACCCCTGTGCCCATATTTTTTTGTTCTGTTGCTCTCCTTGTAGAGTGCCTGTCCTCTCCAGGTCTTATTATTTCCTACTTCTTTAATGAAATTCCCTGCACTCTGCCCAAAGGTTGGCCATAAGTCTCAGCATCTACATTGATAGTCTGCAGGGTAGAGCATTTCAGAGGCCCTCTGTGGCAGGCTCCGGTACTTTTCTCTGTTTACTCCTTCTGATGTCCATCCTCTTTGCCTTTCTGTATGGGGTTTGAGCATCTAGCCAGAGTCCTACTTCTTGATTAGTTTCTTTAGGTGTACAGATTTTAGTAGCTTTATCCTATATTATATGTCTAATATCCACTTATGAGTGAGTATATGCCCTGTGTATCTTTCTGCTTCAGGGATACCTCACTTAGCATGAGCTTTTCTAGTTCCCACCATTTACCTTCAAATTTCATGATTTCCTTGTTTTTTATTGCTGAGTAATGTTCCATTGTGTAGATGTACCACAATTTCTGTATCCATTCCTCAATTGAGGGGTATCTGGGTTGTTTCCAGATTCTGGCTATTACAAATAAAGCTGCTACAAACATGGTTGAGCAAGTGTTTTTTTGTGTACTTGAGCATCTTTTGGATATATGCCTAGGAGTGGTATAGCTGGATCTTGAGGATGCACTATTCCTAATTGTCTGAGGAAGCGCCTGATTGATTTTCAAATGGTTGTACAAGTTTACATTCCCACCAGAAGTGGAGGAGGGTTCCCCTTTCTCCACAACCTCTCCAGCATGTGTTGTCACTTGAGTTTTTTATCTTGTCCATTCTGATGGGTGTAAGGTGAAATCTCAGGGTCGTTTTGATTTGCATTTCCCTGATGACTAAGGATGTTGAAGATTTCTTTAAGTGTTTTTTGGCCATTCCATATTCCTCTGTTGAGAATTCTCTGTTTAGCTCTGTTCCCCATTTTTTAATTGGATTATTTAATATGTTGCTGTTTAACTTCTTGAATTCTTTATATATACTGGATATTAGCCCTCTGTCAGATATAGGGTTGGTGAAGATCCTTTCCCAATCTATAGGTAGTTCTGATGACAATGTCCTTTGCTTTACAGAAGCTTTTCAATTTTATGAGGTCCCATTTATTGATTGTTGCTCTTAGAGCCTGTGCTGTTGGTGTTCTGTCAGGAAGTTGTCTCCTGTGCCAATGAGTTCCAGGCTGTTCCCCACTTTTTCTTCTAACAGGTTTAGTATGTCTGGTTTTATATTGAGGTCTTTGATCCACTTGGACTTTAATTTTGTGCAGGGTAATAAGTATGGATCTATTTGCATTTTTCTACGTGTAGACATCCAGTTGTACCAGCACCATTTATTGAAGATGCTGTGTTTTTTCCATTGAATGGTTTTGGCATCTTTGTCAGAAATCAGGTGTCCATAAGTGTGTGGATTTATTTGAGGGTCTTCTATTCGATTCCATTGATCCACCATTTGTTTCTATTCCAGTACCATGCAGTTTTTAATATTGTTGCTATATAGTACAGCTTGAGATCGGGGATGTAGATACCTCGAGGAGATCTTTTATTGTAGAGGATTGTTTTAGCAATTCTGGGTTTCTTGTTATTCCATATGAAGTTGAGAAATTTTCTTTCCAGGTCTGTAAAGAATTGTGTTGGTAATTTGATGGTAATTGCAATGAATCTGTAGATTGCTTTGGATAAGATGGCTACTTTTACTATACTAATCCTGCCAAGCTATGAGCAAGGGATATCTTTCCATGTTCTGCTGTCTTCTTCTAATTCTTTCTTCAGAGACTGGAAATTTTTTTCATACAAGTCTTTGACTTGCTTGGATAGGGTTACACCAAGGTACTTTATGTCCTTTGTGGCTATTGTGAAGGGTGTTGTTTCCCTAATTTCTTTTTCAGCCCATTTGTCTTTTGATAACAGGAGGGCTACTGAGTTTTTTTAGTTAATTTTGTATTCAGCCACTTGGCCGAAGGTGTTTATTAGCTGGAAGAGTTCTCTGGTAGAATTTTTGGGGTCACTCAGGTATACTATCATGTCATCTGCAAATAGTGATACTTTAACTTCTTCCTTTCCAAACTGAATTCCCTTGATCTCCTTTAATTGTCTTATTGCTCCAGCAAGGACTTCAAGGACTATGTTAAAGAGATATGGAGAGAGTGGGCAGCCTTGCCTTCTTCCTGATTTCAGTGGGATTGATTTAAATTTCTCTCCATTTAGTTTGATATTGGCTGTAGGCTTGCTGTATATTTCTCTTTACTATGTTTAGGTATGTGCCTTGTATCCCTGATCTCTCCAATACTTTAAACATGAATGGATGTTAGATTTTGTCACATGCTTTTTCAGCATCTAAGGAGATGATCATGTGGTTTTTCTCCTTCAGTTTGTTTATATGGTGGATCACATTGATGGATTTCCATATATTGAACCACCCCTGCATGTCTGGGATGAAGCCTACTTGGTCATAGTGGATGATATCTTTGATGTGTTCTTAGATTAGGTTTACAAGTATTTTGTTGAGTATTTTTGCATTAATGTTCATAAGGGAGATTGGCCTGAAATTCTTTCTTTGTTGGGTCTTTGCGAGGTTTAGGTACCAAGGTGATTGTGGCTTCATAGAATGAGTTTGGTAGTGTTCCTTCTGTTTCTATTTTGTGAAATGGTTTGAACAGTATTGGTGTTAGCTCTTCTTTGAAAGTCTGGTAGAATTCTGTGCTGAAACCATCTGGTCCTGGGCTTTTTTTTGGATGGGAGACTTTTGATGATGGCTTCTATTTCCTTAGGGGATATAGTACTAGTTAATTGATTTACCTGGTCTTGATTCAGCTTTGGCAAGCAGAATCGATCAAGAAAATTGTCCATTTCATTTAGATTTTTAAATTTTGAGGCATATAGGCTTTTGAAATAAGACCTAATCATTGTTTGGATTTCTTTAATGTCTGTCGTTATGTCCCCCTTTTCATTTCTGATTTTGTTGATTTGGATAGTTGATTTTAGCTAGTTTGGCTAAGGGTTTGTCTATCTTGTTGATTTTCTCAAAAAACCAGCTCTTGGTTACATTGATTCTTTGAATTGTTTTATTTGTTTCTAATTTATTGATTTCAGCCCTGAGTTTGATTATTTCCAGCCATCTACTCCTCTTTGGTGTGTCTGCTTCTTTTTTTTCTAGGGCTTTTAGGTGAATTTCTTCTTGAAGGCACTTAGTGCTATGAACTTTCCTCTTAGCACTGCTTTCATTGTGTCCCATAAGTTTGTGTATTTTGTGCCTTCATTTTCATTGAATTCTAGGAAGACTTTAATTTCTTTATTTCTTCTCTGACCCAGCTGTCATGTAGTAGCAAGTTGTTCAATTTCCATGTGTGTGTAGGCTTTTTGCTATTTCTGTTGTTGTTGAGGTCCAGCTTTAGTCCATGGTGATAAGATAGGATACAAGGGATTATTTTGATCTTCTTGTATCTCTTGAGGCTTGTTTTGTGACCAACTATGTGGTCTGTTTTGAAGAAGGCTCCATGAGGTGTTGAGAAGAAGGTAAATTATTTTTTGTTTTGGTAAAAGGTTCTGTAGATATCTGTTAGGTCCATTTGATTCATGGCCTCTGTTAGAGTCATTGTTTCTTTGTTTAATTTCTGTTTTGTTGACCTGTCCTTTGTTGCAAGCAGGGTGTTGAAGTCTCCCACTATTAATGTATGGGGATCCATGTGTGGTTTAAGTTTTATTAATGTTTCTTTTACAAATGTTTGTGCCCTTGTATTTGGGGCATAGATGTTCAGGATTGTGATATCTTCCTGGTGGAATTTTCCCTTGATGAGTATGAAGTGTCCTTCTGCATCTCTTTTGATTAATTCTGGTTGAAATTTTATTAGATATTAGAATGGCTACTCCTGCTTGCTTCTTGGGTCTGTTTGCTTGGAAAGCTGTCTTCTAGTCCTTTATTCTCAGGTAATGTCTATCTTTGTGACTTAGGTGTGTTTCTTGTATGCAACAGATAGTTGGGTCCCGTTTATGCATCCATTCTGTTAGTCTGTGTCTTTTTATTAGAGAATGTAGTCCATTGATGTTGAGGGAGATTAATTACCAGTGGCTGTTAGATCCTTTGATTTTGATGTTGGCTATGGTAGTGTGTTTGTGTACTTGGCTACTTTTTGTTTTGCTGTTGTGAGGTTATTTATTTCCTGTGTTTGCTTGAAAGTAGTTAGTTTTCTTGAGTTGTATTTTTCCTTCTAGTATCTCCTGTAATGCTGGATTTGTATTGTAGGTATTGTTGAAATTTGTTTTTATCGTTGAATATCTTGCTTTCTCCATCTATGAGCACTGAGAGTTTTGCTTGGTAGGCTGACATCTGTGTGCTCTTAGGGTCTGCATGATATCCATCCAGGCCCTTTTGGCTTTCATAGTCTCTGTTGAGAAGCCAGGTGTGATTCTGTTGGGTTTGCCAATATATGTTACTTGGCCTTTTTCCCTTGCAGCTTTTAGTATTTTTTCTTTGTTCTGTATACTTACTATTTTGATTATTATGTGTCAGGAGAACTTTATTTTCTGGTCTAATTTATTAGGTGTTCTGTAGGCCTCTTGTATTCTTATATGCCTCTCCTTTAAGTTGGGGAAATTTCCTTCTATGATTTTGTTGAAAATATTTTCTGGGCCTTGGAAGAGGGAATCTTCTTTTTCCTCTATTCCTATTATTCTTAGGTTCTATCTTTTTATGTTGCCTTGGATTTCTTGGATGCTTTGTTTCAGGAATTTTTTAGATTTATTATTTTCTTTGACAGATACATCAATTTATTCCATTGTATCTTCCACACCTGAGATTCTTTCTTCCATCTCTTGTAGTCTATTGGTTATGCTTATCTCTGTAGTTCCTGTTTTCTTTCCTAGGTTCTCCCTCTCCATGATTTCCTCCATTTGTGTTTTCTTTAATTTTTCCAATTCTATCTTCAGATCTTGATCCGTATTGTTGATTTCCTTCACCTGTGTGACAGTATTTTCCTGTTTTTCCTTCAATTCCTTCACCTGTTTGTTTGGACATTCCGCTCTTTCTTATATTTCTTTCAATGATTTAATGATTTCTTCTCTGAAAGCCACAAACTGTTTGGCTGCATCTTCCTATATTTCTTTACAGATGCCCATAATCTGTTTTACTATATCTTCTTTCCACATTTTATTTGCTTTTTCCATTTACCTCTTCATAAGCATAGATGTAAGGTCATTTTCTTGAATTTTACTTATGTTAGGGTGTCCAGGGCTACTTGCCCCTGGGTAACTGGGTTCTGGTGATGCCATATTGCTTTGCCATTTGTTGGTTGTGTTTTCACACTGGCCTCTACCCATCTGGCTATCTCAGGTATTGTCTGTTAATTTCTGGTGCCTGCTGTGTCCTGGGGTGGGGAGAATCCCCTTCGCAGGGTTCTGAAGGAGATCTCCTCAGCTTTTTGGGTATGGTAAACTGAATGGTGGTGCTTCTCAGGAACTGTCATAGTTCACCTTTGGCATATGAACTTGTGTGGTAACTGTGGTGTTCAGAAAGGCTCTCTGCTCTCAGGAAGTCCTGGAGATGGCTGCCCTGCTGCTGGGTTTTTTGCTCTGAGTTTAGTGAGCTGCAGCTGCTGTTCTTAAGGTGTAGTTTTTTGGGTGCAGCCTTCTTGAAGAACCAGGGAGTCCCACAGTTTTGTCAGTTTAGCTAGGGATAACTGGAAGCATGTTGGACCAGTATCTGAAGGCTGCTCTAATGGTTCTCAGGCTTTTTTAGGTCTGAATTTGCAGCTGTGTGCCCCTGTGCCTGAACAGTAATCAATAGCAGGTGAGCAGGGCACTCATGCCTGCAGTAGAAGGCTAGAGCCTAGAGCCTGCGTAAACCCAGAAAGACTTCTGGACCTGGGTGTCCTGAGCATTGGACCTGATGAGCCCTCGGCTGTGGGGTTTCCTCCCGGCAGGGACACCCAGACTGTGCTTTGGGGACCGTCATTCTGTCTGGGATGGCGAGTAGAACAAGCAGGCACAGGCACATGTGGCTCTGCCTTGCGGGCGATTGGGCACCTGGGCATCTGCCGAAACTGTAACTTTTCCCCAGAATTTTTCGGGGGTTGGGGGATCGGCTGAGTGCTCTGAGGTTAGACCTGCTGTTCCCCTTTCTGTGGGTCACCTGACAGAGAAACTGAGTCCTTGGAGCCCTGGTAGCCACAGTTCTATCTGGGGCAGTGAGTCAGGCGCACCAGTAGGACTCTGTGCTGGTGCCTGTGTCCCCGGACTTGGGCTGGCTACTGGGCACCCACTGGACCCTGGGTCTTTTCTAGGGATTATCTGGGTGACCTAAGGTCGGTCCCGATTGTTCCTGCACTGTGAGGTTTTCTCTGGACTGGAAATCCCAGTCTCTCGTGTTTTGGGGCCCACAGTTCAGTCTGGAACAGTGATCAGAGCATGCTGGCGTGTGTCTGGGCTGGTGACCAAGTTCCTGGTGGAAGCAGGACCTTTTCTGAGATTTAGCTGGGCGAGTTGAAGCTGATTGAATCCCCCACCATGGGGTATCCTCTCACCTGGGAAACACAGGTCACTGGTGTTTTAGAGCCAAGAGTTCTGTCTGCTGATTACTGTGCAGATCCTGCTGTGCAACTGGTCAGAAAGAGTGTCCTCCCAGCGCCACCATCTTGGATCCCCCCTCCAAGAAGAAAATTTTTAAATGGAATAATTTTGAGTGGTATCAGCTATCAAGCCCTCTACAGAAGGAGTCTCTGTCATGGAAACACATTTGTTGCTGAATTGTAGAATAGGACTCTGTACAACTCTAGTCTCTTGTCTACCCTGTAGTTTGTGTTTTCTTGCTCTGCTTCTGGTATAGAAGGGATTTTTATTTCTTCCTAAAGTTGACCTCCCCGTGTATCTGATGGTAATATTCTTTCAGGTCTCATGGTGTTAGATTTTACATGAAGATCACTCAGAAAGCAGCTCTTTTGAGGGTCTAAAATGGGTCATTATAATTAACATTCTGAAAGTGTCTGGTTCGTGACTATCCTAGCAAAAGTCATCCTCAAAGTTTGTGTCCTAGCAAGATTTTTTTTTTGTCTCATCAGATAATCATTTTTGAGAGGAGCATGAAAAACAACCACAATAATGCACGCCTTAGGATTTCTGTTGCTGTGATAAAATGCCATACCAAAACCAGCTTACGCAGGAAGGGATTTGTTTGGCTTACATACTGGTCGTCACAATCCATTGAGGGAAACCAAGGTTGGAATTCAAGGAAAAAACCTAGAGGCAGGAGCTGAAGTTAACGCCAAAGAAGAATGCTGCTTACTGTCCTGCTCCCCTTAACTTGCTCCATTTACCTTCAATTTTTTTTAATGCTTTTCTTTTTTTTTAAATGCATATGGACTTTATTTATAATAAACTACATACAGTAAGAACATGAATATGAAACAACCAGGAAAGCCATATGTAAAAGTTACATTCAAAATATTTAGCTCATTTGTATTTGGCAACCTTAAAGAAAAAACTATCTGTCCTATCTAGGTGAATCTAAAATTTTGTACCTAAATCATTCTCTCTCCTATCGTGGAATAATTTTATTCCTTCTCGAGCCTTTGATAGGGTTGAAGACTAGATAGCTATAGTTTCACAGTTAAGCTTACACTGTTCAGGATTTAAGAAAATGTTTTAAGGTCAGTTTACCTTCTTCTACTCCCCGGGACTACCTGCCCAGGAGTGACACTGCCTCTGCTGTGCTTGGGCCCTCATTAGTTAAGAAAATACCTCCACAGACTCACTCATAGGCCAGTCTTATAGAGGCGTTTTCTCAGTTAAGATTCCCACTTCCAGGGTATGTCTCAGTTTGTTTCAAGTTAACAAACAGAAAAACAAAAATACCAACAACCAGGTCACTATCCCCTGATTTGAGTAGGATGGCGGAGTTAAGGGCATATGGCAGAAGAACAGAAATTAAGAAACCTGTGACTATATGGAACAAGCTTACACATTAAAAGAGTTCTCTCGCCTCCAGAAATGTGATTTATTCTTCAGGGGTATAAATTATGCAGAGGTATAGTATTATGATTAATTTAAAGAGATAAGTAGGACCAACACATTTTTACTAAATTGATGTAAGCTTAGTTTTCTTTACTAATGTTTGAGATGGAAGAATCAGAGGCTGCAAAGGGCAAGAATTCAGAGTAAAGTTCAAGTCAGTGATTTGTCCCCTAGTCACAAAGTGGTGTTAAGTAGGAGTCTCAACGCACCACAGCCTGCTTCCATAGCTAATTCTGCTCAGTCGACAGCATGCTCTAATTTGTAAACCAGACAACAAGCTTAATAAATTTGCCGGCCAAATTGAGATTAAGCAGTGTTAAACACTGTCATCATAGCCACAGAAAGCAGGCAGTGCTGGACTGATGTGCAGCAGAGATAAGAGCAAGTTCGAACATAAACGAAGAAAAGCCGGAACACTGAAATTTGAAAAATGCTTCCAAGTAGCAACTTTATTACCTTTTTGTTTGTGTATCACCTTTTCATTTTTTTTCTCTCAGGTTTTCCACATAGGAAGGATGTCACAAAAGAAGCATAAAATGAAAGAATAAAAAAGTAAAAAATAGAACTCTCAATTAATAATAATTCCGAGCCAGTTCCTTTATCGCCATGTTCTCCTCCCTGAGTTCAATATCCTAGCTAATCTCATCACCATCCACCCAGCCCTAGGCAGAAGAATCTTGAAGAATTATCCCAGATCCAATCTTCCGGCTTCCTATCTGCAGTTCTATTTTGGGTCCATATAGAGAATCTTCTTCCTGTAGTTACTGGTCTTCTCCATGTGGAAGCTATGTTTTCTTATGCATTATATTTCTGGGATTCTCAGATAACATTTCTGCAATCTAAACATGATTTTTAGCCACCACTGGGGAAACACACTGAAGTAAAATTTAGGAAAAAGTTGTGCTTGCTTGTTATTCCCTTATGTGTGTGGTTATAGTGACATTCATAGAAAGCATTGGTCCAGCTGCCATGTTAATTGAGTTATTTGTATTTGGAGGTTTCACGTGTAACTGAATCTTAGCTTGTATTTGGATCTCTATTTGTTACTTTAAAAAAATAGCCAAAAATGACACTAGAATATATTCGATGACATAAGTCATAGGGAAATTCAAATCAAAATGATAGTGAGCCATAACTTCCTCTCCACTAGCAGTGCTGTGATGATTTTAGAAGACTAAACAGATAAAACGAGTATTGGTGAAAATGCGGAAACCCTTGTGTGGTGATTGGAGTGTAAAATAGTGCAGCCAGTTTAGTCTGTTTGTCAGTTCCTCAAAGCATAAACACAATATTATCACATGGGCTTCATAGACTACTCCCAAGTGTATATTCAAAAGAATAGACAACAGTTATTTGTGTACCGGTCCACACACGTTCACAGCCGCACTGCTGACGAAAGGCAAGTTGGAAAAAACCCCAAATGACTGTCAAGGGATGGCTAGATAAATGAATTTTGATCTGAGCATGTAATATAGTATTCCTCAGTGACAAAAAGGAAAGGAATTCTGATGTGCTCTGTAGCAGGGATGAATCGCCAAGATGTGTGAAGTGACAAGAGCTAGATGTAAAGGAACACAGATAGCATGTGACCATTTATGAGGCATCTGGTACCTGGATCATACAAATCCAGACAGCCAAAGGCAGATTGGTGTCTGCCATCGGGGGAGAAAAGAATGAATGGGGAGAAACTGTTTCATGAGTAAGTGGTTTGAAGTAAGCAAGTGTCTCATGAGTAAGCGGAATGAAGCAGGTGTTTTGGAACTAGATAATGATGGCGGCTGTGCAAATGACATGAACATACTAACCGCCCTTGAATCATTTAAAATCATTTAAAATGGTTACTTTGATGTCATGTAAATTTCACCTCAATTTTTAAAAGATTACACTGCATCAGCAGTTTTTTAAGAGAAATACATTTTCAAATCTCTTCATATAGATCCTAGAATTCTGGAGTTCTGGGGAGAGTTTGCTCTTCCCATTTCAGGTGTCACCAAAAAATGTCATTTAGTCACTTGACCACCTGTATATCAAAAGCTTGACTTACAATAGAAGCTGCAGTTCTTTCTCACTATGTGTAACTAAGAAGGACAGGTGTGACCACGTTTCCCCTCATCAGCCCGGGGTAGGGCAGCTTACCCCGCTCAGGAAGCATGAACAACCTTGCCCTTTACAACGAAGCCATGAGATGCTCCTGGGTGGACTCAGAACCAAGATCCAGAGCAACAGCTGAGAACTCCATAGAGCAGAAGCTGTTTCCGTGTGAAGGCTGGTCTGGGCATTCTCCAACTGAGAAGGTACAAGACGGGGGTCCTAACTACCTCACTGCCACTTTCTTATCTCACATGGCACAACACCCCACCCCCACTGTCCTCTGCTACTTCTCAAACAAATTGCAGAACTCAGTGGCATAGTGAACTCCTCCCATTGTGCCTTGTGAGCCCAGAGAGCACCTTCCTTATGCTTGCTCTATCTCATGGACAATGACTATACCAAGCTCTCTCGGAGACTCTAAGTGTCTGAGAGCACTCAAATGGGACTGGTACACCCCACTCGAGGCAATGTTTCCTGTTTCTCTTGATGGAGAAGAAAAATAAAAACACACATTAAATTACCAGCAGAAAATAACTAACTCTGTGCATTAAAAAATTCACCCAATACAGAAGAAACCTGAGACTCCCTTGGTTTCTCTTGAAATTGTAGTATCAATCCTCAAATAAAAAGGCCAACTTCAGCAGAGTAGTTATTGTTTAGAGCAAAGCCCACGTGATGATGCTCTGCCTAAACCTAAGTGACTAAAAGTTCTGGAGAAGATTTTTCAAATAAATAGTTCATATTTATTCATAAAGTTATGTACAACTTTGTTTCAAAATTTGAATTTTGGCCAAACTTGAATATTGACTAATTTTTTTGCTTATTTATTTGTTAGTTTGTTTATTTATTTATTTATTTATTTATTTATTTATCATTTTTATTTCTTTATTTTTAGCTTGAGCATCTTCAGCAGCATCTGGCCTCCTCTCTGGGCAGGCTACACTTATTGGGCAGCCATAGCCAATGACTGAGCAGGGTTTGGGTGTGATATGCCATGTCCAGGCCATTTCTGCCCAGTGTAGGGACTCTTCTCATGAAAAATCTTTGCTCCAGAACTCTCCACGGGGTTGGTTATGACTTTATATGATCTGTGTGGTTGTCGGAGACTACCTCTCTCCATTCCTATTCCTCTCTCCTTGTGTTTTCTCAATAACCTAATGAATCTCATTTACTATGAATTGTCCCAGTGTCTGCTTCTAGGGAGATAGAACCAACAAAGGTAAAGAGTGTTATTATTTCCTCTGTAAATGTGGAGACCAAGGCTTAGAATACTAGTTAGAGAACTTGTAGCCATATAAGATTCCATATTCTTTATCATGCTCTTAAAACTATAATGATATGTTACCTCCCCATCCTAAAATTCTTGTTCATCCAATTACATATGCTTTCTATTCCAGGGACTCTGCTTGAGTCCACATAATAACATATAGTTTCTGATCTCAAAGATTCCAGTCTGGAGAAGCCAAGGAGAATGAGGAGACTGTTTCAATTTGTTCTCTAAGCAACAGTGAGGAGGATGTCCTGAAAGCCTAGAGGGGAGGGACCCAATTTGAGTGATTTCACATTTCCTGCATTCCTGGCATAGCCACTGTTTCTCCTCCTTCTCCCCACCCTTAGTGATTTCATCACACCCAACTAGGCTGCAGTTATAATCCCTGGCCTCTTGAAAAATTAGATGGCTATGACTGCTCTGTATTTTCTTTTTGTGTTTGTTTGTTTGTTTTAATCTTATGTTTTTTTTACAACTAATTTATTATATATTTCAATTATAGCCCCCTCCCTCAACTCTTCCCAGTCCCACCCTCTATCCCTCTTCCTCCCTATCTCTTTCCCCTAGTCCACTGAAAGGGGACGTTCTCCTCCCCTGCTGTCTGCCCATAGCTTATCAGAGGACTGCCTGGATCCTCTTCTGCCATGGGCTGGCAAGGCCACATTGCCAGGGGAAAGTGATCAAGGAGCAGGCAACCAAGTTCATGACAGAGGCTGCCTCTGCTCTCCTTTCTAGGGAACCCTCATGGATACTGAGCTGCCAATGGCTACCTCTGAGCAGGAGGTCTAGGTCCTCTCCATACATGGTCCTTGGTTGATGCATCAGTCTCTGTTTTTTTAGCTTTGTTGGTCTCCTTGTGGGTTCCTGTCCCCTCTTTGCCCTTCTATCCACACCCCCCCTTCTTCCATAAGATTTGCTCTGCTCTGCCGCTCTGCCTTGGACCACTCTGTATTTTCATAGGAACTCTGGACTCACCTTCTTAGTGAATGTCTGCCTACCTATCTCATGGCTATTTAGAGCCTGGTGCCTGTTCCTGGCAGATCAATTGAAGGGGCCTAGAAAGTATTTGTTTTGTTCTTTGTTTTTTTTTGGGGGGGAGGGGGGAGGGAGTTGTTTTATTTGTTGTTTGTTTGAATCTGTGACAGGAAACTACTTATTCAATTAGCCTGTTTATATACTAACTTAGAAGTCTCCAAAGTATGAACATAAAAGAGATTTGAAAGTAAATGCACAAGATGGAGGTGATGAAGGAAGTTAGCTCTTACGTTTCTCTTGAGAACATCTAAGTTTATTTCTCACTATCATTGGCAGACTTGGGTTCAGGGATGTTTTCCTGCCCCTTAAAATCTTGGTTCAAACAGCAACAAATGCTTTTCATCTTATTTTCCAAAAACAAATATATGTTTAACTGATATTTTTATCTGTATATGCACATCTACATACATACACCCGTTTATTAGGTCTACTAATATATTTATAGGGTGCCTTCCATGGATCAAGCATGGTGCCGAGCAGTATTCACATAGAGATATACAAAACATACAGGATCTTTAATAAGAGCTTTCATTCTGGCAAGAATATTGGGTCTTAAACAAATATATGCTGAATGTCCTCAAGACCCCTCCAGTTCTTGCACCCAGGTCCAGTCCCTTGAAATGATTGTCACTAACTCCAGCTTGTGTGTGCTCCTATATAACAAACAGCATCCTGTCACCTCTGAGCCTTTCCTAGGCTTCCCTGGGTATAACAAAGCGTATTATTAGCATATGTTTAGCACTTCTGTAAACCATTTGTAAATAGTGAATATCATCCTTGAGACTCTTGTCTGCAGTTCTGTTTTTGTCTTTAAAGCTATACATTACAGCCAGGCACAGTGGCGCATGCCTGAGATCCCAGCACTCTGGGAGGCAGAGGCAGAAAGATCTCTGTGAGTTTGAGCCAGCCTGGTCTACAAAGCGAGTCCAGGACATGTAAAGGCTACACAGAGAAACCCTGTCTCGAAAAAACAACAACAAAGCTAACATTACATACCTTTCCAATCGTGTAACTGTCAGTGTTGGAAATACCTACATGATGTAACCTATTATTTTGTTAATGTGCCCTACCCGCTATCTCCAGATCTGTCTGTAGATAGCAGCATCCATCTTTCTGGCCAACCATCATCCTCTTACTGAAAGAATGGATTCTTTTTCGTTTCTCCTACTTTGAGGTTTGCTGACATCTTTTCTGCCTCCTGATTTCAGGTGTTTTCTTCTCCAAAGTCATTAGCTGGGCTTAGTTTTGTGCATCTGCTTTCATGAGGATCTCATAGCATTGTCTCTTGGAGTCTTAGTGATAGTCGTTTTATTCTTTATCATATAGCCTTCCTTTCCTCAGACATCTCAATATGGATGTCAATTAGAACCCTGTACTGGAGCTGGAATAAGTGATCCCTATCATTTCAGGTCACCAATAGTTATATTCCCCTTCAGGATTCCTATTTTTCTTCTTTTCCACTTGAAATGGCTTTTACACTAAAGGGCGAAGACAAGAAGAAATTTGCTGATTGTGTGGGAATTAGCAGGCTTGAGAGCACTGCTGACAGAAGATGAGGGCCCAGCAGAAGGAACATTCTAAGCTGAGTCGCAGAGCTTAGCAGGAACAGAGCTCGTGAAAGGATGTGCTAAGGAACTGCAGACCCTGCACGCTGTGCTTGGTACATGATAGGACACAGACCAGGTGGCAAGAGGTCCTTGGGAGGATAGGTTGCATCAGGTCATCCTGCAGGGTCCTGAACATCGAAAATAGAAAGAAGATAAACCAGAGCTGAAGCCGATTGAATTTTCACAAGTGCAACCACTCTTAATTTTCCCTTGGCCTCCAAGTGCTATAATACCAGCCTCTAATACTTTGCTGGCATTCTTCATAGCTTGAATTTCTTCCTTTTTTCCAACCTTCTGTGTGCGTGTGTGTGTGTGTGTGTGTGTGCCTGAGCACACGCTGACCCCAAGGAATTGGTATGAGACTGTTTTCTGTATTTTTTGATTAGCATGACCTGGTGGTTTCTTCAAAAATTTAGCATGTAATTTTTAGAAATTGCGGGACTTTCCGATGAATCCTTTTTGCCTATATACAAGGAATTGGCCTTGTCCAAATATACTAGATTTAAATAGTTACTGCATGGATGTCTTTAAGATACAATCACCATGACAACCTATAACAAAATCATATACCTATAACAACAGAAGACTGTTCCCATGGGAAATCTCCTACCCTGTACATCCCTCATATTCCTTCCCATGTAAAGCCTTACCAGGAAGATCCAAACCCATGCTTCTCTCATTTTCCCCTCAATGTAAAGGAATGTAACTGCTTATTCCATTCATTTGGCAATTAGTAATAGCCTCTTACATTTCATTTCTCATTTCAGATTTGTGTTGATTAATGATGGAGACATGTTTAAAGGATTTTATTGGTAGGTGGCTTCACCACTGTCAGAATCAAGTACGCTTATACAAACCTAGCTGGTATTTGCCAGTTGCTCGGTGTGGCATCCAGATACAACTGGGAAATGCAGTAAGCACTAACCTTCTTCTAATTTAATGTGGCAAATGTTTGGAGGTAATTTTTTTTTCTAAGAATACCTCTAAAATAACAATAAAAAAGATAGTATAGGTTCAAAAAGTCATTTCATCATTATCAAGTCTAATATACTATATACAATTGTGTCATTGTTGTTATAATACTATCAACATATAGGTTTGTTTGCTATAAACAAACATGTCACTATAAACATGAATCATGTGTTTCACTATTACACATGTATATTACACATATACATATATATACACATATATACATATATATGAATGATACACTGTCACTAAGCTATAGAAAGTTTTCAGCTACACTGTAATCTTAGAAGTCTACCATCCTAAACGTGACCCATCATTGACAGAAACATCACTGTGAGGTACTAGCCTGTATGGGCTTGATCTTGTCTGTGTATCTTAGTCTTTGTCTGCAATAGCTTAAGTTCCTTCGTGGCAGAGAATTTGGATTTAAGTACTTTGAAACTTCAAGGGCCGGTTCCAAACCTAGAGACAAAAAGGATATTTGGTGTATACATTTGATTGACAAGTAAGCTGCAAGAAGGCGTGGGGAACTTCACCTTGGGGTGGATGAAAATTCACTTGTCCAAGAATATAAATCTGACACTGGAGCACACAGAGGCTGCTTTCTCACAGGCTGGGGCATCTAGTCTCCTGAGATTGGCTCCCTTTCCTTCTGGGAGACAGGGGTCATGTTGTAATACTCAGATCATTGTTAGTACCAAATGATATAATTCAGTAATAAATGCTAAGTCACAATCATTTACAGAAATGTCCCTTTTAGGTTGAACAACTGGAAGTACAGGCACGGTTAAATGTGTCTATCCTAGAGAAGACTGGAAATGTTCCTTATCTGCTGGATTAAGAAAATGTCTCCTTTCATAAACCAACTGCTGTTTCTGCAAAGCCAAAACACCTGATTTCAGTTTTGGCTCCATTGTTTGTTAGCTAAAAAATCTGGAACACGTTACTCTAACCTCTGTGCATGTTAGGACGAGGATAAGATGAAGGTTATGATATTCTCTGCATAAATATTGTTAGAAGGCAAAGCAGCAATTAGCACAGTTCCAGACTCATAGGTAAGCTCACAGTAGCCGGGATGCTATGCAAGTAACCCCTCTAAAATGCCATTTAAAACTGTGTTTTTTCTGATCTTAGTCTATCAGTTCTCATCAGAAGTGGCTGCATTGTCAGGGTTCTATCAGTGGACTTGGGGAGGGGCATGCATGCAGAAAGGGGGGGAGGGTGGGACCGGGAGGGGAGGAGGGAGGGGCTTATGGGGGGATACAAAATGAATAAAGTGTAGTTAATAAAAGTTAAAAAAAAAAACCTGTGTTTTTTGTTGCTCATGAGCATACAAGTTAGCTGAGCTCTTCACTCATCTGTGCTAACCTCTGGGGCATACAGATAACTCTGCTGATCTTGAATGTTGTCACATGTATTGGTGTTGCCTGCCTGCCTGCCTGCCTCTCTCTTTCTCTTCCTTCCTTCTCTTCCTTCCTTCCCTCCCTTTCTTCCTTCCTTCTTCCTTCCCTCCTTTCCTTTCTTCCTTCCCTTCTTCCAACTTCAGGACTCTTACGAGGCAGCTTCTGGTGAGGGCTTCAAGAGACAGTGAGAATAAAAAAGAACAGACTCAGTGAGATTTCTACACCATCCATCGCCCAGAGGACACCACAGGGTCGGTCCCAAAATAGCACTGAAGTAAAAGACTACATCTTTTGGTATAAAGAAAATGCAGTTACATGACAAAGGGGCGTGAACACAAGGCAGGATGAAGATTGTGGCCAATTTCATAGCTTACATTCCCTCAAGAAATAACAGAAACTCTTACATTCTTACATTCCCTCAAGAAATAGAAACAAATATCTGCATCATGGTTTTCAGTTGGCCACGATGTTTGGCTTGTAACTACCAAATTCTACAAGATATTTTGAGTTATTAGGTCCTTTATAATAGGCTAGTTGCTATCCTAGGCATATCTTTAAGCTGACATTGATTGAAAACATTTGAGTAAATGAGTTTACCTCATAAGCCGACTTTTCTCCTGACTCTTCAAGTGGCATGCTGTTCACTTTCATGCTTTCCTGCTCTACAGTACGCAGGATTCTTGATATTGCAGTCTAAGCTCCCTGAAGCTTTGGTCTTGTACATCTAACAGTTTCTTGGCCTCATAGTTACCACAGAGCTAATTTGACCTTGGTATGTCCAGATGTTTAACCAGATGTGTAATTCTTCATTTAAAATATAATTTTTATTTATAGAAATTATAACATTAGCTGATAATCAGCATCCTGAAATAATGTAAAAATGCAAATTACAGGGAGTAGTCATTTGACTGGTCTGTGTACTTTAGCCCCTAAAAATTTTAGAGACACTGAAAATGCCTTGCTATTATTACGATTCTCATGGAAATACTCTTTGAACAAAGGCTTTTCTCACTTGCCTTAATTGTGGACTGGTAAGTAGGGTCCTGAATATAAATTGGGCAGCCAGGGAGCTTAGGAGATTTCAGAGTTTTTATTTAGGGTTTTAGTGATGCTACTAAATATAGCCTGTCCCATTTTTCCTTTTCCCTCAAACTGTCTCATTGATGTAACATGAAACCAAATAGAACAGTACCGAACAGCTTGAAAGAGTGAATATCATGTGTTGAAAAAGAATATCACAGTATCACCTGATAAAAATAGCTTGTGCCCACAGCAAGCAGGACTGATGCACTTTGGAAAAGTGTACCTTTTTTAAGGTAGTATTCACTCTCTGCTCCTCATGAGGAAACTGGTAGGTTTTGTTGTTCTTGTTGTTGTTTTTTCTTTTTTCAAAAGCCCTACAAAGTAAGAAAAACAACCTTTAAGCTTGGTGAACAAGTAACTAATTCTTTTTTTAAAAAGCCACATTAATGTGGTTAAAATGGTACTTTGCTTTTCCATGTTACTGGAAAAATGTGTTTCATTTCTAAAAAAAAAAAAAAGAAAAAAGAAAAACATAAGATTAAGAAGGCTGAAGAACTAGTAAGAATAAAATTTTATCATTTATTAAACAAGACTTAGCCTAGAGACTACACCATTTATTCATTCAATAGACATTAACCAAGAAATGTTCTCCCTCAGGTATCCAGAGGATACGAACATGAAATGTAGATGAATCCTCAAAGACTTCCCAACCATGTAGATAAGGTGTACTTATCTGTATAAGCATTGTCATTCTGAAATGGAAAATATGGTCAGAAGGTTATGACATGGTTCGGAGTTTGTGTTGTCATTCTGGGGATGAGGTTTCCATTCCAGGAGAGTTCATAAATAGCAATCTAATTAAGCATTATGTGAAGCAGTGCAGTTTTTAGCTGGTCATCATTAAGTGCTGTGGTGAAAGTAAAGTAGGTAAGTGGGAATACACTGGATGAGATTATTTTAGGTAGATAGGCAGGTATATACGAAGATGGTTCTTGAGAAACAAATGCCTTCCTGATGTGACTACAGACCCAGCAGGGTGTTTGGTGAAAGTCAGTCCACTGTAACTGGTTTAGCAGTAGGTAGGAGATAATAGGACTCTTGATAGCTGGTAAACTTTGATATTCTTTTCCTATTAAAGATATAAAGAAGGAGAAAGCTGGGGCAACCTGGAACAAATGGCTAAAGGTTTCAGGGCAAAAGTCAAAAAGCCTGTGCAATCTAATAATACAATGTAGAAGGACTTGTGACATTATTTAACAAGCTTGTTTAACTGTCTGTGAAATAATAGCTGAGTTGTCATCCTTATTGCCTGACACATTGGAATATAGTTAGTGATCATGAGTGCCATTTCTGAATAGCACACATGTCTGGTCATGTGACATTCTTGCTCTTCTTGCAAGCTTATAGCTGAGATGGCTATAGATTTAAATGGGAATCTACAAATATTTCCCCTTAAAGGAAAACCTATTCTCTTTTGCCATCCTTGGATGAACTGGATTAATAGCAACCTTTCTTTCATTTTGTAGCCATTTTCTTTTTCTAGGATCAAATTGGTTTTGTTGTTGTTGTTGTTGGTGGTGGTGGTGGTGGTGGTGGTGGTGGTGGTGGTGGTGGTGGTGGTGGCGGTGGTAGTGCTAGAACTCCACCTAATTTAAACAGGATATTCCATTTACTTCACTTATTCACTTGTTCACAACCATTTATAAGTAATTTATCCATGATTTCACAGATAGTAATCACAGGGACTTGTGCTTTTGATTTCACAGATAATAATCACAGGGACTTGTGTCTATGCTTTTTCTATTACATTTCACTATCTTATATAAAACAGATTTCATTTCATGCAAGTTTTGTTTACATATCTCTGTGTCATATTTCAATTTCTTCAGCAACAGCAGCATTTTTACTAGATAAGGAGAGTGCCTGCACTGGATTGATGGACACCTTGCTGCTGTGTCAACTAGGATACCACACTACCTGTCTCCTGGCACTGAAGCCCTTCTATATATCTCCAGCCACCACATCCTCACTGTGGCTCCTGTCTCTGATTATTTACAGTGTTACACTGACCAATTAGCTTATTTTCCTGTTGTTTCTGGAACAGGTTCATCCCCTAAATATAAAACCAAAAATTCCGTTGGTATTTTATCCAACACCACACGTGACTTAAAGGAGTTACAGCAAACTCCTTCAGAGCAGTGACCAACTGTGTCATAAACCTCGCTTGCAACTCTACCTACCAGCTTCTGACCCAGAGTTATAGCTCAATTAAGAATTTTTAGAAAACATGGTCATGATTCTCCTACACGCTTAAATTCATTCTTGACGTTTCTGTTCACTAGTGTTCCTCTGAATAGTTGCTTACTTCACCATCCTTGAGGTAAGGTCTGGAGTTTTCTTTCTTTGTTTGTTGAGACGGAGTTTCTCTGTGTGTAGCGTTGGCTGTCCTGGACTCACTTTGTAGAGCAGGCTGGCCTCAAATGCTCAGCGATCTGCCTACCTCTGCCTCCCTGAGTGCTGGAATTATAGGCATGTGCCACTACCCCTGGCTTCTAGAGCTCATTTTTACAACAGTGGCACTAATAACAGCAATAGCTTCATTTTAGGGTAGAAAATATTATGCTAAGTATTTTATGTTAATTCACTTCATATAGATCAAGCCTTTGAACACAGGCAATCTAACTCCATAGCCCACCTTTCTCTACTTGCTACTAGATTGCTTTTATAACCCTTCCCTAAGTTCAGCCTATTTAGGGAGTCATGCCTCATGAGTTTTGGGTAAAGGTGGTTTGTATGTATTGCCTCAGCATTTTAAATATTCCCAAGTCCTTTCTGTTTGGGGGTCAGTTATTAAGATCGTCTAAGAAATTCCACAATTACTTTTTCCTCCTAGGCATATTTGCTAGATACAGATTTTTTTTCGTAAAATGACTAAACATCATGATATTTGCCAAGCAATAGGAGTTCTTGTTTCCCTGGACTTTCTTAGCATGGTTAATGGTATTGGAGTTAGAATTTGCAGGTTCTAAATCATCATTACTGCAGTGGAGGAGACAGCAGTTCTTGAGTAGTGTCTCTGAGTTTCGGGAGAAGCAATAAAATTACGAAGGCCAGAGGGGGCTGAAGACTCTATTTACTTCCCTGAATGCTCCTTTGCCATCTACTCATTTACTGCTATTTGAGAGTCAACTCTGGACTACAGTAAGAGGCACAGGAATTCCTCTGTGGGACTCCCTTGCTGATCATCTTAATTTTTCTTTTAATTAGCCTGTGCTTTCATTAAGCACTGTAAGACTGTAAGACTGTGGAGCAAGAAAACCCCACAGTTAAGTGATGAGGTTTCAGAGGACAGACAAAGTTATATAACCATTTTAGGTCCCACTGCCTTTCCCTATAAATACAGCACACTCCTTAGCACAGTTAGTGAAACAACCAAGGCTTAAATTCCTAACAAGGCTCATAGCATCTGCCATTATCTGAGCCAGCCTGCCTCTCACACCTAATTTGGGATCACCATCAACCCTTGCTCACCACCTCCAGCCTAGATGGCCCTCTTGTTCTTCTTCTTGGATGCCCAGCTGAATCACTTATACCGTATACTCAACCTCCGCCTTCCGGTCCTCATGTAGATTTCCCCCTTCAGACTCAGGCATTGGCCTGAAGGATGCCTGCTATAACTCTCTTCTCAACCCTACTCTGGATGGCTCCTCTTGTTCTCTTATTCTCTGTATGCCCCATCCTGCTGCAGTTTCCTTATACTACTTACTAGTACCTATAATTATTTTTGTTCTTTATTATTTGTTCATTTTCCTCTCACTTGAAAGTAAAATCTATAAGGAAAGAGAACCCAAATCTCTAGTTTCTTTGCATCCCCAACTCTGTAACAGTGCTTGCAAGTGACACAACCCATTCTACAAAAGATGGATAGAGTTATTAATATCAGGTTTGCATCACCTGGTTTACACAACTCCTATTTTTACTAATTTAGCCAATGAAACTTTATTGGATTATGTGGTTACAGAGACTTGAAGTCAAATTCATGTCCACTATAAATACAGCTTCCTAGCAGAGTGGGAATTGTCTATGTAGGGATTGTTAGATGCAAGCTTATCACTGGCTTGACACCTTGAGAAAAGTATTAAAAATAAAATAAAAGGAGACCTGGGTCTAAATATACTAAGAGATCACCAGGAGCTTTTTCCTCATGGGGCTTACAACCAAACTAGAGACACAAAAATTACCAAATGACCTGTTATTATGACTGATCAAGTTCCTCCTCTGCACTTTAGTTTGCTTGCCTATAGAGCGAGGTCCATAAGTTGACAAGGGTTATGAGGAAGGAGTTGCTCCCCACAGAAGGGTTGTTGTAAAATTGTTGGGAGAATGTATGCGATAGCAGTTTGCATCAAGTGGTATTCACATAAGTTGATATAAATGCATATAAAGTATTTGGCACCCACTAAATAGTCAACAAATGGTACCTATGACTATTTATATTAACACTATTAGATCACTTGGAAATCATTTGAAACACTTGTAAAGATTTGGATGCCTTGGTAATGTTAATGATTAATTTTCCTTGTGTTCTGCTCCTTTTTGTTTGTTTGTTTTGCATTTATAAGCATGGAAGGTCGTTGAGTATAAGGATTAAGACTCTACAGTGAGATAGAAATGAGCTTTTGTCCTGAAGTGGATGAATAAATAAATAAGCAAATGGACTAAAGACAAAACCTAATCTTAGCCCAAGCAAGCTTCAGTTTCCTTTTTCCATCAAACTTGTGTCCACACTCTGAAAGAAGCACTGTGGCAAAAATGCCAGCACTGAGAGAAAGAAACTGAGGTTTGGACAGATAAATACTTCTTGTTCCCTTTGTGTGAATGTGGGTCTCCTTGTGTTTCCATCCTGGCAGACCTGGGTCCATACAGCCTCACTAGGTCTTCCTGCCACTTCATGAAACAGAAAGATGCCCATCTTTCTTGAAGCTCCTCACCATTCTTATTATGGCTGATTGACAAGTGGCCTAGAAAGGTGCATCTGTCTCCTAACCACCTCCTTGCCTCAGTAATGAGACTGATGTACTTTGAGGGTCCTTCACATCTGAGGCCTTCACACTTGTTGGCAATGATGTAAGTCTAATATTTCTACAAAGGTGGATTACCTCCTAAATGCCAAGCATGCTCAGTCCTTCCACAATTCTGGCAGAGGTAGGTATTATACGTACCTCTCCTTTGTATATGTGGAAACTGAGGTTTTGAGAGAGAGTGCTCCCAAAGTGTGAAAGAGTTGAGGAGTTAGGGAGTTGGGGTTAGATAAAGTCATCTAACTCTAGAGCCGATGTCGGGTCATCACTCTAAATGTTTCTATTTTCTCTGCCAGATGGTGATTTTGTTGGGGGAAAAAGACAGCTTTCTTTCACCTTTGTTGCCCTCAGAACCTATTCTGTCAGTGCAAAGATGACATTTTGAAATCTACTCTGAACGGTTGGTGCTCTAAACTGTTTCTTGAATTGTGAGGTAGAAAATGCTTTTACCTGCGCATTCTACTCAGCCTGTGCCCAGACACACAGTCTCCCATGGATGTCACAGTGCCTAACAATAGCATTAGCACATACCTACTGAGGCAGGGACATTCTGCCAGACCTTCAAAATAGGCAGTCAAATTAGGATATAAATTCAACTTCAACTTTATTTTTGGCCATTTTTCTCCCTGTGTATGTTTAAGCTTTTTTAAAAATTAGAAGTTTTATAGACAGGAACAAAGATATTTGACATAGTTTCTTTTATTATTTAAAAAAAAAAAGGCACTTTAATAAGAAGCCAGAACTGTTCTCTAGCACAAACACAAATGCTCTATTGATCTTCTCAAAACAAAGTAACAAAAATGTAAGTTCTCCTTTTCATGAAGAGTCGTTATTACTGGATGTGGTGGTCTGAAAGATGCTAAATAGATGTTCTACCCAAAATGCTTTGCAGAACCATTTCAGTGCAAAGTCAATAATACACATAAAATATTTATGAAAAAAATGAATTAAGAGCAAAACAATGCCTTACCTTTCAGTGGCCATATATACCCAAAACATACACGTATAAAAATCAGTATGGAATGTTAACTTATAGTCATCCACTAATTTGAGATACAATGGCTCTGTAGATGAGACAACCACCGAGAGCCTCATCTAGGTAAAACAGTGGCTACAAATAAATAGAGGAGCAAGGGGCAACGGCCCTAAGAGTTTAAAGAAGTGAAGCTCTAACATGAGAGCCTGTACTTCAGATAAGATGTCTGTCTATGTCTCCAGTAGCTGTTTGGACATTTTTCATAGACCATTTGAACAAGACTGAGAGTTGGCATTTTAGCTTGGCATGACTGTAGGAATACTAGCTCAACAGCTTAGTAAGTAAGGCAGGGTGAGTTAATTTCATGACCAGCAGTTCAGGTAACATATTCTGAGAGGTTTTACTGGTTAGAGTTCAAAACCAAAGGTCTTTGGGTTGTGGCTGTGTGCATGGTGTAGCCTGGCTGGCTGGGTGATACTCATCTAGTTTGTGGCTGAAGCCCACTCAGATATTTAAATCACTTAGGACTTGTTTTGTAACTATTCATACTTTTATGTTATGTGTATGGGTATTTTGCCTGCATGTATGTCTGAGTACCGTATGCATGCTCATAGAGACCAGATGAGGGTATTGTGAGTGATTGTGGTTGTGAGCTGATATATTGGTGCTGGAAATGAAGCCCAGGTCCCCTGGAAGAGTAGCCAGTGTTCTTAACCACTGATTCATCTCTCCAGCCCAAGTATTTATAATTTTATCTCATCTTATATATAAGGTATTTGAGGAACTAATCTCCAGACAGTGCATTATTTTAAATCTCCTTGTTGTACACTCTAGAAATTGTTACTGGATATACTAAGTGGTGGATCGACGTTTACAGGAAGATCAGCCATACCCCTATTATAACAGTAGTGGCAATAATTGCTCCTATTCATTGTGTACCTCATGGCTACAAATCACACGGTCCACAATTCTGATTCTAGACTTCTTTTCAGGCCATCCCCATGCTTACTAGATTGATTATCTGGCAGGCCTCGTGATGGCTCAGGAGGGGTCAAAGGATGAAAAGGACCGAGTCCACTACTTTGAGGAGCTTTCCCAAAAGATAAAAGGCATTCAGGTGAGCTCAGTGCTACCTGAGCCATGGGAGCTCAGGTGGAGTGACTTGAAAACCTTGGAGAAAGAGGAGCATAATGCAGCTAACTCTTAAAAACAAATTAGGAATGTTCCAAATGATGACATTGGAACTGGATGTGAGTACCTCTCAGGGGCTGTGACCTTGAAAGAGACAACTCTCAGTCAAGGCAATCGCACGGAAGGGTGACAATGGAGGTCTGAGTCCTTTCGCTCTGGATGATGGTCTAGGGACGTTTCAAAAGCCTCCACTGAAGTTACTTCAGAGTGTTGCGGGAAAGCAGGTACGCATGAGAGCATCGCATTTCGTGCTAAACAAGTCTCAGGCTTTAGAACATTTTTGTTGCTGTTCATATTAATAGCAGTCTCACTGGGCTCAGTAAGAATGTCTTCAACTGAGTCCAATCTGTTTTCTTAGAGCAACTCCTCGGTGAGAATCCTGAAGTCAGTTTATATCCTTGTTTTTATTCTGCTCACTTCCCTGCAGACACCCTTGCCCCTCTCTCTTTTGTTATTAATCTCGTCTTAAAAGTGCTTATGCCTTCCTATTTTAAAACCTCTAGGGTTGGTTTGATTTGATTTCCTTTCCACTGAAATGACTGTTCTGAACTCTGACCTTAATCTGGGATGGTTAGAGGAGCTGGAAGCACTTTCTTGACTCTCTATCTATCTTCACACTTTATATTCTGTAGAAGCTTAGAGAAATTCTAAGTCTAAATGCAGTCTTTAAACATTGCTAACATTAACAGTTCCTATCCATGGGGTTAATTAAATGTAAATGAGTGCTGGCCCTGGCATTCCCAACTTTGTAATGACCCTGGGGTCACTTCTGTGGGCTTGTAGAGCACAGACATCAGAATAGCTTGGCAAAAGCTGTCAACGGGAAAGATAAATGTTCTAGAGATCAAGAATATTGAGCAAGTCAGAGTCAATTCCAGTAACCAGCTGCTTAAAGACAGGAGATATGTGTGGGAGTTCAAAATTATGACATGTTGTTGATTTCACACGTGTGCACTGCACACACATGTCCATGCACACGCATGCATTGCATGCGCACACAGAGCTAAGCTGGTTCTTTTTTCATTCCGAAGTCATGAGATTTATCTCAAATGTATGTATGTGTGAATGCATTTTTCTAAGCTATAAATCTTTTTGTATCACTCTTCTGCAGAGCCAAAGGCTTAGCGAAGCCATTCTACGTCCATAAATATGCCAGGAATTGTATGTTCTTGTCGATTTCTTTTTCAGTATTGGAGATCAAACCTGGGCTTATGCATGCTAGACAAACACTCTGCCACTGAACCACGTCCCCAGCTGTTCCTGACTTTGAACATGCCATTTCTGTTCTCCAAAAAGCCTTCTTTCAAGTTTCAGTTCAGATGCCACCTGCTCCAGACACCTTTCCCTGGGTTGCCCACATTTGCTGTTCTGCATACCCTGGTTAGTGAATCAGGACACGGGATGGTCCAGACAGTGAACCACAGGGTGGCGAAAAATAAATCTGTGGGCCTTAGAGAGAAGGTCAAGGTATAGAGAAAGAGGGGAAAGTTGGATATAAAATCTTCGTAGTTAAAACTTATGTGTTGCAATGTGAGTGTGTGTGTGAGACAGTTTATCTCTCTGATTTTAAGAACCAAGAGTCATTATTTGATCCCAGGATTAGAGGCTCCTAATGTAGGCTTTCTGACCAAAGGAAAATTTCCCCTGACTGCCCTCTTGTGGAAGTGCTGAAAGAGCCCAAAGATGACAAATGTATAAGAAACCAACCTTTCCAAGACTGAGAGAAGTATTCTGGACTATCCCATGTCCTGGTTAGCCAAGCGGACATGCAGCAAGACATGCCCCAGAAACAATTTGCATCTGGTAAACCAGAGGGCTCTTTAAGAATGCAGGATGCCTGAGTGAAGGCTATGGACAGCAAGCACATGGAGAAAGGCTGAGTGTGAAAGAGGTCTGGTGGATAAGTATGGTATGCACACTAGCTTTCTCTTGCACGTAGCCTGAACAATACACTATCAAGTAAGAGTACCGGAAGTTCTGCTTCCCCTAAGCCATTAGCTCTTACCATGCCCTGAACCACCTGCTGAGCTGTATTAACTACTGTTCTCTCTCTCTCTCTAAGAACCGATGAGACTGTAATTTATAGATCAGACCAGGGTGGTCCCGACAGATGATCCTCATACATTTTGTAGTGGGATGGGCTCTGTGGAGCCATTCATGCACTTTCCCACAAGAGCAACTGGCAGTTTGAACGTGAGCAACTCTCCATGAGTTCATGTATTTGAATCTTTGGTCCACGGTTGGTGAAACTCTTAGAGAAAGATGGAGATGTGGCCTTGTTGAAGGAGGTGTTTCACTGCGCGTGGTCCTTGAGCTTTCAAAAATCCTTTCCACGCTCAGTCTTACTCTCTTTGCCTGTGGATCAGGAGGTAAAGTTTTCAGCTGTTGCTCCAGCACCATGCCTGCCTCCTGCTGCCAGGCTCCCCACCACGATAGTCATGGACTCACCCTCTAAAACTTTTAAGGAAGCCCCCAATTAAACACTTTCTCCTAGAAGTTGACTTGGTCATGGTGTTTCATCACAGCAATAGTAACCATGACTAAGACAGCAACTTTTCATAGGCGTCATGATTTCAGACATTTTAATTTATCTCCTCTGTAACAGTACTTCTTTGAGACCTCAATCCCTAGTTTGGAGTCTTGAAGATATGGTCCTCATTTTCATACATAGGAACTGCTAGTTAGAACTGTTTGAACTATAACTATGGAACGGACGTTCCCTTCTCCTTCTCTCCATCCTTCCCTTGTGTTGTACTTGCCTACTTGTCTGCCTCTCTAGATACCACCTTCCACCTGTATTTATGAATCATCTATCTTTGTACCCCGTGGACTTCCCTGGAATCTGGGCCTTCTGTGCACATGTCTGTGTGCAGACCCATGATCTTGTGGCTGTGCAGGGGTGCATGCACTTTTGTGCACATATGTGCCAGAGGTTGACATTGTGTGCCTTCCTCAATTACTCTTCACCTCCTTCATTTGTTTGTTATGTGTTGTTAATCAGGGTTTCTCAATGAACTGAGAGCTTGACAAATTGGGCACGCTAGCTAACCAGTAAGCCTCGGGGATCTCTTCCGTCTCTGCGTCCCCAGTGCCAGAAGTATAGGTGCATGTCATTCTGCCTGCATTTTTAAAATTTTGGTGCTAGATCTAACTAGCAAGATACTTCAAATAATAGATGAAGAAACTACAGCTTAAAGAGGTTACGTGACACTTAATTCATGTCCAAACCTGAACCCAAGTCTATCTGGCTTCAATGACCCTCTCCCTCTTCCCCACCTTTTATAAGCTGAGTATACTTAACTACTTACAGGCAGGCTCCAGAGCTCATCAGCCTTTTCTAAGTGTCCTAGTCAGCTTTGTTGTCAATAAACATAATGTTTTAGAAGAAAAGTCCATGCTTCAGAAAGTAAGTTAGCAACCAAAGACTTCTACACAGCATTAACACTTCCCTGGATTCTGGAAAATCTGAAATGAGCACTGAATGAAATAGATAGAGGAATGCTTACTAGGAGTTTGTTTGTTTTGTTCTAGATGTTTCTGAAAGTTATTTTAGGACTAAACTAGGTAGCTATGTATCCTCATTTTGGATCTATAGAGAACTTGCAGCATGGTTGACATTCCTACAAAGTCAACGATGGCTTGTTGGGTGTTTCAGGTCAATCGTGAGTGTCCAGGTGCCTGCTGACTTTCACGTTTATTGTTAAAGGTCCATCACAAATGTTGCATTGTCTTCTACTCCAGACTTGTGTGCTGATGGAAGCACATTTACTGTAATGGAAAGCCATTCAATAGAAAATAATTCATTTTCTTTTAGCCATGAAAATATTTTAAAGTTTGTGTATTCCTTCCTGAGTATGAAGGAAACACATGTTCATTGTTACAAAATTAGGAAAATTAAAAAAAAAAAAAAACGGTATAAATGCAAGTCATCGCTTATGGTTCTCATCAAAGAACAACAATCATAAGAATAAAAACACTCTGGAAGTATGTCGTGCTCATTGTGTGTCTGTCACTGTTATCAGATATAATTGTGTAGATTTTTGTAACCAAGGCTTGAGAAGGTTAAATAAGTAGCAGATAGTGAGGCCTCGGTAGAACATTCTGGTTTTCCCTAGTTCCAAAGCCTGAGCTCTCCTATATAACCATTGTTGATACTGTAGTGTGTTTCCTCCCAGTTTCTCTGAGTGCACACTTGTTCCTGACTGAGATTATGCTGTGAACACAATTGCCCACCCTCTCGTTTCACTTAACATAATGACTAAGCATATTCTTGTCTGCCTGGCTCTACCTCCCTCTCTGCCCCATCTCATATCTTCTTCTAACTTGCATGCCACACTCCAGACACATCAGCCTTCTATCTGTCCTTGGAGGAAGCCAAGAGCATTGTTGTGCTGGATGGACCTTTGCACTAGCTGTCTCCTCTGCTTTGACAACTCTTAGTTCTTAGTTCGCAAATGCTGAGGTGTTTTCTTTTTCCTCTTTCTCTCTCATTCTTTAGATTTCAGCTTAAATGCACAAGCTTCCTTTGAACATTCAAAAATTTCATCCCAGCCTCCTGAGGCATATATGATGTCAAGTAGGTGTAAGGGTGCCAAATTCACTCCATCCTCTCCAGCATGATCAGATGTAGACAGCCTTTGCCTTTTCAATAAATGACCCAAACGATGTCTGAACACTATAGATAATCTATGATGCACGTGCTTGCACAAGGTAGAAGCTACATTTCATTTGATGGAGGGACGATGACATAAGGTTGATGTCTGACTTGGGCTCCTATAACCCCTGTGTCCTTTTCTAGACTTGCAAAATCATCTAAGATCACATAGACCCTAAGTAGAGAACAGTGGCAAATAGAGGTACAGACTGGGTCCATCCGTAGCTCTCATCAGACCTTGTGAAGGACTGATTTTGCTGAGCTACACAGGATTGTGGCTTGCCCCTTTCCCTCGGTATCAGCCCCTAAGTATGGGGAAGACCGTTTCAGAACAAAATAAGTTTACCTTAACCGATGCATACATGTCAAATGCTCTTTCAGTATCATCTCCTGGGTCTGGAGAGATGCCTCAGCAGTTAAGAACATTTGTTACTCTTGCAGTGGACCCAGCCTTGATTCACAGGCCCACGTGGTGGCTCACAACCATTCAATAATTCCAGATTCAATACCCTCTTTCTACCTTTGCAGGCACCAGACAGGCGAATGGTGCACAGTCATGCAGGTGAGCAAAACACCTATACACATAAAATAAATCTTTTTTTTTAAATCTCTTAATAGGTAAAGTACTATTTTATTTACATATCAAATTAAAAGATAATCTAAATGTAGGTAACATTTATTGCATAGAAAGGTAAAGCTTGGCTTTTGAGGCCAAGACCCAGGAGCTACAAGCCTCCTCCTGAGACAGCTGATGGAGATCTACCTTTATCAGCATTATTTAAATAGTTGTGAGAAATGTTTTCATGTGTGTTGGTAAGTAGCTAGATGTCTTCTTTGTGATAACTGTTTATGCATTTTGCCTTAGTCCACATGTGTTATGTCTGCTATAATATAGCTATGATAAAAACCACTTTCCAGCTTGTTCCCCTGTTATGTTTTACAGTTTTGGTCTTACTGAAGACTTCAATTTACATGTGGTCCATTTTATCAATATTTTCCCCTTTTAACTCACATTTAAGCTTCTAAAAGCCTAGGACTGAATAAATGGTTACTTATATTTTTGCAAATTTATTTTATGGTTTGATAAGTAGGGCTTGTTTAGAAGAGATATTGCTAATTGCATAAAGGAACATCAAAGTCATGAATTGTAAATATGTACCTTTCTAGCATCTTATCCAAAATTGGCATGAAGATTTTTTCAATTTGGCTTTGAAAAACAAGTTTTAAAACAAGGTGTATAGGTATCTCTTTGTGTAGTTCCCTGGAATCATTCAGCTCTTTTTCCTTTTTCTTCTTTTTTTTCCATACACACTCCAGCTGTTCTCTCCTAGAAAAATACACAAAGGACCCCTTTAGCATACTAATATAATAAGGATGCTATGGGTGGCTTAAAAAATCTTGGGAATTCTTGGGAAATCATTTGGTGACTTTGCAACGGAATTAATGGTTTAAAGCCATAAGCATGCATTCTCTGTACGATGCATTTTCTCTGACCCCTGCTTCTTGCTATCCTGGGAGTGTTGCATCTCCACCCCAGATAATTGGATTGTAGCCAGAGTTCCTTTGTTGTTTGCTTTTCAGAGAAGGGGAGTTGGGTGTTATATTCTGAAAAGGAAGCGACCTGCTATAGCGTAAATGCATTGTCTCAGGGGCTCTGCAGACCCAAGGTCAGTCCTATAGTCTGGGCTCTCCAGCCATTCTGGCCTCTGCTGTTTCTCAGCAAAAGGGAGAGACTCCCATTGTTCCCTTTTATTTTCCCAAGAGAGAATGCCACTACAAGGAAGAGGATGGGCTTAGAGAGTCAACCAGTTATCTTCTGGGATGAAAATTAAAGAAAAGAAGCCCGGAGTTTAAGAAGAAAAAAAAAATTATTATATATATATATATATATTATATATTATATATTATATATTATATATTATATATTATATATTATATATTATATATTATATATATATAATTTTTTTTCTTCTTAAACTCAAAAAAACAAACAATGTTTTTATCATATATATATATATATATATATGATAAAAACATTGTTTGTTTTCAATGTTTTCTCACTTAAACCAGCTTATTATAATGGAGAAACAGAGATACAGAAAGGGCTAGAGCCTCAGCCAGGTGATGAACTAGCTAGTGATAAACTTCCCACTCATGCTTTGTACTCTGACGCTTTCCTCCCTCTCTTCCCAGTTTCTAGCATCATATATTTTACAGTTTGACCTATAACCAACAAATCACACCCCTATTATGGCTTTTAAATCTTAGCCATAATAATCCATTGAGGATAAAGATACTTTTATTTTTAGAATTCTACCTTATTGAGACGAATTAAAATGTAACTACATGAGTCAGGCACTGACCTTTCTACATGAAAGGTTGATATGAATGAAATTGCGCACTCCAAACTCATGTGCTGGGCCCCTAACTCCTAATGTGACTATTTGCAATGTAGAGCTTCAGAAGGTAATTAAACTTACATGGGATCATAAGTATTTGTGACATTAGAAGTAGAGCAGGATCTTTCTATCACGTGAAGATACAGGAAGTGGACAGACATCTGCAAGCCAGCATTTGTCCATGCTGAACTCTACTTTCATATTTTCACAATTGTAAGAAAATAAATTTCTCACCCAGCCTATGGAATTTTATCATGGCAACCCAAGATAACTAACACAAAAATTGTATTTCCTTATTAAAGTTTTGTTCCTGGACAGGCACAGTAGTGCACTCCAATAATCTCAACATGGGCGGTGGAGGCAGGAGGATTATGCGTTTGAGCCATCTCCAGCCTTGTCTCAAATCAAGAAGAAAAAAAAAAGGTTCCTAGACCAAATAGACAAGCAAATTGCAAGCCCCATCTGCATGTTAGAAAAACTGTTCTGGGCCGGTGGGGTGGTGCATGCCTGCAGTCCTGTTACTTCAGAGGTAAAGTCAGGGGCCTCAGGAATCCATGGCCTCAGTTACATGGCCAGATCCTGTCTTAAAATACCAAATAAAAGAAGAAGAAAGATAATTTACTCTAATTGGTCCCCTACAGTGCCATACAATTGTAGTGAATGTTCAAGAACACTTGCTTTAATATAAGAAATAGCTCATTGTTGTCCACAGCCCTGACTCATAAACAGACCTAGCAGACGGAAGCTGCTCTGTCACTGTTGAATCAGGAATGAAGGATATATTAGCATCATGATGTCACTGCGGCCAGAGACTTTGCTGAACTGGGAACCCATTCCTGAATTCCAGAAATCACTTAATTATACACATACGCACATAACATTTGTGCAAAACATCTGAGTCACCCTTTAAGAGGTCTTCTCCTTCCTGCTTTCTGTCTGTAAACCAACTCTTCTCCAGCAAACCTACAAAAACCTCTGAGCCTCTCATCCCCCTCCTGGCTGTGTTGGTGCCCTTGCACTAATGGATTCAGCTCATGTCAAAATTGGAAACAAATATTTAACAATGCAACCTTGAACCAAGAAAAAGATCTGAAAATGTGCAGCCTCAAGCCTCATAAAATTCTTCAAGAAAAGAAAAACCAACTGCTGACCTGTGGGTCTCCGTAGAGTGGTTATGCTGCTTCCATACATTAACCACCAAATGCCCTCCACCTTCAAGGACAGACTGGCGCCTTCAAGCTCTCAGGGCACTAGAAACCAAGAAAGAAGAAAGGGCACCCACTCACAAAGCCAGACAGCACCCCTCACATTCTCCTACGACCCTGCTGTCCAGATGCTAGACAACCCATTAAACTTTGGCAGGTGGCCACAATGCTTCAGATTATTCTTGTAACGATCAGGTCCTACTTGTGGTTAGAAGTTATTCTATGGAGCAGGCAGAAAGCAGCCATGGCTCCATTTCACAGCCAATGATGCTGACTCTAAGCAAGTATTGGAATCTCCATGACAAAGGAATTTTGTATCCTCGTCAGAATGAGCCATCCTGAAAATGAACGAACTCCTCGAGTAATATCTGGTATAGTGCTGAGTACAAAGAACTAGACATGGTCTCCAGCATTGCAGAATTCTCAACATAGCAGAACATAAAAGCATGTAAACTAGTTATGACAACGTGAAAAATGCTGTTAGGGTGGGAAAGAAGTGGAAGAGGGTGTAAAGGAGGGTACTAAGTCAGAGACTTAACTTACAAAGTTTTTGTTTATGATTCCAAGATAGTCTTTATAGTTTCAGCGTTTTTTATAAACATTTTTATCCTTTGATAATTTTGCGCATATATACAGTGTATTTTGCTCATAGTCATGCCCTATAATTCCTAACTCATCCCAGATCCATCACCTCCCAATTCTACCCCCTCCTTTTTTAAAAATAACTCATCCACCAAGTCTAATTTGTGCTGTTCATGGGCATGTTGCCATGCACTGGAGCATGGTAAAACTGCCAGGAATTGCACCCTCAAAGAAAACTGCTCAGCCCTCACCAAGAAGCCATCAACTCTCTGTACAACCTCACTGTAGGATGACTGGCTTGATCCTGTGCAGTTCTTCTGCAGGCAACCATGAGTCCATCAGGGAAGTGGCCCTGTTATGTCTATGTGACCCTATTTCTCTATGGTCTTCTCAACCTTCACATCCAACAGTCTTTCTAGCCCCTCTTACTCAATGGTCCCTAATGGTGGGGAGAGAAGGGTGGTTTAAATGTCCCATCTCTGGTTAAGCACTCCCTCAGTTATTTATTCTCTACACTTTAACTAGTTGTAAGCTTCTGAATTAAACATCCACTGCACAAATGAACTTCTCTGATAAGGTCTGCAAGATGCACTGTGGGTATAGAGATGTGACTTGAGAAGGTTTGTTCACTCCTCGGACCTATGAGCGCTCCAACCATGATTTCTTTCCGGATTTACAGTTCCAAGCATGTGCTCCTTTTACAGAATGGAAATGAATTATCCCCATAACAGTCATGCCACTATTGCACCATAAGCTCGTTTTACCTTGCTGGTCATTAGTGCACTTCATATGGATCACAGCTGTGTAAGACTACTGATGACCGTTTCTCCCAGAATCCTAGATAGCACATCTGGCATTATGAAAGTTAACCGTCAAGGAGGAAGCCTCCTGGTCAGTACCAACTTGATTTCTCTATGTTCTATGGGCAAAGTGTTCAGTGTCCTCAGCAATAGAGCCTTACTGTTAATTTATGATAGACAACCAAAAAGCAATGGCAATAGTCTGTATTGGTTTTGTTGTTGCTGTTTGTTTTGGTTTGGTTTTTGGCGACGGATCTCCAGGACACCTCTAACCAATAACTTGAGGAAAGTTAACACACACTTGGCACTGGGCTTATTATTTGACAACCTATGTTTTCTGAATGAAGCACTGTTCTCCCAGTAGGGTAGGATAACAAAATTAGACTTTTTTATATGGAAAAAAAGGATTTAGGAAACATAAACATCCTTAATGTTACTTATTCTCCCCTACGTCCTGTGCCCTGCCCACCCATCCCTCTTCTCACCTGAACCTCTCTCTGGATCTTGCTTTTATTCCCTACTTTTCTTTAGTATTACCTGATTTCTACTGCCCTTTACCCCTCCAAGATCATCCTCCCCATCAATCTTTTGGTATACTTTTTAAACTTTGGTTTAATTTCAGCCTTCTCTTACATACTGGCTTTTTAAAAACTTCTCATCTTTTCATTTGTTAGAATGGCTAGGAGAGGGTTTTCCTCAGAGTGTACTGCAGAAGTGACAGGAGGAGTGCCAGGTGTGAGGAGAATGCAGCTGATTGCTAAGACCACCTGAAGAAACATAGCCTGACAAGGAAATTCAACATCCAAGGGATTTATCTGTTTGAGGGCGACACACGCTCTGGCATTCGAAGTACAGCAACCTTAAATTGATGTTTGGGCATGAGAGAGACAGGTGAGGATTGTGGAAACTGTCCACAGGAGGGAGTTGGAAGGGTGTGATGCCAAATGACTACTGAATGGAAAAGGGTGGGGTAAACAGGCTCAACCAGGGTCTTATCTCTTCTTTTTAATAATCATGACATCTACAGGTCTCTGCTCAAATTCTAAACAGGCTTAAGTGATTCTCTCATGAATCTGGAGCCTAATCTTTGAAAACCTGTGGCCTCCTCCCCCACTCCTTCCTTCCCATACCCCTTTTCCTACTTTTCCACACTGGTATATTTTACTTTCCAGGAGCCAGAAGTCCATAAAAAGAGAAGTTCTAAACTGCTCTATAAAAGTGTGTGCCACTATGGCTTCTTCAGGACAGGGTGACACAAACTCCTAAAACACTTAAGTCTAGTGTTGCTGCCATTTAATTAAATTAACAATCAGTATTAGCCAAAATAAGCTAATAACCGACCAATCTCACAGGTGTAACACCGTCAAGGTCATGTGTCAAGACGGGTCCACAGCAGAACATGCTCCACGCCCTGGGTCCTTCCAAGCTCCTGAATTCCTTGGCGTTCTTCCTCAGAAACTCTGAGTCTGCTCAGTGGGCAGAGAGGAAGAAAAGGCGGCACATCTTACAGAAGGTTAGGGGCCGAGTTTAAGAATGATGTATCTCACTCCCAGCTCCCTTCTGCTAGGGAGTACTCGGTCATTCAGCCCCAATGTCGTCTAGCCAGGTTGCCAGGCAGAAAACCAAACTGGATTTGGTGGCAGTACCCACTCCATAATAAAAGCTAGCTCCAAATTGGGCAAAAAAAAAAATTGAAAAAAGGTGATTGGTCTCGCTATCAGCGAAAAAGGATGTGAGAAGAATCCTGTGGCCCCCTTATTTGAAAGTCTTTTTAGAGAGGGGTGTGGGGTAGGAGGGACACGGGGTGAAAGAATGCAATAGCTTTTTTGGTCTCTGAGATTCTCTGATTCAATGAAGTAGCAGAGTCTCGGAGCCGAGTTTCCGGTGCCTTAAACTGAGTTCCTGGAGTAGAAATGGAACGTTGAATTTCATTTTTTAAATTGTTCTTCCAGCTTGACGTATTGAAGATTTTTAGCACGCACGCTCACACCTGGCTGCCCGCCACCTTCTGCCATTGCAGATATGCTTACAGGAAACCGTAAATGGATCTGCTTTTGATGCTGGCAGCATCTTACTAAAATGCTTTTGCTGGCATCATGGAACAGGAGCGGAATTCAGCTGGGACCAATAATGAGGCTATTTAGAAAGTTCTCTCTTCCACCCCCTGACAAGGCAGATGTGATGGGGATTTTTCCACTCCCATTCTGTCGCTGGTGGCCGAAATTAGTTCAAGGCCATCAAAAATGTTTAGACCTTGAGAGCTGAAACCCAAGCCCCATAAAGAAGACAAATCCTCTTACTCCTATCTAGCAAGAGGAAAAGAAACTCATCCCAGAAACTCCCAACACAGCAGTGCGTCACCTATTGTTCTATAATAGTCCTAGAAAAATCACAGCCCTGAATCGGTGGCTGGGATGGGGGAAAAAGTATTGGCTTCCATTAAAAACGTTTCTAGATAACATTTACAGTGGCCTCTGCTTTCTTTTCTCCCTTTGGATCTCGTAACAGTGAAACATTCTTTTTAAGACTTTCTCACTTCTGGCACCACGTTTACTGTCGTATGAGGTGGGTGTTTCAGGCTATATCCCTGCTTAATAGATAAGGCTACGTGAGGTCCACAGAGATTAACTGACACGATACAAGATTAGCACCCAAACATCTGTACTAATGTTATTCTGCTTGAGACTCTCAGTGTACTTCACAAGGTTGTATCAGCTGATGCTTTGGGGGGAGGGGACCTGGAGTCCAATTTAAAGGACTTTATCTATCTGTTGATTCATTCATACGTATATCCACAAACTTTGTACCAAATACAGATATAGAGAGGAGTCAGGATTTGCCTTTCAAAAGTCTGTAGCCTTATAGAAATAGTGCATAAAAATAAACAATGAATACAAATAACTGTAGGGACAGCATATGATGAATATATAAATAGGAAATATGCCGAATTTGATACACAATGGAGGCATGGTCATTTCTTCCTTAGATGGTCAAGAAAGTCCTGTAAGACTTGTTCCCTTGTTCTTACGCCCATAGTGATCTAGTACAATCCTCTAAATTTAGAGAATTGTTTGGATCTGACCCACATCATCAGTGCTTAACTACGTATTCTCTTATCTTGTTCTGCGTTTGCTTCAAGACTAATCCTGGGCCCCCAGGCCTAGTTCTAAAGGATCCTGAGCCATGTCATATCCTTGCTGCATTTCCCAAACCCAAGTGAGAACAGGTCCTCTTGTGAGTACCAAGAGGCTGCTTGGCAATTTGAAAATATTCAGAAATCAAGCTCTGAACTCAAGGGAGCATTAAGGGAGTCTGACTTGGTGAGAAGGAGAGAATATGGACTTCCATTTAATTAGGTAAGCCAGCACCACGCCAAGCAGAGAAGACAGAGACGTTATAAAGAAACCTTGAGCTTTCAGAAGTTTCTAGATTACACTAAGGATCCCCTTTCCCAAGCATCAATGAAGGAAAGTGGTTTATACAGAAAACTGCTTCTGGAGATTAGGAGCGCTAACCTAACACTCAATGGGTATCTACTGAACGTGAACTCTACTCTAGATGCTACAAGGATCCTACAGATGAGGATGGTCTCTCCTTGCTCTATACTTCAAAGCAATTAACTTATCTATCCTATCTTTCTCATAGCTGGGTGCAAGAATAATACAGTAAACACTAAATGTTTAATGAATATAATTAATCAAAAATAGATGTTTCTTGCCCAAGGTCTTTCTTTTTTGTGTGTGAGTAAACTGATAATAACAGTACTTCAGTTACAGAATTATTTGAAATTGAACAAATGAATATAAAGATCTAAGAATAACACCTGTCAAAGCAAAGGCTCAATAGGAAACAGCAGAATGTGAAAGCTCTTCACAATGAAGTAGGGTTACCTATAGCTTTCTGGATAATAAACACAGGTAAAGCAGCTGTTTAGAAGCTTGTCCAGGGAAATTTGCAGTTATTAATGTATTTAATTATTGCTTATTATGAATTAGATATAAACCTCATCCTCTAAGAACTCAGGCTTAATAGGAAAGAGAGATATGCAAAATAAGACCATGAGCATGCATACGTTTCTGTCAGCAAACAACATCCTACAAATTTGCAGGGTTGACTAGGGATCTGCTGAGTACATTTTGCAGAGCACACATTGAAGATGTGGGTTCCATATCACTTGTTTTCACCAACTGTGTCACTTTGGACAAGCACACGGGATCACAGTGCTTATTTTCACATAAATATTGTATCTACCTGTCATCTGTCTACCCATCTCTTACCTATCTATGTGTCATTATCAATCTATCTGTCTATCTATCTATCTATCTATCTATCTATCTATCTATCTATCTATCT
>NW_026596109.1:12585382-12735605 GCF_907164565.1 Psammomys obesus | reverse complement strand
TCTATCTATCTATCTATCTATCTATCTATCTATCTATCTATCTATCTATCATCTATCCATCTATCTAAACTATTTCAACTTTGACAATCTACCTCCCAACCCTTCTTCACTTAAAGAAACACAAGATACAATGAACAGTAGAGACTGATAATACGGAAGATTGATAATCCAAGTTTCATAAATGCTCAAAGAAAAGCTGGAAAGTGATCCCTTGTCTTGCTCCTGTCTTGAACCGTTGTCACCTGCATACTCTGAACCTCCAGTTCTGATGGACTCTTGTCTAATGGCCACAATGACCTTCCTGAAATTCCGGTCTCACCAAACTGCCTCCTGGCTCTCAGTTCACCCACTGGCCCACACCGTGTTACCTAGAATGAACCAGGTTGGCTTCTCCCCTTATCGCTAAGTTAATCAGGGTACCCGAGGAACTCTGAGTCTGCTGACCCACATTAAGTGAGTAAGCCTTACTATTCCCCTGAGAGAACAGCAGTATTTGATTTATTTTTATATTGGGAATTTTTATAAAATTTTCTTTGGGAGGGAAAAAGCACTCTCGTAAAAATAAATTGAAAATAAATATTCTACATTTATAAAAAGGTAATCACTCCTGCAGTGGAGCTATGCACTCTCCTTTTTACCTAAATCATATATTTATGTAAAAGACATGGTGGATATGTGTTTGTGTATATACATACACATGTACAACTATGTAATAGTTTCATACCATGTATTTAAAGATACCATTAACTGTCTGAAGTACTTGCATCTCCTAGAGTTTTTTTCAAAGTTCTGGTTGGATTGCATAGGCCATGAAAATATGGGTCACTGAAGAATTCTCACACTACAAATCAACGTTTGTTTTTTTTTTTTTTCTTCACTATTCAAGACCTCTGGAACAAGCCAGGCACAATGGTGCACACCTATAGTCCCAGCACGCTGGGAGGCAGAGGCAGGCAGACCTATGTGAGTTTAAGGCCAGCCTGGTCTACAAAGTGAGTCCAGGACAGCCAAGGCTACACAGAGAAACCTTGTCTCAAAAAAAACAAAAACAAAATTAAAAAAAAAAAAAACAGAACAAAGGACTAGTGGGATTGCCTTGGTTAAGCACTGTCTTAGTTAAGAATTGTCTGTAGTTAAGCACATTTCCAGCTATGGAAACACAGATCTGTGAGCAGATCCTCCATGTTACATACACTCGATAAGGTTGCACAGAGAGTGCCCCCACCTTCGTCAACACCACACTATCTCTGTTAAAATCCAACAGCTTCGGCTTCAGCTTCAGCTTCGGCTCAGAGAAATGGAATTGTCTCAGAGAAAAGCTTCTACTTCACAGTAGAAAAGACACCTCCCTAATTTTATCTAAGTTGAATTTTATGAGAAATAGATTCCTGTGGAAGGGTGAGTTTAAGTTATCTTTGGAATGCATCTATTTTCATGTATTCTAAGAAAGGTCAAGTCTTAGCCTGTTGTGGGAGTGTATTAATGGTACTTTAGCAAATACTTACCAAGTACCAACTATGGAAGCCACTGTGCTTAATTAGAGGGAGACAAAGACAAACAAAATTAGTTCTTGCCCTTGAGCATCTGGAAAGCAGGTGGGAGAAACAGGCCTGCCAGTGAGTGTGTAGTGTTCCAGCATGAAGTCTGTGGAGCAGGAAGAATGAGCCCGAGCAGAGCTCAGATAGTGGAAAGGTTAATTTTTCTTAGTGAGGTTGAAGCTTTGAAGGAGAAATATGATTTCCCAGGAAGAGAAGGGATTCCAAATAGAAGAACCAAAAAAAACAGGGGCCTGGAGCAAAAGAGCCCTGTGTTACAGGGGAAATAGATTGCCGTGTCTAGAACTGTGTGTGGAAAGCCATGTCCCCATAGAGCCGTAAGACTTAAATGAGAGCCACATTGGAAAGAGTCTTGAATGTCAGACTTGACCTGACAAATGAAGCTCTTAAGAGGATTTGAAGACAGGAGAGTAAACAGAACCTAGGCAAACTGTACAAAACTGACAATATTGGCGCTATAAAAAATAATTTCATGTGTTTTAACCTGATACCAAAATACTCAGTGGGCTAGAAAAAAAAAATGACTCAGCAGTTAAGATCACTCGCTGCCCTTTTAGGAGACAAGATCACTTGCCACCACCCATGTCAGTCAGTCTGTAAGTTCAGCCACAGGAATTTAACAGCCTCCTCAGGTCTCCACATGAACCCCCACACAGGTGTACATACACACATACATTAAACAAAAGAAAATAAATCTTTTTAAAATATCTCAGATGATTGGGTACATCTCAGTGTGTCACACGCTGTAATATGTAATTTACTTAGATTCTTTTTTACGCTGTCATAACAATTATTATTGTTCCAGTTTAAGTAAGTTTCATCCATGAGGTGGATAGAATATCTATGTTCTTGGTCAAAGTCCTGGTCCTCACTTCTAAGAATGGATGGTTTCAATGATTTTAAGCAAACAATTGCAGTTCTACATTTTATTTAAAAATTTACAGCTGGACACAGTGGCACACACCTGTAATCTCAGCACTCTGGGAGGCAGAGGCAAGCAGATCTCTGTGAACAGACCAGACCAGCCTGGTCTAGAAAGTAAGTCCAGGACAGACAGCAAAGGCTACACAGAGAAACCCTCTCTCAAAAAACAGAAAAACAATTTAAAAAATCCAGTAATCAGAATGGATATCAGAATAACACAATAGGAACCTGGCTCTTTGTTAGAGGAAGATTTTAAATCTTCATCAAAAGCTTTTTCCCTCTTTATGCAACATTCTTGCACTGTGAAGTAAGTTGAAAATCTGAGTTTAAAGGCTTAGAAGATGGCTCAGTAAGTAAAAGAGCTTGATGTCCAAGCGTAAGGAACTGAGTTCAAATCCCCCAAACTCACATAAAGCACATGCTTGAAATCCCAGAAAATCTAAGGTAAAATGGGAGGTGGAGTCAAAAGAATCCTGAGGAACTCACGGTACACAGAAGAAATAACAAAACAAAACAAAGAAACCTTATCTTAGACAAGGTGGAAGGCAAAACCCAACACCTATGCTTGTCCCTCTATCCCCAGTGTGCATGCCACATGACTAAGAGGACATACATGCATATGTACACACATGCACACACGGAGTACACTCACCAACATGCACACACAAATAAATTGAGTTAACTTCTAATTTTCATGAAGCTACGTTGAGCAGCTACTGTGGGTAAAGGCCATTACTCTAGAAATGTCTAGAGTAATTTCTACCCATGGAAATGCATGAGGTTTATGTTGGGTAGAGAGATCAACCGGATATCTACTAACACCTCATGAGACATGTGGCAGAAGAATCCATCTTTCAGCACCCAGGGTCTTGGAACTGGCACACATAGGTTCCGTGATCCAATTTAATAAGATACTTTCAAAAATGAAGAGGCCCACTGAGGTTGCTGTGCTCGTGTGTGTTGTGTTTCTTTCTGCCTCCAGGTACCCAGACACTAGCAGACAATAACAAACAAATTTCAAATCGGCGTTTGCACTTTGTCTAAGTAATGAAACCTTAAGAGTTTCAAAAGTCTTGAACAAATTGGAAAATTTAACGCTGCTCGTAACTTGTGTGATACACATTTGGATTTCCAGGATTTTTTGAAGGCTAGGAATACTCTTTGAAAGCATTCTCACTTCACTGGCAATCTACAGACAGTCAAGTGTGATGGGCATTTGATCTCCCGATACTCCATTTTATGTGTAATAAAGTGGACAAGGTAAGTAACAAATAATGAAACCTGTAAGTCCTAATTTGGAGCTAAGTCGGTGTGTTTTTATGTTTTATCTTTATTGCGCACAGAACCTTAGGTTCCATGTAGCACTGTAAAATCCTAATGTAGGTTTTAAACACTGTGAGTTTAGCTATTTGCTCTTTTCAGGAAAGGTGTCATGGTGAATAGCTAAGTAGTGATGTCTGATATAGACATTTTAAAAGAATATATTTTTTAAATATCACTTTAAAAATAATTTTAAAAAATTATATATAACCATGATTTCTGTAGGAACTCAAAGCTAATGGTGATTTTATTTTATTTTATTTTATTTTATTTTATTTTATTTTATTTTATTTTATTTTATTTTATTTTATTTTATTTTAGTAATCAGAGTGGTTAAAGAAAAAAAAGTCCTCTGAAAGAATCCACCCAGCAGAGGATCAAAGCAGATGCTAAGACTCACAGCTAAACTTTGGGCGGAGCTCACGGAGTCATAGGAAAGACTGGGGGAATGGAAGGACCCAGAGCAGACAGGAGCTCCACAAGGAGACCAACAGAACCAACAAATCTGAGCCCTTTGGGGGTCTGCTGAGACCGATGCACCAACCCAGGACCATGCATAGAGAGTACCTAGACCCCTTGCTCAGATGTAGCCAATAGGCAGCTCAGTCTCCATGTGGGTTCCCTAGTAAGGGGAGCAGGGGCTGTCTCTGACATGGACTCTGTTGCCAGCTCTTTGATCACTTCCCTCTGGTGGGGGTTCCTTGCCACAGAGGAAGAGGATTCAGGCAGTCCTGATGAGACCTGATAGGGAGGGGTCAGATGATAGAGGAGGAGAGCTCCCCATTTCTGAAGACTAGAGGAGGGGATTAGGGAGTAAGGGAGAGGGAGGGTGGTACCAGGAGGAGACAAGGGAGGGGCCTACAAATAGAATGTAAAGTGAATAAATTATTTTAAAGAACTTAAATTAAAAAAATAATAATTTCAAAGTAGGACCAGGGCTTTTAATAGGACTGGGTGTTTGTAGGATGCCAGCATTATTTTGGTTACCTATAAGATCTCATGAAGGAAGGCTTATAGGTAGTAGAATTTTTCAGCAAACAATGCTTGTGAGAATTGTAATGTTAAAACTTCTGCCCAAATGCCTTACATAAAAAATACTCATCTTCATTAAAGATGTGATTATTTTCAAGGAGGTATTTTGAACTTGAAGCTGCTGTTGCTAAGGGGTTGCTAAGGCAAATGAGCTACTCAGCACTAATGTGCAACTTTACCCTTCTGCTTAGAAATAGTAAAACCATTCCCCCCAGCTTCAGAGTCATCTAGGGAGGAAAAGTATGAAGGGTCAAGTGGAGAGTTGCCTCTTTCTGATGGTTGTCTAGCATGTCTCTCTGTTTTTTCTCACCTTTCCTTACCTCTCATGGAGAAAAAGGAACCACATCTTTGTATGAATGAAAGCTGTGCAGGTGAGCTAGGCCACTAAGCATGGCAGGGTTCCGCGAAACTAGAATATCCTCCACTAAGATGCTAGGGGAGTGTCTGCCCATGGAAAGGGAAGCGGCAGTGGCTTGCTGATCTAATATACCTGCTGGTGGCCAACCTCAGCCAAGGTGTTTGTCTTGTTTTTGTTTTTTTTAAATAACTCAACAAGAAGAGAAAGACAATACAGATAACTATGCATTGCTACATAAAGTGTAACAATTGTGCCCTGAGCATTTTGTTTATAAGTTTGTCTAAAATATTCGGAATGAATAATGTGTGTTCTTCCATTGAGTGGCCACCTTATCCCAAGTACTGATTTTCTATGTGCTGGGGTTATAAGGAAATAACATACAATTTCTACCATGCAGCCTCACAGTAGAGCGTAGAAATAATAGTGGGCTGTAATTCACTGAATACAGTCTGCAATAGACTTGTGGGAATGTTATCAAAGCTTGGGATTATGTTCACAGTGGATTTTTATAAGTACATTTATAAAATATTTTGAATGATAAATGCCTTCAGGTTTTAGTAAACATCCGAAGAACGGGCACTTTCTGATCTACTTCCCGTGACCAGAAAGCATGCACACAAGAGAACAGCTGTGGCTCTCTTAATTTTTTTATAGGTCAGGGTCTATCATCACCTGGTGGCAGGACATAGAAATTGCAGTCCAAGCCTTAGGCGTGGGTATTTTGGTTTGTGCTAGTCGTTCGTTCGTTAGTGATATTCAAGTCAGGAGATATCAAAAACATTACTCTTTATGTTAGTTTTTAAGTGTGAAATAATACAGAGGATAATATTTAAATTTATTCAAACTTACATATTTTTATTAATTATACTTTATTTATTTTGTATCCTCCCTGTAGCTCCCTTCCTCTTCCCCACCCAAACCCTCCTTCCCTCCCCCTTCTCCACGCATGTTCCTCCCCAAGACCACTGATGGAGGAGGTCTTCCTCTCCTTCCTTCTGATCCTAGTCTATCAGGTCTCATCAGGAGTGGCTCCATTGTCTTCCTCTGTGGCCTGATAAGGCTGCTCCCCCTCAGGGGGAGGTGATCAAAAAGCAGGCCAATCAGTTTATGTCAGAGGCAGTCCCTCTTCCCATTACTATGAAACCTGCTTGTACACTGAACTGCCATGGGCTACATCTGTGCAGGGGTTCTAGGTTATCTCCATGCATGGTTGGAGTATCAGTCTCAGAAAAGACCCCTGTGCCCAGGTTTTTTGGTTCTGTTGCTCTCCTTGTGGAGCTCCTGTTCTCTCCAGATTTTACTATTTCCCACTTCTTTCCTAAGATTCCCTGCACTCTGCCCAAAGGTTGGCCATAAGTCTCAGCATCTACATTGATAGTCTGCAAGGCAGAGCCCTTCAGAGACCCTCTGTGGCAGACTCCTGACTTGTTCGCTGTTTTCTCCTTCTTCTGATGTCCATCCTCTTTGCCTTTCTGAATGGGGTTTGAGCATTTTAGCCAAAGTCCTCCTTCTTGATTAGTTTCTTTAGGTGTACAGATTTTAGTAGGTTTATCCTATATTATATGTCTTTATGAGTGAGTATATACTGTGTGTGTCTTGATGCTTCTGGAATAGCTCACTCAGGATGATCCTTTCCAGATCCCACCATTTGCCTGCAAATTTCATGATTTCCTTGTTATTTATTGCTGAGTAATATTCTATTGTGTAGATGTACCACAATTCCTGTATCCATTCCTCCGTTGATGGACATCTGGGTTGTTTCCAGGTTCTGGCTATTATAAATAAAGCTGCTACAAACATGGTTGAGCAAATATCCTTTTGTGTACTTGAGCATCTTTTGGATATATGCCTAGGAGTGGTATACCTGGATCTTGAGGAAGCGCTATTCCTAATTGTCTGAGGAAGCGCCTGATTGATTTCCAAATGGTTGTACAAGTTTACATTCCCACCAGCAGTGGAGGAGGGTTCCCTTTCTCCACAACCTCTCCAGCATGTGTTGTCACTTGAGTTTTTGATCTTAGCCATTGTGATGGATGTAAGGTGAAATCTCAGGGTCATCAAACTTACATTTTTAAATAGGAAGTACTATGTCTATGTTATAGTAAAACCTTGTGGACTGAGTTGGAAGCACATAGTATATATGAAACCTAAATTTGTTTCTTAATGGTCATATGATCCTAAGAAAACAATTTAAATGGCCTGATAATTTTTTTTCATTGGAAGGCTCACTATTGTGAGATTGACATTTCTAGCAGACAAAGCACTTTATGCATTGTTTGACACATAGTTGACACTCCAGGATTTTTAATTACACTTTTGTAATAGTGCTTACCAAATAAAGGTTCTCGCATTCCTCATCACAGAATGGTCCTCTGTGTATAACTTAAAAATAGGAGCAGTTAGACTGGATCCAGAGGATTCCTTGGAAGGAATATAGCTAGAATGGTCTGTCTGTTAACATCATTTTCTGACTCTCTCCCACTGCTTTTGTTCGGAAACAAAATATTCTAACTTTACTGGCCAACATATATCATTCTTTAAAACTTATCCCCAGATGTAATTTCTCCAGCTTGAAATATTTTTTCACATTTTTCCCTATACTGCTAGGAATCACACATGCAAATGAAAGTTCTTCCCCAGTTGAATTGCAAGTTCCTTGAAGGTGGGGACTGCAATTTGTAATTATTTTTGGATGTCACATTAAGAATTTAGTACTAAACTTTACCCACAGGGCTAAGTAAATGTTTGTCTATAGCGGGTATTTTTCATTAGAGCTGAAGAGTCCATTCAAACCTTTGTTAGTTATTATTGTGCTGTTATTCTCCAATTGTCTGAAGAGTCTTTATATCACATATTCTTCAATGAGATTTTTCCCTTGAAGCTATTACTAATTTATTCATTCCTTGGATTCATTATATTGTAATAAAAAAAAACGGGATATAGGATAAAAGATAGGATACTGTTTCCACCAAGCTTGTATTTCTCTTAACACTGGCAACAAACTTTAAGAAAAGGATTGCATTTGTTTTACAGGTGAGGAAGCGAAGAGTAATGAGGCTTAGAGTATCTTTTTACCCCAGGGAACTGTTCAGAGAGCCCTGGTTGTGTTGAATGAATTGGGTTTTGGGATAGTATGTATGTGACTGCTGCTCCTCGCGCGTTCTATATACATGTGTGCTGTCCACAAATGAGAACACAAAAGTTCATTCAACCAGTGATCATTGAGCTCTTCTAGACATAGAGAAGGAAAAAGAGGTGGACTTGGGAATTCTGCCATTTGGCCTTTAGGAATTTTTGCCTTCCAGCTTTAATCCTTTGTATCTCTGCCTTTCCCGGTCTATAGCCTAATCATGATAGTTTAAATGAGACATCTGGAACCCTCACCTGGCTAAAAGCACATTATGAACAAATCTGTTGGTCTTTTCAATTGAGAAAATTAAGCATGCCTTCTGCCCTCCCTTTCCTCTCTCTTCTTGGCTGTGTCCATATTTCTCAGTCATTCAAAGAGTTGTGGGTTTTTTTTAACTAAGTGTATTGTTCTGTGATAGAGAGGAGGAAAGATCTTACTTTTAAATAAGGAAGATACATTTCTGTGTGCTGTGATGTTCTGTAGTGTTGTGCATGTCCGGTGCCGACCACCTGGTTTAGCGTACCCCAGACTTCTGGTACAAGACTGGATGTTTTATCCTCCTCTCTTTCCTTTTATCTCCTTCCTCACTCTTTTTTCTAAACTGGAAACTTCTTTGCCTTTTATAACACATTTATTTCATTATTAGCAACTGAAGAATTATAAAAGAGCCTAGAAGTTTTTAATAACACACTGAATTATTTTCAGAACTGAATTAAGCAACTTAAACATTCTATCCTTCAAGAGTATAATAGCCACTCCATATTTCATCTCTTGGTGTGCTTAATTTTTTTACTTAAATTTAGACAAGGTTTCTGGTGCTTTGTTTTTATTTTCTTTTTAGTAGCTCTCTTTTGAACTAATACAAAAAGGGCCTTAGATCCCTTAATGCAAAGATCTTCCGAAATCCTCGTGTTTTCACACTAACCCTACAGAATTGTCATGTTCTGTGAGGAAGAAAAGTCAGAGAAAAGTCGAGACTGCTGCTACACCTAAATTATGACCTATAAAGCAATCTTCTCACTGTCTCCATTTCTCTTCCAAAAAGTTATACTATTTCTTGAGGAGTGTAGTCCAAGGCAAATCTGAGAAGGCAAATGTAGCGTGACTCTGGAAAGAAGCCTCCATTCAGAAGCCGCTCGAGCTTAGGAGAGTGGACAATAGAGTGTGGGTCTGCTCTGCTCAGTTCACCTTACAGGTGAACGCTCAGCAGTTGAGGTAGACCAGACATCTACTTGTCATGTATGCCTACACAGCAGCACTCCCCCACAGACTGTGGTCAATCTACTGCTTAGGTTGGAGAAAGACATCAAACATGTATGCCATGTCCGCTCACATATCTTTGAGAGAACATTCCACGGTGAATTTCTAATCCTCGTGCAGACTCTGTGTCAGCCCAGCGCATCTTTCTTTCCTCAGCGATACGTGTCCACTTTCCAATAAAACTGATTTAATGTCTCCACAGGGGGAAAAAAGGGGGAGACAAATCCAACCGTGATTCAACAAAGAAAAATTAAGCTTTAGATTTTATCAAAACTTTCAAATATAGTATCTCATTGTCTGGGAAGACTAATTATATTTTCTGGAAAGAAAGAAACATCAACAGTTTATATATATATATATATATATATATTTTTTTTTTTTTTTTGAAAGGGGGAAAGGATGAAAAGAAACAACCACAGGAAAATGTCAGGTCATAGTCACTGGTGGTGCCATCTGAATGGTGTGCCATAATCATATTAGGGCAGTGCTCAGTGCTCATGGAATTCCGGATTTCTGCATGACAGTGAAGAAGAAGCAGCAAGTGTGTGTATGTGTGTGTGTGTGTGTGTGTGTGTGTGTGTGTGTTTATGTGCGTGCATGCATTCTACCTTGCCTCTCCATTTTGCTAATACAATTGAGGAGCAAGAAGCGGTGATGCGGACAGCCAGAGGCCAGGTTCGCAGCCGTGATCACGGGACTGGTGAGGAGAGAGCAGACCGACTTGGAGTTTTGTGTCTTGTACGTGAACACTCTGGAATTGCCCTAATGCACTGAAAATGAGCTGGCCACAGTCATATGGAACAGGTCTGTTTAGCCACAGCTCTCGGTAGCATGGCAGATGGTAGAGCGTCAATGGGTGGTATTGATTGGCTGGATTTGCCTTAGGGTAACAAGACTATGGGTCTTTAAGGCTGCTCCCCAGCCCTTCCTCTTTTTTCCTTTGTGAAGCTGCATACAGTGGTAGTTTCTCTTTTCCATGCCCCAATGCCCTGACCCCTATCATTCCCTTTTTTCCTTTTTCAAATCTAAAGTCTTCCTTGGTAATCAAGTTAGAAAGGTTACCTTGAGATAAACACTCTTTAAATTATCACCAAGGCAAGGAAACTCGAGAATATTTTATTTACTAGGCTGATTACATTTTAATGTTTGAAGAAAGTGACATTTTTTAATTAGTGTTTAAGACATATGGTGAGTGTACAAATTAGCTTATTTTATACAACCAGAATTTGATGAGAGCAACTCCTCCTTCTCACTCCCCAGCTAAAAATTGTCACTTGAAACTTAATGTATGCGAGGAGGTTAAGTGCTATTAAATGTTGCACACTTGACTTAAAGATAAAGGAGACCGGCCGTTGCTGTCTTGTATAGCTAAATGCTTCCTGGACGGGCTGGAAAAATACTAGAATTGGCATTTGTATCTCCAGAGATGTGGAAGTTCAGAGCTTTAATATTGTCCAGCCAAGAAAAACAAAAACACCAGGTATGTGTTTGTGTGTTCGTGTGTTCGTGTGTGTGTGTGTTGGTTGGTTTCTGATTTAGACACGTGGGGAAAGTGGCACACGCCTGTTTTGTTATTAGCAAAAGATCCTTAAGATGTGGCCATGCATCAACACGGCCCACATCCTTGCGCTACCCCCTTCTCCCTCTCTTGGAGGTTTCAGTTTGGGGCATTCTCTTTATTCTTGGCAGAAGATCAGATTAATTGGAACAGAGTAATACAAAGGAGACGCCAGTTAGGTATACCTCCAAAATCATGTCCAGCAAAAAATGTTCCTCTTCAAGGCAGATCTTGAGGGAAAAGAGCAGCTCCGGGAAGAGACACATGTCTGGTTGGAGCCTGTGGTTGTTTATAACTGGAGAGACGATTGTGTTAGTTAGAAGACATGCCTAATTTTGCTTTTGCCCTTTGCTTTTGTCACATGTCAAATAACATCAGAAGAAAAGTTACACCTTTAGCTCTGTCTCCAATTATTTGTATTTTATCCACATACCATACACACATCGAAATCCAGTGCTCATCCTGTGTGACTATTTTCACGGAGTTTTTTAAAGTTCTCCCTTTCTCAGAGTTAATTATATTTTTCTCATTCATCATTTGCAGAATGAAACAAGTCTTTTTTGTGTTTCACTCTTCAAGTTCTTATTAGAACTGGTTAGCAGTATTTTGTTTTGCTCTGTTTTGTCTCCTTGCATTAAGTCAAGAGGAAAAAAATTTATTTACTTAGACATAATACAGTAAGAGACAATCTTGCCTGTTGGGATGCTGGTGTTACACACACACACACACACACACACACACACACACACACACACACACACCTTTTAAGATGCTTCATTTCAATCTGTGTACTCTACCCACCTGGTGGCTATACAGTGAACTGTTACTTTAAAGAGTACTTTAAACACCAGCCATGTTTGGGGCAGGCTGCTCTTGCATATAACAGGAAGCTACTGTGTGTGAGATAAGGGGAAAATTCAGCTCACTGACTAGAGGTTTTAATGTGCGAACTCTGGGGAAATAATATATTGACTGTTCCGTGGTGCGCAAGAAAATTGAAGAACCCTTTGCAGACGGAGTGCTTTGCAAAGGATTCTATCTGTTTCTCTTAAAACAAAATCTGTGGCAAGATGTTTGAAATCAGCAGGACGCTTAATGCTGCTTTATTAAATAATGAGGTAATATTTTGTCACTTTTTTCCGGGCAGCATCTGTTTTTACCCCCACCCCCCTTCATTTCCCCCTGTGTTTATGAAGGGTTCTTTCTTCTTCTTCTTTTTCCTTTCCTTTTTTTCCCCTCCCCTTCTCCCTCCGTAGAAGTCTAGGAAATATAATTCATGCTTCCTTTCCTGTTCCTTGCTTTCCGTGCTTTTGGAGAATTTGGTTGTCTATTTTTTTTTCCTGTTTCCTAGCCCGTTGTGCCACGTAAGGCTTCTCCACTGCGCGGAGTAGGTAGTTATTAACGCTGAATTGGCTTCTGGTACGGTCCATCTGGACTCTGTGTGGGAAAGCTGGCTGCCGGCGGCCGGTGCTGAGATATCTGCAGCCTTTGGGATGTGTGCATGGTGGCGAGGGGCTCACTGATAAGAGATCACTTCTTTTTAAGGGAAATTGTTGTTAATGAGTCAACTGCTCATTTATGGTAAGAGGGACACAGCGGCGCAGCCAGCCCCACAGCGCTGGGATACTGTTTTTTAGGTTGCCTTAACTGCTTAAGTGAGACAAGTTTCTTTCTGTGGTGGTGGATTGGAGCAGGAAAAAGAAAAAAAAAAAATCATGCATGACTGGGAGACTCGCCTGCCTGATTCTTAAGATAATATATTGAGAATCTGTTGCTTTACAAATGCCACGCCACTGATGTAGCGGTCAGCCCCTCCGGCTGAAAGATGAATGGTACTATTGGAAATGCGATAATAAGGTTGACTTTTCCCAACAATGGGATTCTGCCTTTGTCTTTAGAGAAAAGGCCTCTGAGGACATTTGTGCATTTGTTTGAGGATTTCTTTGAAGGACTTTCGTGTGGAGGTTTTTGCAGAAATGATCAATATACAAAGCGCATGGATTTTTTTTAGCCTAGCAAGACCAGGTGATTGTTTATGGTGTCATGTGCAGTTACTATTTTGGAAACGTGGCCAGATTGTTTGTTTGTTTGTTTGTTTGTTTGTTTTTTAATATACCTAATGTTATTTTAAGGCTCAATGAGTGTACTGAGATTAGTATGGATGAGGAAAAATGAGGTGCTAGAAATTTCACCTTTTATGATCTGCACAGAAATGTCAGGTAAATATTTTGTTCCAAGAGAGCTGTTTTTATTTGCATGATTATCAGCATTACGTCAATATACTCTTCCCAATGTTTTGATATTGGTGAGATCACACTCAAGAGGGTTTTTGGCTGTCAATTTAGGACATGTAGACCTGTCCTATATATTACATCAAGCTGTTTGGAGCACCGAAGCTGGGAATCCATCCTTAGAGCACAGTGCAGAAAGTACTACAGCTCCTGTGTGGCTCCCAGAACTCACCGTGCAGGTGCTCAGAACATTTTAAAGTTTACCTCATTCACTGCTGTCCTACCTGAAAGGCCCGAGAGCTTCACGCTTCTGTTCCTCGACTTCATGCACCTTCGTTTCTAATAGCCGAATTTGTTTATATTTGAGCGAAAGGCTTTATATAATGTGCCCAACACATTGTTTCATGGTTTATCTGTGTTTTCATCGAGTGTGTATATGTATGTTTATTGCATATGTTCACGAAGTAATGTTTTGAAGAGAATCATTTTGACCGTTTAAAATGTAGCCGTTTTTTTTTTCTTTTCTAGCAATTTTTCACAAACTCAATTACTCTTAGACTCCGAAGCCCAGAAACATGGCATAGCTCGACCTGTAGTTCCATCCTTTCTAGTCTACTGTCAACTTCAGGCAAACACCTAAATAAAAACCATGTTGAGTATTTGTTACCTCTATACATTTATTGAAAAAGAAGTTTTTTAAACTGTGAATTGAATACATAAGGGTGTTACCCTTCTCTGTAAGTATGAGGCATAAGGGACTCAGGTCAGCCACTTAGAAACCCAGGCCCAAACAAAACCTGCATGTGGTTTCACCAGCTAGGTGGTGATACCAAGGCTAGGAAGCGTGCCACTTAAGCAGCAAGTCTATACACACCGCCACACACTTCCTAGATGTCTCCTTGTATGTCTTTTAAGAGGTCAGGGGTCCTGATGAGACCTGATAGACTAGGATCAGAGGGAAGGGGAAGAGGACCTCCCCTATCAGTGGACTGGGAGAGGGACACGGGTGGGGAAGAGAGAGTGTGGGATTGGGAGGGGAGGAGAGAGGGAGGTGCAGGGGGGATACAAAGTGAATAAACTGTAATTAATAAAAATAAAGAAAGAGAAAAAAAGAAAAAAGAAAAAAAAAAAATAAACAATAAAAAAAAAAAAAAAAAAAAAAAGAGCTCCGGGGTCAGGGGAAGAAGCGAGGAGAGAGGCAAAGTCTCCTGTTCAGTTGAATGAGACAAGTGAGAGGCCATTTTATTTCAGAGTCATGTTCTGTCTCCACTGAAGCAAAGAAAGCTACAGGAAGTATGTTTTAGTCTATTTTTTTTTTAATTTGGAGCATGCCCTTATCTAAATAAAAAATTAAACTCATTTAAATAAATCGTTCATCATTCTCAGTTTTGGAAAGCTCATATGAAATCAGAAAGGTATAAGGCTGACAGCTACCTGCCTCTTCCCTTCAGCTTTTTTTCCTCACTTCTTTTCTTTCTTTCTTTCTTTCTTAACTATTAAGAAATAGTTTTTTTTTTGAGGCAAAGGTATGTGAATCCAATTCACCCAGCCAGCAAGCTTAATCCCAAACTTGCATGCTTTTGAAATGCTGGTCATGTTAGCGGCAAAAAGAAGCACCATTTACAGAAAACCAGCAATACTGGGAAATAATAAAGTTAAAATGTAGAATTATTAGCACATTAAAGTGCTTTTGTTGTATCTTTAAGCCTAGAGGCAGATCATTAAATATGCATTTCGCTAGAAAGCAACTGTCAAGAAAGATAAGGTGGTTGAAAATATTCTCCACTGTAAAAGCCCTCTTTGGAAGGGCTGGGGCTCCTATATCCCCCAGGACCCAGAAAGGGAGGACACTCCCCCACTGTGGAGGTTTGCAGTCCTCCAATGACCTGCAGTTGTGACAGTACTTTTTGAGCTGGAAAGAGGTAAAAGGTAAAAAAATACAAGTATGGCTGTTGTTGCTTCAGCCGGGCTTTAATTACCAGACACAAGAAGCAGTTCAGAAATCTGGTCTCTGTTGTTGTAGAGGTCACCGGATCATTAACATCGTCAATCTGGCAGTAGCTAATTTAAATAGCACCTGATGTTGCAACGCCTCCCTTCGTTTCCCCAGCCAATGAGAGTGTGGCTTCAGCTGACAGATGGTCCCATAAATGGATGTAAAAAGGGGAAGCTTCGAGCCAATTTCAGCAAGGCTCTGTTCAGTTGTTCTTATCTACATCCTAGAATCAGGGGTTTCAGCTCACTGCGCCTTTCTTTCTCTCTCTCTCTCTTTTTCCCCCTTTCTTTTCCACCCCACCCCCTCCCAATAATTGATTTACTTTACAGTCATCCACACTGCGTTCTGTGGATCTTAAATATATATATATACATAACAACAGTAGTCATTTTTAAGTATATTCTGAAAGCTTTGCAAATTCTAAGAGAAGAGTCGAAGCGCTGCGAGACCCAATATTTGCCAATAAGAATGGTTATGGTAGGTATGACTAGATCTATAATCTGTTGTTCGTGTTGCTGAAGGGAGAACAAGCATCTACACCTTGGCCAGTCTTAATGCTTGCACTAGAGTTTAGTTCTCGGCTGCTGTTTGGTTCCTACGTTTACTCTATCTTTTGTGTAGCGTGCGGGTAGGTCCTTTTATTGAAAAGCAGTGGGGAGAGAGATTGTCATTTTTAACAGGTCATTGTCAGTTTTCCCTTCCACATAAAAGCGGAGGGTGGGGATGGGCTGGAGTAATTGCTGGTTTGTTGAAAGAGATTCTATTACTTGAGACCATTGTGAGGGGGTGGAAGGGGGTTGCTTTTTGTGAGAGAGGAGAGGTTTGTCTACATGCCGGGGTTTTCTGGGACATGGGTAGATGCAGCAGGGTTAGGAAGCTCTCCATTTGTGTGCTGGAAATGTGAATCTCCGGAGGCAGCGCCTGGGTGCTGAACGCTGAGATGGGCAGTTGTGTTTCGGGGGACTGCGCAGTCAAAACGGCAAAGAGAGTGATTTATTTGGGCTCCAGTAAACGCTGCATCTTGTATTTCAAAGAGTTTCCTGTCATGACCTCATAAAAAGAGGAGGCGGCTTGTATGTGTAGCAGTTCCTGGCGTGTTGAGTTGTTGCTTCCTTCTCTGGGCAGCAGATCTGTAAGAAGGGAATGTCAGCTTTTACATAACGCTCCTTTCTGCTTTTGACACACTGTGTGAGGGTCCATCTTCTGAACACAGATGGAGTGGAATGGCTTGAAGATGGTAAGTGGAAAGAGGAAGGCAGCTTGGAGGTTCCAGCAGAGTGTGTGTGTGTGTGTGTGTGTGTGTGTGTATGTGTGTGTGTGTGTGTGTGTAAGGATGGTGGACTGTATCGTAAAATACTGCTCTGATGTGTGTGTGAGTGTGCGTGTATCTGTGTGTATTTCTTTTTCTGAAATTCAGAATCTGCCTCCAAGTATAATGGCATTGCATGCACACAAGGCATATACTGCCTTTTCCATCAAACACATTTTAGATAAGCAAGGTTGGTGTCTTTTTTTGACAATCACAATGTCACTGTCACTGCTGGCTGGCGTGTCCACCGCCTGTGTGAGCCTTCAGCCGAATTACACGACTGTTAAAGTTAAAGGCACATTTCTTTTTCAGGCTCATGCTAGGAGTGATGGGGAAGGCTGGGAATGAGGGGTGGAGGGGGTGAGATTCAGTACCAGCAGATGCAATTGTGAAACAGGACTTTGAGATGTGGATGGGAAGTGGAAAACCTTTCTGCCGAAGTAGTAAATCTATTTTTAGCATCGTCTTTTTCTGGAAAAGGAAACAGGGAAACTCCTTGAGTGCTGCTCCTGTCTCCTGGTGTTGACCCTAAAGATATGGCACAAAATGGCACAAATAGATGCCACGAGTGCCCACTTTGACTTTGAATTTCCACCAGCAATAGCTTTCGGGGGATTTGAGGCTGAGTAGTGGGAAGAGCTCTAAATTCATATTTTTTTTAAACTGGAGAAGCCTGGGGAGGACTTTTCACTCTGCATAGTTGGTATAACAAAGCTGTGGTCTCTTTCCCATTCTTAGAGGATTGCCTTTGTCTGGCTGCTTGTTTTGATGGGTGTAAAACAAATAAGATTAGACCGAGCAGCCCAACTGAAAGCGATAGCTGGGAGGAAAACCCAATGAAAGGTTGCCGGGGAAACGAACAGAGGAGAAGCCGAGCAGGGAGCAGGTGGCTATCATGAGAACACACTGCAAACAGTGTAAAAAGGGAGGAGGGGGACAGGACCGCGATTATCTCTGCTGTTCTTTGTGGCTACCCCAACTTTAATTATTCTTCATAAATAGGTGTTAATTACATTTCTAACTCTGGCTTACAGTGATTTTTTGAGATCTATTTTTAAGCATCTGTTCAGTCTCTCCTCTTTTTGTTTGTTTGTTTAAAAAAGGAAGAGGGGGAAGGGAGAATAGGGTCTCTCTCTTTCTTTCCCTTCCTCCTTTCCTCTCTCTCTTTCTCTCTCTCTGTCTCTCCCTCTCTCCCTCCCTCCATCTCCTTCCCCCTTTTCCTGCTGTGAAATTATACATGCAAAAAATTTGCAAGGAATCTTGTGAGACCATTTGAAAAAAAAAATGTAAATTATATGGAATGAAGTTGATGGAAGCATAATAGTGAATTCCCACCGCTGATAGGTTCTGCAATTGATTTCTCCAAAATTTACAGCAAATATTCATAGCAAAAATATAAGTAGATTAGATCCATGCTAGGCTATGATTTTTGTGTTAGGTGATAGCAGCATTTTTACTACAGTAAATGCTGGTATTGTAGTTTCGAGGAGTTCATTGTATCTCTCATTTCACATCCCGAGTATAAATGTCTTTAGAACAGAACTGAAGGGCCCTTTCCTAGACTGCCCCTTCCTCTAGCCACAGAATACTTCCACGCCTTCCCCTTGTGGATGCACCTGATCTTGGGTCTGGTGTTGGCATAAACTGAGTGAAAAGGTGATCTTTTTTAAATGTCTCTGGACTGGACGTGTGATGGGACTCATGCTTGCTGGATGGCAGGCATCTCTCTCTCCCTTATCTCACTCTGGTGTTTGTCTAAGTAGTGTCGTTTTCCCAGGGATGGTGGGTACCAAGAAGGGCTAACAGAGAGAGTACTTGAGTGAATAGGAGTAGCATTGGCAAAGCCTGAAATAGTCACCAGTTGTGGTTTTATCCTGGAGACACTAGAGATACATAATCGGATAGCTAATATGAAGCCCCGAAATGAAAGATTAAAAACTGAAATGTATTGCAAGGATGGAAAATATAATTGCCTTTATTGAAAATCCTGTTAATTTATTTTCTCTCCATTAGAAATCTCTACCACCAGCCCCCACCAATTTTTTTCTCTGTGAAAATGTTCTTTTTTGTTTTGTGTTCCGATTGGGGGGGTGTATTATTTTGGTTTTACACTTAAGGTAAAAAAATAAACTTATATTTTTGTCCCATGCTTGAACCTTACTTTCCTATCTTTAATGCATAGACATGTATCATCTATAAAAATGGAATAGTTTTTTTATTATTACTAATAAAGTTTTATTTTTATTTTATGAAAATTTTCTGACAGGTTTTAGTTAAGGAAAATTGTTTCTATAAAACCTGTCACCTTGGCTTGGTTGTGAAAAAAAAAAAAAAAAGACACAGCTCTGCTGCTGACCTTTCTTGCTTCTTTGTCTTAAAATTTTTTAATGCCTATTACCTATGTATGGAGGTGTGCCTTGATGGAAGCGCAAGGCCAGATGTGCATTTACTAAGAAGTGAAAATCTGGATGGAAATGTCGCTGCTAAAAGCATTGACTATGTCGCAGTTTCAGATTGTCTCTGTGTTTCATACCAATGCATTGATTAAATCAGTTGTCATTTACTATTTTTGAAGGAGTTAAATGAGCAAAGATGGGAGAGTAGTAAAGAAATTACGTTGAGAATCGTTGATTTTACACTGATTTTAATCTCATTTTTAAAAACTTAGGCATTGATTTGGGCCTTAGTCCCATTCATTCCTAAGCACCATTTACTCAAGCCATCCTCCTAACAAGACTAAGATGGGCTTGCTTATGGTTCATGGTTTGCACAAAGCCTCAAAACTTTTCATATTCTGCTATAGATCTTTCTTGTTTCTTTTAATATGTGGATTTTGTTATGAAAACAAGACCAGGCTATTTTGAAGTAGTACTGTCCAAATTATTTTTTCAAAAAAGAGAAATAAAATGATAGTGCATCTGTATTTTAGTTCCAAATTCAGTCTCATTAAGAATGTTTGAGATATGTTAGACTTCAGATATTTTAAATTTAGGGTTTCTATTAGGAATAATGGTTTAAAGTTTCAAATCTAAAATCATTGCATGAATGGTACTGTGTGTGTGTGTGTGTGTGTGTGTGTGTGTGTGTGTGTTCATTGTCTCTAAAAGGATTTGTGGATGAACTGAGGTTTTCTGATAAGTTAGAGTTACTATGAACAATGAAAGGGTTTCCTCAGGGCAAATTCTTTGCTTTGCTTTGCTTTGGGCTCTTCTCTCTGCACTTATCTCCTTTTTGTGGCTGAATTCTCTTCCTAGGCAAAATACTGTTCCATCTATAAAGAGACATTCTGCTTCATTTAGCCCTCAGTCCTTTAATACCGTATTTTAATCAAAAACAAAAATAGAGGAAGAAAAAAAACAAATTATCTTTGTGTGCCACAAGTAAGGAATGGCGGGTTTTCTTGATAGAGGTCATTATATGTGGAGAGAAATACTTCAGCCTTGACAAATTTCATCATCAGTTCTAGTGTTCTGTGGCTACCAGACACTTAATTTACATGTTTGGACATTTAATATGTACTTTTTTTTTTTTTTTGGTGAGCTAACCAGTGACTGCTAGACATATAAGTATGTGCTGACAAATGCTGCAATGCAGTATTTTTCCCAATGTCATTGGCGGGTAAGAAGGGACAGGAGCGGTCTCAGGCTTCTAGCTTTCAGTTGGTGGGTTGTCGGCAGAGTTGGTCAACTCCCCTTTGGAAGAAAGTAACGTCAACCTTACGTTACTGACTATCCAATCCTTCACGCATTTGAGCGGTGTGGGAGAATGGTATCAGCGTGGGTTTGTGAATTCTTGCATCTGTCTTCGCTTTTCCTTACTTGGTGTTAACCTGATGTATGTAAACATTTCCCTGTACGTATATGGAAAGGTAACAGAAATAGGCTGCTCTTCTTAATCACTTTATTTTCTTTATTAATTCCAAGGGTTCTTTTACTAGAAAAAGTATGGATTTTCAAATATTTATCCAAAAAGCTATTGAGGCTCTGCAGACTTCAATTAGAAGCCAGTCACTTTCTTTACCAACCACTTGAGGAGCTACAACTGTGCAAAATCCTGAACTATGTTTGTGCGCTAAAAAGTGCACACTCTATCGAGAGATCGAGTTTGAATTAAAATGGGGGCTTTTGTTCTTTGGGGGCATTTTAATGTAATATTACCACTAGTAATCGTAGTAGTAATAACAACAGTAATAAATGAGGAAGAAGAGGAGGAAGAATAGCCCTATTGGCAGCCTATGCTTTGTTTTTGTTTTGTTTTGTTTTGTTTCAAATTTTGTGAGTATAGGGTGTTTTAGGGTTCACTCTCAGTATATTTTAAGGCTAGAGGACCTTTGTAGATCAATGGCTTTCAAGAGTTAAAAGGAGGGGGATGGCCTGAGGGCAAGTGGGTAGGTGGAGGTTTCACAGTCAGTAATTGTCTTAAATTAGCTATCTAGCAATGGGAAGGAAAAAGACCCAAGAACAAGAATGCAGGGCATAGAGGAGGGGGTTGTGGCCATAAAATCATAACACACAGGACATCAACATGTAGCTCCATATCCTTCTGGTATAGAAGATGATGAGTAATAAATTTTAACAGTTAAGTGCACGATGCCCCCTGATTTCTCGGAACCTCGACTTTGCAGGCCCATTACTTCCTTGTTTGCTTCTTCACACCTTTCATGATATCTGGTTTGGGATGTTAGCTGGGGGGGCAGGGCTAAGCCAACTTGTTTGTTGTTTACTTCGTTAAGAATTCAAGTGTCCACAATAGCTTTTGGATCATCAGTGTTAGGAACCAATTGCTTTGGGAACGAAATTGTTACAAAAGGAGGAAAATAAGAAAGCAATCAGCCAGCTACTGCCTCCTCACCCAACCCAGAGATTCTGCCTCCACCACTTTTGCTTTTGGACTAGTCTTACAGAGATCCTTGTAGCTAACACCAGAGATTGACTACTATGTCACCCAGTAAAAATAGTCTCAAATGCTGGGATCAATCAAAGAATCCTTAAATAAATTTCAGTTAAAAAATCAATATATCGATATATATATATAACTTCTTTAATATATCTATATTGAAGAAATACTGTTAGGACAATTGTTTTTACATCTTTGTTGTTACTAGTGTTGGTGTTTAAAAAATATTCTTCTTTTAAACTCTAGAAGGTAAATGCGAAACTAACACGGGATTTTGTTAATGAAAAATATAATAATTGCATGGCTTAGAAAATGACTTCTCTTGGCCTCTTGGTTTGAAAAGAAAACATTTATTGAGTTCAAATTTTCAAATATTCATTTTAAACTATAAAAAAAAAAAAACCACAACATTTGTTTTCTACAGGAAAGGTAGCTACTTTTCAGGATAGAAGGAGGCAAAGAATAAATTCCAGCCAAGATGACAAATTCAGAAAACATCGTATCTTGGAAGTCTCCTCTGTCTGCACCCTGTGGGTGTGGGATCCTTTCTTGTGTGCTTCTGTGGATCCTATTTTTTGTTCACTTTCTTGTAACAAGTAGCTCTTGGATTTGTTTTGCCATGAGGGGTACAACTGAACCTATGGCCATTCCTTGTTCCGTGAAAATGTTTGTTGAGGACTAACTATGTGCATTTATTTGGAATTCAAGGTTGCTACTTCTTTCTACAATGATCAACAAACATGATTAGACTGGGGATAAAGTTGAAGTGAGATATTTTAAGCTGACCCAATGTGCAGAATTTCATTGGAACATTCAAATTGAATGTCAGTGGTTTTTCCTTTGTATGAATCTCTAAGTGACTGCCAAAGTCAGAAATTAAAGCTCTTCTAGACATTTCCTCTGTAAGGTTCCATGTATGCAGATGTTTGCCCTCAGAAAGAAGCAGTTTGGATGGTTGGAAGGAACTTGTCTTTCAACCAGATGCCTGTGAAACTTGCCTGTTCATTTTACAGAAATACAAGTACCTTCCTTTTAACAAAAATACCTTTTTAATTTTTTCTTTGGACAAGTCCTCAGTGTACATTGTTCAAATTGGTCTCCCACCCACCTCCGACTTAACAGTATGTGGAACTACACTTGTGTGTCACTGTAGCTGGCACAAATATCCCTTTTAACATCTTTCCTGTGTAACTTCATCGGGGAAGAGTGTGACCCTCTTGGCATACTTTTGCACAAACTAGAACTTTACTAATGAAATAGAAGGCATGGTGTTATCTTTTAATACATATCTAGACAGTGTGGACTCTTTGTCTGACTCTGTGTGTCTCTCTCTTTCTCTGACTCTCTGTCTCTGTGTGTGTGTGTGTGTGTGTGTGTGTGTGTGTGTCTTATAAATGACTGTGACCCCTAGTATGCCATGACTTCTCAAGCTTTAAACCCCTTTAAAAGTTTTGCTTTCGAATTCATATGTGAAAAATAAGAGACAAATTGAGCTTTCTATTTTATTTATTTATTTTGAGTGCCCTCTTTTAATATGACACAGTAGCAAATACGACTTTAATGATAAACTTGGGCTGCAAGGGCTGTTTAAAGGTGGGAAGGCTGAGATCTTTGCTGATAAAACTTTTATTAGGAAACTGCTCACTTAAAATGGAGTAAACTGACTCCATTCCTGCAAATTTGTGATTTGAACCAGACTTGACTCATCCTTTCTTATGTTCCTTTTTGCAGTGTAGCCAACCACACATCTAAAATTTGGATATCGTATATGTCTTGAACATTAATTATTTCTTTTGATGCTCTGGGTACAGACAGTCCAATTCCCCCAAGTCCAGACTCTTACTGTAACACCAAAACAAAAGTGATACTTATGAATAATATTGGGAGAGTTGTCCTCATAGTAACTGTTCCCCAAAGGAAGCTTTACATAAATGTACATTTATTATTCAGGATATTAAAAGGCAATCCTTAGCTTTTACTTTTTAATTTGGACTAAAATATGTAAATTGCTTTTATTTTGGAGTTGCTCTGTTTTAGGCGGCTTTGGGGGAGGATAACTTTCTAGCTTAATTATATTTTAATTGCCTCTGTAACAGAAGAGGTTCCACTCTTGAAATCAACCTGGTTACTATGGTTAGGAGCCAGAGGGCCAGTGTGCAGTTGAGGCTGAAAGCATATGTATTGGCCTCCACATACAGAAAAGTTAGTCTCATCCCTACAGTAAGCATGCTCGTGTTGGTAAAGCCAGCTCAGAGGCTGTGAAACCCTAGGTGCCTGTGAGTGAGGAGGACATTCATAGCAGGCCTGTACTGGCAAACCTCTAGAAATACTGTTCATTCATTCTTCCTTCCTCCCTTTTCTTAATTTCTTCCTGTCCTCGTTCGTGTGTGTGTGTGTGTGTGTGTGTATGGTGTGTGTGCCTGTTTGCATGTAGGTTGGGTACACGTGTGCCCACGTGTGTGGAGGATGGAAATTGATATCAGGTGTCTTCCGTGACCGATTTTCACTGTTTATTAAGGCAGAATCTCTTGCTAAACTTGAAGCTTGCCAGTTTTGGCTTGTCTAGCCAGCTAACTTGATTTAGGAAACCCTGACTCTATCTGCTGAGGGCTGGGACTGTAGATGGCCGTTATGCCTACATGGCTTTTAATGGATTCTTGGGATCCATCTCTGGTCTTCATGCTTGCTTCCCAAGTGAATCCATCACCTCAGTCATTGCTTTGTTTTCTAAAGAGCTGAAAATACAAATGTTTTCAGGGAGATAGAAATGGTTAAGAGCACCTGTTGCTCTTGTGAAAGACCTGAATTCAATTCCCAGCACCCATGTGGCAGCTCACAACCATACTGACTCCAGTTCCAGAGGATCCAACTCTCTTGGCCTCTGAGGGCACTGTGCATGCATGGTGCATAGATACATGCAGGCAAAACACACCACACACATAAAAATAAATAAACCTTTAAAAAAAAGTTTTCAAAGTGGAGTGTATGTAAATTAGAGTCCTGACTTTTTCAACTAGGTGATCTTGGAGATGGTATTTCAACTTTTTGAGTTTAATTTTCTCATATTTAAAATGGAAAGGTAATGCCTGATTCTAAGAGCTGCTGTGAGCATCAAATATGAACACCAGACAGAATCCTCCATATATAGGACCTGGACAGGGAAGTACTTAAATGATACATTTCCTTTAGTCTGTCAGTTCTTCTGTCTCTTGGCAAAAGCCCTCCTCCAGGGAAGAGTGGTCCAGCAGCCCATGCCCAGTGTCCTGGGAAACCACGTTGCATTACATCTGCATAGCCCCAATCTCCTCACAGCACTCAAAGGAGATGACACACAGAGACAGCCCCTCAGACCTCTCCTGGAATTGTGCGGCTTTACCATGTTTTCTGTGTCCTCCCAATTTTGGAGAACACATCCTTTGGAATTATAATTTGGAATTTAGTCATCAAAAGAGAATGAAATGTCACAATGTAATTAATTTTAGCCAGTGCTGTACTGTTTTTAATTTCATGAAAGAGCCTGTTAGAATCTTCAGGAGACAACTAGAAAGAAAATAAAAATGAGTTCAGCTTAATTAATACTTCATATCACTTTTGCCCAGAAACAAAACTTACTTTAGAGTTATTTTTTTACTGTCTCCACATCTGCCTTTTTTTTTTCTCCATCTACCTTGTGTTCTCAAAAGGTTGGATTTTGAAGTTTTGTTTCTCAGATGAGAAGCTAAAGCAAAATGAGTTAATGTGATTTTTCTAATGTGGCTTTCAGTTATCCTTCTCTGTTTAGTGAGGATGGTGATAGATGGTTTTGGCAGTACAAACATCTCTAGAAGTGATCTGACTGCCTAAAGAGGTGTGTGGGATGTGAGAAGAACACTGGCTCTCTATTCATCACTCTATTCAACACTGGCCCTCCTATCTGAAGAGAGAGAGAAAAAGAGAGCGACACACTGGTGAGGGAGCACCACAAAAGCCTTGACATGGTAGTCATTGATAACACATCCTAAGGTAGCGAACAGTGTCAGGAGAGATGAATGTTGGGCCAAATCTCATATTTGTACCCTTATTCCATGATTCTGAAGAGGTGAATAAGTTGGAACAACAAATAAATCCACATGTTGTCCTAAATTGGTGCCTCTTGCTTTTGTCAGTGAAGATGGAAGAAAAATACAAGAAGTTGCTGAAGTAGTTCAAGATTTAAATTAAAAACTCAATCCTTAAAACATTGTTTTAATGTCACAGATTTTAATTCCACTTCAGGATGGACAAGAAGCAGGTTTTTGTTGTTTTGTTTTGTTTTGTTTTTTCAATTTGGTCTTTAAAACAAGGCAAGGGCTTATAAATCAGTCTGACACCCTTCCCCCCACACACACACACAGTAGGTCTTTTAAGCTCTGTGCATTTCTTTTTAAAGAGGTATGATTCCGTGAAAGGCAATAAAACTTTTCTCATTCTGTATAAATCCATTTCAAGTCCTTACCAAGAATTTCCTATGAGTTTAGCAGTCATGTATCCATATGCCTTGAGTGTGGTGTGCACATACTCTGGACAAATTTGGTAATTTTTACAGTGTGGTGGGTATGGACATAAATACAGTTGCAAAAAGTGGAGGCTGGGGCTGTAATTCAGTGATAAGAGTCCTTGCCTTGCTTGTGTGAAACCGTGAATCCAAACTCCAGCACTTCAGAGTGCAGGAAGCTTGATTTTAGAAGAGGGTGATACAGAGGCCATTTATCTGTGTTTTAGCCCAGAAAAATGTCACCTGTTGATGAAGGACCAAAAAGAGAAAATTGAATTGATGACTAGAGTAATCAAATGGATGGAGTAGGGAGTAGAGAGATAGTTGTAGGTCCATGTCATATAAATATTTGTGATGTTTAAAATTTGAAGATTCATCAGTGAATGTAAGAAATTAGTTCTTGGATTTTATTTTATTTCTGGCTTAAGACTTTCTACAAGAAGAAAAAGTTTGAACTCAAAATTGTAGTTATAAAGACTTTTGTCTGGTTTTGTGTTTGTTTGGGTTTTTGTTGTTGTTTTGTTTTGAGACAGGGTAAGTTTTCTCTGTGTAGCCCAGGCTGATCCCAAGCCCACAATCCTCCTGCTTCAGGCTGCCCTGAGGCTGGGATTACAGGAGTCTGCAATCAGACTCTGCAGGAAGAACTTTCAAGCAGGTCTCCTCTTGATGAATTTTGGAGACACAGGTTTGCAGTTGGTATAATCTCAGCCCCTTTCCCAGCTGGCAAGTTGCACCAGCATCTCACAGACAGAGAAGCAAGTTCACATTCTTGAACTTGAGCTGTTTCCTGTGCGGTTCTGCTTAGAACACGCTTGTGCCCGTGGAGACCAGCACTTGATGATGTCCTAGTTTTGACCTCTGCTGTCAGTTTGATCCTTTTAAATGTGAGGCAGATACTGTGAGCCCCTTTTTATAGAAAACAAAGCTTAGACACTGCCTAGGTTCATAAATTCAGCAACAGCACTCCTAAGTGTCTGGGAACATGCCTGCCTTCCCCAAGAATTACATTTCTTGGGAAATTCGTCAAGACTGAAATTTATTTGTAGGATCAGCAAACATACATTGCATGTTTACTGCATGTAAAACCATGTTGTAGATACCCCTTAGAATGTTTTATTACTTAACATACTCCCTAATCCAGGGAGTGAAGGATGACAGACTAGGTGTAGACCATGTCTGGACAGGGAAGCTCCTACACACAGAAGGATACATCAGTTCTTGTTGGGGAAAGGAGACAAGGCTCCATGAACTAAATTCCAGAAGACCTGGATAGACAGGCAAATCGGAAGAGAGAGCAATTTCTCATAAACAGAATAGTATGCATAAAAGCGTGGAGGCAGGGGCTTGTGGAATGTGCTTGAGTAAGAGGTGCTTGAGTGAATACAACAAAAAAAAATGTGCAAAGGTAAGAGGCAGAGCTACCAGTTAGGAGGATCTGAGTATTACGATGTGGTTTTAACACTGAATTGGTAGCCTGCGTTAGAATGTGCTATTTCCTGGTCATTTTTGCAGGGCAATGAGTCTTAGCTACCATATTTCAGAAGTCAAGACTCCCTAAAGATGCTTTCTAACTTTGTAAACCAACTCAACAGGAGTAAGAATATTAAATTTATTTTATACTGTAAGGAAATAAGCCATTAAAGGAGAGCGTGCTGCTGTTTGCACCAAGAAGTAATGGTTATTTTGTGGAATAAATGGCCAGAGAGAGAGGATGGCAGCAGGTGGGAAGCAAGCTTATTCCTTGCTGTGTAAAAAAGTAACCACTTAAACACTTTCAAATTGTTTACCAAGTTACCCTACTTTTCTGAGTTGGGTCTCTCTTGGTTATCTTTTCAGCTTGGAGACCAAAGATCATGCCAAAGCTCTCTTATTTCAATGTCTGGTACGTAGTAGGTACTCAATAAGTGTTTATAGAGTTGATTTAAGTCACCATAATGTAGCCGGGCGCAGTGGCACATGCCTTATAATCCCAGCACTCTGGGAGGCAGAGGCAGGTGATCTCTGTGAGTTTGAGGCCAACCTGGTCTATAAAGTGAGTCCAGGACAGCCAAGGCTACACATAGAAGCCCTGTCTCAAAAAAATTTTTAAAAAGTAGATGGTTTTTAAAACGTTATTATAATGTAAGTTTAGTGTGTTTTGTTTTTCATAAAGAAACTAACCATAATTAGAAGGTGTGTGAGTCTTGGATCTGTTATTAACTTATAAGAGTCTGTTTAGCCCAAATCACCTAATATTTCTGAGTTTCAATTTCTTAGTATATAAATTAGAGTTAATTCAACTTTCTGTCTTAATGATAAGACCCATTGAGCAATAACTTTTATACACTCTGTAGATAGGAACCCAATATCGATAATTGAGTAAGCCGTTGTTCAATTCCATGAAAATATATTGGAATGCCTACTGTGTGTGACCAGTTAGTCTACAAAGATAACTAGCTCAGTTTGTCTCTGTACTTGAGGATTTATTAGCTGCCATTGGGCTGATTTAATCATAACAGGGGATAGGATGGGCATAGAGTGTTTCATACCATGTGTTCTGTTTTGGAAATACTGAGAACAAAGTACTTGAAACAAAGTTGACATTCAATAAAGATTTATCAGATTGGATTATATTGGGTTAATTCTGGCCTAGGAATTGGGAAGTGAGTTTTAGAGAATCTTTAAGTCAAAGAATCACTACAAATCATTACGCCTCCCTACGTAGATGCCTTTACCTGCAATGTGGCCATATTTGTCTGTCCTAAAGCCAGTGTCCTGGAGTTCCTAAAACACACAGTAGAAAATAGTCAGTAAGAGTTTGAGAGCTCAAACTGTAAGCTTCAAGTTTTATCCAGCCAGAGAGGACATTTCCCTCAGAGTGTGAAAATAAAAAATCCTTTGCTGGAGGCATTTGGAAAACACCAAGTCTAGGGTGGACCTTCGTGGGATTTGCAATAAGGATAGTAATAATCATGGCTACGTTGCTAGTTTGACTGTGTCACTCACCAGCCTTATATCCACAGGTCATAATACTCTCCAAGCCTCAGTTTACAATATTTACAAATTAACTGGTATTTCTTGGGCTGTGGAGGTTGAATAAATCTATTTGATAAGGCTTGTGGAGACTCAGCGTCTGGTGATCTCTGAAGAAGCAGTAGTAAAGAGCACTGTCCTTTGCTTACAAGCAGCTGGGGGTCTGCCCCGCCGTGGCACTATGTGAGATCCAGAGGCCCATCACCCGCGGAAGGAACTGTGAAAGCAAGCAGCTCCCCGTGGTTTTCCTTGGGGTATGTGTGTTACCTTCATGCACATGCCTCATTTGCATTTCATTTGCATTTCAAGTTTATTGAGGCAACAGTGTTCCAATGTACATTCTTTTGCCCCCTTTGCCTTTGGGTCTTAGCTTTGTCTGTTGGCACATTACTCCTTATACCATAGTTACTGAATAAATCCAGCCCAGTTCAGCAAATATTTACCAAGCTGTTCGGGGTACTGTGCTGGAGAAAGGAAAGTAGCATTTGCTGAGCAGAATTTTTCTTTAAGATGACTTCAGAGCACAAAAGGGGACCAGCATCATGGGGTAGTCATATGCCAGTGCTGAAAGTGCCTCTGATTTCAGGACAAAAAAAAGAGCACCAAGGAAGGTTCGGCTATGAGCCTAAAACAAGCAAGTAAACAAACAAAAATGGATTCTTTCTCTTTCTGAGTGCTGTTGTGTTCATGTATCAAGGAGAAACCATTTATTTGCTATAGGTACACAACTGGGCCAGTCTCTAAATAGTTACTTCATGTCTTGTGGCTCAGGAGTAAGTCCTGCCTTCTTGAGGACCGGGAAACTCTTTGTGGCCTGGCAGTGCTCTCCAGTTCAGTTTCCCATCATGCAACTCTCTCTGCCTTCTGCTACACTCCTGCTCCCTGCTGTTCCTTAGCTTTGCAGATAGATCTTAAAGTCTCCAGCATCCTTCTACTCTCTCACCTAATTTCACAAGGTTTCCACCTCTCCTGGTAAGGCTTCCATCACTCACTATGCACAGGAGCTCCTCTGTAAAGCTGTCAGTGACCTTCCATCCTTGTTCTTCCACACTGCATAGTCAGTTACTGACTTGCCTATTTGGACTCAGAGCCCCTTATCCTCAAGTTTGGTTATGATGCTCCTATTGCTCACCAACCACAGTTCCGTAACTTTTGAGAGTGCCTATTTAGGTGAACCTTTTTTGATTGCTGTGACTCACCTAGAACGCCTCAGTAATTCTTCTTTCTTCTAGACTACTTCATGTCGCCTGCTCTCTGCACCACACAGCTAACAGTGATACATCACAATAATGGCGGCCCTTTGTAGTGTGTGGATTAAGATCTGAAAACAGAACTTTACTTCGCTTATCACATTCGGTCTCATAACAACTCCGGGAAGCAGGTTTTTTTTTTTTCCACTTAGAAGAAAGAGCACATGTATAAGGTACTCTTATACAAGGCTAGAACATGTCAGACTTAGAATTCAAAGTCTCATCTGTATCTGTTTAATTCCAAAACCCACATGCTCTTTCCCATTTTGTATTACTCATTCTTTCAAAGGTAGGAAGTAATACAGGAATTTGGCCCAGTGGTTATTAATAGGGGGACTTTTGATCTAGAATGCACGTGTTCAAATACTGTCAAGTGCAGCCCTAGATAAGGTACTTCCACACTCATGACTGGATGACTTATCTGTAAACTAGACTTGTTAAGAGGGTTTGGTGTGCCAGTGTGTGTGTGTGTTGAGAACTTGAGACAGTGAAAAGTGGCAGTGGTCATCATCATCATCCTTATCATATAGGTTAATCTGTGCCCTTTTCTTCAAATATTTGCTTAGTGCCTGCTATGTGCCAGAGACACAGCAGTGACTTAAATCAGTCTCTATTCTTACGGAGCTTTTGTTTTAGAGGGAAAGGCAAACACAGAATAAGAAAACAGGTCTATATTAGTGCCTGTTACTATGTATCATGGGATATTTTCTAATTTCACACAATGTTAACTTTTTATAATAGGAGATAATGCTGTGTAGAATATGTGCGGACACACAGTGAGGCTTCTACAGTTCAGCCAATGCCATGATCCTCCCTGGCTAGCTGGAGTTATCAATGCCCAGTTCTGAAAGACAGAGCTCCATATGTCCAGTTCCTGGTTGGAGTGGGGGCTAGCTGCGTTAGAGACAGGAGGCCATGTCTAGACTGTAAAGGGAAACCAAAGACGTCTGGGTCTCAAGGAAACATGACATAGAGAACTTGTAAGGAGGCCGGGAGTCCCAGCCAATGATAAATAGGCCACAATGTTCTATCGTCTTATATTTGACAGTGGAGTGGGAGAGAAGTCCCAAGAAGGTTACGGGATTTTAGCCAGTCATCCAGCTAAGGACAAGCCTCGGCTGGGTTATCTTGCCAAAGAAGCCTGTGGTACCTCCATGTGGTTCCTGTAATAGCCTACGCCTAGATGTTGTAGCAGCCCCTGACGTTAGTAGGAAGCATTACTGGAAGAGTGTTCCACTGAGGAAAAGCATTCCCTTTGGAGTCCTAGAAATAAGGTCCTTAATCCTTGCCTACTTGGTGAGCTGTGTGCTCTTGTCAAAGTCACTAACTTGTCTGAGCCTTGATTTCCTTTTGTCTATAAAATGAGACAATACACCAGAAGTTTGTTTAAATGACTAATTAAATTAGTGTCCATATAAACCCTGATCTAGAGTCTGCTGTGCAGTAAGCAGTTAACAAAGGAGGATTTTCAAAACTAGTTCAGTCTTCCTCGGATGTGCAGTTTAGGTATTCGTCATTTACGTCAGCACTCACAGGGAGAGATTTAAACTGAGAGCCACAGAGCAGATGATCCCAAAACCAGGACTAAATCATCTCAGAAAGGGCTGTGGATAACAAAGGAAAATAAGACTGAATTGCCTCAAATTGGCGTGATAGAGACAGAAACCACCAGTCTCTAGCACAAAGCTGTGTTGTCTCCATCTTCTTTGGGGTCACAGGCCCTTAGAAGCCTGAGGCTATGTGAAGAAAAGTATATGATAAAAGGGCTTCGGATTCTGAAATGTTGTAAGGGTTTGCAGTTCAGCCCTTTCTTGTAGTAAATTAAGTATTTCCTTTTGAATAGGAGGGGAGTCTGGGGAGAAGGGATTTATTTTCATAGGTCAAAAGTACTCAAGAAGTCCTTATCACCAGAATTTAGACAAATCTATTTGATGCTCCAGTGTGAACAGGTAGAGGACTTTCATTTTAAAATATAGACATAAGCCTTGCTGACTTCTAAATCTCCTTGCCATTGTGTATGCTATTCCATCGAACTGCATTAAGTTTTTTGAGAGGGAGGAAGGTACAGTTTAGTCTCACCGCACAGCTCTGTCATTTTCATTTAGCGATGCGTAGACTTAAAACTACTTTACGAAGAAAAAAAGCTCTCCATCAAAGAAATAGAAGAAAAGGATAAATACCTGAGCATTTGCCAGCATACTTTTCACGCAGAGCCCTAGATGAAGTCCTACCTATACTTTCTCCCTCTTGTAGCTACTGCCATGTTAACATAGTGATTCTCTGGCAATTTATTTTACCATGCTAGCTGCTGGTTCGCATTTATTTTGACCATGATGCCTGTGTTCATCCAAAATAAACAGAGCAGGAAGAATGAACAAAAGGCTTGAGAAAAGGACTTTAAAACATGTTCCCCGGCATGCCTGGAAGCTGGTACTGGGAGGAAAGGAAGTCTTCTTCTATATCCATCTGGGCCTTCCTCCTTAATATGCCTCTGATTATCTGTTCATTCCATGGGTGATGGTGGGATTGTGTGTATCATATGCAGAGGACAAGAAGTTGTCCAAAATGCACACCCTACTTACAAAGAGCACCAGTCAGTCGGGAACCAGGCAGGTTAAAAAAGGTGACTCCCTGAATATGTTGGACCTATGGAGTGGCGGACACAAGGACTCGGGAAGGACAGGAGATACCTGAGGTTCCAGGGAGTTTTGGGAAGTGATGTAGTCAGTGAGATAAAGGTGAGACTGGAAGTTCGGGGGGCACTCGTGTAGAGGCATGGAAGGGACATGTGCAGAAGACATTCAGATAGGGACACTTACCTCACGACGTTTTGAAACTCTATGTTCACACTTGTCTACTGACCTCTAGACTGGACTTTTAGGGGATCAAATGGTGTGGAGCTCAGTTATCCAGCAGTAATAATTCCCTTCATCTTTGCCATGTTTACATGAACTACGTCAGCACTATCTTATAATATGCTCTTTTTTGCACTTGTGATTGATAACTGAAGTAGAGTACTTAATTTCCTTGTCCAAGTACGGATAGCAGACAAGATTTTGAACCTGAGTAGTCAAACTCTAATGCTCACATTAACTATTGGGCTAGACAATAAATAATTCATACATGTGTGAATAGGTTTTAACTGGAAAAATAAAGAATGAGTGTATATTTATTTATTTATTCATTTACTTAAAAGAAATAGCATCTAGACATGTCAGATATAATGGTTGTACACTGAAATGGTAAGAGCCATCACCTGCTTTTTCTTTGACTTACATGATTTGTAGAAATTCTCAAAGCAGCTATGTTGAAATACAACTGTGACCCCAGCCTTTGGGGAGGCTAAGGCAGGAAGATAGAGAGAGAGTTCTAGGGTATCAATACCTTGACTGAAAACAACAGAAACAATTCCTCTTATGAATGGAATGGTTCCATGTACCCTTAACTTCCAGAAAGTACTAAAGACTTCAGCCAGAGTCCAACCCATAATGAAAATGGATTCCTAAACTGGGTTTGGGACTAAGACAGATGAGATCAAAGGTGGAAGGAATGGAAGGATGAGTTAAATGGCCTAACCCAGAGAGTGGAAGGCCCATGGGTTTATAAATGCAGTCTTCCAGGTTCCTTTGAAAGCAGTTGGTCGGAACAATAATGATAAGGGCAGTGTGTTTTAGAGGATGAAGTACTCCTATCTTTAAATCGATCCAAAAGAGGACAGATAAGAGAGAGGTTCTCAGCAGAGCATAGTGGTGGAGAAGAGCAAGGACTGCAGCTTGGGCTGTGGGAAACAGGTGAGGCCTTCACAAGTCATTCACTTATCCATGATGCTGCCAACAGAGCCTAGAATCTTCCCTAGATCTTCACTAGTCTCTGAGGTTGCAAAGAAGTCAAACACACCAGCCACCATCAGGAGCTCACAGTCCGGTTGTGAAGGAAGACAGGAACGTGGTAAAGGTCCAGCACAGAGTGTGTATAGGTGATATAGGTTCGAGCTGGGAAGAGATGGGAGATGGCATGCCAGGCATGATGGCAGAGGAGCTAGATCTTCTCAAGCTGTGAGGGCGGCTTGATCAGCGCCATATGGAGCAAACAGTGTCCCCCATTTTTCATAGCCAGCTACCAAAGGCTGCAGAAGGCTGTCACCTGGAATGTGCTTTCCAAGGTGGATGGGACGTGCAGTGGACAAAGTGGGAGCATGGACTCAGTAACAGGACATCAGACACAAGTTCTGCACCACTGAACAGGGGAAAGGGGCTTTGCTTTCCACTTGCCCTCAGTCAGGGATTACTGAGATCTACACGCAGACTCAAAGGAGTAATGAGCATGAGTGTAATCTGATGAATTCTTTCATAAGTAAGAGCCCATGGTGGTCAAACCATTGTCTTCCGGGTTTGAACATAGCTCTGCTGTCCCCACCATGCTTTTCTGACTACACCCTGGAAGATCCATTTTCCATGTGCTTTGTCGGTGTCACTGTTCCTCAGGGTTCACAAGGGAAAGATCAGTGTGTGCGCTGAGGGTAGGTCAAGAGTGAGACCTGCTCGCTCACCCTGAGCAGAAACTGCAGAGACCTTCTGTTTTCAGTGTGCAGAGCACACTGGCAGTGTTCCGAAACGTCCTACGAATATCTGAGCCTGTCCTTAATGGAAACCAGAAACAGTAATGACTGGGTTTATTTTTTATTTAAAAAAAACCTAAGTTTATTCACTGTAGAGGCTTCTTTGAAAGGGCAAAAAGAAAATAAAAAGCCAGAAATTATGTTGGTAAATATCAAAAGGTACTTTCATTATCCACTTCGTGGAATTCGTTTAACCTCCCACCTTTACTGTGTATCTTTCCGCCTAGCATCGTCATGAGAACTTAGTGAATGTCTGTAAAGCGAGGTGAGGATGAAGGAAATATGTGCTGGCTTAGGTGATGGCACTAAGGTCTAAGATGTTCCTTTCTGTTCCAGATATTAAATACCATAGGCAAATCTTCCCAGCTTTCAGATTAGTGACCTTCATCACCGGCTGCTTGGTTTGCGGAGGCACGGTTTTGTATGCTATGGTTTGGACAAGGGGGATGAGTGAGTTTAGATGGTTTGCTGTATGCCAAGCTCTCGACCAGGTGCCTTCAAATTGTTTTTTAATCTTCATGGGGGAAGATAGACTTGTTTGCCTCTTTCAGATGAGTGAAATTAAATTACACTCCAAAGAGTCTTGAGGGCTAAAGCAAGGTCAAGTCTGGCCCTGGTTTTCAAACCCAGGTCAGCTCAGCTCCAACCCCTGCATTTTTTTTCCATTGTACCATAAAAAATTCTGATTCCTCTCCCTCCTGTAAGACCTATTTATTTGACATATACAAGAGCTACATTGTCTTAATCAGATTAGAGTCTCTGACTTTTCTAACACTACTGAGTTTATGCTGTGTGAACGTTCCTCAGAGGTATAGCAAAGGGAGCAGAATGTTGCATAGTTTGGTTCTAGTAGCAGCAACAGCGGACACTTCAGTGACCTTTGATGCCTGTGGACATTAACCAGGGTTTCATGTCTCCATCATGTGTCGTGTGACCCACTTCTATATCTATAAATGGGGAAAACACCAATAGCTACTTTAAAACTTTGTGTGCAATTGGAGTGAAGCCATGTGCGTGCAGACACCAGTTACCAGTTCAGCACTCATGAACTCAGTGCTGCCATCATTGGAAGGAGTCTGTGGTGGCTGCTTGACTAAACATTTTCCTGGGTAACACAAAAGAACTTTTGAATCAGCGTTACTACAGCATCTCCATGTATTAGAATCATCCGTGTTCTAGGCAAGGACTTTCTCCATAATTGCATCTATGGCTTTGTATACGGATTATTCATTTGCGTATTTATTTACTTCTTGCAAGCAGGAACTCTTTTTCTCCCCCCTTCATAATCCTGCCATTTAATACAATTGTTCCTGATCTATAGAACAAACTTGTGCATGTGACAGCAATTAGCTTGGCTTCTGTTCCTTGGACTGTTTTTGTTTGTTCTGCTTTTAAGAGCTAACTTCCATTGTGGGGAAAGGGTATTGAAACAGAGTGCTGTAACAGAAGCATTCAGTTGTGGCTTATAACTTGCTTTCAAATGTGCCCCTAAAATATGGCAGGAGATTCCACGTGTTTTGTTAGCCTTTGCTTTGTTGTTGATATTTATTTGTTTTGTGGGTTTTTTTTTTTTAATTCTGAGATCAAAAGAATGTGTCCAGAGTTTATCAAGCAAATTTACTTTGTAGCTGTGATTTCAAAGGACAAGGTACTGTATTCAAAGAACTTGTTTTTTTTTTTTCTTTCAGTACTTCTTTCACCCATGTGTATCATGTCAACTTTTTTTCTAGAGGAATAGTAAATTAGTCCTAAAATGATCTCGTGAATGATAATGCTTTGAGATTTTAATGTGTTCTTAAAAGTCTTACTATTTATGAATTTTTAAAATTCCAATTAGTGCTGTTTCAAAAGCGTATTTTGAAAACAAAAAAAGAAGTCTGGGAAGAGAAGTTTATTCCCTATTATCTAAAATTCATTTTTATGAGGCAAATCATACAATACATTGGTAGATACTTTAACATAGAACAACCAGGAAATTAAACAAAGAGGATAAAAATTCCAGAGGTAAATTCTGATGTAAGGTTCATGATTTATTGATTTATGTATCTATGTGGGTTTTGAGGCAAGTTCTCACAGTGTAGCCTCAAGCTCACAGCGATTCTCCTGCCTCACCCTCCCGGGTGCTGGTATTACAGGTGTGCAATTGCAGAAGTACTTTGTGAGGCTCTGCGTTCTTTATACTCAAGGGACCTCAGATCTAGCACTCGTTTTCCTAATAATATATTTTAACACCCCTAATGTGACCTCTGGTATTTTCAAACCAAAGAAAGCCCATCGTACTGAGGACTGAAAATATTAGTGGCTTGTTGTCAGAGCAGAGAATTTACCTCAAAGCAGACAGAAATATTCTGATACCTGTGACTTTTCCCCAGCCCACTTTACTTCATGTCTGTGCGGAGTGTGTGGGGCTCTGTGTGGAGGAGTGGGGCTTTCACAGCGTGGTGCGGAATGCTGTTCAACATTGTCACACGTCCACAAGATGTCCTTGAAGATGGAGCACAGAACGGAGATCAGGAAAATTCTGGCAGCTGCAATTGGGAAAATAAATGGCTGTGGTATGATTGGGCAGATCCTGAAAGCAGGCTCCTGCTCACACCATGTAATTAAGCAAAGTGGGAGCTTTCGTCCAAGTGCAGAATGTTCGTAATATCAGAGTTTGTCAGCCGGAGCCTTCACAATGGCTCAGTGCTTTCCCCTCTGTGATCCAGGAAGCAGGTTTCTTATAAATCATCTTCCCTCCTCGCTGTCCTCAGGAAGGTTGCTGCCAGGCACTGAGGCAGGTGTGAGGCTGTGGCCTGGCTGGTTCATGCTGATTTAGGTAAAGGAGAGGCTGGACCAGAGACCGTATCAAGAATGGTGATGGCCTCTGGTGTAGGAACAGCCTGCCTGGAGCCTCTGGGGAGCAAGAAAAACAGCTTTTAGCTCTGTGGCTCCAAACTGGACTTGCTTTTCTTTTCCCTTTGTTAAAAGAAAAAACAAAACAAACAAACAAACAAAACAACTCCCTTTTAGATACAAACATGCTATATTCTTATAAAAACAAGGCAATTGTGGGAAAATAAAGATACATATCAGTAAAACTATGACCTGTAAGTCCTACTTTACTGTTAGTGTTTTATTTCTCTCTCCTATTCTCCTCATGTTTATCTAATTGAGGTAATCTTTTTATTCCATTCTTTTTCTACATGTATCATACATATTTTCTCACATTACACAAACCCACTATAAACATAATTTTACCCACTGCACAATTCTGTTTCTATAACTCTACAGTAAGTTACTTTACAAGTAGCCACTGCCCTTGTCAGACCCTTGGTTATTTTGTTTTGTACACCTCACGGTGTATACGTTAGACACTCAAAAATAAAAAGATAACACACAAAAAGACTGTGGCAACTTTGACTTCTCTGGTAATACTGAGGAAGACCATCTTATTGCACTCAAGGCTTGACTACGGCAACCCTAGAGCTTCTCTTTGCTGTGTGAATGGGCTATACACAAATAATTCAAAACCTCTCCTCTTCCAGCCAGGGGCTGCAAGCCCATCTGTGCTGATTTGACAGGACCTGCTTTGCTTTGCTCCTCCAGATCAAACTTCCCAGAGAATGTGTGGGGGGGGGGGGGGGGGGGGGGGCAGAGGGAGGGGCAAGTGAGCAGGGTACCACATAGTACCTAGGGTCTATAATCTCAGTGCTGAGAAGTCTTGGGGGGGGGGGGAAGCGGTGAATAAGTTTCCGGTAAAGTTCCTTTTTTCACTAATGAGCCTGCAGACGGACAGCTTGTGTGACTTAACTGCGGGTGTAGCCTTCTGTGACCACGCCCACATGTATGAAGATGCTCAGAACCCTCCTTTTCACTGAGTGGCTCCACCTCCAGCTGTTCTAAGTAACCTTTGTTTTCGGAACAGCACAAGTGGAAGAGCTGTTGGTGTTCTATAGTTCCCCTTGAAAAAGAGAAGACTTCACTGAGCTTTTCCTAGAGACTCGCTCCCTCCACTCCTCTGCATTCCCCTCCTCATCCTCGCACCCACTGTCTATGTTAAGATAAGAGTATCGATTTTTTTTAAATTAAGATATATTTCTACATTGACTTTTGACATTTTTAATCAGATTACAAACACAAAATTTAAATTCAAAAATAAGCCTGCTTTTTACAGCTAACTCTTGGTGATTTTGTTCACGGTGAGCCGCTAGCTAGGTGTTTTATAAATTTACAATGCTTATGTTTACATGAATTGTGCCACTGGCTATTGCTTATGCATCTAATCAGAAGATAAATCCGACTTAATCAGTCTGTGGGCAGTTTTTCAAATGATTCATTAACTACTCTTTGTGTGAAAGACGAAAATAGCATATTTACTATCGCGACTGCTCCCCATCCCCATAGGTACCCATAGCTTATCATTATGCATTTGGATTATTTCATCCACATTAAATATCAGGGTTCTGAAAGCCTTAGTGAGTGGGTTGGAAAGAGAAGAAAGGAAATTTGTTTCCATTGGAATATGAATATGTATATCTATATGTATATTAGATCTAATGCTTTTTACGGGAAGCTTGATCTTGTCTACCAAATTATATTTATTAAAACGAGAATATTTGTCTCTTTAAAATATGCCTTTAACAAAGGAAGCCTATTAGAGGCTTAAGGAAAACATTCTTCCTAGTTTTCCAGTTTGTGATTGCCTTTGTTTTCCAGCCATTCTGGAAAGAAGGACTGGCTCTTGTGGGAGAGGGGTCAAAGAAGCGCCCCTCATCTTTCTGATAAACTTGACAATCACACTCTCTATGAAGAGCTTACCATCAAAGTCTTAAAATCAAATACCCACCATTTTACCAGCATCACCAAGATGGCCATACCAAGAAATCATTTTAGGCCCAGAGTAAAGCTCTAGAGAAATCTGTGAGATGTAAAGGAAACCAGAGTTTATTTAGGAGAGAAAAAAAAAAAAAAAAAAAAAAAACTTTGTGGTGTATCTGGGGAAGAAGATTAAAAACTCCAATTTCTGTGCATTTAAGGATAATGCCTGAGAGAAATTAAAGTTTGATGGTGCCGTTCCTATCCGTGCCGGCCTTCTACTTTAAGTATTAATGCTTCTTGTTCTCTCCGGCGACAGCTGGGGTTTGGTTTTCCCCCATTGTTTTTTAAGGCCTGCGACCTCTGCTGAGAGCACATTTGCTGTGCCATCTCCAGCAAAGAAGATGCACTTTCAGAGAAGGAGTGCCTTGAGCTTCCCTCCTCTTTACAAACAGCCTTTAGTTGAGGACAAGGTGCTTCCACCAGGACCAGGGCCAGAGCATACAGTGTATCCTGCATGGGAGTAGAGTGGAGGCTGGTGCTTAGGATAAAGGGAGGAGCCAGCAGAGACACTCTGGGAGGGATTGCTTAAGATAAAGGGATGTGTACAGCTGATTAGAAGGAATTACTTGCCTACCTCCAGTCCTTGCTTGAACTCTGGAGAAAAAGAGACCAAATTTGTTGTTGGTTTATTTGTTTGTTTGTTTGTTTGTTTGTTTGTTTCCCCTAGTCCTAGAACAATGTCTTGGGCCTCTAATACCGTTCAGGAAACATGTGCTGAACTGAATACTAAGAACTTAAATGCTCAAGGAAATGCTGAGAATTTATTGCCCCCTCACTTCCTAGAGTAAATAGGTCTTTTGGGTTATTTGTGCATCCACTCAAAGGTATTATTAAGCTGTCAGAGTGTTTTCCCTGGTTGGAATTAAATTTTTTTCCTAGAGTTTTCTAGTTACCCTACAGCAGACTCTACACATGCTTGGCATGAACAGTGTGAGGGGACTGGAGTGCAGCCTTCAGCCAGGACCTCTTGGACCAGTGTGGTCTTTGTGTCACCTGGGATTTAGCTGGAGAGTGCTGTTCTCCAGTTTTCTTTACCTGGAGGAATCTAGTCATCAACCTCCGTTCTTCTTCTTGAGCACCATTAATAGCATTTGCCCCTTCACCATGGAATCATAACCTAGAAGGTGATGCATTTAAAATAAAATAAAATTTAAAAAAATAATTAACCTGCAGGGACTGGAGCAAATTAGAGCTGAATGAAAAAGGGAGAGGAAGCTGGGCAGTGTCTGGGAGCAACTTTAATCCCAGCACTTGGGAGGCAGAGGCAGGTAGATCTCTTGTGAGTTAGAGGCCAGCCTGGTCTACAGAATGAGTGTCAGGAAAGCCAGGGCTACACAGAGAAACCCTCCCTCGGCAACCAACCAACCAAACGACAACAACAAAAAGAAGTTTAAAAAAGCAGAGGCCAGGAGGGACTTTATGAGTTGATAAAAACCAACCGTATAGAACTACGAAATTAGGGGTGTTATGTGGGCATTTTTAGCAGCTTTAAAAGAGCAAGAAGTAAGGACTCATTTCTAAAACAATGTCTGCCTTCAGGAACACAGCACCTGCTATGCAACTTTCTAACCCTGGGGATTTGTTTTTCAAGCATTTGAAAGGCAGGTAAGGCACAATAGGTAAGGCTGTCCCACACTAGTTGAACATCTATATGTCAGAGTTTTAGAAGGGTTAAGAGAGAAATGCCTACAAAAAGAATTGGGGCTTTTATTTTTGTTCTCATGAATAATTTAAATCTATTTCTTTAATGGTTAGATTCAGTGACTACCCTTGGTAAACATTCTTCATGCTGTTGGAAACGCTTGCTCTATTACATAAGGGTTAGCTTTTATATACAATGTTTCAGAAAGTCCTAACAACGTGGTGAAAGAGTAGCTTTAAACGTTTGTGATAATATTTAACAAGATCTATGCATATGCCGTGGATGTGTGTACACTTGAGACATGACTGTACTTGGTACATTTTTTAAGCATCTTTCTAGTCTCTGGGACTGCTGACATTTAAAGTGGCTCAAGGGGAACATTATATTCTTGTGACCTTCTCTTGGTCTCTCCTCTTGGTTCTTTTGCATAAGTTGAATGGTGAGACCACACTTCCACCAGCAAACCAGAAGCTGGGGACTGCTAAGCACACTCTGGCTGATGGCTGTCCAAGGGCCTGCACTAAGCCGGGAAAAGATGAATGATGGCAGTGAGTTCTACGTCAGGACAGATTCCTATAGTGTAAATTTGTAACCTTTTATTTGCCTCATGAAGTAAATCTTGAAAGTGTAAACTGGGTTAAAATGCAGAAATACAACAGTAATTTATGGTCAGGCTGCCATTTTTATGGACAATATTGGAGCAAGGACACAACACGGGACAGCTGGCAAGATTGATGAGGGGACCGTGCACTACCTCCGAGGTAGCTCTCCGGGGTTTTACACAGCGACTGTCCTTAACAGTGAGAAGAAAGATCAGTCTAGTACCTCCAACCTGCTTTTCCCCCAAAGTGAGCAATTTGAAGTCTTCTAGAGGATTGGCAATGTGGAAAGAATTCATGAGCTCAAGGAAAAAAATACTAAAGGGACCAAAAGTACCTTTAGTTCTTAAGTACACTTTGAGAATTTTACAGTGGCCTTGCCTGAAACACTTCAGGGACTTTCATGGATAAGAATATGCTTATATGCTTTCTCCTCTGATGTTTGAGCCCTTCAGAAAAAAAAAAAAAAAGTTTGCTTGATCAATGAGTGAATTCATTCTAGAAGTAAGAAAATATATGAAAAGAATGATTTAGAAAGGAGGAAAACATTTTACCCTGAGATGACATGGTTACGCTTAGCTTCTCTGATCTAACTCCCAACCTTGTTTCCTAGGTATTAATTTTTATCTCTCTTCCTGTTCACGCTAATAATGTTGACACCTGCCATTAATAATACCAAACCGGGAACAGAATGACAGTCCTGTATCGTTTTCATACCAGTAAGATGAAAGGATGTCGGGGACTGTCAGGCTCTCCTCATGATTCATTCAATGGGTCTGGAGCAAGGGTGTGACGGGATCAGTGAGGGCCACACGTGCTCTGTGATCCAGTTCTTAACTAAGTGTTCATGCCTTCCTTGGTATGTGGGGCCAAGGAGTGGGATAGTAAATGGAGGAAATAGAACCGGCTTCTAAGCTTGCCTATCAGGAAGTTAAGAGAGAAGCCTTGGGCTGGCAGATGGGTCAGCAAGTAGAGACACCATGTCACCCCAGGCTGACAGCTTGAGTTCAATCCCCAGGTCCCATGTGGTGAAGAAAAGAACCAAGTCTTCTTTCATGTTCTCTCTCTCTCTCTCTCTCTCACACACACACACACACACATACACACACACAAACACACATACTAAATGTAATAAAAATTTTTGAAGAGAAAAATAGAAACATGTGCTTTTACTAAACCGAAGGACCAGGAGATTGTCAAAAAGTTAAATCCGAAGACTCAATTTGGGAGCTTTCAGTGTACTAACAATAATAAATTGGCTTTCTAGTGAGCAAAGGCCAGGACATTCAACAGGTTCTTTGCTATATCCGTGCCAGGCAGAGATTCAATCCTCTGCCTGAATAAATTTGAGATAGAGATAAAAAAAAAAAAAAGTTGAATTGTAGTTTCTAGAATAGTGGTTGTCAGGGCGTAAAGGTTGGGGAATGTGGAGTTACTGTATAATAAACACAGTTTCAGATTTGCAAGAAAAAAAAAGGATCCTGAAAAGACATTGTGGTGATAGAACAATATGAATTTACTTGATACAAATGAATTATATCCTTTAAAAAATAATTAGTATGCTAGATTTTTTGCTATGCCTATTTTACCACAAGGGACTTTTTTGACTCTAGATTTGAAATAATATCCAAATGCATACCTGGTATATAATAGACAATAAATGACAGCTTGCTCTGTCCTCTCTATTTATATGTGTAAAGTGGAGATGAAATTTAACAGAAACTGACTGTTTCGAAGGGTTGCTTGAAGGGCCCAGGAAGCTATTGGATACGTGAGGAGTTTCATTCGTTCATTCAACAGTCTTCCATTAACTTCAGCTTTCATTAACAACCTGCTTATTATCAAGCCTTGTTCTGCATGTAGGATGTAGATGCCATAATAGGCAAGGGATATGATCTCTATGGACTGCAGAGTTCAAGTCACTGCTTTTTGTGAGAAGGAGATTGCTACAGCCAGAGGAGGCCTGGAGACAGGTATGTCTCTCTATTCAAGTGCATTGCTAGAATATGCCCCTCTCAGTACTCCAGAAAAAAAAGAGGCAAGTCTTCGTTCGAATGCCTGTTCCTGCATTGTCAAAGGAGTAAACAATTGGGGTGATCTGTCGCCGAGAATTTCAAATAGCAGCATAATCTTGAGCCAGTTCTTTGTCTGGTTCCCATTCTCCTCCTAATTGAAACCATGGCACTTGTGAACACTGGTGTTCTCCAAATCAGTCTGGTAATCACATCGTGGACTCAGAGGGGTCTGGTCCTTGTCTTTTTTTGTATATTCCCAGATCCAGCCTCAGAGCCTGGCACACCAGGCCTTCATCTCTGTTCATCCAACATATCCAGATCTAGCCATAGTAGAAATAAACCCTTTTTACGTAAATATGATCTGTCATGTCTGAAAAGTACAGCTATAGGTGGACATAAATACTCTGTATGGTGGCAATGGGGGGGGGTTACCATGAAGGGCAGAGAAGGTATCCACTCTCCCACCCCCAAGCCTGGGAGTGCCTCTGCTCCTTCCTTCCCTCTGCAGAGATAAACAGCCTGGTGATGCTCTGACAGCTGTGTGGCTGAGGCCTTCCTTCTTGCTTTTGTTACACATCTTTTTCAGGAAGAGTGATGGGAGGGGTGAGGTTAATGCGTTGTGAGTATAAGCAATTAGTCATTCAAACCATCGACATTTTCAATGGCAGGGTCTGAGTGTCTACGGTATTGTGTGCCACTCTGATAGTTTATCCCTGAAATTTTCTGCCTGTATAATGTTTCTTTAAATATATCACAGGAACATAAAAGATTTAATGCAGTGCTTTGTACAGCCATTAGAGATGGAAGTCAACTGAACCTCCTCAAAGCTCTATCCTGGGTGCTGACAGTAATTCTGTTCTTAATTGCCATCCAGAGGAGGGAAGGAGGGCAAGGCAGGGGTCTGGAGCCTGGTCAGCTGCAAAGTTGGCCATGAGACCCACACAGAATGTTTCGTTAGAGTATGTGTGCTTATTGAGTAAAATGATATATTTATTTGCAATGAAAAAAAAAAAAAAAAGAGTACTGTTAGAATGTCAGAGATGTTTGCCTGAGGAAGCAGGTGTTTTGATTTTGCCTAGCCAGCTTCTGTGCTTATTTGAGAATAGGCTTCCCACCAAATGTGTTTTCTTTACCTCTGGTTTATTTCCCAAAGTAGAGAACACAGGTGTCCTCTCTTTAGTAGCCTTAAAATGCCACAGCTTCATATTCGTTCTTTCAACATCTTTCTCTCTTAACAACTTCTCTTATTCCCAGGTAATGTTTTAAAATTTTCCGTTCATTCAGATGCCAGATTTAATGCTGACATTTTCAATTCCTGATTGTTTTTTCCACCTTTCTTTTTTTCTCTCTCTTTCTTTCTTTCTTTCTTTCTTTCTTTCTTTCTTTCTTTCTTTCTTTCTTTCTTTCTTTCTTTCTTTCTTTATCCTGTGATGCTCCTGAAATGACAGGATCTATTCAACACACCTCCAAAGGTTTCTCAGCTTTCAAACTATATTTTTACTGAAAAAAAAAAAAACCTGTGTGTATGTATGTGTGTACTGATTTTCATCAGTTCTTCTGTATACACAAAAATATAACTGTTTAGTGTGTGTGCAGAGAAAAAAAGACACTGCATTCTGTTTCTACCACATAAGAATGACATGACCTAATTTACAGCTACAGTCTGTGGAAGTAGTTCAGTGGTGAACACTGCATCTCATGGCACTTTTTCAAAAGTTAGGGTTCAATTTGGGTCATCTAATATAGAGATAGGGCTCAATTCTGGGAACTGACATAAATTAGGAAGCCCACATAGGATGTGAAGAGCTGTAGAAACTGAAGGAGGAACTGAATTACTCTGTGTAGACTTGACACCTCCTGGGCCTCCCTGGAACAGGTTTGCCTGTAAGAGGGTCACAAGGACACAGGTCTGTCTGTGAGATGAACATTTGGCAAATGAAAGATGGGCCTGCTAGACGTCTCTTAGCATGCATTTCATAGGTTTCATCATTAGCAGGAGAGGAGCTGTTATGGTCCAGGCTGTCTCCTTGGTATCTTTGGTGGAGCTGTAAGAAGGGTAAATTGAGAAAGGTAATAACCAAGAAGGGGGACTACAGATTGTGTGACAGATTTGGGGAGTGCATCTGAAATATGGGATATTATTAAAACAACATTTAAAGGCCTGTTAGCTTGTGGTTCTCTCAGAAAGGCCCCATAAATGGTAAGTCCTGATTCTGGGGTTCGTTACTGTGTTCATTTTCTGGGACACCTGACACAGAGGAGTGGGACAATACAGCAAATGTCGTGACTGTGCAGGCCCACAGTCCAAGGGCTGGGCTCAGGAGAAGCCTGCCTCCTAGCCAGGAGTTCTGCTGATGCGCTGTAACTTTACCTCCATTAGCATGCTCCCTGCGGCCCTGATTCTTCTCCTGGACCCTAACCTCAAGGGCAAAGTAGCTGCATGGTCTTTCTAAGTATAGTTTTTATCAGTCCTGAGGACAGCTTCAGCTAAAATTCTTCTCAGAAGCCTTTTGCTTTCTCTTTGTGGTCTGGACCAGCTTTCTGGGATCCACCAGTTGACCTGAGGCCAAGAAGAAAGTTCTGATGATGTGAGAAGTGGAGCCACATAAGTTATTTACATGATGGTAAAGAAACTTAGACACTCTCCATCTTCCTCAGGCTAGTCTCAAGACTCCATGTTTTTCTTTTGGATTCATTTCCCATATATAACAGTCAAAAGAGGAAACTGAAGTAACACTCACCTGCGTTGGACATGGGAAGGAATAATAGTTACCTTGCCTCTAGGCACTTTATCTTCCAGACACCGCACTGATGGGAACCCTTCTCCAGGCAGCAGCGCATGCTGCCCTTTGCTTTAGCTTGGCAAAAGAGGATATGAGGCTCAAAGCACTGAAATGACCTGCCTGAGAGTTCTTGGCTAATAAACAGTAGGACAAGAATTTTAAGGCAGCTTGACTCAAAAATATATTCCTGGGTAGGCAAGATGCTACATACACCAGGTAAAGGCACTTGCACCAAGATCGAAAACCTAAATTAATCCCAGAACCTACATAAGGAAGGAGAGAACCAACTTCTGTAAGTTACCCTCTGACCTCTCTACATTTATGTCATGGTATACATGAACACACACACACAGACACTAAAATACAATTTAGAAAGTTTCCTAGCCAGGCATTTCACGACTCGTGCCTTTAATCTCTGAATTTGGGAGGCTAATGCCAAAAGATCCTGAATTGAAAGTCAGCCTGGGCTACACAGAGAGCAAACAAAATATCCATTCTCTGCTGGCAAGGGTGCTAAGTTGGTGTAAGCACTTTGAAAACCCAATGACAGTATTCATTAGTAACTATCATGCATATCCCTCATGACCCCAAAACTGGAATCCTAGAAATGTGTGTAGATATGCCAAAAGGCACGTGCCTAATGCTCGTTGTCATTAGTTGTGCCAGATCAAAAGTAGAAGCAGCCTAGATGTCCATCCACAGATACATAAAGGTGTTCATTTCACACAGTGGAGTTCTCTGCAACAATGAGGAAGAGCAGCCTATGGTCGTGCAGAACCCAGATGGCGTCAGATATATGACACGCCACAAAGGGGTACATACGGTACCATTATGTATGTGAAGTTTGAAAAGAGATATGTGCACTCTATGGACTGGAAGTTAGAGCAGTGGTCATTTCGGTGTGACTGAGTTAAATAAGGGGCAGGACAGGGGGATTTCTGTCATCTGGTCATGGTCCATGTTATGACCCAGAAGAAGTTTTCTGGGACTGTTAGTAAACACTCTTGAGTTGTAGCCTTAAGAGTTACCTATTTTGTGGTACATTATATTCAGTAAAAATATTTTATATTCAGTAAAAATATTTGCACTCGAACAGTAATCACCGAAGGGACTAGTTATCAGATGTCCTCTATCCCTGGTTTTCCTAAGTGCTGCGGTATAGAACATACTAGGATCCATACCCTTGCCTTCTTGTAGGACATCAGTAAGAGAAGTCCCATCAGGTGACAGGCATAATGACATTAGTAATATCAGGGCCTGCGGTTGTTTTCATCACTGTTCAGCAGCTGTCTAAATGTCATCTCCCTTCCCATCATTTTGCAAGGAAGGTGTCATTGTGCCCCTTTTGCCAGAAATCATAGACCTGGTGAGTGGCAGAGCATGGTCATAATCGTTGATGGCAATTTTAAAGGTGATAACAAGCCATGTCATGATAAACAATATTTTATAGTTGGGTTTCTATTGCTGTGATAAGAACATGTTCAAAGACAGCTTGGGGAGGAAAGGGTTTATTTGGTTTACATATCCTGGATCACAGTCCAGAGAGAGAATCCAAAACAGGAACCTGGAGCAGGAACTGAAGCAAAAGCCATAGCAAGACACAGCTTACTGATTTGCTCACCCCAGCTTGCTAAGTTTGCTTTCTTATACACACCAGGACCATCTTCTCAGGGGTGGCACTACTTACAACAGGCTCCCACATCAGTCATTAATCAAGGAAATGGCCCACAGATCCGCCTACAAGCAACAGGATGGAGTCATTTACTCAATTGATATTCCCTCTTCCCGGGTGATCCTGGTTTGTGTCAAGTTGACAAAAATCACAACCCACGCAGTCAGACAGGGAACAATACTGTGGTCAACTTTAGGGGAGATGGCTGCAGTCTTTATTTGGAACCAGAAAACCTGGGTGCAGACTCAGACACTGCCCGGCTTTACTACTGACGGCCACTGATGTCTGGATATCATCTCCAACACAGGGTGTGTTTACTCCCTGAAGTGTTAGTTACCTTCTGGTTCTGTGACTTGGTGATTTCTCTATTTTTATTATCCCATGCGGAGCATCTTCAAGTCCTGCCTTTATGAGCTTGACCTCACTATGGCATCATCTCCTTCATATTTTCCCTGAATTCCCTGAATTCCAGTAAGCAGGAATAAATAAATACCAGCCTTCAGTTTTCTGTGACCTTTTAAGACTATGCGCTCCTAAGGATAGGAACTTTTTTTTTTTTTTTTTTTTTGCATGCTTCCTGGGACCATTCACATATCTTTAATTAAATATTTAAACAAATATTTATATCAAGAGAAAGACTTCTTTGAGTAATAAGAGCTTTAGGCTATGCTATACCAAAAATGAAACTTGGGGTGGGGGGAATGTCTTCTTGTGTTTTTGTCTGTTTTATTAGAGACCCCAGAAAAAATAGTAACAGAATGGCTGGATTTTTTTTTAATTAGATGACTTTATATATCCCCAGAATACACTCATGAAAACAGAAGTCTGATCAGTGTTTAAGCATCAGTGGAAATCTAAGACCTTCTCATATGTAACAGCTCCACTTAATTTAATGTCATTTTATTTTATGAGATAGTTAATAAACAGGTACTGTATTTGATCTTGTGAATTTAATCCTCTATATTTAGCTTTTTCAGCTTTAATAGAACTATAATTTTAATCATGATTATTACTTTACATTTTAATTATAATTTGGTGTGGCTTAAGTATACATTTCTGAGAGTGATTGTGTAATGAAAACAGGAATTAGCTTTTCATTAACAAAATAATGGGAGAGTTTCCACTGCATTCTAGTCTGTGTTCAAAATCTAGGGGCTGGCCTAAAAATAGCAAAGGGAACTTAACATCCTGGTTAAAAACATGCTTCTAAATTGGCTGTGTTCACAACTCAGTCTCTTTGCTCCTTCTTGCCTCATCTTATTCTCTTTCTTTCCAGCAAATAAAAGTAAAATCTAGAAAGAGACTTTGTGTCTTCTGAGATTTCAGAATATTTATTTATTTTTTTATTTAGATAATTAGCACCATGGAGCCTCAGGTGTCAAATGGACCGACAGCCAATACAAGCAACGGACCCTCCAGCAACAGCAGAAACTGTCCTTCCCCCATGCAGACGGGCGCGGCCACTGACGACAGCAAAACCAACCTCATCGTCAACTATTTACCCCAGAATATGACCCAAGAGGAATTCAGGAGTCTCTTTGGGAGCATTGGTGAAATAGAATCCTGCAAACTTGTGAGAGACAAAATTACAGGTACGCTCTTCAAAATTCAGGCTAGGGATTCACAGCAGATCTCAGACATAATGCGTATGTGTGGCAATACATCTGAAGGTCTACACCAGTTATCCTGCACATAAATAAGGATTACATGTATACAAACCATAAGCTCACATCATGTACATACATGTACACCATGGAACTCCTCCAAGCACACTAATAGGACTAAGAAATAGGTGAAGATTTTGAAGCTTTTTTACCTTTATGTGAAATGTTCCTTCGGTTTTATACTCATTTATTCTTGGTCAGATGCCACTACTTTTTGTTTGTTTGTTTGGTTGGTTGGTTGGTTGGTTGGCTTGGTTTTAGTTTTTCAAGACAGGATTTCTCTGTGTAGACTAGGCTGGCCTTGAACTCACAGAGATCTGACTGCCTCTGCCTCCAGAGAGCTGAGATTAAAGGCATGTACCACTACACCCTGCTCTTTTTATTTTCTAAGACAGAGACTCATGTATTCCCAGGCTGGCCTGGAACTGGCTGGAAAGCTGAGTATGCCTTTACATTCTGACTGCAGGGATTACAGGCATGTCTGGTTTTATGGATGCTGGGGACAAGGGCTTCATGCATGCTGGGCCAGTTCCACCAACTGAGCTGTCCCTACCTCCTCCTTTGCACTATGGCCCTGAGTTCTGCCTTCTGTCTTTCCTCCCTTGCACATCATGCTCTTTTATTCTGTTCTCAGACATTTGGTTTTGTATGTGCCCAGTTTTCTTCCATATGTCATGACAAGTGTTTTAAAGGGGGCCAAGTAGAAGGATGACATAATTGCTCTTTGTCTCTGAGAAGAACAAGTGCCAAAGATAGCAGACAATCCTAGAATGTAAATGCAGAAGAAGGGAGATGCTTAATGAAGATATATATGGGAGATACTTTTCTCATATTTGTTCAGTTTGAAGATGACCTTTAATTAATCAGATTCTTCTTGACCTTGTACTTAAAAACAAAGCAATACCCTTACCCCCATATGACCTCAATAACAGGATTTTGATGTTTGTCAGAAAATTATACTATCCCTGTTTGGGGGGAACTTTTCCTATAATCTTATTGGAAGTGAGAATATTTTCCCTTAAAACATTAATGAGCTGCATAATGAGGGCAATGAAGCTGCTACCAAAGCAGGAGTGGATGGCTCCACTCCTGAAGCCATCAACCCTGACTACTTGTCAGCCGTAAATGTTGACTGCTGTTTCAGTTTCACTGGCAAGCAACTAGCTCGCAAAAGTAAAAATGAAGATCTGTGACCTAACTAGGATAAGACACCATCCCCGTTTTAAATCGGGTGCTACAATGTATACATGTACAGACACATAAATACGTTATTTTAATCTTCTAATTCACACTTAAATGTACCCCTTTATAAATGAAGTACAAAGCTAAAAATTAGCACTGTTTGCTACAGTGTAAGTCACACAGTCCCCAACACAGTTTTTGTAGCTGTAAAACTAGAAGATGATACTTAGCTTAAGAGTGTGTTCTAAGGATGACACCTAGCAGGGTGACGGCGGGAGTCTTTAGTTGGCGGAGGGCGCTATTTATAAAGACAGAGGACTTTATAAAGGACTGCGGTCAAGATAAAAAGCTTACACCTAAACTCCGTAGCGGGACCAGGGTTTCCAGCACCTACCCATGTGTGCTGCATCTTCTAGTCTTTAACAAAAGTGCCTGTATTTTCATAAAGCCGATGTTTAGATTCCTTGAATAATCTTTACATAATGGGATGATAATTCAAACCAAATTAAAACCAGTTAACCATATGATTCTTCCTCCCACTCCTATATAGAAAATGTATTTTGAGTTCTGCCTTACATTCTAAATAGGGCTTCTGCCGGCTATATTAGTGAGTGCTATTACTAATCACCTTTCAGGATTACCCTCAGCATGGTAGTGAGATTTTTTTTTTTAAGTACTGATTCATGGTGTTGTTCCTTGTTTTCTGAAGACACATGTTTAAACAAGCAGATTCCTTTACTGAAGGAATGCTAATTTGGTAGTTCACCGAGTGGATTTGAATAGGAGTGACAGCTTCGAAGACAGCCTTTAATTTGGTATACAAAACCAAAATTGTCAACTCTGGTTTGTTTAGCACCCTATTGAACACAAGCAGAGACATACAGCAGCATCTGGCCTTAAAGATGAAGCTTATGGGTTGAACGCAGAAATGCAATTTGGGCATAAATTTATAATTATGTAATTTTTTTATTTCAGGCAAAAAAAAAAAAACTTATTTGTAGAGAACTTATGGGAACGAGGCAGGGAAATAGAGAGCAGAGATATTTGCCCTCATTTGGTAGCAGTGTTTAATAAAAGTAGAACTTATGGCTGTAAAGAGTGCTTATTAAATTCTTCATTTACACCACCTAATTAATTCTAGCATTTTAAATTAACAGTGAAACTGGTCCCTGCTGTACCATTCCATAGACACAGCATATTTCCTCCATCCGCCCGCTGTTCAGGTTTAATTGGCTACGCTAAAAGTCAGAGAAGGAGGGAAAGATGTGGCTGTGGGGAGATGGGGAAGGGTGAGAAACCCCCTGAGCAGAAGACCCTCAGAGGCCTGATTTGGGGTTCAGTCAGAGCACAGGGTCAGCAGGAGTGAGGCTTCACACCAGGCGAGTGCAAAGGCTGCAGCTAGTCCACAAGTCGGGCTAAATGACATCATAGGTATTTTTGTTGCCCTGAATTTCAACATCTCAGTCCCCCCTTTTCTTCCAACACCTCCTACAGGTCTCAATGCATCTCGATCCTGTGAAGTTTACAACAAGTTCTAAATATCCAGCCGGAGAACTTGGGGGTTGGGCGGGTGACAAAAAGATAAGAATTTAAGATTAAGATTTCCCAGCCCGAAGCCACTCCCTAGGAGAGAACAGAGTGTGAGGTCTGAGGAGTTCAGGTCCTTGAAAGGCAATGGCTATGATGACTGCTCTAACAACAGGCCAGGCTGACTGTTGGCTGCAGGTTGTTATCGACTTCTCCAAGTAAGAACTCACAGAAGAAACTTGGCCCTAGATGTTATTGATATGAGGACACTTAAAGCACTTAGTGCTAGGTACTTGCTAAGCACTGGACAGACCTCATGTCTTTGCCACAGAGCACAGCTTCCGTGCTCTTAGATAAGGAAACTGAAGCAAGGCTCAGTTCTCCTCTACGAGCATCACCTAAAGCTTGATCTTAGTCTGGAGCATGTGCAAGGTGAAAACAGCCAACCTTCTCCCCAAAACCCAAAGCAATACTGTGTTCCTGGGAGGAGAAGTTGCTGGCTGCCCTCTGGAGAGCATACCTAATGCACCATGCCCTTAAACAGGACTCCTGTGTATAAAGGGGAGCACAGATAACAATATTTGTCATCCACTAGGGACATAATTCAACCCGCATCTTCCTTCAAAGTTCAGGCAAGTTTACTGAAAGTGCCAGATTTCAGATTCCCTTATACTGCTCTTGGACATCTTTGTTAACTTACCAAATAATGCCTTCTCAGAAACATTTGATTTCTCATTTTGCAAGTGGAAAAAGACACTTAATCTAGGTACCCAGGAGAGGAAAATATATATCGTGAATTATCTCTGGGTCTAGCCACGGGCACATGATATCACAGAGAGCCAAGTCTTAGTGTTTTTGTTTTTGTTTTCATATTCTCTTTTCCTCCATCCCTTTGCTGCTGGAGCAAAAGAAAAATGTCATGTGACCCTCAAGGTTCAGGCAAAGAACATCAAGCCTGGGAAAAATTATATGTTCCTTGTGGACTTCTGAGAATTCATTTAGGTTCCTCGTTTTTGTTTGTTTTGTGGCCTTTGGCTTTTCTTTTACTTTACTGAATACAAATTTCTGTCTGATTGGCATTTTAGGGGAAGGAACATAAAGCTTGGCCTGGACAGACTTAGGTAACTCAGGTCTATCTAAAACCAGCTCAGTTGCGGTGCTAAATTTTATTATTATAAATGTCTTTCTTGTTACTGCCTCGCCACAAATAAATAAAGCAGGGGATATAACAGAAGAAAGTCCCTAGAGAGAGCTAAGGCTATAGCTCAGTGGTAGTGTACCTGTTTAGCATATGTAAGGCCCTGGCACCAAAACAACACACACACACACAACCTAGAAAGGGAGAAATTAATATAAGACAATATATACCTTTGAGCTGCCTACTCAAAACCAAACAAACAAAAAAAACCTACATCTTTACTTGATGCCCCTCTTGATGTGTCTGCACAGGGATAGCTTTTATGAATAGTTCTCTGTCCATTTCAGGCAAGTTACAGCTCGGCAGGACTCTAGAGAACAGAATGGTCCAAACTGAACATTGCCCCCAGTTTTACGGACAGACCCTAAACACTCTGGCACTTGAGGGAAGTAGCTGTGTTATCTGATGCTATTGCAGAAGGTTAGCAAGAGGACAGAGGGAAGAAGGGCAAAGAAATCGAGCTGACATTTCAGGTGAAGAGCAAACGCCGTTTTTCTTCCTCTGTGCTTAGGCCAAAGCTCGGAGGCGAAGGTGGCTCTTCAGAAGCAGTGCTCCAATACGAAGCAGCATTGTCAGATGAACTTAAGTGTTCTGAACATAAGATCAAGTTGGTAGAAACTCACAAAACACTCTGGGCACCACAGTGAACTCTTTGCCAGTGTCTTTGTACCCGAGTTTATAACTCTAATTTAAAAAGGGAACCAACTCAGTTTCGGTACGATGGCATCAGAGCCTCCATGTCTCTTAGCAGATAAGACTTTGTGGAGCTCAGCAGTAGTGAGCCTTTCAGGGGTTAGAGCTTCCAGGCCAGGGGCCTGACATACAGCACAGCCTGGTAGATAGAAGGAGAGAAGAGTGAGGCTCCAGGTTTGTTCTGTTTCCACCTCTGCCTTCAGGGAACTGGATTTGTAGGAATACTATGAGAATTTGGTCATATCTTCTTATGTCCAGGATGACCATATAAACACTAAAAGGCTCAGAAAAACAAAAACAAAAACAAACAAAAAAACCAAACAAACCTAAATCCTGAAAAGGCCCTTAATTTGCTCTTAGAAAATGGGCAGCTGTAAATGAGTTTATTAGGATAATTGCTCCTAGCGAAGGCAAAGAGGGGTAGCTGCTGCTCTTCGCGTGCCACCTGCACCTTCATGTGTTTTCTGGGGGAGGTGTCACCCGGCAGCTCATGCAAGAGTGCGTTGGGGTTTTCGGGAGAGTGGTGGGGCTGCCCTTGTCCTGGGAGTGCTGTCAGTGCGCTGACATTGCACTTAGGAGACAGGCTCATGCAATCCTCAGCCTCCTTTACAGAGGAAACTTGAAGTTGGGGGTAGATGAGTGACTTGCATCAGTTGAGACACCCTCCAAGTGTAAAAACTAAGACTTGAATCCAACCCTGTCTCACAGACTATGACTTGTCCAGTGTGCACTTCCTAACAGCTCCCTCCAAAACACTCAGCTGACTTCTTCCCTTTCCAAACCAAGCCAGGTTGTTCCATGAGCAATGAAAACTTTCAATGAAAGGGAAACAAAGTTAGAGCTCAGAATCTTTTGTTTTGGAAAATAGCACATAAATATAAGCATTAAAATAGGTTCAAAAAGAAAAATCGTAAATTCAGTAAGTCACTGCTTACCTAAACTCAAACCTAGACTAGTTTTTTATATAGTTTCTTTTGAGATTATGATATAATTGCATTACTTTCCCCTTTTGTCCATCTAGCTCCTGTCATCTGCCCACCCCGTCCTTCAAACTCATGGACGCTTTTTCTTTTTTCTTTTTCCCCCTAATTTATTTATCACTTTACAGCCTGATCCCAGCCCCCTTCCTCCTCTCTCCCCAATCCCATCCTCACACCCCCCTTTCCATATGTCCCCCTCTCCTTCTCAAAGTAGGGGAGGCCTCCAAGAGGTACCAACCCACTTTGGTATCTCAAGCAGCAGCAGAACTAAGCGCATCCTCTCCCACTGAGGCCAGACAAGGCAGCCCAGCGAGGGGAAAGGGATCCAGAGACAGGCAACAGAGTCAGAGAGAGCCCCTACTCCCATTGTTAGGGGCATGTCCACTCTTTCAATTAAGTTGTTACATATTTCAATTTCTTATAGTCTCTGATTTCCTGAGATGCCTCTCATTATATTCACCTCTCATTTTCTAAATGCCTTACATTTCAGTGTAATTAAACCCAGACAAAATTATGTGTATTCATGAAAATCCCAAGATATTGATTATCTAAATGGAATTTTCTTACATGCCCACGAGAAGGATGTTTGTTAGGGAGGGGAAGAGTGTAGGGAATAGCAGCACTTATTGGCGTGTTTTGCTCTGATTTGGAAAGACACAGGGTGCGAGGTCTTCCGATTTGAATGTGTCGCTGCTACCTCTCTGCAGCCACCTGACACCGTGGGCCACGGAGAAGAGTAAAAGAATGTTGCTGTGGTGACTTGGAAAGGGGGCTGACTACTGTTGAGGGAAGTTAATGGGAAATTTTAGGTGTGGAGAAAATTTGGAAGTCAACAGGGATGGCAAACTAGGGAAAGAGGAGTGTGCCTGAAGAAGGAGAACGAGACTGTCAGAACATGAAGTGTGGATAGCAAGCCATGTAATCTTTGAACCTCTCACACACCCACCAAGGGCAGAGACCTTCCATTGCTTCTAATTAGAACGTGGCAGTTGAGTGGAGCTGTGAGGGTTAGGGTTTGTGCCGGCACATCAGGATTTTTCCAACTGTTTTGTTTTGTTTTGTTTTGTTTTGTTTTGTTTTGTTTTGTTTTGTTTTGCTTGTTCCCCAAATGGCAGTAGTCAGGATTATAGACCAGCTATGGCTCCCTTTGCCTCCTGGTTAGCTTCCCCTTCATCTCCCCATCAAAATCTGACAGTTCTGTCCTGATTCCAAACTTGGGCATGGAACTATCCTCTCATCCCAGGAGAGCTGTCTCAAGGGTTTTTACCTAGGATGTGAATCAGCTGGGGTGTTTTAAGGAGTTTCTATTTCTGTGCTTGAGCTGACTGTTTGGTTCATAAGACCAATTCCCTGTTCACCAAGCCTCCTGTCTTTCTACTAAAACACATAAACAGTCTCTCTCTCTCTCTCTCTTTCTCTCTCTCTCACACACACACATACTCACACATGTACATACATACACACACATAAAACATGTACACCCCACTTTCCCCCACCCCCACACTTCTCTGTAGAATGGCCAGGTTGATTACAAGTAGGAACTAAGCAAGAAGGTAATCTCAAACTAAAATTTCCACACATTATCTAAAAATGTAATCCACCAGATTCAAGTAAGGAGGAAAATGCCTTTTGAAATGTGGGAAATTCATTTTCTTCATCTTCTGAGAGATGTGGCAGGGGTGATTTCCTTGTCAGCTTCCCCTCCCATGTTCTGCATCTCCCTTACGCTCTTAACTGATAAACTTTGTGTCTGTCTTTGTGCCCCACGAGCACTGAAAATATTTTAAGTTGCCTTTTTGTTTTTCCTACAGTGCCAAAATAGAGCTTTGATAGAGGAACATATTTCTCGTTTGGAGAAAAGATAAAATTCAGATAAAGGCCATATATTCTGTATAAGGCCTTTTACATTTGTAAAGTATTTTCAATCAGCCAAAAGTATATATTTAGTATCTAGTCTCTCAGACCAAATAAGTGTTATTCTCTTCCCTCTCTTAAACTCTGTGAGGATTTATGAGGGAATCCAAAAATCAAGGACATTCTACTACAAGGACAATAGTCGAGGAAAGGCTGGACATTGTAGGATCCTTCATCAGTTCACTGATCTGAGAGACAGGTGACCATCTAATGAAGCAAAGCCACCGTTTCCACTTTCTAAGGTGGTTTGTTTTGGTTGGGTTTGTTACAGTCTAATCTTACCTTTCCTATCCCTGACTATTAAAACTATTGAAAAAAAACTAATTAGATGGATGAATGAATAAAAGGCTTACTGCATGGGGGATCTGAGTTTGGATTCCAATACCCATGTAAAAAAAACCTAGCATCATGGTACATACCTGTATTCGCAATGCTGAGGCACCAGAGCCAGAGAGATCCCTATAGTTTGATGACCACCAGGTTTGAGGGAGCTCCAGGTCCAGTGACAGGCCTTGTCTCAAAAATAAAATAGAGAGGAATGAAATGAAACAAAACAAAATAAAATAAAATGGAGAGCACTTGAAGAAGACACCTGATATTGACCACTGGCCTCCACGGGCACATACACACACTTGTGGACATAAATGCACAAACACATCAACACTATATGTATCAACACTATATAATTATATATATATATATATATATATATATATATATATATATACACTATATACTATATACATACATAGAAAAATCTTTGGAAAGACAGCACAAGAGAATTGATTCACAACAATGCAAGCTGAAGACCTTACAGGGTGCCTGCTATGCTGTAGCTACAGTGGCAGGCATACAGTATCTGTCATTTCACCGGAGTTTTATGTTTTCTGTGATCAGTGCTTATTAACCCACTTTGCAGATGAGGATGCCAAACCTAGAATTATCTGGTGAGAAGGGTTGGGCCTGTCTGACTGTAAAGCCTATATTCCTTCTATTATCTTACCATTCTATTTCTATTCAGTGAAGGTAAAGACAACATCAGCTTTGAATATTCAAAGACATAAAGGGTGACAACGGACTGAGGTGCTCAGAGCAGGTGTCAAAGAAGAGTGGCCCTTAAACATAGCAACGAGTAGACTGCAGGGAAAAAAATCAATGTATGGTAAGGAGGCCATCGCTCCAACCTTCAGAGGTATTGCTGAAGAGTAAAGGTTTATGTCTCTTCATCCGCCAGAATCATGTACTGAAATCCTAGTCCTCAGAGTAACTGGAAATCGGACCTTTGCCCAAGTAACTAAGGTTAAATAAAGTCATATGGATAGGATCCAACAATATTAGTATCCTAATGAGAAGGAAAAGAGGGCTCTCTCTCTCTCTCTCTCTCTCTCTCTCTCTCTCTCTGTATCTACAGATCAAATAAGGCAGTCCTCTGCAACCCAGGAAGAGGGCTCTATCCAGAACCGAATCACACCCTGATCATGGGGCTTCCAGCCTTCAGAACTATGATAAACTTAATTTATGCATTTTTTAAATCTACCTGAATCAGAATATTTTCTTATAAGCAGCCCAAGCTGAGTGATATGAACATTATCAAAGAGTAGCGAACGAAGCAGTTAGGGCTAGTTCACAAGGTCAGTTTTCCACACCCTCTTTGTCAATGAAGAAACTACAGCTCAGGGAGAGTAAGTACTTCATTCAAGGTTACAGCCAGCTCAAGAGTGCTAATGCCTTCTACTTTGCTGATAAAGAACCGTGCCCAACATAGGGGTGATGTCTGTCGTCCTCCTGAAGTCAGGTTTGCCCACTGGCTCTTTTTCTTGACATAAATTCCTTGCTAATTTTTAAGTCTGATTTCCTAATCAGCTCGTTTCATACCTGAAAGTCTGGTGAGCTGCCGGGGCCCATTTGACGAAAAGTAGATGCCTGAGTTTGGGTAACAACCCTCGGTACTGTGGCTGCTCCGGAATTTCTCATCACTTTTGTCTTGAATAAGATTAATTCTCATTCATGGGAGAAGCCAAGTGTTGGCTCGCGTTAGTTGTCAGAGGCTTTTCTCCTTAGCCTTCTCTTCAACCTGTTGAAGCACCCAGCAGATGCAACTGCCTAAAGATACTTCACAGGTGAGGCCAGAGAAGGCCAAAGGAGGCTTGAATCAAGCATGTGGCTTATTTTCTTTGCTCTTTCGGAGCAAGCTTCTTCTCCCACCCACCCCCACCCCTCTCTCTGTTTCTCTGTCTGTCTGTCTCTCTCTCTCTCTCTCTCTCTCTCTCAATTTCCTGTTCTTTCCCTTTCTGCCTTCTTATTTACACACGTGCCATTTTGATCTGAAAGGACTTGAGTTGGCTTATCAAATAAAGAACTGATATTAAAATGGCTCAGGCAGAGGGAAGGAAATACAGAAGAGTATAAAAGACACCAGTGGAAAGTTAGTAAATTAAATGTGGACAGACAAGCTAGCCAGAATTCTCTTTTATAGGAAGGGGGGGGGGAGATGTGACAGCCCTCGTCTCCTTTTCAAGTGTCAACCAGGAGACCAGCGCTTCCTACTGGCTCCTCCAAAGCCCTTTCTCTGGATTTCCAGGAGTCTGGCTGTGGTGACAGCTGCCAGGTGTAATGTAAGATGGGCTGTGAGTCCTGAAATCATAATCACGGAGTTTTCCTTTGCTCTTATCTCTTTCCTGAACCCAGTTTGGACTGTTTTTTTTTTTTTTTTTTTTTTTTTTTTTTTATGGCAAAGGCTGACAGGAACATGGAGAAGCTGCCTGAATAAAGGCTCTGTTTGTACAACCTGAGGTATTATCAGTGTGCCAAGAAAACAGCTGCGAGGCAAGCCGCCCTTGCCTGCTCCCCTTCACTGACGTGCTAACTTGAGTCTGTGCAGACTTCTCCCTCCCTTTACTTCTCAGGGTTGGGCACGCAGGGTCTCATTCAGTCCACGGCCTCCATCTTTGTGGTGAGCGTTTGCATGGTTCTGGGCAGAACCCCGATCTCAACGACAAACAGGAATCTCGACTGTCATTCTCGTGTCTTGGTTCTGATCGTGAAACAGGGAACCAGTCCATAACTACTTTTGCTGTTTTTGTACCCCGCCCCCAGTCAGCGCAGCCCTGCCTAGGAGACAGCCACCGTGAATACAAAGGGAAGAGCGCTGCTTGAGGGCACCACTTGCCCCGACCATATCACAACCACCATACGCTTTCTGCTCAGAATACCAAATAGCACCGCAAACCACAGCAAACTGAAGTCAAACTCAGTCACAGTTGCCTCTACACACACATTGAATAGATGTGTCGTGACGTTGCACAACAGTAAAGAGGAAAACACTTTTCTCTACTTCATTTAGGTAGTCCTAGTGGGCTCAAACGTGGGGACACGTGTGAAGGCATTTTGCAGCAATAATGACGGGTTTGGTGGTTTGGGAAGACTAGGAGTGAAAGTCTTTAGTTCAATATTTGAGAACATGGCTGCGCCGGGGTTACTGGCCTGGAGCCTGGAGCTCCCCTGCGCACCTGCGCTGTCTGCACCAAGAACCGAGCCGCAGGAGTCCGCGGGGCCAAGGGGGACAAGCCAGTGAGCTACAAGGAGGCACATGGCTGCCACTGCACGCAGGTGACCTGGATGGAGGCGACCACGCCGCACAGAGAACGCTGGAGGATGTTTTCCTTCGAAAGTTTATGCAGGGCACCATTCCAGGCTGTCCGGCTGACAAGATTGTTCTGCAGCGCCGAGCCAACCAAGTGGACATCTGTGCCCTGGTCCTGAGGCAGCTGCCGGCACACGGATTCTACTCTCTTGTGGGCTACAGTGAGACGCTACCATCACACTTTTACAAGTGTCCTCTGCGGCTCCGCCTTCAAGCTGTGCCCTCCAAGGTCGTGTAAAAGTACATAGGAAGGGCGCTCTTTCATCAAGCTGTAGTCTTCAAAGGCACGAAGAATCCAAGTCGGTTAAATGCCCTCTCTCAGAGGATGGAGGCCTCAACTCCAAGCTGCTGTTGAATAGAGACCCTGCTAATGTTGTGTCAAAAAAAAAAAAAAAAGAAAAGAAAACATCAAGATAAAAATTAAGATTTTATTAAGAATTAGACCATTTTAAGGGCTGGAGAAATAGCTCAGTAAGTTAAGTGCTTGCAAGGACCTGAGTTGGACCCGCAGAACCTATGGTAAAACAGACAAGAGGCAAACCAAAAAAATCAACAACAGGCATGGCATCATGTTCTTATAATCCTAGGACTGAGGAGGCAGAGGCCGGTGGGTCCTCGCCCCCCCCCCCCCCCCCCCCCCCCCCCCGGGGGGTTACAGGCCAGTGAAAAGACTCTGTCAAAAAAAAAAAAGATGGTGCAGGAGAAATGACACAAAGATTATCCTCATACCTCCACACACATGCACACATAGGCATAACACACACATGCACACACATGAATATACCATGCATATGCATACACATATGCATACACATATACATACATATTTTTTACTTTTTAGGATAATTAGGCCGGCATGCTAAAATAGAAGGGTCTGCCATGTTCTTACCCTAGCTTTGGCTGAGGACTTTCTGTGTATCAGACATTCTGCGCCTCCGGGTGCTTCCAAAAAGGGGATTAACATTGCTCCCTCCCCCACCCCCACCTGAGTGTTGTCAGATTAGGAGCTGCTAACGTGGGCGTGGGCAAGTGGTTGAGGTGATACTGCTTCAGAACATTGCTGTGGTCCTTCAGAAGGAAGGCTGCTGAAAGCAGGGGCTTCATAAGGGAAAGGCAAGTAGCCAACGCCCTGTGATAAGCCAGCCTTGCTTTCCCGTCTGCCTCCCAGATGTTTTGTTCCGTTATCTACGCACATCTCAGCAAAAGCTGATTAGCTCTCAGACATCAGTGTCTAACTGTTATTAATGCTCGAGCTGATCAGATTACATTGCCACAGATCCTACTTGTGCCGTTAATATTAGATTTCAGATTCCGGTCTATAATGAATGATTTTTCCTCCATGCACTGGAAAAATTGGTTAGCCGAGTTCATAAGAAAGTTTAATTAGCAAGCTGTTTGTGAAAATAGCAGTGGTGAGTCATCATTCAAAATGAACTAACATTTCTCAGGGTTGAATTTGTTCTTCTCTTCCTTGAGCAGAGCCACACAGGACCCTTTTGTTTGTCAAGCTGGCTCATGTTGCCCACTTGAACTGCACCGTGTAATAAACTAATAGCGAAACCAGCAGATTCGTAAAAGCAAGGGGAAGGGGAGGTGTAGGGTGCCTGTGTGTCTGTGTCTTCCGAAGGACTATCACAGACTTCCTGGAATCTAGCGCTGTGCTGGGCAGAAACCTAGTGAGTAAGAGCTAGACTGCTTGCAATACACCCCAGCCATCCTACTCACTGGCTGTGCGACAGAATTTGCACCCTCTGCTCCTCAGCTTCCCCAATCCTAAAATAGGAACATTCATAGGACTATTGTATAGAAATTAGTGTGGATAAAATAATCAGAAAATCGCCTGGCATATAGTAATATTCTTATACCAGTTTTATCAAGTATAAGTATTATTATCCCTATTTTACATGTGAGAAAATACGTTAAAAAAAAGTTAGGTAACTTCTTCAAGGTCACATGTCTTCTAAGTAGCATGGCAAGGCTGAACCCTGTGTTTGGTTCCAACGCCTCAATTTTTATCCTCTACACTAATTACCTCCCAGGATCAGATAGCAATCTAGACTCTCTCTCATTCTCTCTGTCTCTCTCTTTCTCTCTGTATGTCTCTCTCTGTGTCTCTGTCTCTCCCTCTCCTCCCCACCCCATCTCTGTGTGTGTGTACCTGTGTGTAGCTCATTGCTTTAGAACCAAGTCTACCAATATGAAAATGAACCTTCAGATGTCTGATCTTCTCCTCACTGCAGCTGTATGCTGTATCTAGCTGGTCTTAGAAGCATGACTGTATTGTATGATATCTTCTGAGAAATGGAATTACAGACAGTGTGGAAAAGGAAAAAAAACCTTGGAAATGAGAATCCCTGGCTTGCTTCTTTCATTTTCCTCTGGCCCTCTGTTAGCTCAGAAAAAGTATGTCAACGTTGAAAAACTACCTTACAGTAATTACATTCTAAGACACTGATCAGTCATTTTTCAGAGACTTAGGAATCCATCAAACAATCTTTCCCAAAACTATTTAATTTGCAGTGACTTTTTTGGAAAAAAAAAAGGGGGGGGGTTTCTGTAACAAAATGAGCTTGGGAAACTGGAAAGAACTAATAAGGAAGGCATCTCTTTCAATCCCTCTTCTGTGCTGACATGCACTATGGGACATCGATGGACTGTGTGGGATTGCCCCCAGGTGTGACAGATGAGTAAACAAGAGGACTTTGTTTCCCACCTTCTCCTAGGAGGAACAGAATCTGGTACCACTCAATAGGTCCAGCACAGTCCCTTCACACACGAGCATTTTGAAAAGCTGTTGGTCACTGGGCATGCTCTGGGCGTGATTCAGCCATGGGTTCATTTGGCCACCTAGTAATCAGAATGGCATTTCATTTTCCACTGCCTAAAGACCTGAGCCATTAGGAGATGTCTGAGGCTTGCTGTTCCTCCACATCCCTCGGCACTTCTTCACTATCACGTCTGCCTTGACACAGTGTCGTGGGGATGCTCATTCTTTGCTTGGATTAGCCATTCTCTGACATTCATCTCAGACAGCCACAGGTGGCTTTCCCCTTCCATCCTGCCCAACAGAACTATTTCTGAGTAAGTGCTTCTGTCCTTGGGTGTCCTCTTACCCTTGCATGCTAAATGTTATGGTTGTTGTTTGTTAAGACCAATGTACTTTTGTTTCTTTTAAGAATTTAAGAAGGGTTTTGTTTTGTTTTGTTTTTTACTTTTAGAAGATTTGTTGGAGTCAAACTAATGACCTTCATGTAAGACCATGAAGGTGGGCATCATTTCCGGTCCCTTCCATGGTGGGAACAGGGGAGCTTGTCTTCACATTCCCAGGGCTGTTTCTGGTAGACACAAGGCCAGAGAGGCCCAGCCCCTTATTGCAGAAAGGACATAGAGACAGGCTTCCAAGGTCCTGGTCCAGCTAATATTTGACATCTTGACTTATCTTCGTACAGGCCATTATCTCTTCTCCTTCAGTGAGAACAGAACTCTTTCTTTTGTCTGTTCCAAAATATGTGTACTCAGCTAATATTTATGAAGCCTTTCTCTGTGCCAAGTCCTCTCACACAACCTATCTTATTTAATCTACCTTTCAATATGATGTTGGTAGCTTCCTCATGCCCTTTATAAGATGGTGCGGGGTGGGGGAGTTTTGAAAGTCATTAGCTTAGTATTGAATTCAGCAGTTCTTTTAGCCCACAGGCACCTCACACAAAAAAGTTTCGCTTTGCCCAAATGCTAATTACAGAGCACACCATTAGTATTAACCTGATAGGCTTTTCTGCTGCCTCTTTTGTTGCACACCCATTGTCTTTAACATCTGCAGCACTCCTGACATCACCTGTTGGTTTGCACCCTTGCTGGGTGGCAGGCCTTGTCTATCTGACATCCAGACCTTTGTTTCATGTGAGAATAAACCAACCAAGAGTTAAGAGTTCTGAACCATGTCTACGGCTAGCTGGGAGTTTGCCAAAAATCCCCTCTTTTTTGTTTCAAGCCTGTTAAAAATATTTTTAAATGTATGACTATTCATTTCTGTCTTGTAAGAGTATTCTGAGCATAATTTAATTTAACGTGGCTTTGATTAAGAATCTCTCATGGCCCCAGGGTCATCAGTCTGAACACTCCTACTTTTCAGTGCAATAAATTCTGAAGGTGAGATAGCTGTCTCTGAGGCTTCTATTGTCCTCACTACATCACTCAGAATATTTTTTCCTTTCAGCCCTTTTTTAACCAAGCACTTGATACTAGCTTTTTATCTTATGAATTTCTATTCTTTCTTGCACAACAGAAGAAAAATAGGACTCAGATTGGTTCAGTTTTTCATTTGTTGAAGTTTATTATTGAAATTTATATTTGAAGAGCTGTCACTTGGAGCAAGTTATTTTATAGGACAAACCAAAGAGAATGAAAAAAGATCTCTTTTGGGAAACGAATTGCTTGGCTTTTCTTATTGTAGAATGTACATTTCTGTCTAGGGAGCTGCTAGAAATAGAAATAGGTATCTATGTTCTGCGGGTCCCCATGTGCCTTGCCCAAAGAGTGGGAGCATCACATCTCACCTCTGCAAGCAGGATGCTCTACCAAAAGCCTTGTGGGGTTTGGCATGAGATGGACTCATTTGAGCATCTGGGTCTGGATGTTGGTATCCTTGATTTTAAATGCTAGTGATAATTAGGGCTGTTTTAAGGAATAGGTGAGGTAACAAAAACAGTTGGTATAATGAGTGACACAAAAATGATAAGTTATGGTACTGTTTATTTACTTATTGAATTCAGTTATTTAACCCATTAAACAGAAATTTACTAACAGTCTACAACATATCAGGCATTGTTCTTACTAGCATTAATCAGCACCATGTCCTCATCCTTAAGGAGATTTCCAGTCCATTGAGAAATATATTCAGTCCAACAAGCATATGTTAAATGCTTTTTGTGTGCCAACCACTTTGCTTATTGTCCTGTTGCCACATAATTATAGAAATGACAAAATGACACCTACTTATGAATTCAGAATGTAGCTTCTGGAAATAACCACAGGCTGGCTTAAGGTGATATTAAATGCTTCTGGGATTCAGAATAAGATGGCTGCATCTTAGACTTCCAACAATGTTTAGAGAAAACAGACGCCCTCAAGATTTCATATTCCTGAATGACTCTCGACTCTGCTGGAGGTCTAGGGAGATCTCGTATCCACCTCTGAGGATGAGTTCCACTTAGAAGAGACAGAACAGGGCAACATCAACAACCAGTGGCCTTGGGGATGTGGTGGCTTCAAACTTAGTGAAGGAAGACCTTTCTCTTTGAGGGATAGGTGCTTATATTGTCTCATCCATCCACTGTCCTTCTCTGCCTGGAACCTGGATACTTCTAATCAATCCTTTCAAACTAGTCTCAAATATCACATCCTTAAAAAAACAAAAAAAAAAAAAAAAAAAGAAAAGAAAAGAAAAAAGAAAATCAACCAACCAAACAAAAAAACCTGTTTCCTCAATATTATAGCACTAAGCTGTTCTCACCTATCATTGCTAACTCACTGGCCTGACATTCCTACCAGAACACTAGCCATGGCTTCTCCGTTAGTCCTCATTTCCTGCATCTGTAGATTTTCAGATTAGGGGTATGACAGTCTGTTCCCAAAATGGTGATCCATAATCCAGTTTGATCCCATTTGACATACACAAGCTGGGAGAAGAGAACTAATAGAAAGAATGAAAACTTGGAGATGGCGCTATAAAACCCAGGTTTCTCAGCACCCAGCGTCAGGGCAGATTTTTAGTGTACAAATCAGTGCGTGCTCAAGAACCCACACACAGCAAGAGTTCACTAGCTCTGGAGTCAGAAGGGCTGGCTACTATTCTCTAGCCACACAGCCAGGCTTAGAAAAACGCCTACTTCAGAGAACTGCAAAGATTTGAGCAATAAAGTAAAGCAGTTGACCCCATAGTAAATGCTCAATAAATGTCCCCTATTTTCTCTCTTAGAAACCAGAACAAACTAAAACTGTTGTGAGCATGGAACTACCTTGAATCCTTCTAACAAAAAGGTTCTTATGGGCCTTTCTTGTTGACTGGTAAGGGGTAGATCTGGCCCCTGTGTGCACAGTTCTGGTTATTTACACTTCACAAGGTACCACACCTCCTTATAAAATCATTCTTTGGAAGTTCTTTATTGTATCAGGCTATTCTCCTCAGTCACAGCAAGTCCACCCATGGCATTCCATGATAGCCTTTCAAGTGTGCGGTCCTGGAGTGTCTCTGGAGTCTTCTCTCCTATAGGTTAAATATGCACAAGTCTTTGAAGCTGTCTTGTGAGATCTAATTCCTGATCTTTTCCAGCTTCAGTCAGGCATAGGTGAGGTTCTGCTGTCCTTCCTGATTCCTTTCTCCTTGGTATGTGGAAGACGGAGAGTGCTTAAAAGAAAGTAAATACACATGAAGATAGAAAACACTGTCATACATTCACACAACAAATGTTTCTTGGCTAACAATTCCCAGACTCTTTGAAATCCCAGGGACAGTGATGAATGAGACATCAGCTTGGTCTCAAGTTGCACCCAGTCTAATGAGGGATGGAGAAACTCATTAAGTGGTAGTTTTGAGGGCTCAGGAGGTAGCTCAAGTAACAAAGTGTTGACCTTGCAGGCACAAGACCCTGAATTTGATTCCCAGAATCAATGTTTTAAAAAAAAAATCCCACAGTCAAGAATGGTAGCATGCACTTGTGATTCCCGCGCTTGGTAGGTGAGCACAGGTGGATCTGGAGGCTTACTAGCTACCGACCCTAGCCTACTTATGAGTTCCAAGCCAGTGAGAGACCCTGTCCAAAAGAATAGAGATAAATAAATAATGGATGCTCCTGAAGAGCAACAGGAAAGATTTCACAAGCATGTTCACAAATGCATACACCCACACACAGACAGACATGCACACAGGAAAGGGGTAGGTTTAAAAGGGTTTGTTAGTCAGAGGGAAAGCCAGTGTTGTTTTACAATGTCTTCGTCAGCAGCAGAAACTGCAGTGACCACTCTTGTTTTCAGTCATTTGACAAGAGTGATATGGGTTGCCTCTACTCTTATTGTGTCTCCAACACAGCATATTCCTTTTTCTGAGCCTTTGACCCTGAGCTACCCTCTGCTTAGAACGCCCTTCCCTCAGATATCGCTGTCTACCTCTTTTCTCTCAGGTCTCTGTCACCACTCTGTCCCCTGAGTAGTGAGGCCTTCCCTGACTACCCCCAGAAAAACTTGCAACCATGTTCCAGCACTGCTGTTTCCCTTTCTCTTCCTTCTTCTCTTCCTAGAACTCAGCATCGTCTGACAAACTTTATATTCTGTCTAAAAGCCTTGGCTGTCTTCCCGACTCTCAATCAGAACACACAAGGGTTTGTTGTTGCTGTTCTGTGTTTCCAGGGAATATGACTGTACCTGACACAAAGAGGGTGCCTGGTGAATAAATGCCTGCGGGATTAGTTTGGGCTTGGGATCCAGTCCTCGAGTTGGGATGCCACCACTTCGGTGGGTATCCCTTCTCAAGGTCCATCCTTTATACCACGCTCCTCTATGTGTGTCTTCCTTCGAGAATCCTTCCCTACTCTGCTTCGTCAGAATTAGCGTGTAGCTTTGTTTATTCTGGGCTGCCGCTGTTTCTGAGACTGGTGCTTTTCTTCACATAAGGAGCAGCCTAAGGCCAGGAGCACGCTGGCCAGAGTCCACCACAGTGTCCAGCGTGTAGCAAGTGCCTGTCCCCTGTGAATCTGTGTGCTTACTGCATATTGTTTGTTCCAGTGTGAAAGACAAGCATCAGAATCCTTATGCACCTCTGGGGAGGCCAGGGTCTCAGTGGAGGAGATAACATCACCGAAGAAAAAAAACAGCACTATCTGCCAAGGGCCTGTTAAAGGCCAGACACTTTACATAAATTGTCATATAAAGCTCCTACTCACTCCTTGAAGAAAGGAAAATTGATGCTATCTCCTAAATCAGAATACCAAAACAAAGTCAAAATAAGAATACAAAGAAGTTTGGAGACAGAAAAAAAAAAAAAAAAGCATATATTAAAACTTTAGGATTCTCTCATAGGCGTTTGCCTTCCTTGTTCCTATTCACCAGATGTGTGGTTTTCCCAGACACCAAGGCACAGGGAGGTTGACTACACCTAGCCAGGGTCACACAACAGTATTCGGAACTGAGGTTGAGACCCACATACAATCCAACTTGCCCATGAGTCTCATTCTTCAGTGAGCCTTTGAACCCCTCAAGGATCGCACGGAGAGGCAGGTGCTGATCCAGGAGGTCTGGGGTGTGGCCCAAGGATCTGCATTTCTCACAGACCCTAGATGATGCGGAGAGAAAGCATGAGCTGGACTGGCGTAGCCCCGGAACCTACCAGCTCCTTGACTTTGGACAGGTTATTCCATCACTTCTTTGACATTGTTTGTCCGTGTATGCACCGTGAGCCCAATGATGCCCATTTCACATGGGATTAAATGAGGTAACGTGAGAAAGCCACTTAGCACAGTACCTGGCACAAAGTGTCATTGAATAAATTATAACAGCTATTAGTCCCCATGTTCATATAATCCTCACAGTGATCCTTTGATTATGAGGATTAAAGGATTATCTCTCTTTTTCCAGACAAGGGAAAAGGCTGAGGAGGAGGCTGAAATGACTTAGCCAAGGTTATACAGCAAGTATGGTTATAAGCCACAAGCAGTATCAGGGACACTCTCTCTGCCCGTTGGGTATGTTCGGACAGACTCCAGGAAAGACAGCCCAGAACTGGCAGCAGGGCACCCTGAGATTCGGAGCTGATTGCTCTTAACCTGGTGTGTGAATTATCGCCAAGCAGGCGATCTTGAGGCAACTGGGGACTTTATCACGCACTTTGAAAACAAGGATTTCAGCTTGAGCTAGGGGTTCTGATGGCCATGAAAATCCCTTACTCAACTCAGAAGTTTCGTCAACAGCAACTGCCCATCTGGCTGCCCCTCGGGGCTCTGCAGATGAGAGGAGTTTGTGTAAGGTTTCTGGAGCAGGGTGGTTCTCACAGGGAAAGAGCAAAGTGTGCAAGTTGGCAGAAATGCTGAGCCTCCTTCCGGCCAGCTTTTCTGCTGCTGTTGTCAGTCATGAGGTCAGAATAATCCTAGGACCCTGAAGATCAGACAAAGTCCCGAGAAAACAAGGGCTTTTAATGAGCTGTGATTAGACAGTTTCTAGAGATCATATGCAGTAAAAATGCTTAACACAAACTACGTAAGACAATTTTCATTTTCTTAAATGAGTAAAAAAAAAAAAAAAAAAAAAAAAGCCTCGGTTGTTAGTAACATCTTACTTTAAAGAGATATTTGTGACAATGACAAACAGGATTTAGAGCCAAAAGATTAGCAACCTGTGGTCCAAGAATCAAGTTTGGCCACTGTCTGTTTTCCTAGGTAAAGTTATATTGGACCACAGCCACTTTTTGTTCAGATAGTATCACTGGCTGACACACAATGGCATGGTTGTCTTGAGAAGGACTATGCCTGCCATTCCTAAGTCACTCGCTTCCTTATTCTATACATTAAAGCACACAAACATCTGCCCATTCATATCGAGATTGCAATTCAGTTTCGTAGTGTTGGGAAAATTCATAATTTTCTCTCACCTTCAGTTCCCTCATTTCTGTACAATGATGCTTTTCCCTTTTCACATAGAGTTGCTATGAAAATCAAATGTAATATAGAATGAAGAAGAAAGCACTTTGCACACTCAGAATCACTGTAGATTTGGTCTGGGGCGACTTCTGCCATTCATTTGCTGTGCGTTTGAGGAGAACCACTCCACACAGTAGGTTTACAGGCTCCCAGTCCCTGGCATGGGTGCTGGCAAGAGTCACTCCTTCCTCACGAATGCAAACTCAAACCCAGTTACCTCATCTTTACCTCTTCCTCCAAATATACAAAAAGTTTAGGCTTAGGCTGAGTACATACGGTGATTCTTATAGTGCTTAAACACTTGCCAAGGACCTTCTATGTTCAGGGGTATAATCTTTCCTGAGCTAAGTCTTGTTCTTAAAGGGAGAGGTTTGATATAACACCTATAACCCAAATAAAATGTTTCCTATCGTGGTAGGTAACACATAATAAGAGGAAATATTTTCTCTCCATGTGTGCAAATGCCCAGGCTTTATCAAAACAGAAATATTCAGGTTCATATTTAGGAGAATCGCTTTTCAAACTAAGAACCCTTTTAAGCCAAAATACACAAAGTGCTTTAAGCTGTGGCTATTGTGCACACAGTTTTCTCTCAGAAACTACATTTTGAATTCTAAGTTTCTATCCTGAACTTCCTAAATTGCTTCCTACCCATGCATGGTAAGCGAAGATCCTCCATCCATGCTGAACAGGACTCCAAGAGGCTGAGCAGATGGGCGCATCAAGGAGGCAGATACTATAGCTTAAGGTTCTAGAGACAGTCTTCATTTCCCACTACCTTGTTTCTTAAATAAAGATAATTTAGTAAGCAGAAACTGGATAGCTGTTCAACTTGAGATCAAAGTAAACATAAATTTAGAACAAAAATAAAACTTAATATTCTATTCTTAAAATATTGTTGCCTTAACAATATGCTTAGATTTTCTTACCACTGACAAAGGGAGAAGACAGTGTTATTTGAGAAAGGAAAAGAAGAAAATGACTGCTATCCATGGATTGCAGACACACACATATGCTCCAGGCCCCAGACTGTGTCCCCTGAGCCATCGCAGCATGGCAACTCTCTCGGTCCCCACGGAAAAAGTGTTGACACTCCTTATGAATGTATTCCGTCTATATTTTTTTGTGTACATACAGAACGGCTGAACCAAAATCCACCACCAATTCTTGCTCATTTTACTCTCCCCAACTATTAAAACAGAGCCAAAATAATTTTTAAAAAAAATTTTTTTAAGTAGCTTAGGTTTTTAATATTTTTCTTCTGGGATTTAATCTTCCCCAGGGCATTTTTTTTTAAAGAGAGAATGATTAGATCCATGAGACATTTTTATTAGACATAGCTGGACTCCTGGGATGCTGGGAGGCATATGTGAAGAAAGCCTGTTCATGAACGAGGCTAACTGCAGGTAGTTTCATTGTACTGCTGGATGCCTCGCATTTTCCTATTCACAGGCAAGCTCCTCCGTCTCTGGCCTCCCCTTCAATGCAGGGTTCCGTTCTACAGCCTGCAGTTTGTTTTATCCCGAGGAGAATCTTCCTTTGCGAAATTACATTCTTCAGAGTTTTGGTTTTCCCTGAAGCATTTTTATTCTTGACTCTAAGTGAAGTCTCTCTAAACCTGGGACAGGTGATGATAGCACAGTAAAGATAATTATAGTCAGGAGCCAGGGCGATTATCGACTGGGGAGCGATACAGGCTGGTGAGCTGATGTCACACATCTTGCTGGACTGATGTCCTTTCAACAGCTTGACCTTCAGAACCTCTTGGGACCTAAGCCTGAGTTTTCCTTCCTCCAGAAGCAAAAATCAAAAGCAAGCCAAATTTAGAGTGCAAAACCTATGCTCACTGTACCTATTTTGATACCCATTAATATATGAGTAGTTTTATAAAGGAAGATCGTATAATGGAAACATATACCACACATATATTTCAACACCATGAAGCACACAACAATTTTTCAGGGTGAGTCAGTTCTACTGCTAGGAATTAACCAGTGACGGTTTTATTTGTGTTTTATATTCTGTTTTAATTTTGTGTAAATTATATTAAGCTAGAAAATGACCTATCCAACCGGTTTCCTAGAACCCCTATAGCAAGTTGGACATAGACATAACCACTTTAATTGTCCTTTAGAAGCAGTTCAACTTGGTAAATGACTAGTTTTTTTTTAAAGTGATTATAGGAATATTATATATGCAAGATAAATATGACTGAGAAATTTGCATGATGAAACTGGATTTAATTAAGTGAATTTGGTTAGGCTTGATGAGGTAGAGACAAATTTAGGATAAATTATATTCTTAAACCAATGAAGTGACTCTCTTGTAGTTTTGTATTTGCAAGATGGAGTTTTCAGGAACATGTGGCAGGGTCTTATAATACAAATCTCTCTCTCTCTCTCTCTCTCTTTCACACACACACACACACACACACACACACACACACACACACACACTGACACAGACACACGGACACATGGACACAGAAAACCATGCAGGATAAAACAAAAAGAGAAAAGTCACAACACCTGGAGTGTGCCGTGGCTCACGTCTCTGCTCTCTCTTAGGTCACTAATTCTGACTGGTGATGAGCCTGTCTAGCAAACTTTGTCTCTGTCTTTCCTGTTCAACCCTGGGAGATGTTGGCGTTTGGGTTTTCATTTGATGAACAAGTGTCATTGATTTCCTCTGTGTTCTCTTTGCTTCTGTCCTACAAACAATCAAAAAGATACCCATTTTCTGATCCAGAACCCAACTTGTTTTCCCAGGTTCCCTCCTACAACCAACACAAACACAGACATTTACCAGCAAAACAGAAGCTGTTGGAAATATTTTTTTTGGCTGCTGAAATGGGCTCCTGTCACCGGGACATGGCAGGCTTTTTGCTGTATTATCTCCCAGCTCTGGCCCCAGTACGCTAAAGAGAGCTTTATGTAATCAGTCTTCCCTGACTTGTGTGACGTCCTGTCACTTTCCTCCCCTTCTGCTCTGCTGCCGCCCACAAATCAATACATTGCCTGAGAAGTTCAAGCTGGTTTGCAGCCACCACAAGCGTTGCATTTCTTAAAGGGTATGTCAGAAAATGTAAAGTTTCCTAATGATATTTCTGGCTGATGACACATGGCAGAGCTGATGGACTATTTATAATCAGTGGCACGATCGCAAGCACATTATTTTTATTTCACTTGGGGGGGGGGAGCCCTGTCACTTGCTACCTCTTTGTAGACAAGTTGATATCAGCTCCTCCTAAAGTAGCTAAATCCTCTTTGCAGATTGCTTTTGCACCTTTCCCTTTTTGTTGGGAGCTTCTTGGCTCTCTCTGATAGAAAAGCCTTGCCCTTCTTTTTCTTTATTATCCTTTGGCTCCTGGGATGAGGAGGCCAAAGAACGATTTGTAGCAACTGCTCTAAATTCTGGCCATGCCGGCATCCTTCTCTAAAAATGTCTCCAGCTCTGACTGTTCACATCCTGCTGGCATGACCAAGGCAAAAGACACAGCTACTGAGTCCAGTGCTTGTCCCAATTTTACAGGACTGAACAGAGTGTAGCCATCCTTTGATGAGCACCTACTATGGTCTAGGCAATATACTTATTAGGCATTGATGTACTCTATCTCACTAAACTCTCTCAGAATCTGTCAGAGGTAAGTGCTGTTATCTGCAGAGAAGAGATCTGGGTAGTGTGGATGGTAAATGACTTCTCTCCAAAAATACCCAAATGACCAAGACTCTAAGCAGGTCATTTTTAACAAACTGTGCATGCCACTTCTCTATTCCCTGGTACTGTATTTTCCTGATTATGCTCCCCTTTGTATATATCAGGTGTGGATATTCAAAACTATTTACTATTTTTAGTTTGGATGATGAGAGCTCCTGAGAGTTCAAAGCCCACACCCTGAATAAGAATTGGTGGAGTGGAAACCTTTTGTCCTAGGGTGAACCCTGATATAAAGGAATCCAATACCAGAGGAGGGCTTTGACACACTGCAGTGGAAACTATTGCTTCTGTGAAGATATTGAGCTCTCTCTCTCTCTCTCTTTCTCTCTCCTTCTCCTCCCCTCCCTCCCTCTCTTGTTCTCTCTCTCTCTCTTGCTCACTCTCTCCCTCTCTCTCTCTGTCTCTGCCTCTGTCTCCCTGTCTCTTTTTTTAATATTTCCACAGGACAGAGTTTAGGGTATGGATTTGTTAACTATATTGATCCAAAGGATGCAGAGAAAGCCATCAACACTTTAAATGGACTCAGACTCCAGACCAAAACCATAAAGGTAAGAGGTGATACACTGGCTTCTGATTCAGGAGGTCTAATGAAATTTTAGTCTGTGGGTCGGAATAGTGTTCTTTATTCACTCAAAGAATATTTACTGTCCACTCTGCTAAGTAAGGGACATGAACGAGTACAAAAATAGCAAAATGGGGGTGAAGAGTGCAGGGAAGGGACCAGGAGCCATGACATCTGTAATCCAGAAGGCAGATGTGGTCTGGGATCCAAGGCCCCACAAAGAAGGCCTGCCAGCCTGACTCTACACAAACTGCCAGAAACAAGCTGAAGGAAGAAACAAAGGCAGGAAAGCCATCCCAGGTATGAATAGTGTGGCCCTAAACTGGGATGGTGGGTGATGAGGAGGATGGAAGGTAGGCAGAACCAAGTCAGGATACCTCATGGGCTGACTGACCAGAGAGAGAGGCTTTTGCTTAAGGATGGTTAAGAACTTTTCATTGGAGAGTGTGAGAGGGAAAGTCAACTGTAAATAAACCCAATCCCGAAAGAAGGGCAGATACAATTAAACTGATGAAAATGTAGTAAAGGAACAACAAAAATAATTAGGTGAACAAATAACATCTCAAGAGTCAGTACTTTAAATCAAAAAAGAAATCAGTAAGCTAGAGGCTGCTCCTCCGGGGTTTCCGGGGCCGGACTGCAGCGCCCTTACTTCTGAGTTCGTGTATGAGCTCCTTTGAGACAATGCTGCCTGCCTCCGGCATCTGTGGTGGTCTGCTGGACGGAGCTGCCTGCTCCGCAGCCTTCCTTCCCGTTCTTTTCCCACCACCAGGCAGCAGCCAGTTTAGGGGCAGCTGCCAGCAGATTAACGAGTCCCACCCTTCATAGCCTATTAAACCACAGGGAAGTGTCTCCTGGGTGTTCTTACACTCACGACAGCAGATCTGATGCAAAGTAGGACAAAAGAGAAACCTCTCCCAGAATGGAAATCTATAGATGGCACCAGCTCTCCGCATCTGAAAACACAAAACTAGAACTTTTTAGTTCAGCAAAACTACTTTTCTGACATCCGGGCTAACAAAAGAGACGAGCACTGTAAGATAATCTTCGCTGGAAGGAAATAAGAATGACAACAGAACTTGTCTCTTTTTGGAACTTGTTGGATGATTATTTCTCTTTTCTTAAGCAGCTTTATTTCTTGCAATTGTGTTTAGATTATTTCTAAAAAATTATTGCTTTACTCTGTTCTCCTACAGTCTGTACAGCACACAACCAACCCCCACCCGAAATAAGCCTGATTTAGGCTGCTTCCAACAAGGCTTAGAATTAGTTCCTAGGAATTCTCTAAGGGGGAAATAAAAAAGTTGTTTAATTATGGCGGAGTCCTCAGAGAGGCAGGAAGATTAATTTCTTTCAAAGGAATAACACATATTTTCATATTTCAAGTCAAGAAAAGTGTTCCTGTCTCTTGGTTCTGATGAGGCCTTGTCACATCGAGAGCTGTTTGTGGGTTTGATTGATGTGGGTGCGTGTGTGTGTGTGTGTGTGTGTGTGTGTGTGTGTGTGTGTACGTGTGTTATCAAGTTCAGCATTAGAATGTCAGATGTTTCGTTTTCCCTTGGCGGACACGCTGACCTTGAACTGAGAGAGGTACTTTTCTTTTTTCTTCTTTTTTTTTTTTTTTTTAACTCTACAATTTTCTTGAAATCCAAACCCTTTCCCCATGGCTTGGGATCAAATCACCAGCCATCAATCTGCTTTTTATTTTATTTTATTTTTTTTTAAGTCTTCCATAAGATCCCTGTGGTTTCCCCAGAAGACTGATTGGGCCCAGCTTTTCTAGTCTCAGAATGGCCCCCGAGGCCTACCATACAGTCAGATGCTTTCTCTAAATGGATCTTGGAGACAAGAAACATTGACTATTTTCTTTCTGTGAAGAGCTGGTCTGCTTCCTTGCTTCATCTGTAACCCTCCACCAGACCCAGGCTCCCCTGCATCAAAATGCTGCTGACACATCTGCACCCAGCGGAAATGTGGGCTCCAAAGTCACCGTAGGATTCACAATGCACGATGTCACTCCTGAATCAATAATTTCCATTCTCTACCACGAATGAAAATTTAATGTGCAAACCTAGGGATTTCAGCCCTTTCATTAAAGCAGTTTATTTGCCATACGAAAAATTAAGTTTGACTGATAGGTTCCTTTATTAACTTTTCTTCCCTTTCCTAAAGGGACACAGTGTTTAAGGTAAAAGTCATATTAAAGGGAAGAAAAAAGCAAACCCTTTTTGTGTACTGTTAATAGTCTCATCATTTATTAATTTTTTAAAATTGCTTTTTTTTTTGGCTTTTCAGGCCACTGTTTACTTCTTCTGCCTCAGTTTGCTTTGATAAGTGACATCAAACCTAGCTCTCTACTTTGACACCCATGAAGGAATAGATAGCTTGTCAATCTGGAAACAAAAACAAACAGCAACACAAACAACAAACCACACATACTGTCCCTGCAAGCATGCATTGTGGAGATCTCGGGACCATCTAGTAGAAGCTGACAAACCTGGTCAAGTGTTTGTGCTCTCTGTCAAACACTCTGACAAACCAGAAAACACACCACTTTAAGTGTGATATGCAAAAATATTAGTGCGAGAGAGCCAAGAATTAACCCCTGAACAGTAAAGGTTAATGATTAACTGCCAGATTCAAGGGTAGCTTTGGTGATGGGAGTTGTTAAAGGTCAAAGAGGGCAGCTTTTCTCATGATGATGACGATGATGACAAGGACTGATTCCAAAAGTTGTTTAATTCAAATCTTCAGTTGTTCAATGGAAACAGCCTAGATATCTTTTATGTTGGCTCTCCTGATTTCAGAGGCCAGAAACAAAAACAAAACCTTATGAAGGAAAACCAAGCAGAACATAAGTAACAGTTGACCTTTGTACGTCAGTCTTTAATCTCTGAATTTGATGTTTAAATATGGCACCATTGCTCTTGGTAGATACCATTGAATGTCCCATTACCTGGCTACAAGTGGAAGGTGTCCACAAAGACTCATTCCTAGCAACAAAATTCCATTTTCCTTTAATTAAGGAGGCTGTAAGGAAACCATACGAACACTGAGGGCATGTGAACAGCAGGGCCAGACCTCTGGCAGAGAAAGGGCATGATTTGTGAATTGCATCTGCAATGAGTAGTCACGAATGGGAACTCCAAAGGGATTGCCGTTTAGATTAGACTTGTTTCAGGAGAGAAGATTCTACCTGGAGACCAGGCTTAGACCAGGTGAAGTATCCTGCCTAGAGCCACACAGCTGTCAGTTTAGCATGTACAAGCATGAGCCAGACAGGAAATGGTGATAAACAGCAATAATGTGGCTTACTCTGAATGTTTACATTGTGCCCAATAGGATCCTAACCTTTCTAAATGCTAGTTACCATTTAATCGTTGACTATTCCAGGAGTTAAGTGCTTTCCACACCTCAGCCCTGTTTCTAAAATTAGCCCTACAGGTGCCATTATCTCCTTTATGCTAATGAGGAAACTGAGGCCTGAAGAAGTTCAGGAGACAGACCTAGGATTACACAGTGGGTAAATGACAGTCGGAGTTGTTTTTTGTTTTGTTTTGTTTTGTTTTGTTTTTTTAAGCTTTAAAAATAATTCTCTGGCAGGAGGTCCTCAGTGTTGGAATGTCAGGCTGCCTGTTTGCCTAGCAGCATGTGATCCTTGTGTGTCTGTGTGGGTGGGTATTTTGGCTCTGCGTATACAAGGGTTAACTCCCTGGCATGGTAAGAAGATATTGAAAGCAAATAAATGAACTGTGTGGTTCCTCCAGGTTCTTCAGACATGGACTTCTGGTTCAGAACATTTGCCATTAACTTGAAGATACCCTGGACTTTAACTCCCTTCTTCCTGAGCCCTTGCTCTCCAGGCTCTGTGGCCTGCCGTTTAGTGAAGCACAAATGGCAGTGGCCGGGAAATTCTCCAGTCCACTAGAGTAGTATGGACCAGGTGCTTGCCACAGGAGAGATGACTTACCTCACTTAGGGCTTGAGGTGCTATTTGTTCTTTTCTTCTAGTGTTTTCCTACTTGCCTCCATCAAGACTCTGAGACACTGAGAGAACAGGGTATGGGTTCTTGGAAATGAGTCCCTGAGACTCCTTGACAACTGATGCCCATCCTAGCCGACTCTGAAAGAGAAGCTTCGAATTTACACTGTCACTTGAGCCTCTACTAAGAAATGCTCAACTGAATCCAGTTACCTTTGCTTCAGCTCCTTGTCACATTAATTAAGAGCAAACAAAACTGGGGCTGGATGTGATGGTAATTCCAGCACTCAGGGGGCCGAGGCTGAGAGATTATTATGAGTTCAAGGTCAGCCTGTGCTTCCTAGCAAAATGGATGGGCCACAAGGAGAAGAGAATGAAAGAGGAAAAGGGAAGAAAGGAGGGATCCTCAAAACAAGAGTAATCCAAACAGGCTTGTTTGGATTGACATTCAAATTCCCCCAGACGCTTAGGAGGAATGTTGTCTGACTGAAATTTGAAGGCTAGCTCTCAGTTCTGCTAAAGCTTTCAGTGATGGAGCTCCTCCTCCTCTCCCCAGGCTAAGTGTGAGAGGCAGGATTAAAAACTTGTTCACTGCTTGCTTTGTCTCAGTGGGTTCACTACAGGGTCGCTCAGTCATGCAAGCTGCAGTGATACAATAGAGTGATCACAGGCTCCGGGGGTTCCCACGGGATATTGGAAGGGAGATGGGGAGCTGTGCAAAATATAAGTGGGAGACCAGTCTGACCAACATAATTTCCAAGAAGGCCCATCTCTTGATGGTATGCCTTGTGTAGCACGCGGACGTGGACCAACATTTCATGGGCTGCTGTGGTAGGTTTATCAGCCTTCGATGTGGGCTTTAATTGACTAATGATTATTATGAGGTCTGTGGCTTTGGGGTTTTTTTTGGGGGGGTTGCTGCATAATATGGAATGTGTGTGTGTGTGTGTGGTAATATGTGTACATCTGTATTGGGGTTTCATCTTCTTTACGCTGTATGTTTATAAATGACTTTATGACTTTTTCTAATAGTTACACAAAGCCTTATTCCAATGATAAAAGTACAACTTGGTATAATAAAACATTACCAGAGCAATTACCTTGTGCAAACTAGGGTGTGAGCAAGCTCAGCCCCAGGTCTCAGAATAAGCCGTTGTCTCTGCCACTCTGTGAGGGGCTGAGATGTGACACCGAAGGACAGCATGGGGAGGTAAGAGAGGTGCCTTATCACTAGGCAGCAGCCCATGAATTCAGAGAGCCCAACTGGGGAAGAGGCTGCTGGGAGAGGGAGCTCTTCAGAAGGACGCTCCCTTCTTCTCCAGGGACGAAGTGGGCTGGCTATTCCGCCTCTCCTGGAAGGACTACGCTGCTTAATGATTTCAACATTTTCTCTTTATTCTCCTAATCACACTAGCAGTGCCTCTGGGGATCTCTCCACACTTGAGCTTTGCCGGCTCCTGTTCACTGCACCAGCTTCTTTCCCTTGCCAGGGGTCACGGGCAGCAGTAACCCCTCCCTCCCAGCTTCTTCAGCTATCCACCTGCCTTGCTCAAGGCCTCCATTCCGCTGAGGCATCTTTTCTTTGCACTTGGCATAAGCAATTATTTCTCCTATCACGGTTCTTAATGCTTCCTGGAGAGGTAGCAGATCTTTTTTTTTTTTTTTTTTTTTGGCTGACGGATATCACTTCACCCAGAAATAATAGCTGGTCTCCCTCTGTCTTGTTAATAATAAAAAGGCACTGCTGCCCCCATCATGGCTGTATCACAGAGAGTGCAGGGGATCTTTTGAGGCCAAGGTCAGCCAGGGTGCTGGGTCCCCAAGGAAAGTACCAGAGAGAGGCCATTGAAATGGGAGATGCCCAGTTGTACCGGCCACCACCCCCTTCTTACTGATAGAATGCATTTGGCTGCTCCAATCTCAGGTGCCCTATTAACTTTCTTTGAGTGACTTAGTTTGAATACATACAGATAGAGGAGGTTGCAAATAGAAACAGTTCCGCCTCCTCAGCCCAGTGAACTTGATAAGATCCCAGCATCTTGAAGGCCGTTATCTCTGCCCTGGGCCTAGATTACAAAAGAAAACTGCATAGGTACAAACTGGAGGCACACTCAAGCTTTCAGAAAGGCTTGGGTGGAATTTGAAGGCATTTGCAAGAGTAAAAGAAACCAATGGTTAATGTGAGCTCCTCAAAAACAAAACCAAAAAAATCACTCAGAGAGAGAGAGAAAGATGTTAGGATTATATCTCAACATTAGAAGAAACAGTGGATCTCTCTTGCCCAGGTCCCCCCCCGGTGTCCTTGTGTCCTGTTTTCATCTCCCTGTTTTAAAGAGTGCTGACACCGGAGGCCCGGATGATGCCCCAGCATGAATTCTGACTAGATGAGCCTGTATGCTCTCCTAGCTCTGGGATCCTCACTTTTGCACTGTTTCTAGACTTGAAGCTGCTCAGTTCAATGGAGTAGCCATTAGCTTTGCAGAGAGTTAATGAAATAAGTTTGGTTCCTTAGTCACACTCAGGCTGTTTGAAGTGCTCAGTAACTACGTGTAGCTAGTAGCTACCATCAGACATTATGGGTACCAAACATTTTCCTGATTCCCAACATTCTGTGAAATGATGTTGGTCGAGGACATCCCTGAGGATTACAGAATCAGGGGCTCAGGGTAAGGGGACTTGTCTGTTCAAGACCACAGAGCACCTAGCCCTCCTTGATTTGCCCTTTTTCTTCATTCAGAAGAACTCTGAGTTAAGACAATCAGGTCCCAGCCCTGTTATAAAACTATGGAATGACCTTCGGCATCACTCTCCTTCTCCATCTCTGGAAGATGTTTCTTTCCAGATCTAATACGCTAATAAAATATTACAGCATGGCCATTCCCAACTTGGTACCTTCCCAAAAGAAGTAACAGTTTGTGCCAAGAACGTGGCTTTCATTTCACTGTCCGGGTTGGTGTGGTCCAGTGGAAAGATCCCGGAACTTTGAGTCATATCTGAGTTTGTCTTTGCTCAGCCGCATGACCTTGGCAAAGTATTTAATCTCACTGCATCCTGAACCTATGAGTAGGGCCACCCCTGAGGCAAGTGACAAAGATGCAGAGACTGAGTGGGTAGGGCCTTCCTCTGTCCGCCTGTTTTGGAGATGCCTTAGAAGAGAGTGAGTCTGGGCCTGACTGAGACACAGACAGCAGAGTCAGAAGTCCTGGGTGGAGAAAGCAGTGCGGGTTTCCAGATGACTGCAGCACTCCCAACATGAAGCAGGAGGCAGGGGTTGCAGTTTAGTGGAGAGGAAGCTGCGGCTCCATGTTCGGCTTCTGTTCTTCCCCTAATCAGGACGAGGAACCTCTCCAACATGTCGCCCATTTAGAGGACCCCGTCAGACACAGAGAGCCTTGTACTAAGTATGTGCACCTTTGCCAGGCTGATACATTTTTTTAAAAGAATTTTCAAGGCACATGAATCTGTCATTGCAACTTTCCTAAAGGACATTCTGGGCCTACTGTGGACCTACTGTGTGTTGGATGTGCTCCTGGTACCCTCAGGTACTCCCCGCCTGTGTGATTCTTCCTCCATCTGAGTCAGCTCCTGGGAAAGCGAGGCTAGTCCACTTCCTAAAGTGAATTATACACTTGGTTTCTGCTGAGCTCCCGCCCCAGGAAAGCTTTGAGACAAGATGGGAAGTGAGTGTGCGGAGTTACCGTGATGTGTGACCCGACAGAGCAGGTCAGGCATTGGGGACAGATGACTGTGATGGGGTAGGGTATGAGAACTGTGGCTGTTGAGATACACACTGTCAAGGAAAGGATGGTTATGTTTGCCTGGGCCTCATGAAGAACACAGCTACACCTACAGAGGTAGGCAGGAATTCATTTTGCCATGAGAATAAACAGTCAGAAAGGACAAAAGCGTGGAGGTAAAAACTTTCGATACATATCCAGAAGCCTGTGACTGTGTCTCCATCTGAACTGGAGCACAGGGTGCATGCAGATAGAGGTCAGCAGGAGCTGAGAGGTCGGGCCAGATGCTCTGCATGCCTAGGTGAAGACTTCCATTTCCAGGGGTTTAAGACACACTAGAGTTCTGAGCAGGGGAAAGCTGTGACAGGAGCAAACTGCACCTGGAAAGCTACCATGAGGCTTCACCCCAGGATGTTTTTCAGAATAGCATGTATCGGGTGGCAGGTGCAGAAAGGAAGAGAAAGGATGGAGCTGCAAAAGCAGAACCCATCCTGTTTGTGAGGAGGGCTGTGTCCACAGGCGCAGCAGTAAACCAGTCCTCACAGTCAAAGGCGTTGTCTCCAGGAGCCAGCTGGCTGCTTTCTGGTCTCCCTGCTCCCACAGGTGGGATTCCAGGTCCCTGGGAGGGCTTGCACACAGATGCCCTGGCAGCCCAGAATCAGCTCTTTGCTGCCATTCTCCTAGTTTCTTTAGAATGAACGGTCCCCTGGGGAGCTGCCTGCTCTGGGGAGTTTGTATTCGCTCAGAGAATCGGGTGTTACAACAGACTGAGAGAAATCTGTAGCTTGATCTCCAAATAACGAAGCTGTGTGTTTCTCCTCTGCTAGACTAGCAGCCCTGCATGTCAGGGACTGTTGTACACATTCTGCTCCCCAGTGTCTAGAGTAAGGCCTGTTTAGCAACCATAGCAACCATGTCAAAGACACGGTTTATTGAGCACTTACTTTGGGCCAGCTTTTGTGCCTACGAATCTTACATGTAAGTGGCTCCTTTGGAGCACTTCTGAGCTATGTTACTCAAGTGATGTCACTCAGAAAGGTACAAAGTCACACAGGATTCATAGCTAAAGCTCTCTAACACCAAAACTGTTCTTAACCTTTATATCCTTTTCCATTCTCTATTGGGACCTCAGCTTCTGTGAAAGTGGCATACGTATATGCTTTGGAGTAACTTCTCTCAAAATGAGGTTGCCTAACACTCTTAACTAACACCTGGTAAGAACAGGAAGGATGTTCCTGAGATCCAGAAAAAAAGGGCCTCGCAGCGGCCAGTGGTGGCCAGGGCTAGAGTAGGGTCTTCAGGTAGGTGCAAACTTTGTGTTCTCAGAAATGTCTGTGGTAGATAGCCAGCCCTTCTTGGGTTCCCCCCGAAATTTCAAGACCACTTCTAGCACCAGCGCTCTTCAGTTTGTTGTTATTATGCCCTTTTTGTAGTGGGTAGGGGGACCGCAACCTCGAAAGCAGAGAGATCTGGACACATGGAAATGCTGAAAATCTCTGTCAAGGTCGTCTGTGATGCCAGAGTTCAGTCACCTGCCTTTGGGCCACGTTCACCTTGGGAGGGGTGTCTTCTTCACCACAGCTTCACCTAGAACAAGAGCTGTGCTGGCCCAGAAACGCCCATCTTCTCCTCAGAAACTCTGGATAAATGAAATGAGCAAGATCCCGATGGCTTGAGGCAAGAGGAACGCTCCAGGGCACTGTCTGGAGCACTGGGAGCCCTGAGCTCTAGGTCAACAGCTCAGGAGGGTCAATGTGCCATCAAGATAGGCCCTCTGTAGGGCTGAAGGATACCGTTTTTGGACATATTTCAATGTAGGAAAGGGCCTGACATTTGTAGTCCCTCTACTGGAGTTTAACAAAAGTTTGAGGAAACTTAAACTCTTTTAGGTGTGAAGATGAACATTTCAGGTGCCATATTGAGCAAAGCATTTTCCTGCCACTTGTGCCCAGTCCTCTCCTCAGAGGCCCCTTGCAGACAGGGCTAAAAGAACAGTAATCTGTGGCTCTGAATAGAGGAGGAAAGCTAAGCAGGGCTTAGCCTGGGGATGGAATGACCTAAATGCTGTTCCCCTTCAGATCTGCCGCTGCCCTGTGCCTGGACCAGGCTCTGGGGATCTGTGACCATCATTCTCCCCAGCTAAGCTGAGATTCTGCCCCAAGATCAACTTTGGCGAAGTAGTTTTGATTGTGTCATTTCTTTCAGTGCCACCTCCCTTTGCCCCCTGGAGTCTGCCATCAGCATGATCCTTTCTGGACCCCAGCTCTAGCTGCCCCAAACCAGTAGAGATCAACGTGTTTGCTACGTGTTGTGCAGATAGCGGAGATTGTGCACTGCTGGGCATTGCGTAACCCTTGACCTTCCTCGTTTTGTTTGTCTCCCAGCGGAAGGCTCTTACCAGGCTCCCATTTCCTCATCATCTTACCACTACAGCTCCATCTTCTCCTGGTCCTTCTAACCCTCAGATTACCCCTCCCCGGTGTTTGAGTCACACTGAGATATAGCCTTGGTGTGGCACGCATCTTGTGACTTCATGGCAGTGGGTCATTGTGTTTGCTCACCCATTCTCCCGCTCACCCCATGTTTATTTAGTAAATCCCGAGGTTCCTGTTGTAAACAACATGCCTGCTTTGTGCTGTGTTCCCACTACAGAGAGTAGATGCTCCAGCAGTGTTTGCTGAGCGAGATGTCTTATTCTGAAACAAACTTCTCTTGGTCCTTCCAACCTCAGACACTAGAGAGGAAGTAGCTTATCCCTTAGTGAGGCCGCACAACTGTGATTCTGGATGCTTGGCCGAGTGATCATTTTAGAGAGGAAACCAAGCAGTAGTTAACCCTGAAGAGCGACGACACTGGCATCACTCATCATGATCTCCAGGTGTTCATTCTTTTTTTTTTTTCAGTATGTTTTGTGCCCTTTGCAGGTTTCAGACAGACATAAATAAGGCACACACACCCACACACCAAGAAAACGGTGAGATGGTGGTGAGTCAAGGTCAGAACAAGTGCATCACTAAAGAGGAGCTCAGGGTGAGGCAATGTCACACAGAGAAGACTGCCAAAAGAAGGTGGCATTTGGGCTAAGCCCTTACGAGAGTATAATTTAGCCTCTTTCCCCTGAGTAAAGGTGCACAGTGGGGGAGGTTGAACTTTGAGAGAACACATATGTATTCAAATGACATCAGTAATAGGCAAGGTAAGACAGGTAAGTCTTATTACTATGGACAGATTTCCTCCTTCCTACCATTGCTTCCTCCTGAATGGGAAACAGTCCTGCTGTGTTGTAGCCTCTTCTTGCCCCTGAGATAACAAGGGAGAGGAGCGGGTTCTGGGGCGTAGAGTCTCACCCAGACAGTTACGTGGGACTGCTGATCCTTCTGCTCCCTAGCCCCACATGCACACAGAGGCACACGATGTTGAGGCCACTCTGCCACCCTGCCGTGTGCTGGGAAAGTGTGGCATGTGCAGAGGTCCCCTAGGCCACCCATGGGTTTCCAGAAGATGTAGATACTGAAGGCAGCTGCCTGGCTCCATCAGTGAGAGGAGGCTAGCGAGGCAGATTAGTCATTCACATCATTTTCTGTTGAGTCAACATCTATTTTTAGGTATAGAACTCATAAAGGGACCTAGTGTCCCTGTCATAGGAAGGGGAATGTGCCATAAGTATGGGGCTGCTGCTCATCCTCCATCCTCCTTCTGCACCTATTGTCTCCGCCCGAAGATCTCACAAACAAGGCCGGCTTTGCTGCTCAAGGTGTAGCTCTTAATGTCAAATGTCTGGTTTAGGATGTCATTTGTTGTGCACACAGGCATTTATGTACACACACACACACACACACACACACACACACACACCCATGCACACATTCCCACCCTAATGGATTTAGCAGGCCTTCTTGAATCTGTTCTGTAGATTAAATAAAGCTGCCAGCTGAGAAATGCTAAGGCATATAGGTCCCTTCCTGTCCACTGTTTGTCAGATGTACTCTGAAATGACTGTTTTCATCTTCTATTCTGAGCCATAACCGCCCCAGAAATAGCTTTAGCAGGAAAGTGCTTTTGTTAGACTAGCTGTAAATTATATTTCAAATGTCTGATGTTGTTTCCTTTAAAAAATAAATAAATAAGTAAATGAAAGTCTAAAATTAATGACTGCTGGGGTTTGCTTTGCTTATGTGTACTGCTGAAGATTTGGCTTCTTGCAGATGGAATCTCAGATCTGTTTACAACTCTATGTTAGCTTTTTGGGGAGGAAAAAAAAAAGCAGTTGAGAGATCTGGGAGGACAAATTTACAAAGTCAAGCCTATTATAACCACCGAGGAAGTTCTCTTTTCTCTCCCACTGTTCCTCCCCTCCTTCTTGTCCGCCGTGCCCCCATTTTGTTTGTTGTGGTTTTATCTGCCCTGCCTCAAAGTTAGAGGCAACTGGTCGTTGCAGATGTGACAACAAGGTCACATATCGAGTTTAACAAGCAGATGTTCATTCAACCCCATTTCACCAGCACTTTGTCATTCAGCGAGAGCAGACCTCATGGGAACAGATTGGAACAACACAAAGGATGGGATATAAAAAAAAAAAAGAAAAAAAAATCTTACAGAGAACCTGATCGCTTTTATGCTTCAAATGGAGAATGGGGGTAGGGAGGCTGTCACAGAGAGAAATGTGCAGAGCAGTATTTCATGGTCATTTCTTTATTTTTTTACATATGGTTTATTCGAAGATTATTATGTGTTGGATACAGCAGATCATCTATACCCCCATATCCAGGAGGTAAATCTTCAGAACACCATGCATGGGTAGTTCTGCGTGTAACAGCTGCCATACAGTACTATTTTGTTCTGCACTTAGAGACCCTTATCTGCGCGTTTCTTTTAAGTTGTCGACAGCTCTCCTTTTGTTCATCTCTTGTTCTCCTGCTCTTATTCCTATAGAAGAATCATGGGTCCTAAGGAGAGACAGGGGACTGTCATCTTGGTTGTTGCCTTGGTCTCTGCTCTAAGGATGAGTGTCTGTGGTGCATTTAGCATCTCTCACCTTCTCCTAGGTGTCCTATGCCCGTCCGAGCTCGGCCTCCATCAGGGATGCCAACCTGTATGTTAGTGGCCTTCCCAAGACCATGACCCAGAAGGAGCTGGAGCAGATTTTCTCGCAATACGGTCGTATCATCACCTCCCGCATCCTGGTTGATCAAGTCACAGGTTAAGTGTTTCCCTGTAATTGCTCTCCCTGTATATCTGTACCCTGTTACCCACAGAGTTAAGTTCCAGGTCGTTGAAGGTGAGGCAGTAGAAGCTGAGCAAGCAGATTCCTGATGCTCACACATGGACTGCTTAAATGGACCCTCTTGAGAAGCCAGAGCCTCCACAGCTAAACTGCTTGAACAGGATTGTAAAAGAAGATTTGGGTATTGAGTTGGGAGTAGCGTTCTGTGGCCTTCAAAGTCTCTCTCAACCTTTAACCAGCATGCAGAACAAACTATCCGTACATCCCTAGCTCCAGATCACAGCAAAAGAGAGCTGGAAGGAACACCAAGCTGCCTTATTCTACACATTAGGAATTATGTAAAGTTGGAGGCAGATTTCCCACCAGTCAATGGTGTAGGGGTATGTGAGCAGAGTCTCTAGCGCTTGGGTTCTTTGTCCATGAGAAAGAAACCCAGTCAGCACGTCTCAGAAAGAGACGCAAGGTGGTTTGGGCCGCACTGTCAGTGACACTGTCTTTTGCCTGATTTGATCCCAATTGAAAGTGTCACCCCTAAGAATAGAGGTAAAATGCATGTTTACTATTTGATTCATGCTGCCATCTCCTGCTGCCACAAACACTGTGCAGAGGGACATTGGGGACCAAGGATAAAGGAGACAAAAAGCTGATTCACATGAGTCCAATGTTGCATATCCTTTCTAGGGACAGTCCAGTGTCCCATGAGAGCTCAGAAGGAGGTGCACTGTGCCTGGTGAAGACACCATGGCTCCACAGCAGAGGCAGTTTTGGAACAGATCTCTGGAGAATGATTCAGTTTCCTGGCAAAAAGGAAGGGGTAGAATAGTCTAGATTCAGAGGATGGTATACCCCAGGGCATGATGTTGAGAAGGAATACAGCCTGTTCAATGCAGGTCAGGGTGGCTGGTGAGAGGTTCAATAGGAGATTCAAAGCCTGACTGCCAAAGGCAGCAACTGCCATCCTGTAAAGTCTGGATTTTATCTGCATGTAGCAAAGATCCAGGGAAAGGGAGTTTGTAGGTTTTATTTGTCTCTGTTTAAGACAACAAAGAATAAGTGGCAGCTATAAAGTACATCAGTCAAAAGGTTCAAAAGCAGCACAGAATATGTTCCTAAAGGAACATGTGTAGTCAGAAGTTACTTTTCAAATAGATGACAATCCCAGCTTTGAGGTAGGAAGGCCCTCTGCAGAACTAGATAGTGTTGGGTGGTTCTTTACAACCAAAAGTAGATGGGGACTGAGAAGAGCAGCTGCGGAGGCTTGGAGGGCAACGCCCCTGCCTCCTCGGCATTGCAGACATCTGATGCCATTTGGTGAGCGATAGAGCTTCAGGGAGCTGGCCTCCCATGTGGCTCGAGTCACCAGAAGCTCGTCCACTGCTTTCCAGTGACACCCACCAACGTTTGCCCCCTCTTTACAAATGTTTTTTCCTTTCCCCCAGGAGTCTCCAGAGGGGTGGGATTCATCCGATTTGATAAGAGGATTGAGGCAGAAGAAGCCATCAAAGGGCTGAATGGCCAGAAGCCCAGCGGTGCTACAGAACCGATTACTGTGAAGTTTGCCAACAACCCCAGCCAGAAGTCCAGCCAGGCCCTACTCTCCCAGCTGTATCAGTCCCCCAACAGGCGCTACCCCGGCCCTCTTCACCACCAGGCTCAGAGGTTCAGGTAGGCATACCCACAGAGGAAGGAGACTAGTACCCACGACCCCGACACCAGTATGGTCTAGTGCTTGGGCCAGCGAGCCCACAGCTCTGAAGGACAGAACACCCAACCATCACTGTGTGGCGCTTCCCCAAAGCATCATTTGCTGCTCCTATAAAATTATCCAGCAGGACTAGGTGCTCTCACTCGCCCTCTTCCAGCTTGTCGCTGTGACTGCTCGTTAAACCTGAGATTCGTTGGTAGAAACAAAATCTCGGTATTTCGTCAGACAAGAAGAATCCATTTTAATGGAGCTAAGCACTAAGATGTGGTCATACACAACAGCTCAGACTTAAGGCAGGATAGACCCAGAAGTAGAGCCTGTCAAGGAGTGGCTTATTCACGCCTCTTCCGCTAGTGAACGCCATAGGAATCCAGAGGAGGAAAGACTCTCTTTAATATTAACTTTACTCTCTTTAAGTCACATATTCTGAGAAGATGAAAGAAAGATTCACCCATACGTTACTAGTGCTTTCTTTGGGTAACCAACCCCCAGGAAGTCCCTGGTGCAATGGACTAATTAGTTCCCCATGGCACATTTCCAAAAGGCAGGTTTTCCCCAGGACAGCAGTCAGACCCTGGCCAGCCTCTGTTGCGTAGGCGAGAGGCATGATCTTGACCTCTCCTTGGTAAATTCTAAGCGACCACTGTCTTCTGCCCACGTACCAACTTCCCATCAACGAAAGGGTTTTTCTGACTGTCAAATCTCACATGAGAAAATAGGAGGTCCTTCCCTCTATAATAGTAACTGTCCATCTGGCTACAGTGGGGGAAGAAATCTGTTTCTTCACGTGTCCTCCTAGGCCTGATGACTCTGAAAAGGTTAATGACTTCATGAAAGGCCCAAGCCATCTAATTTCTATTTTGTGTGAAAGCACATGCAGTATTTATGTAAAAAGCCTTTCCAGCAGGCTTCTAATGGTGGGAACTATGATTGCTACTTCCACAGGCTTGCCCCCAAGAAGGGTAGTGTATGTGAGGAAGATTATAACATAATGACATTTTGCTGGGAGGTGCTTTGGGCTGTAAGCAGTAAGCTGGTTATGGTTTGGTTTGGTTTCGTTTGGTTTGGTTTTTAACCTTAGCTCTCAAAAACTCTCTGCCTTCCAAATTGTGTGTGGCCAGATTTAGTTAAAGCAGCTAGACTAACATAAAAGGCCTGCTCATATGTAGTCTGTGATCATGTGTTGTTAACCTGGAACAGAGACATTTTGCTCACAAGCCTGGTTGTGATGAAAGGTAAACAATTTAAGAACACCCCCAGTTTTAACAACTTCGCAGACGACATAAAAATAGGTCCACACAAATGTTGGGTGGCAGTGCTGAATTAATTCAGACCTTGAAAGAAAACAGGGTTCATTAGACACCTGCTTTTGCCTCTAGCATTGACCTGGATGGACATGAATTACTTGAAATTGGAAAGAGGAAAAGAGAGAAGTACCAGTGGATAGTCTCCTGAGCAGTGGGGAAAGTTGTCGAGCTTTTCTTCTTGGAAAATGGAGCATTCTTATTAATAGTTCCATTGAGTGATCTTGCCATCTGCGAGGCATTAACCCAGAGACCCTCCTTCTCTTTGCAGGCTGGACAATTTGCTTAATATGGCCTATGGCGTAAAGAGGTAATTAAAACTCCACAGATTGCCAGATGTCCGTGTTGGCACAGACTGGGGCTAGATTTTTTTTTTTAATTCACTAACTTTACTTTTAATTTTTTTTTAATTCTTCCTTTTTCTTCCACCAGCATGTCAAATTCTTAATTTTAATTTTGGACCTCGGTTAATTTTGTTTCTTTTAGGGCACACAAAAATGTATTTGTGTGTTTCACCCTTCCTTTTTTTCGCAGGTGGGCTTTCCCCATGGTTCAGGTGCCACAGCTACAAAGCCCTGGGTGATCTCATCGAGTCCTGACCGGCTTCCCTTGAGGAGAAAGCCCTGACTTTTCTGGCTAATTTTGCAAACTTGCCGAGCACCTGTTTTGCGTTTTTAGTGCCAGGAGTCAGTTTAAGAGGGCAGATCCCAGCAAATGAAAATTAGAACATTTTGCTAGTACATCATGGCTGACAATCTTATGATTTTCAGTGGGGAAAAAAATAGATTTTTTTTTTTTTTTTTTTTTTTTTTTTTTACTATAAGTTCTGGCCAAATCATGAATTGAAACATGCATGGCGTCTTTTACTCCCATCTCACCTCTGTGCATTTCTGGGCACATTTTGAGAATGAAGTGTATCTGTGTGCACCTCAACCAAGGGTTTCTTTTATTACAGGTTTTAGCTGTTATAAGTCTTCTCTCGGTTGTTGGGGGGTGTTGAATTTAAGGTTTCTTTCATTTAAACCTTTTTATGGGGTTGGGGACTAAAACAGGGTGAGGAGTTTGAGACTTTGAATGTAGTCACAAGGCTTTCCAGGCCCAACCTGAAATCAGAGTCTTGAAACTTTGGTAGGTTATGTCACTGTGTGCACTGTGTCCGTGAGGTTCCCACATGTGGCCTGACAGGCTCCACTCCACTACCAGGGACATAGAGCATCTTCTTTATCAGTAGAGATGTGCTCCTCAATTACCCCTTCACCGGCTAAGGGAGACATGGTCTTTAATAGCCACCAGCCACTCCCTACTTTATCTAGGCTTTGGCCTCTTGACTATGTGTGGTAAGTACCCTCACTCTGGAGACTAGCACATCAGGAAGGGAGTGAGCTGACTGCAGCTTAACCTGCGGAGAGCAGCAGCCTCTTAAATCTCGGGCCCAGCGCCAGTGAGGCTGGCTGTGACGTATCTCCAAACGTCTAACATGCTGCTCGCCTTCCCGGGCACACCACATCTTTTCCAGCCCTATCCCACGTCTTTGCTGCTCTCTGACTTCAGCGAACTGGCACCAAATGCTATGGGGAAAAGGTTAGAACACACACGGCTAGGAACGGCTGGACTGTTCCACACGTGTTGCCACATCGTCGGGTGTCCAGTCCGGCCCAGCCTGACCCAATAGAACACAGTCAGCGTTAGTCAATAACACGATTCTCCTTCACATCAGACCTGGAGCTGGCGGTAGCCTGCGTCAGTGTTCCAGGTAACCATCCCCAACTTGAGTGGCAGTCCTCCTTAAAACCCCTTTCCGGACTCTGAGGTTGGCCTTATAATAAATACTTAGTTGCTTTCTATACATAAACTGAAAGATGTCAGAGGCTCACACAGCTGAATGAGAAATACTTTATAAGTCAGTCTTAAAAAAATAAATACAAATAACAATTAAGCCATTTTACCCCTTTGAGGATGTGTATCATAAATGGTCTTTGCTTTTGTTTAATTGTTAGTTTGTAAGCAAAATGGAAACTTGCTTTGGTGAATAATAGCAAAAATAACATCTATTGAGTTGTTCTGCTTAGCATATCTTTAGGTTATTATCCAAGTTCTAGTGAAATGTGAAAATGTAACAAGACTTCTAGGCCTCCAAGAGTGTCTGCTTACTTTTAAAAGCAGTCATAACTTCCTCTTTGTCTCATACCCCTGTCTATTTTGAACTTCGTCTTCTCCCATTCCTTCACCTCGACCCTCAAAAAAATTCAACCAAAAGAAAAGCAATCTGGTCATCAGTGAATAGGTCAAAATTCCCTGTATAAGTTCAGTGTGAAACAAGGTGTTGCCAATACTGTCCTGCCATAGACTCTGGTATCCCAGCTGTTTCTTCCATCACAAATGCCACATGGGTTTATTTTATCAGACAGTGAATAAAATCTAAAGGGCTTATTTTTTTTTCTTTTCAATGCTACACAAAAACATTGACATTTTAAACCTAATACAACAGTTGTTGCACCAAAGAAAAGAGTGTTTTTGTGCTTTTCCAATGTATAGCAATTCAAAATTTGTAACTGCTGGAACCACTTGAGGACTTGTTCCAATGATGCTCAGAAGCAGATTCGAGACGATACAGTATCAAGGAGTCTATTATTGCTGCTCTAGTTGTGTGGGAGAACCCTTACAAGTGAATGCTAAATGGAACATGAGCCATTCATCTGGTCAACAGCAAGATACATCCTCATGTCCCTCCACCCTCAGTAACACCGACAGAGGTGGAGGGACTGGGATTACTGAGACTACTGCCATCGGGTAATCTCCCTAAAAAGTCACAGAGTAAAGTTTTCCAACCATTGACATCAAACTGTCACTCAGTCAGTCAGTAAACCTGTAGTTTTCTATGGGCCACTGTGTCTGGGAGAACACATATGCACTCCACTGAATGAATAAACCCAGCAGTGCAACGGATGAAACAGAGTCCCTTCCCGGAGAACTCAGTCTATGGCAGGGTAGGTTTAGAGTGGGACACCGTATGAATATAGCCTGTGTTAGAGCTGTTTAAAGCCTTGATCGGGGGGGGGGGGGGGGAGCTCCTGTGGCTTTTAGGAAATGACGTGGCCATTCTCTTGGCATGTACATCCCTTAGCTGTCCAGCCACCCCGTCGGAGGAAAGATCACAGATGTTAGCTTTTGCGTTTTGGTTTTGAAACCCTGAAGACTCTCCTGCAAACACTCACTCAGCCCTTTGCCCCGTGTCTGTGTCTGTGCATCTGTGTGTCATCCATGGTCAGACTGATGTCTGGACCAGTCCCCCCTTCTGCTTGTCCCCCCAGGTTCTCCCCAATCACGATTGACGGGATGACAAGTCTTGTGGGAATGAACATCCCTGGTCATACAGGGACAGGCTGGTGCATCTTCGTCTATAACCTGTCCCCTGATTCTGATGAGAGTGTCCTCTGGCAGCTCTTTGGCCCCTTCGGTGCAGTGAACAACGTCAAGGTCATCCGTGACTTCAACACCAACAAGTGCAAGGGATTCGGCTTTGTCACCATGACCAACTACGATGAGGCAGCCATGGCCATCGCCAGCCTCAATGGTTATCGCCTGGGAGACAGAGTGTTGCAAGTTTCCTTTAAAACCAACAAAGCCCACAAGTCCTGAATTTCTCACCCATACTTATTAAAATATATATATAAATATATAAGAACAAAACACCCGCGCACACACATACACAAAAGAGAGAGACAAACTTTACAAGGCTTATATTCAATCATGGACTTTATAAGCCCATGTTGCCTGAGTATTAAAACATTGGATTATCCTGAGGTGTACCAGGAAAGGATTTTATAATGCTTAGAAAAAAAAAAAAGAAAAAAACAAAAAAAAATACTTTGATGCATTGAATGTTCTTTCATAGCTGTCGTTGTTGAATATAATATACATAGATAGCAATGTGCAGGGATTTTTACCCAGCCAGCTAACTTTACTACCTTCCTTGAAGGTGGGTCTTTTTAAGATGACCATTCGCTCATTTGAAGAAGAAAAACAAAAAACACAAAAAAATAATAAACAATTTTTACAAAGTAATGGGATTCAAAGGAGGAAAAAAAAAAGATTTTTCTTTTTTGTCAAATGTTGATCCAATCAGATTGGTTAAAAACCCCCACACAAATTAAAGAGGAATAATAAAAATTGCAAAAATGAAAAAAAAAACTTTTGCAAATTTTTTTATTTTTCCTTTTTTCTTTTATATCATGTGAACTAAAACAGTCTTCTGTTAGGGGATGGGGAAAGGGGGTACCTGATGACATTAACAATTTAATAACATTAACATTGTTGCCAAAGAGGTGGTCTCTTTGCTGAAAATGGGTTTCAAGAAAAATCTATTTTTATAAAATATAAAGAATTTTTACAAGAGAATCTGGATTTGAGAAAAAAATATTTTGACTGGCTAATTTAGGGGAAATTGACAACTTTGTCGCGTTCATACTGCACTGGTAACTTTTTAGAGATCAAGATGTGTGTTTTAAACTGGATTCGTAGACTGTTTTTTGAAGGATGGGCTATAAACAGATGATCTTCATATCTTTTCATAGCATGTAATAATAATAAAAAAATATTAATTGCTAGGGGAAAGGAGTGTTCGTTCTACCCAGGGTACCACAGTTCCCCACAGTCAAAACCCAAAAGCAAGGAGATGAGTTGAAAGACAGTTTTTCTTTAAGTCATCAGTATGGGATGTCAGCAGAACAAAAATTAAAAAAGATTCATTTTCTTTTTAACCTAAAACTTCCTTAGTTTGAGCAGTAGGTGCTACAAAATTATTTACATATCTTAGTATCACAGTTAAGTGTAAACGTGTTTAGGAGAAGAAAAAAGATACCTTTGCTTTACATTCATTAAGCAATTTTCAAATTCACTTTGTAGCCCATGCTGATAAAATTGGGCTGTGTGGGTACATTTGAAACACTGTTTATGTTGCTTGAAACACTTATTTATTTCATTGCAGATGTGATGATGCCTATGGCCAAGATCAAATATAGCTAGATTGGCTAGACTACTTGTTTGTTTACTTAAACTTTGGGAAGAAGCATATTATTGTGTCATTCTGTTGTGTGTGTATGTGTATATATAATATAAATATATATATAAAGTTATTTTTCTTTGGTTAATTTATTATAAGTTGTAACACTTGGCTAGTTTTGTTTGTATATGTCTTAAAATGTTTTCTTATGATATTTAAGTGACAGTTAAAGAGGTATCAAGGTAACTTGTGTAGAACTATTGTTTGCTATATTGTCATGTTTGTTGTGAATATTTTTTCTTACTGCACAGTAGAAAACTTTGAAAACACTGGGTCTTTATTTCAATGTAATTCAGATTGGGGAAAACTAAACAGAGCTAAGGGAACAAAAGGATTGTGGGAGCACGCTCCCATGTCCAGCGCACTGATCATTTTAGTACGTTTGTGCTTTGTACGGTTATATATTTAAAACAAAAATTAAACAAAAAAAAAAATCCAAGAGTTCATGCTCTTCCCTGGGTAATAGAAACAGTTACTCGCTATGCATAATCTAGTTGATAGTACAATTTGCTATTGCTTTTCTTGTCTTGTTACATAAAATCTTTTCAATACAAGTTTAGTCTTAATGGTAATAAAACGTTATGGTTATTTATAACTTGTGCTTATTTTGTGCATTTTTTCCCATGCTGAACCCACTAAGTGCATGTAGACAGGACTGTTGTTTGCACACTGAAGAGGCAAACTTTGTAGTCGTCGTCGTAGTGGTAGACAGATAACGAAAACCGAGGCTGCATCATAGACTACTCCTTTAAATTTTTTTTCTATTTTTTTCCTCTTTTCGGTTTTTGGAGAAAAATAAATAAATAACACCAGATTTCAGTTCAGAGAACACTCGTTCAACATTCAGGGAAACCTTTTTATGTCACCTGCTATGAATGAATGCAGTTTGCTGGCAAAGTTCTGATGCATTTGCTAAGCATTCATGGGAAAGGCATGCCAAAATCTCTTCTCTATGATGTGTTCAATCTGGGGGAAAAAAAAGGAAAAAAAATCTTAGGACCAGGCAGTTGTATACTTTAGTTATAAATGAATGACTTCATGTTAATCTTGCTAGTTTAGATGATTTCTGAGGGAAAGTATTGTAAATGTTTTTTTTCATAATCTTGTTGTGTTTGAATTATTTGTACTTTATCTGTCCAGACAATAAATGAAAGTGTGTAGAATGAATTTGAGCTTCCCAAATTTTTAAATGTGTTTATTCAAATTTTTTATAGTATATGTAGAATTCCCTGATATTCTCTCATTAAATAAATAAAAAAAATAGAGTGAGGTTCTGTTTTGCAACTTAGCCCAATACAAGTTTATTCAGTATTTAGAAGTCATTGCCCTAGTTCTGTGCTACTTAAAGTATGGTCATCTGAGAGACTGCTAGAAGTGCAGAACCTCAGACTGAAGTCAATTTTACACAGAGCCAGATCCCACAGTGAATCCCGGTGCTTTAAAGTCTGAGGCACGCTCTCCTAGGTGGTATGCCAGAGATTTGGCATTCCATACGTCATTATGACATGCTGCTATCTGTTATTTATGAGAAACATCTGTGGCTTCTTAGGAGGACAAAACATCAGCGTTTACCAAGCATCCAATATGCGTCACGCAGGCTGTGTAGGGACTACTTCATTCTCTCACTTTATCCTCTCAGCAGTCTGTGAAGGGCAAATAGCATCGTCCTCATTACGCAGGTGATTCGGGCAAGGCTCCATGAGATTGAGCACCCTGAAAAAACCAGCCAGTGTCCAGTAGGTTTGAACCATATTGGGGTCTGCTTCTCTTGCCCCATCCTTCACTGAGGTCAGGTTGAGGACTGTATCAAGGAAACGGACTATTTGTTCTGAAAAGTGACGGCCAAACAAGAAAGATCGTCTTTCATTATTGAATTCACTTTTATTTAGAAGTAGCAAAGACTTGACTTTCTATTTGAGAGGGAACCCAAAAAAAGACTTCTTGCGCAGTGTAAAAAGAACATGGTTTAGCCACACCTACAAAGATAAAAAGTGGCTACCTCATCATAAAATCATGTTAAAATCTGCCCCAAACTTTACAGAAAGAGCTTCTTACCTATTTCTGAATGTGATCATTCCTTGATGATCTACTGCCTGCCTTTCATTTTCACTTTCTCACTAATTGAAAATTCATAATACCTAATAAAACATCACCATCCATAAACTGACACTTCTAGAAAAAAAATGTCCCCACTGATCCAGATGAATGAATAGTCCAATTCTCTTCCATTTCTCATTAACCCCTTTTTATTATTATAGTAAATTACCACATCAGTTGGGATAATTAAATTCAGAGCATAGAATGGGATTTAATTAACCAAGTTAAATATTAAACCTCTAAGTCACCCTGAACCTCAACAGTTGAACTCAAAAGGTCCCTTTAGTTTTCTCTAAATACAAGCCCCCATGTTTGGTTTGTAAAGGAAAATGAGGACTTAAACACATAGTTGTCCCCAAAAGGTAACACAGCTTCGCAAGCGTGTGTGTAGGGTCTAGAAGCTTTGCATTTAACCCTGCGATAGTTGCCACTCGTCAGGGCTCACGACGGTGTCGAACTATGGAAAGATGCTCTGGTCATGCAGAGCAGTCATGCAGTTCATTCCTGCTCTCCACCAACAAATCTATGAAGAAGGTTTCCCAAATAGATGTAAGCCTTTAAATAGGTTCTGAAGATGTCCTTAGAAGGACATTCTGCACGTACACTCTTCCCAACATAGGCACAATGTGTCTGCTTCATGTGGAATTAAAAAAAAAAAAAAATCTGTCTTGTTGCAGCTGTCCATCCATTACCTTAAATCTCCAGGCAAATATAGTTTCTGTGGGTGTTTGTAGGTAGCTCTAGCGAATCACAAGAATGCAGAGAGATTATTAAATTTCTTTGAGGTCCAGGGTACATTATATTTTGCTTGGATGAAAAATTGCATGTCACAGAAAGCTGACAGCATTTACTTAGTTTTATTTCTATTGAAAAGATAGGACGAGTGTAAGTGTGTATGTGTGTGTGTGTGTGTGTGTGCTGTGTCTGTAACCATATTATATGAGCACTGCTCAGATCAAAACATTACTGACCTCCATCACCCCAGATCACACACTGACAGGATGATGATTTCAGCCAGAAATTCTTATTTATTTGAGTCCTGTTTAAATTTCTTTCAAAACCAATTGTTTATTCATTTGTAAATATGATGTTCATCTCCCCCAAGGAACAACAATTCAAAGTCTTGGGGCTAAGCCATCTTAGATAACTTAAACATCCCAATTTGGCACAGAATTGCCTTTGCAATAGACAATTCAAGAACCTTCCACCCCTCTAAGCCTCACTGTAGGTACTGTGCATCTGATCCCTAATGGAAGCACACACGCAAACAGGTATAAACTACGTATATTTACTTCTCAACGGATACATCCATGCAAGCAGGGAGAGACAAGTTTTGTACAACTAAGTAAGAAGCTTCATTTTTCACTTTCGAATGTGAATTCAAAAACCATGCCTGGCAGACAGAAGGAACATACTTCCTAAATGGAAGTCATTGCAATCTTAATTTGAGGCCATCCTGCCTGAATTTCTCCCCCAACCCTAAAGAGAACTCAGGAACACTGCTGTGGAATAAACATCCTCCACTGCCTTTGTTCTACCTGATGAGAGGAATAATAAAAGGAAATTACATTTTATTTCCATGAGCTAAAAGCAAGTTTAATACTGTCCAAAAATGACTCGTACCATTTCTTTATCTTATTAGCTTTTTGGCATATTAGGTAATAAGATAATTTCTCCTGGTGCAGTATTTATGTAAGAATCGTATTTCTCTGTGTGCGGATCACTTACAGAAGTGTCTGTTAACAGGAGAGAATGATCATAATCGGCACTTAAGATTAAAATAGATCTGAGAACACGAAAATGTTCCTTCAATTAAAGGAACAGCGCTGCTCCAGACTCATCTTTTTTTTTTGTTTCTGCCACAGACTGAACACTGGCTTAAAATCACCCAACCCCACGTTAGTTACCAAAAGGTTTTCTATGCAAGTTCAGCTTAGTCTGCTGGTGGCTCAAATTCAAAGTGGGCTCGCATGACTCACCAGGATGCCTTATAATTAGTTCAGACAGTCTCCAACAAAGTCCCTGAGATGTAAACAGTTGTTTCCAGGGACAGGACCAGTATGTCTCCCAACTACTAACATGAATGTTCTAGTAAAAGTCATCATACTTTTTACATTGAACAGAAAGACTCGGAGAGGTGAGGTATCTTGTGTAAGTAGGTGGCAAAGCAAGAATTCAAACCTGTGTCTGTCCCATTCCTGGTACCCAATTTCTTCATCACAGGAGCCAAAACAATTGTTGAACTGTCTCCCTTCAGTGGAAAGTAGAGATGAACCCAGTTACATAAAAAAAACAAGGAAATCCCATTAATGCTGTGTCTGGGATTAAACCCTTCTCAGATCTTTAATAGAAAAATGGATTCTATGACATGTTTTACAGACAAATTTGTACATGTTTTACAGACAGTGATACCCTAAAAGTCCGATTGCTCAATAGTGATTTAAAAATAAAATTGGATTGACAGGTTTGGGTTAATTGCTGAAAGTTATTGAGCAGCAGAGCAGCTGGGGATGGAAATGGAATGTAGGACTATTGCTGTGTCCTCCAGAGTCAACCCTGTGACTCAGAGGACTGAGAGGAGAAGGAACCACCTCCTTCCAGCCCTTTGGTTAGAGTCTGAATCCCACGCACAGGTCTCCTTCCTCAGGACTTAGTCACTCCTGAGGACCTGTCAGCAGCAGGCACGATCCAGCATTAAGTTTCAACACCTGACTTTCGGGGTACATCTATGCCATAGCAGTGAAAAGAAGTAAACAGAGACAGAAGTATAACGCCCCTAACTGCAGCAAGGCTGTGCAGTTAATTAATTAATAAAAAATAAAAATGCTAAGTCCTTCTAGCTGCCCTTCAGAGTAACCCCACTGGCCTCCACAGGAGGCACTGTGTAAGCCAGTGGCATCAGGGAGCTCTCCTTTCATTAACACGATCGTCCCTAAACTCTTAGGACATTACTAAGAGATACATAACAGAATCTTCATTTAATGTCTGACCAAAAACAGGCTCAAAGAAATCTGGCTTCTCTCCAGTATCTTTCCACTAAAACATATTAGTGACATTTAAAACAATGCTTCTTTTTCTTGACCACCCACCTGGGAATGAGGTTCACCTGGGTAGGTGTGGGGGTGAAATCCAAGACTAGTCAAGTCCATGCTAGAATCTTTGCTTCTAAATACCTTGTGCCAGGCACCTCCGCAGGGGCGTGGTGAGCAGACAGGGCCAGACCGCTCTTCTCTTACGCCTGTTCTGAGGGTGACCTTTCATCAGGTTATGAGAGAAAACAGTACAGAATGGAAATGTGAAGTTTGGTGCAAAGATGTGTGGTCATCTGCTCCAGAGGGAGAATCGAAGGACGTTCTGAAGATTTCTGAGGAGGAGGAGGATTACTTTGGGATCCAGGAAGGAAGGAAAGTGTAAGTCACATTGTCCTACTGAGTTGGGAAAAAGCCCTAGGAAATCAGGGCCGCACTTGAATCCTTGGGGGGAAGGGGGTTTTACATTGCCCAAACTCCTCCCCATATGACTAGCTATTATCTGATTCCACAACCATCAGGGTTCCTCTCCTTTAAAGGCCATTCCTTCACACCCAAGCCCCATTTCACTCAAAGCATACACAATACGCCCACATTCTAAGAAACCTTCCTTGCCCTGGCTCTGTGGCTCACGCCTGTAATCCCAGCACTCAGGAGGCAGAGGCAGGCAGATATCTGTGATTTCGAGGCCAGCCAGGTCTACAAAGTGAGTCTAGGACAGCTAAAGCTACACAGAAAAACCCTGTCTCAAAAAAAAAAAAAAAAAAAAAAAGGAAGAAAGAAAAGAAAAAGATTGATTGAGCACTCTGTGTAGGATATCTGGACTGTGGAAGTATGCCTCCCTGGGAGCAGAGCAATCAGTCCGTGGCTTCCTTAGAGGAACTCAAGTGTAAGCAGAATATATAGGGCCCATTTCAAAGATGCAGGGTATTTGGGGAGCACGGAGGAAGCAACAGTCAATTTCAGCTATGGTGGGATGTGGCAGAGTGAACGTGTAATAGGAAAAGACATGCGTGGCCCCATACACAAACACATGCACACACTCGTGCAGGTATCTGACACAAGTACACAAAACAAAATGGCGCATGAAGAAAGGCCTATGTTCCAGCCAGCAAATCTTCTCTGCCTCAGTGCATTCATTATAGTGGTTAACTTTAGCTAAAGGCTGTCCAAATAACTGATTACTATAGTTTACACCTCAAAAGGCCATATTTTTGGAAGCTTTTTACTAAGGGGGTGGGGGGAGTGCTCTTAAGAGACCGGGCCTGGGAAGAGATCTTTAGGTTACTGGAGGTGGCCCTGGAAGGTGATGGGATCTCAGCCTCTCCCTCCTCTTTCTCTCTTTTTGCTTCCTAAACATCAGATGAGCAGTTTTTTCTCTGTCGTGTACTCCCATCACGATTGGCTTCCATACCACACACGTAAAAGCAATGGAGTCAACTAACCACAGATTGGAACCTCTGAGCCAAATTGAAGCTTTGAGTTCATTTTGAAAACTGTGAACCAAAATGAATCTTTTCTCTTTATAAGCTGGTTGTATCTGCTGCAGCCGACTAACCCAATGGCAAGGGGTTGCTTCTTGGTGTGTCTATGATTGGAAGAGATGCCTTTGAATCAGTAAAAACCTGTGAATTCATAAGGATCAGTAAGGAAAATCATTCTCACGCACTGAGAGTAAGCACAGAACAATTGGTTGAAGACCCACATAAAACAAAAAACACAAGAGAAAGGTAAAATTTTGAGAGCTAAGACACTCTATTCTGCACTATTCTACAAAATACAGATGACAATAGTACCCCTTTACTTGAGATTGAATGGATCAAAGATATTAATATGTGTTAATACTTAAAGCACTACCCAATAGGTAGCAATGAATATACAAATGTTTATTTTGTTATTATTTATTTGTCTAATCCACACCTATCTTAAAATCTAACAGACTTTCTTAAGAGTTATTGTTCTGGCCACCCTAGCTCGAGATATATATTATTCTTCTTGGTTTCCTTCTCATGGTGTGGAATTTATTATGTATGTTTCTGTGCCTTCATCCCTAAGCTGTAAGCACTCTAAGGGAAGGAACTGTGCCCTGTCCATCAGCAGAAGGTCAAACACATGTTGGTGAGCATGCTTAGCACTACCAGGCAGAATAAGGCCCCAGCCACAAGTTTCCACAACCTAATCCCATATGTGTGTTACCAGTCTTGGTCCCTTTAGGCTGCCATAAATTATTTTAGATTGTGTAATTTATAAATATCAGAAATGTGTTGATAATAGTTTGTAGAAGAATAGAAAGACTATGGTCAATATTTCCGTAGATTTGTGGTCTGTTGAGGTTTTGTCTCCTGCCTTGTGGATGGTACCTTCTTGTCGCATCTCCACACAATGAAAAGGTGCACAAGCTCCCTGAGACCTCTTCCATAAGTGCAGTAATTCCACTCTGATAGATGAGTCCCCTGTGGCCTAATTGTCTTTCCAAATCCTCACCTCTTGATATCACCATTAGGGGTTGGTTTGAATTTATTAATTTGGGGGGCACACAATCATTCAGACCCTGGCATTGCCTTAAATGGTTAAAGGAACTTTGCAAATGTGGCCCAGTTAGGGATTTTGAGGTGGAGATGGGATCGTGGATCATCCAGGTGGGCCCTCCCTGAAGCCTGGCATCAGGCAGAAGAAGGGCAGTATTGCTGGTTCCCTCCCCACTCTCACATGCCCTCATTGCCTGGGAGCTTCCAGAATCAAAACGAACTTCACAGGTGGAAGAAGAAAGAAAATGATTCAAAGATTATCAGTGGCTTGTGATCTGGGCTCTAGAAGAGGTTAGGATACCGCCGAGATAATGGAAGGAATTGTAGCCCAGGGGATAAGGTTTAAGTCTCCAGTTCCCAGGTTCAAATCAGTCAAATTCCTGTGCAGTTTAAATATATTCTAAACTATACACTTGCACGTATCTTTGTGTTCCACGTGTCAACTAGCAGTGGGAAGCCAAGAAGTGTTTCCAGCTTCCTGGATCCCTCCTCCAAATATCTCAGCACTTACCAAGTCTTGTCAGTCTTACTCACTGAACAAGCTCTCAAATTCATCTCATCCTGCATAGCTATAAACATCCTCTGGTTTTCCCAGTGACAGTCACCTCACACAGCTCCAACCAACAAGTTGTAAGAAGTCCCTGGCAAGTGTTTTGGAACAGCTCCTTTAAAGGGTGACACTTACCTCTCACACTGTCTCCCTCTGGCACTGTTCTGTTGCCCACTCTTCCTTCTCACCTGGAACATAAATGTGACATCTAAAGCTGCAGGTCTTAGGCCACCAAATGAAGTCTCCAAGGCTGGAAATGTGTTACATCTTGTTGAAGCATTGGCCAAGGAGATCTCATGGAACCCTTCAAATACCACAAGCTAATGCCACAATGGAAACATGAGGACAACAGCCAAACTATAGTCAGGAGATTAAAGGCAGATGAGAAGCTAAAGCCTTTAATGGCATCTCCGAGCAACTTAGCAACCCTAGATGATCTCCTGTGGGCCTGAGGAAAATACACTGCTCCCCAAACAGTGAACACATATTTATTGACATGTTCACTTTATTTTTTTTTTTTAAACTCTCCTGAGTGAGGAAGAACTCTGGTCTTGGGCAACTCCCAAGCCATTATCCAATCCTCTAATCTTCTGGGCCATATGAGTGTTTGTGTACGTGTACTGCTTTATGGGAAACTTTGCACAGCTTTGTCTCATTGGATTGCCCTTTGATGATTGCTCTGTTTTTCTTGGCCATTTCCTACTCCCTCTGCTTCCCGGTGCCCTCCAGAAGTCCCCCTTGCTAGAATGTCCATCACCACCTGCCTGCAGGTTGTCATGTACATCTGAGGCTCCTCATAAGCCCCACTCGGTTACCCTGAATTCTCGGACCCCTAAACACTTAGACTATCTCAGCATATTTGCTTATGTCCATAGGACTCCTCTCTCGAATGTGCTTTCACTTGCTCTCTCTCTCTTTCCTTCCCTCCCTCCCTCTCTTTCACTCATTCTCCTATTAAGGGTGTGTTTTCTTTTACCTAACTTTATGTACAATAACTTTTAGTTTTTGAGATTATGATATAATTATCTCTCCCTTTTATACTTAGTATAAGCAGAAGTGTGTGTGCGTGTGCGCATGCGTGCGTGCGTGCGTGCGTGCGTGCGTGCGTGCGTGCGTGCGTGCGTGTGTGTGTGTGTGTGTGATGTTTTCAGAGCTGACCACTGGTATTGGATAGCCAATCGATGTGCTCTTCCCTGGAGAAGACTATTTCTCCTACTCTTGGCATTCTTTAGCTGCTTATAATTCTTTAGCTAAGGAGGCCTCAAAAGCTTTTCTCCTTCCATTTTAACAAGTCTATTGTTTAGGCAGCTGTGTGGGGAGATTTCATGAGATGTAGCTTCTAATGTGAGACACAATTTCACAGCAAATTTTTTCTGACTCTATGAATCTCTCTGGCCCAACTTTTGAAACGATCCATGAGCCTTAGTTGCAGCAGCTATAGCATAGATCTATCAGCTGGGACTAGGCTATACAAGTCTGCTTTCTAATTGGTTGTGGCTGTCTAAATGGTCTTCATTTTTTTTGCAAAGAGAAGTTTCTTTACTGAGGGGTGAGGACTATACTTACCTGTGAGTATGAAAACAAATATTTAGAATGTAGTTCGGAATTATTCTGTCTTCGTAAAGTGGTGAGTAATTAGCAATATTTCTAGTAGCAGGCATGATTTCCCTCTTGTTGACCAAGCTTTAAGTTTAATTAGGGGTTGTTGGTTACAACCAAGGTATACTGACCGCTTCTGCACCCTCAGTGTTATTGAGCCATGCTGTTTGTTGTGGTTACAGTTCATAGGCGTCACAGTTGGATAAGATTGTTGGTTGCCTCCCTCCTCTGGAAGCTTGCATGGTTCCTTCTGGTATATGAAAGTTCTTCCTCAGGGAGGAGGCTTTGCAGGTAGATCCAGCTTAGTCTTTTGCCCAACTTTGGCATGGCAGGAATGGCCTAACCATGCAGTCATTGGTTCTTAAAAGATACGGTGTTACTTGTATCATTACTATGACATTGACATAAATAAATTGTAGGAAGGAAAGGTTCACTTCAGCTCACAGTTTTGGGGATTTCAGTCACAGCCTTTGCCTCCAGTGGCCTCAAGCCCATTGTGGGACAAAGCTTCATGGTGATAGGAGTATTTGAAGGAGGGGCAAGTTCATTTCACAAGAAGCAGAGTGAGGTCAGAAAAGGTCTAAACAATACACTAAGACCTACCTACCCTACTAGCATTTACTTCCTCCAACCAGTTCTTTCTATATACAGTTCCATCACCTCAGATTTTCCAACTATCAATAGATAACACTATTAATTAGTTCATAATCTAATCTTCCCTGGAAATGTCCTCACAGACATATACTCCTAGAAATTACCAATCTCCTAGGTGGTTTTAACTCAAGTTGACAGTTAACCACTGTATGGGGAAATTTCTTAGTGGTTAAAGTGTTTGCCACACAAGCATAAGAACCAGAGACCAGATTTCCAGAACCCACGCAAATATCAAGTGGGTGTTGTTGTTTACAAGAAAGAAAATCCCAACACTTCTATTTTACCAATAAAGACTCGGGAGCCACATTGTCTGGAGTAGAGAGACCACAGACATCAACATGGCCCTCTGCTGAAGCACAGGCCATGGACAACATCATCTCCTTCTGAGGTAGCTCAGACCAAGGAAGTTAACATGGCGTCTGGGGTAACATGGGCCACAAACACCGTTACAGACCTTGGCAAGAGCCTCGCCCATGAACATCAACATGGCCTCAGGCAGCATCACGGCCCACGGACATCAAAGTGGTTTTAGGCAGTGGCACAGACCATGTACATCCCCAAAGCCTTAGGTGGTAACATGGACCATTGCAACATGACCCCCAGCTGCAGTAGGACCATAGACCCAGACATGGCCTTCAGCAGCAACATGTACCATGGGCATCAATATGTCCCTTGGTAGCTGCCCAGGACATTCACATCCACATGGCCACCAGTGGCAGCATAGCCCACAGACATCAACATGGCTTCAGGTGGCAGCACTGACCATGGGCATGCACATAGTCTTAGATGGTAACATAGACCATGGACATCAACATGGTCCCAGCCGCATCAGGACCATGAACCCAGACATGGACATTGGCCACAGCATGGATTACAGACACCAAAATGGCCTCAGGTAGCTGTACCGGCCACTCACATCAACGTGGCTCTTGGTGGCGGCATGGCCCACGGACATCAGCTTTAGGCAGTGGCACAGAAAACAGACATTTGCATAGTCCTCAGTAGTAACATGGGCCACAGATGTCAACATAGCCCCTGGCTGCACTAGGACCATAAGCCCAGGCCACAGACATCAGCATGGCTTCAGGTAGTGGCATATACCATCGATGTCCATGTGGACCTTAGACTTCATCGTGTCCTGGGGCAGCAGCATGGACCTTGGATACCAACATGGCCTCTGGGGGAAGTATGGACAGTAGAGGTCTTTCAAGGAAGTCTAATCCAGAAAATTAGCCACTCTTCATCTCGAACACCCTTTTGTTGCTTGGAACCAAGGCAATCGGTCTGGGCAGCTTGTGGTCTATGTTATCACCAGAAACCATGCAAAAGCTCGTGATTCATGACTGTAAAGGGTTGGAAAGCTACTTTTGCAGTGGAATCAATGACTGCCAGTGCACAATTGAGAAAAAAGGACATACAAGGTTTCTGTGACAACCCCTACCATCTCTAACCACCCTCAGAGAAGCCTAAAAAATGAGCCATCAAAAAGAACTTTTAAAAACTATGATAAGGATCCTGAAGTATAGCTTCTGGTGGGGTTCCAGTTGAAAGGACTCAGTTTCTTTAAGCTGTTGGCCACTGGGAGATTAACCATGCTCTGGTGAGCATATGAACAACACAAAATGGGCTTGGGTTTTTTTTCCTCTTTGTTTTTTTTTTTGGGGGGGGGGAAGGTAAAGAGGTCACAAGAGGGAAACAAATATGGAAGGACTTGAAAGTGAGTATGAGGGGTTTCATGATGTGAAATTCCCAAATAATAAAAATATTATCTTGGAAAAAAAAAAAAAGACTCAGGAGCCAGATGCTGGGGTAAAAACCTGCTAGCTCGGAAAGGCAGAGAAATTAACTACCTAACCTTCCTTCTCAGCTCAGGTCTGGATGGAAAAAACTCAAAAGGCTCACTAGCTCAGCTCACTACCCAAGAGCAAAAGGCAAAAAAAAAAAAAAAAAAGAAAGAAAGAAAGAAAGAAAGAAAGAAAGAAAGAAAGAAAGAAAGAAAGAAAGAAAGAAAGAAAAGGAAAGGGAAAAAAAAAAAGCCAAGGCCAAAGGCTTGCTAGCTCAAAGCCCAAAGAGCCAGGGAGCTGAGGAGCTAAAGCCAGAGCTTGAGCTAATAGCTCTTTCTTCTTCTTCACACTGTCTTAAATACCCCTCAAAGTCCCTCCTACTCTTAAATCCCTGTCAGCTGGTTTCTTGCTCCACCTCTTGACCTAGGATTAACTTTATTAAATCCTGTGTACAGAAAGTTCTTAGATTAAAGGTATGTACTAGGGCTGGGTGAACCACACCATAATCACCAGTTTACAATAAACAGAAAATTCTTTGATTAAAGGTGTGTAATAGGGCTCAACCACAACAAAGAAACAGGGTTTTACAGTTCACAATTTTGGGGTTCACAATGAGATCAAATATCCTGCAACAAGGTGTGGAAGCCTGCCTGCAATCCCAGCCTCTGAAGGAGGAGACAGGAAATTCCCAAGTCAAGATCCTATTCAGATTAGCTGTTTTGGAGAGCTTTGGACATCACTGAAAAACCCTGGAATAAAATATCAACCTCAATAAAATATAAACCCTGCAATAAAAGAATGTATCAACCTTAGGCTTTTACATGTGTATTCATACCCACCCATATACATAAACTCACAGACATGAAAATGTGTACATATATGATGCACACAGACACATGTAAAAGATATGATCATGTATAATGAAATAGTTTGAGATTTATCATTAGGACCAGGACAGATCAGGCCAAAAAGAGCTTACAATTAATGCAAGCTTACAATACGCTTATAATTAATGTTCTTTCTTTTTATATATAAAAAACTATTTTCTTTAACTTCAAACCACTTAATCAATATAATCTTTTCTCATTTTTGGTAATGTTTCCTCTCAGAAACCATGTCTTCTGCTTTGTAATCTGGTTTTTAACATTTCTTACTCTCCAACCCATGTTTAGAAATGTTTGAACTTCAAATATTAACAATCCAAGTTCCTAGTCACAAGGTCTACACCAACATAGAATGTATTTATGAAAGGTGCATGTGGTGGTTTGAAGGAGAATGCCATCATAGGCTCACATCTTTGAAAACATAGTCCCCAGTTACTGGAACTGTTTGAGATTAGGATTGATGGCTTTATTGGAAGAGGTGTGTCGCTGGGGCCAGGTTTTGAGATTCCAAAAGCCCATGCATTTAGCTCCCTCCGCCTCCTACTTACTGTTAGGGATGTGTACTCTCCTCAGCTACAGTTACAGCTTTGTCTAAGTCATTTTGATCAGAAGTTGTTACTGTGGTATTGGTAATCTTTGAAGGAGACAAGTTATCTTGGTTTTTCATGTTTTGTCTTTGTTCTGGGATTTGCCCATGTCAGATTAGATCATTGGTTGGGATTTGTTGTTGTTGTTGCTGCTGCTGCTGCTGCTGCTGCTGCTGCTGCTGCTGCTGCTGCTGCTGCTGTTTTGATTTGGGTTTTAATTCCTGCTGCCTCTGTTCTCTCAGAGTGCATGTTTGCCAAGTTCAGGAGAGAACAGGTAGTAGGACATCTGTGGTGATTTTCTTGTCTGTTACACTGGTGTTTCAGAAACCAGGCTCCATCCCCAGTCTACCCCTCATAGCTTGAGTACCATCTACAGCAATGATCACTAACCTGCAGTTAACCTATTCTGACAACAGAGTAAGGGTGACTACAAACCACACTTGTTGAGTATCAGCTGGCTTAGGGAGAAAGGGGACATGGATAATACACATGCTGTAATGTGTTAGTACGAGTAGAAGGGAAAAAACAAGGGGGTAAACAGTCACAGTGAGGCTAGTGGTAAGTGTTAGGCTGTTAGATGTGACTAGGGTGTTAAAGTGTATAAACATACAGGCATATGCCTATACCAGGTCAGACTCTGAGCTTTGGGAGAGAAACAGAAAGAGGAATGAGTCCAGGGGGCAGGGGGAAGGGAAAAAGAGAAGAAAAAAAAAACAGTAAAATGTGGGAACAGTGAGGAAATAGAGTTGGCCTGCTACAATGATCTACTACTATGTGAGTAAGAAATCGCTGCGGAGAAGGAAGGAAAACTCCACGGAGGTGTAAGACGGTGGAATCTCTGGGCAATAGCTGTAGTGGGAAAGGAGAGCTGGACGGAGATGGAAGATATGAAAATGTCCAGCCTGGGTGTTGTTTTAGTCTCCCTGGCAGGTCAGCTAGCTGCTTTGTCTCTCTGGTCCTTGGTCTTCACCTGGGCTGTGCTCCATGTGGATTTTTACCTCTTCTTTTGTGTGTGTGGATGTTCTTGACTCTCTTCTCTAAGCTGTGTGGATACGTGAGGAAAACTCTTCCCAGCCACAGTTGCGTTCCTACCAAGTCCAGAGCAGCTGGTGTCTGTGTGGTGCCCAAAGCACTGTTTAGGGGTTTTGTTTAGCTCTCCCAGCTCTGCCTTTCCCAACTGGAGTGCTAAGGGTAGCCCTGCCAGTCATTGCTGGCAACTCCTTCTATGAAATCCCTGCTACTGGCGAAGCTTTTGTGGGATTCCCACTAGCCCAGCTTGCCTGGGGTACAGCACAGTGCCATGGGCTGTGCACACCACTGTTCCTGGTTTTTACATAGATGCTGAGGAATCTGAACTCAACTCCCTGTACTTATGCAGCAAGCACTGTACTCACTGAACCCTCTTCCCACCCCCAAAGTTTGTTTTTTAAATCATTTGAACAAGAAATATCTAATATACCAGAGGCTAGATAGCCGAGAAACCTAAAATAGAAAAAATAAAATAAAATAGATTCCTAATGATATTCTGCTATACTCATAGATGGGTGCCTAGCCCAATCATCATCAAAGAGGCTTCCTCCAGCAGCTGATGGGAGCAGATGCACACACCCATAGCCAAAATTGGAGATTGCCATCAGGTTCCTCCCCTGAGAGCACAGGGAAAACCATGGAAGAGAGGGAAAGAAGAATCGTAGGAGTCAGATGGGTCAAGGAGGACACCACCACGGAATCAACTAAGCAGGACTGATGGTTACACATAGAGATGGAAGGGGCAGTCACAAAGTCTGCATGGGTCCGCACTAGGTCCTCTGAACATATGTTATGGTTGTTAGCTTATTGGTTTTATGGGACTCCTACCAGTGAGAGTGGGAGCATCTCTGACTCTGTTGCCTGCCCTTAGGACCCTTTTTCTCCTACTGTGTTGCCTCAGCCAACCCTGATATGAGGCGTTTGTCTTATTGTAACTCGTTATGCCTTGTTTGGTTGATATCTGTAGGAGGCCTGCTCTTTTCTGAAGAGAAACAGAGGAGTGGATATAGGGGAGAAGGGAGCTGGTAAAGGGGATGAGGAAGAACAAAGAGAGGAAGGAAACTGTGGTCGGGATGTATTGTCTGAGAGAAGAATTGAAAAAAAAAAAGATCTAATATATGCTTCTTCTTGATGCTGAAGCTGCTGGCAATGCCCATGACCTTGCCTAATTCCTCTCCTGGGCCACCATTTTTAAGTCAAAGCAAAGCAATGAGAGCAGGCTCCTCATGAAGACAGCAGGGCTGAGGGGCTCCATATCTTCAGGGATCCAGATGAGTTGCTGAGGGAAGCACCCAAGTGGGAAGCAGAGACCAGCAGCACAAGGGGACCACCTTAAATATCAGAAAAGGAAGATGAGCAAGTGGCCAGTGGGCTCAGTGCTGATAAACCAAGTGAGTAAACTCTGCATTACTTTCTTTAATGAATGGTTTTGCCATAAAACCTTGAAGTCAGATGACCTGGAGATTTTCATGAAAGGCCTACTTTCAAGTAGATATTCACCCTATGAAAAGTTGAGCAAACTAGACAAGAATGGCCAGAAGGAAGTTCATATTTGGAGTATGAGAAAAGCTTCTAAATTCTAAGGTTATGATCATCTTGCTGTACAGAAAGCCAAGAACCAAGGTGGCCCACTCTCTTGATCCAATCAAGGGCCTTTACTCTGCATTAGACAAAACAAACATGATTTAATCTAAAGTATGTTATCCAATAACCATATGTATTCTGTCTCATGTTAAATAGTGTGACTGTCTCTACTGGTGCCCCAGAGGGCATCTGCTTACTGTCTGTGGTCAGATCAGACCAGGACCCTTCTAACAAGACTCACTACTGAAAACCAGGACCTTGGAACAGCCTTAAAAGCAGCTGCTCGCTGCCTGTGAGCTCTGTGCAGTACAGACCACAAGATGGCCGCCCCCATCCCTACCTTCTAGCCTTAGGGTAGGGTCTTGAGGCTAACCCAGAGCACTAAGCTGGTGCTGAAAATTGTCTGTTTAGTTAAAAAAAGAAGAAATAAAAGTAACACCAGTTAGAAGTGGGTGAGTAAATGGATACATGAATGAATAAAATCCCCAGCCTCTCCCCCTTTTCCAATGTAATATGTTCTTGCCTCTTCCATCTCACAAGCAAAAGACCATTTCCTGTAGGCTGCCATGTTTTCTAGAGACAGATTATTAGGTGCATGAAATCATCCTCCTTGAAGAGCTTGCCATACCTCACTCTCCTAGCTTTTTGTCTATTTTCTTCTTTATTGTTTTTCAGCCTAGACTAGCATGGAACTCATTACTCAGACAAGGCTTGCCCTGAACTCCTGATTCTCCTCCCTACACTTCCTGATTGCTGGGAGCACAGACACCACCACACCTGGCTCCAATCCTGTGTCCTTCACTACAAGATATATTCTGATATACAAAGCTCCATTTCCAGCTGGGCACCAGGTGCTCACTGGATCGTGCCCACTGGACAGCACCTGGTACATTTCAAATCCAGCAGTTCCTAAGCAAACCTAGGTATCTTCCCTCAAAGTCTTCACCTCTTTTGGTATTGCCATTGCAGCAACTGCCGCCTTTGATTATTGGCATGTGGGTGTTGTCCTTGACAATTTGTTCCCTTTACCACAGACATCCAACCACACAGTACAAATCCTCTATGACACCTGTAGTTGCTGTAAACCTGCAGTCCCAGGAGGACTGATTGCGTCTGGGAATTCAAGGTCACTGAGAGACTGAGTAAGACTCTGTCGGAAAAAGAAGAAAATAATTTCCAGATTCTAAAGCTGGTCTGTGGAGTAGCTATTCTTCTTAACTTCTCTCTATGGGGGAAGAATCCTACCCAGGAATCTTGAATTCTATAAAAAGTGAGTAAGTCAGCTAGAAGCTTCTGGGAGCCTATGGAGCAGAAGAATCCAAAGTCAGCAGCACTCAGATCTTGTTGGGGCCCTCCTTAGACACTCTTTCTATGACAGTGGCTGGTTCTGGCATCTCCATGGTCCCTCTCCACCGCCATCAGCATGAACTCTGCTCAGAAACCCAAATGTACTGGTGGAAGACACCTACAAAAACCCCAAGGAGGAAGCAAAAGTAGACATGAACCACCAAGAAACCATTAACTCAAGGTGATCAGAGAAAATGATCAGGTCGTGCAATGGTCCTTAGGAAAGGTAGCAAGCCCTCAGCTCCTTGTGACCGAGGTGTCACTCGACTGGCCTGGGTGTGGACATCAGAGTAACTGACATGGCCCCCTATGTCTACCCACCAATCAACAAACTACCTTTAAGATCAGTCCACCTCCTCTCCCTCTACTCATACCATTGCCATACATTATAGAGATAATAGATACAGATAAATATTTAGATATATAATAGTGTGGGATGCAGAAAGAATTTCTGCTTGTTGTGCTGGAAGGTAAGCTCTACTGGGGCAAGACATGGATCTTGTTCACTGATATTATTCCCTCCTTAGATAGGCAAAAAAAAAAAAAACAAACAACAACAACAACAAAACACTAATATGCATCCTAGAGCCAGTAAGTGGATAGGTTGATAGATGGGTGACTCAACAAATCAGAGAGATTGGGTATGAAGTGAGTTTGTCCATAACTTCCAGTCTACATCAGTCATTATGAGGTCACTTATATCACAGTAACAACTCCAAAAAATGTAAAATGATGACCATTTCTCTCACATTACCAGAAGGGCCTTACTCATTGTGGAGGACCCCTGCAGTACAGCGGCTATGTTTTAACACTGGCTTTCCCCACTGCAGAGGAAAGAGTGTTGAGTCATTCACCAGCTCTCACAGCTTCCTTCTGTGTGTTATTTACACTCACATAACTAACTAGAGGAAGTCATATAGTCTTACCCATCTACTCAGAGGAGCAGGAGAGTACTGGGAAGGAGAAGGTAGGTGAAATCTGTAGATAACCCTGTCAATACCCAGATGATTGTGGTACATGGGTGGAGAGACACGGGTATGATACACAGTTCAAGCTGGTGGTAGGAAAATGGTCTGAGGAATCTTGTGGAAGTCAGTAAAGGCTTCAGGGCATCTGAATCAGCTGTTGATATTCTCTCCCTCTCCTGTCTAACCTTTTCCTGATACCTGGCCTAGTTTCCCAAGGCTTCCGGTCAATACCATTTACTGAATTCTTTCCACTGAAAGAGACAGGCTATAACCTCACTTCACCTCAACACCAAGCTCTGTTCTCTTCGCAGGACCTCGAGAGCACTGGGCCCAGCTTCCATTACAATAAATCCTCTAAGGACCAGAGGAGTGGATCTCCAGTTAAGAGCACCTGCTGCTCTTGTGGAGGACCTGGGCTACGTTCCCGGCACACACGTGACTGCTCACAACCTACCATAGCACCAGTTACAGGGGATCTGGTACCCTCTGCTGCCACCAGATACACAGACACATACAGTGCACTTACGTAGATACAGGTCACTCGTACAAATAAACATAAAATAAGTATTTTCTAAGATAAACGTGAAAATGAAGCTTGTGGAGTGCTGGTATTTGGTGATTTGCCTGCCTTTAAGAACAGACCAGTGGTTCCACCTCTTTCCATTTCCCCAGCCCCATCTCCCATTTACTCCCAATTTCCCTCTCCCATTTACTCCCCCGTTGTTTTTAAGAACTCCTGGTACCACAGCTGCCTTCTCCAAACCCCATTCCTTACTCATGCGCTGGCTCTTCTCTTAAGACTCATAATATGGAAAGCACATAGGTGCAGGGTCAGACCTATGCTCAAATCCTGACTATACCCTTTACTGGCCACAGAACATCAGCTTTCCTTGTCTTATAAGACAGAAACAAAGTATTAAACTCAATAGACTGCTATGAGAGTTCAGTGAGAAGGCACAAATTTCATCTCGAGCAGATAAAACAACTGTTCTTACAGTGAGCTTATGGCCACATGTCAATCTCCCCTACAGGCAAAAAAATCCTTGGGGATAAGGATTGTGGACAGTGATTCCTTGGACTCTGAGCCTGAGGCAATATTTGGACCCTAGTATGTTCTTAATCAACATTTTCTAATGAATATGGAGTATTAGTAATATGTGCATGTATGTAGACTGTGAAATGGGTAGATAGGACAGACACACCAAACCAAAGCCAGGCCTATCACCTCTGAGCCTGGCATCTAGATGCCATCATATTAATACCTATCAAGGGTTGGACTCGTTATTAAAATATCTCAAAGTGACTTCTTTCCCAACTTCAGGCTGCTCTGAAATGACAAAGCTCTGACATCTTTATCAAACAATTCCTAAAGCATTCTTTTTGAGTTATTAAATTTAAATATTTGTCTAATTTAGCTTGAGTTTAGGTTTAATTACAAGGGCTGTGGGTCTGAGCTGAGCTGGATTTAGATTAGGGAAGAACAGATAACATAACACATTTTACAAAGCAAAACAAACAGACACACACACACACATACACACACACACAGAGAAATATCTATGGAAAAGAAGGTATATAGCAGGTTTCACTCAAGCTCAAAACTCTCAGGGTTGCTCCAGAGTGCTAGAACACAGGCCAAGAAGTCTGGAATAACATTCAAGAGTCCTAAAACCTGAGCCACCTCTCCAGTCTCTCCGGCCTTGTCCCTCTGCACCACCACTGGACCTAGCTGCTCTCTTGGCTGCAGCCCAATTTTATTTCTTCTATTCAGTGGCCTAGATTGCTTTTGTCTATTCCCTCAACCAACAAAATCCATGAGACTTACTATGTACCCCTGTGGATGAGAAAAATAAAGCAATTAACAAAACAAAATAAATCCTGACCTAAGTAAGAAACAAACAATAAAAATAACCACACAAATCGGTCTTGTAGATCCTGATAATTTGTTTATTTGTTTATTTGTTTGTTTTGTGTTGCTATTGTTTTTGGACTGGCAGGTGAAGTTACCAAAACAAAATTTGTTCTTGAATCAGTATGGTTTGGGGTTTGGTTTGGTTTTTGTGCATGTATATGTTGGGTGTTTGGGGGGACTATGTCACTGTGTGCATTTGTGGAGGTAAGAGGATAAGCCTGGGTTTCAGTCCACACCTTCCACCTTGTTTAAGACAAGGTGTCTTTGTCGTCTTTCCTCTGCATACGCCAGGCCAGCTGGCCTACAGGCTTTCTAAAAATTCTCCTGTCCTCATCTCCCATCTCACCATGAGAGCTCTGAGGTTAGAGACATGCGTTATTGTGCCTGGATTTATACCTGGTCTGGCAATTCAAACACAGGTCTTCAAACTTACGTAGCATGCACTTTGACCCTTGTTTATCTCCCTAGCCCCAGTATATATGATTTTAAACAGCATCTTTCTTTGACATTCTAAAGAGTCAAGGATACATTCTGTGTCTTGACCGTTACATGAAGCCTCATTTATCTGACATTTATAGTACATATCCTCCAACTAGATAAAACTTGCCTGATGGAAGATGTGGGTTTGAGTCTCTTCTAGGTATAAAAGATGATGTAGGGAATGAATGAGGGAGGTGGTACCAAGTTTGGCCTGTCCCTCTACTATCTCCTGGTTGGAAACATTTCTTGGTACTTCAGGTACTTTTCCTCCTTCAGTGACCTGTCCTTGCATCCAGAGAAGTGTGATGAGGATAAAATCTCTCTGAGTGGAGATCCACAGTGACATTACAACATCCTGGAGAGAAATGTGGCTATTTCCTATCCAAACTCTGTGACAGTAATTATTGCAAAAGTCATTTCTCAGTGAGGACGTTCTATGGTCAGAAACCATGCCAGGCTCTCTTCACAGAATATCTTTTTAGACAGTGAAAGTTTCTGCTTGGGAATCCTCACAGCACCAGTTACTGTGTGAAGCACATGGAAATTGCTAGCTGCTATCAATATTACTGTGTCTAAAACTACCGTTTTCCCCTGCATTAGAACAATCTGAACATTGTTAGGCAAAGACATCTAAGCAATTTTAAAATTATTTGAGTCATGACAGAAAGACGCACAACTGAAATATTTACCTTTCAGTTTCAGGTGAGGACGTTCCAGGAGATGGAAGATGTGACAAGCTCCCGAGTTGTGTGAACATCAGAGAAAGGTTCCCCTGACAAGTCACGTGCAGAGACAGGAATCACTGATTAAGAAAAGGATTAATTTTATCTACCAAGTAGCTCTGCCTGGAAAATGCTCTGTACTTACAGGATGCCAAGGCTGGGAGGGAGGGGGACTTTCAAATCGGCAGATTAGTTCCTTTGTTTGTATATGGGGAAACAGAGGCCCGGAGATAAGCTAAACTCGTCAATTGCTCGGCCTGCCTCCTCACATTCCCTCCTCCCATCCACCCCCTATGCTGCATATGAATGAAGAAATGCACAGAAGTGAAGGGACCTGGGTCTTCATTCATCCATTTATTCAACAAACACTTGCTGAGAGTCCACTACTTTCCACGCCCTCTTCCAATCCCTGGGGACACAGGTGTAAAGTAATGGAGACGTTCTGTCCTCTTGGAGCTCACATTCCAGAGAGAGTGACAAGATCTAGTACACAGACCATTGGGCTGCTGTAATGCTAGAGAGAAGAAGAAAGCAGGAAAGAGGGCTCGTGACAAAGAGGCACGTGCAATCGTGAGTGATCACAGAAGTTTCCAAAACAAAGATTAAGCAGGGAAAATGCCGTGTGGCTATCTGGTAGACAAACATCAAATGAAAAGACTAGCAAGCGCAAAGCCCTTCATAGATCACAGAACCCTTCGGAAGACTCGGGCTGGGACCCTGTGAGTATGAGATGCCGGAGGTAACACAGGGCAGAGAAGAGTGGGCCATACTCTGAAATTCCTCTGCCCTCATACTAATCCTCCCTTCTCGCTGCTCCCCCACCATCTGCTTTCTGATTAGGTTTGAGCAATGAGAGGCCCTGGCTAGAGATCAGAGAGAGGACAGGTACATCCTCTATTCTCCTTGTTTCTTTTGTTTAATGATTTGTTTATTTATTTATTTTGCTTATTTATTGTTGCTGGAATGTACATCTGTGTGAGGGGGTCGAATTCCCTGGAACTGGAGTTAGAGACAGTTGTGAGCTGGGAATTGAACCCAGGTCCTCTGGATGAACACCTAGAGTTCTTAACCACTGAGCCACCTCTCCATCCCAGACTCTCCTTGGTTCTAGTGGTCGCTCTTGCAGGGGCCACAGCTCCTGGTGCTTCAGCTTCCGCCAGACAGACCCAAGCCCTGATGGGGGCAAGCTCCAGCTTGTGTCCTCCTGGTAGTTTGTGCTTCTCCCTTCAGCCTATATCCCTTTGTGAAGGAGCGGTCCCCGCATTTGATAACCGGGCGTTTGTCTCACCTTCCTTTGGATACCCTTTCATCTTTCCTGACAACTCCATAACTAGTCCCCTGTACTAACTGACCCGTACTGAACTACCCAGTGGATTAATTGGCCAGATGCCTGACAGAAACAAATGCAGAGAGAGAAGATGGTTTCCTCATGGTTGCAGAGGGTTGCAGTCCACCCTGGCAAGGAAGGCATGGCAGAGCGACTCCGACCATGACCACACGAATATGCCTCCAAATCTGTTCACATCATAGCAAACCAGAAAGCAGAGCGTAACACAGGAAGTAGTCGGGGATGCCACATTCCATGGACCTGCCTCAGAAACCTCTTTCCTCCAGCTAGGCTCCACCTCCCCAAAGTAGTACCACCAGCTGGAGACCAAGTGTTGAAGACACAGCCTGTGGGAGACATTTCAGATGCAAACTAGAACACCTGGTGTGAATTGTTTCTCAGCTGGATTTGGATGATAAAGGCTTCCTATAGGCTGCTGTAATACATACAGTTTTGCTCTGAGTAAAACAGACAGCCATTTTGGACAGATATTCGTGAAAAGCTTTGAAAGCGTAGATGAATGGAAAAGTGTTTCCGTCTCCATAAATGTTCCTTGAATCAAAGACACCTGTCCAAGTCTCACATAATTTGCATGGGATAGACCCCCTGGCTACTCTTATTCGCCACTCTCCCTGAGTAAATAGCGTTGAGAACCTCAGAATTTTCAAAGGCAAGGAAAGGTGTTTGCATATTCTTCTAAAAAGCATTTGTGTGTGTGTGTGTGTGTGTGTGTGTGTGTGTGTGTGTGTAGGCATATGTGGGCATGCTCTATGCATGTGTACACTCAAGTTCCACAGTGCATGTCTGGAGGTCGATTGGCAGGAGTGGGTTCTCTTCTACCAAATGGGTTACCGGGATTGAAGTCAGGTCTTCAGGTCTTGAGGGTGAGTGACAAGTGCCTTTACCCACTGAGCCAGCCCTGTTTGCACATTCTTAAGCAGTTTTTCCCAATATGCCAAAACTGTGAAGACCTTTGGAGGTCAAAGATGATACTAAGCAGGCTTAGTTGTCATTGAGAAGATTTCTGCAATAATGCAAAGGAAGGCTTTTCTCTGTCTGAGTTCCTGGGAGAATCTCAGTGTCAGCAGAGATGGGAGGGAGAGAACACTAGCCCTGTGCCCCCCTGCAATATTCCAGGCACCGTGCCAGGCAATATCACATTTAATGGCTCATTTAATCCTACAAGGACACTGCCAGGTAGATATTAGTATCTTTTAAAACAGAACTTTTGAGTTTAAGTTAGAAAATTAATCTAAGGTCACACATCCTCATATTCCACAGCAAGTAGATCAAGGATCTAAGGTTGCCCATCAAGGCAGTGGATCCACTAAGGAAGACTTTGGAGAAAGTTACTAGATGAGAAGTCCAGCTCTTGGGACTAAAAGTCAATTTACGTAAGTCTCAATTACCCCATCTATAAAGTGGGAATGACACCAATGATACCCATTTCAAAGGATTTGAGGATTCGAAGTGAGCTTAAGTGTGGTAAGGACTTTGTGTGAAAGCTGTACACAAAATATTTAATTGGAGGCCTTTACAGGTGAAGGAAGGTAAAGAGGGACCCATAAGGCAGAAGGAGAATACTTAGAAAATTCATGTGGCAGGGTCTGCTTAGACCCATGTCATGTCTGGAGTACGGGCTGCTATGTGGAATGAGGAGGAAGGAAACTGAATAAAGAATAATTAGGCCTCAGTGCCAGACAGGACATAAACACTACACTCCATCCCAATTTTCACGGCTCGTTTAGCTCTTTCTCTCTTGTCGTCAGGGCTGATTACTATAACCACGATCAGGGATGTCTTTCTTTGGGAAGGAAGACCATTAGCCTCGGTCAAAGCAAGACATACTGCGAGATTGAGGTCCAGGTGGTCTACATGTACAAAGGGGCGGCACAGGCCTGAACTTCCAGCACTTTGGAAGTGGATCAGGAGGCTCAGAAGCACAGTATTATCTCATGTACATAACACATTGAATGCTAGCCTGACACGTGTGTGATCCTGCAATACCAGCTGGTATTGAAATGTTGGACAATTCATTTACACTCTCTCAACCTACTCCAAGATGGAGTCATGACCTTCCTGTCAGTGGCTACCAGTAATACTGTATAGATCTTGGTGCTCACTAGAAGTTCATCTCGTAATAGCCGAGTTGCACTCTCATAGGGTTCTTGGGGTACACCAAATGAGACAATGCATATCCAGTGATTAGGAAGAAGGGCCTCAAAGTTCTGCATCATTTCCACAGTCCCTGGCCCCTCAAGTACCTCCCACTCTTCCCCAAGGCATCAGACACATCTCCCGTTCCCATCACACCAGGTTTCTTCTGCACAGAGGAGACAGGAAGATTTGTCAGTTGCCTGGGCTGAGGCCACACATTGAAATTTTCCCAGTGCACACTATTGCTATCGGCCCTTGCTGAAATGTGCAAACTTATCTGACTCTGATTCACCTCCGGAGGAGGGGGGAAAAGGTTATAGTATTGATATGAGGAAATACTAGAAAACAAAGTTGTTCAAGCAACTACTCTCCCCAGACCTGAGCATTTACAACTTATGCAAAAGTTTAGATGACCACTTTCCTCTGAGAGACCACAGATGTATCATCTACTCAGTTATTAATATTGGTAAGCGAGCACCTGTGTGGACCCTGTGTGAGCCTATAAGCACCAGCAGGACATAAATCAGACCTTACACTTCAGCATCTCCAACTCAAAGGTAAGGAAAGGGACGGGAACTTGGACCCAGACAATTATACTGTGATGGGTCTTAGGATAGAGTAGTTCCTAGGCCCAACCACATTTCTCACGCTCTTCTTTGCAGCACGTGTTAACACCCTCTGCACCAGCCATGCCAATGAGTGGCAGCCTTTTGGCAACACACTACTTCTTGCCCTCATGCCCCTAATGGGACATGCAGAAACAAAGCCTAGAAACCAAAAAGAAATAATCCAAAAAAAAAAAAAAAAACAGAACTCAAAAAAGATTTCATGAGGAGATAAAGGCTTAAACCGGATAGAAATAAGTAATCTACCAAGGGAGCAATGAAGAAACATTGTACGGCATTTGGGTCAAAGAGAAAGCATCAATAAGGAACATAACAAAGTTGGGAGTAGCCAGAGTGTGAGGGAAAGGCAGGGATATAGTTAAGGATGGGGGCAGGAGCAAGGTTTCCATGGGAACTGAAAGCCAGGCTGAAGAGTCAGGTTCCCCCTATCAGTGGCAGGGAGTCCTTCAAAATGTTTTAAGCACGCCAATGGTATGGTTAACCACGACAATCATCTGGGGTCCTTAAAGTCAGATCTTAAAAGACCACCCTTATATGGTCTATCAGAAAATTTTATATTTGACCCTATGGCAAAAAAAAAAAAAAGAACATTCCAGTCTAGCAGGGGAATCAGTCTCTCCCCGTGCTGGGCTGCAAGTAGGCAGAGAGTTTCTTGAGGCCTCCCTCTCCTGATGGCCTTTGATGTCCCACCGGTCCTCACCCACCCTCCAAGGCCAATGCCTTTGAGCAGTCCCTTGCCAAGGACAGATTTGAGAGCAGGAAAATGGCCCACTGGAGGAATAAAATGCTTGTGTTTCTTCAGCAGGAAAGGCTGTTGGTGTTTTTATTATCATTATTATCATTTTTCCCTGAGCTGAACAAGTGACAGGACATAATAATATCATTTATTCTAACTTGCTCTTGCAAATCAGAACTTTTTAATATTTTCCTTTCAAATGAAAATGCCATTTATCATTATCAAATGAAGTGCTAATGAAAACAACATGTAGAAGAAACACATTCACACAGCCGAGCATGATGGAGCACCTTGTCAGCAGTCCGTGGTCTTGCCGTTAATTTGATTTCTGCCAAAAAATCACTTAAGTGAGACTTGGAGATTTTTTTTTCCCTCAGTGCTCCAGGCCTTTCTACTGAGGCCTGTTTATTCCTCTCTCCTGAGAAGGCACTGAAATCCCAAGCTAGTTTTAATCTGACTTTTAATGGCATTCCATCGATTCCGTGAGGGAAGCACATGGCCGGACAGCATAAGGGGTTATGCCTGCCTGTCTGTATGCTATTGCTCATTTCTTTCACCACGTACCTGGTGGGCTGGTGGGCTTTGACTGCATCCTAGTTTGGGTGTGTGTGTTTGTGTATTTCCACCTGGATGTGCATCTGTAGCTGATCTTGTATACGAGCCATGAGAATAAGAATAAAGTCTATTTCATTTACCACTGAAGGTCCAGAATCTGGTCGAGTGCCTGACACACAGTAGGTACATAATAAATGTATTTTTACATGTATGTATGGTTAGGTCTCCAGATGTTAGCATGTGAGTTATCTAGTGCTGCAGCTGTGCCTCTAGAGCCTATCTGACAGCCTGACAAAGCACAGCCAGGCAATGTGGGAAACGGCTGCCTCACTTTCTCTCTTTCCCCTCCAGGCACCCCTGAGCCTCTGACAAAGGCTCTTCTTTGTCCCTAATCACTGTTCTTCATTCCTACATCTGTTGTTGCCAGGTTAATGCTGAACAGTTCCCTTATGAGCTGTCTCAGTGTTCTCTGCTCCAGGCATCTTTCCAGAACCCAGAATGGGTCCCGAAACCCCTCCACCCCGGACAACCCCTAACCTGTGCTTTCTTTAGCAGTGTCCCTGCGTCACTATGGGGTCACTGTCAATGTACTTACTAGACCCTGAGTTCCTAGAGTCAAGGGGCTGAGTCTCCCTCACCTGCCGGTTCTCAAGGTTAGCATGGTGTTTTGTTCATAGTAGGGGTTTCTCAAGCGTTATTATTTAAATGAATGAATTAATGAACTCAAAAGTATTTCATGTAGAGGGCAGATGGTGCAAGAGCCCAGAGGCATGAGAGAATGTGTTCTTCATTGAACAAAACAAACAAAACAAACACTGTAGCAGTTTGGTTTGATTGGAATCCTGGTATGTATGTGAGTGGAGATGAAAATGAGCGTTAAGAAAGGAAGTAATAAATAGGAGTGGGCTTCCCGTGAGCCATCCCGAAGGCAACAGGCATCCTCTAAAGGGAGACTTGGTATTGTCAAGTTTACAGACTAAATAATGTCTTCAGCTCTCAAAGTCATGATGGGTTAGAGAGGACTGGAGTAAATGATCACGGGCCAGTTAGGGCCAACCGTGTAAGTCCAAGCGGGTGACGCTGCAGACCTAATGTAGGTGGCAGGGAAATGGGAGAGAGTGGAGTGGTACTCAACAGAGTGGTCTGTGAACGAGGACTGATCTGTGACCTGTAACCAATCCTTGGTAAGACAAGCATAAGAAGGGAGTTGGAAGAACAAAAATGTAGGCGAATTTATAGAAGATGGGCTTTGCTGAGAAATCTAACGGTATGATACACACACATTGGCCAATGATATATTAGAAATGGAAAAGTAAAATATCTGTCACCATGGATAATTCCCATTGGGAGTGTCCAAAATGAGTCCCACAGGCCTCGTGCACCCTTGGGTGATTATGAAAGTGCCCAATACCAAATCATAAACTTGCTTAAAATATTATGAGCTTTTTGTGGTGGTGGGGGTTTGATGAAATGAACTTTGTAGATGACAATATTGTGTTTCGATGTCAAAAGACAGACACACATGGCAGGGAATGCTAATGAACAGGCTGTGATTAGGGGTAAGAGAAAGAGAGGAAACAGGGAATCCCAACAGAACTGCCAATGGCAGGGACCATCCCTGAAACACTTTTGTGTCCCAAGGCCCTTGAGGAGGAGCTCCCAGAATTCAGCAGAGCTAAGGGTCCTGATGAAAGCTTAAAGATAAGGGTAAAAATCTAAGTCAATAATATAGAATAAACATACTAAAATTCATAGTCCTAAAGAAGCTAACAACAAGGAGGACCTAGGGAAGAGGCTGAAACTTCATTCAGAAGGCAAAAAGGATAGACATTGGAAGCAGAAGACAGGGAACAGGACAGGAGCCTACGGCAGAGGGCCTCTGAAAGACTCTACCCTGCAGGGTGTCATAGCAGATGCTGAGACTCATAGCCAAACTTTGGGCAGAGTGCAGAGAATCTTATGGAAGAAGGGGGCGCTTGAAAGACCCAGAGGGGACAATAGCTCCACAAGGAAACCAACAGAGCCAAAAAACCTAGGCACAGCGGACCCTGCAGAGATTGATACTCCAACCAAGGACCACAGATGGAAAGAACCTAAACCCCCTGCTCAGATGAAGCCCATAGGCTACTCAGTTTCCAAGTGAGTTCCCTAGTAAAGGGAAGAGGGGCTGTCTCTGACATGAACTCAGTGGCTGGCTCTTTGATCACCTCCCCCTGGCAAGAGCAGTCTTGCCAGACTACAGAAGAAGATGATGCAGACAGTCTTGATGAGACCTGATAGGCCAGGGTCAGATAGAAGGGGAGAGGTCCTCCCCTATCAGTGAACTAGGGAGGGGCATGGGGGAAAAGGGGAAGGGTGGGTGGGACTGGGAGGAGACAAAGAAAGGGGCTACAGCCCGGATACAAAGTGAATATATTGTAATAAATGATAGATAGATAGATAGATAGATAGATAGATAGATAGATAGATAGATAGATAGATAGATTTTAAGTCAAAGAAAATGGACTCAGGGTTTCAGTAACCATTCAATACAGAGCGGTGCTACCCTGCCCCTTCATCTTCTTCTTGCTTTTCCCTGGATCTGTTGCAGGGAACAGGTTATTATGAGCTTCTGGGAAAGATTGAAGTTGTCTTGGACCTCTCCCTGGCTCTTATCCTCACAAACTTAACCATACACAAAAGACTGTGTGATCTAAAAAGGAGATGGATGGGGGCGAAGGTGTAAGATTGTCCCTCTTGAGTGAAGCTCTCTGAGTTAAAATTCTGTCTTTACCACTTACTGTGTAGACAACCTCAAAGGTGTTTCCACAGCCCTGAGTCTTAGACTGCCATAAGGATAGAATGAATCACATCCCAGCCATGTTGAATGGTGCTCCTTAAAGGACAAGAGCTTTTGTCTTTACCTGCACAGTTACTGTCTTTGCACTGGTTTCTTCTGGTTCCTCAAAATCTTATGAATGAACTTGTCCCTTCTTCATGCTTTATACCACTACCCAGTTCTGGCTACTACCATTTCTCTCCAGACACAACAAGCTCCTCCTTCCTGGCCTTCCTATCTCATGTAATGTCCTCCATTGCACTAATGTGGCCACAGAATGTTCCTTCTGAACCGTGGATACAATGTGTCACCTGCCTGATTAAAACTACCAGTGACCACCCATAGTCACTCGGACATGGTGTAGACTCACAGCATAGTTCACAACATCCTGTGCAATTCAATCTTCCCCACCCTGCACACCCTCAGCATCTGCCAGCATTGCTTGTGCTCCCACGTGACAGCTCCATGAGCCTTTTTCCCTCTACCTGAACCACCGTCCCCAACTCTTTTAGCAGACCAGTTTCTCTGCTTCCTTCTGAGATGCCTTTCCAAATCTCTAGACTAAGGAGCAAATTTTCTGAGTTCCTACACTAACCATATCTCTTCAATAGTCCTGCCCCATCCATGATGTCTTTGTGGCTCCTCAGCTGCTTCTTTAGACTGAGAGTACCTCTAGGCCAGCTCCTCAGCCTGACCTATCTATGTGGGTACTTGATAAACTCGTATAAAATAGGCTTGCGTTGGAACCAGCTCAAAATTGCATTTTTAAGAGCCGGAAAGCAGAATAAAGACACTAGATCCAGTTTCCCCAGAAGTGGTTCATGCGTGGGCATGAGGAGCATGAGATGTTCTTTTCTCACGCCATCCTCTTCCTGCCGCAGCCCCCTCCTCACCACGTGAGTCTTGTGAGCCGACTCCAGACTGGACGGGCTTGGCAGTAGCTCCCTGGCTATGTGCCCACCACGCGTGTGTTCCCAGGAAGCGCGCTGAAAGGAGCTGGGCTCCCCATCACCAAGCAGCCCTGTGCTTTCCTCCTGACACAGGGCACCAGAGATATCAGGGGGTGGGGAGCAGTAGGTACCTGGAACTGCAGCACCTCTCGGCTTCTGTCTCCTCCACTAGGAAAAGGAATGGGATGGATAATCCTGACCTTAATGGTTGCCAAGGAGATCACAGATGTGGGCACACAGTGAACATGTTCTGTTTAAACCTTGTTAAATGTTCTTGGAATTGCCAGGAAACCAAAATGAAGGTGAGGAAAAGCAGAACGTGGGTGTAGGTGGAAAGGTGTTCTACAGATGTGTAAAATCTTCCAGAGATCTGGGTCATTTTCAGTGTCCTCACAGGTGGAGACCTTAGGTACCAGGGGTCTGTGCCCACTGAAGAGAGGAATGAGCAGTTCAAGGAACAAAGGATTATTTGTATATGAAGAGGGAGTGAGCAGCATCCCATGCATAGGGATGGGTCAAGCACTGGGCCTCACAACAACCCTTGTGAGGAAGGAGTTACCCACGTGAGAAAACTCAGCTGAGGGAATTAAGCACTTCCGCCAAAAATCATTAAGGCAAAGCCAAGCTTTGAAGCCCAAACCATCAGATCCTCAGACCTCTGCTCTTTCCACACTGCACCTAATGCATCTTGTGGTTCCTCCATGTGCCATCAGGGCTAGGAACCTGAGAAGCATGTGGATGGCCGTGCCATCTGGGCTCTAGTTTGGTTCTGCAGTCAGAAAATACACATGAGCCATACAATGTCAGGAAGAAAATTAAAGCCACTTTGATTGCTGTCATCTGCAAGAGTGTGGATTCTAAGACCCCAGGAGCTATACTGACATCAAATCCAAGAACATCTTTTAGGGGTTCAGTGGCCACTCAACACCTTCACTTTTCCAGACACAATCGCTCTTTCTGCTCTTTCAGTGAGAAGCAAATGCCTTACTATATAATCCAGTTATTGGCCAAGCACAATGAGGTCAATATTGAGGCCTGTGGGGGACACTGGTGAGATATCATGCAGCTTGGTTTTCTTGTGGACTCCCTAGCAAGTGGAGCAGGGGCTGTCTCCAACATGGACTTGGTTGCCTGCTTTTAGATCACTTGTCCCTAGCTGGGCTGCCTTGTTTAGCCTCCATGGAAGAGGATGCAACTAGTCCTGATGCAACTGGATATGCCAGAGTAGATTGGTGAACAGGGGTCTCCCCTTTGCTCAGGAGGAGGGGAGAGGGGAAAGGGGAAAAGAGGGTGGGAAGGTGAGACTGGAAGGAAAGGAGGGAGGAAATGCATTCAGGATGTAAAGTGAATACATTTTTAAGGAAGGAAGGAAGGAAGGAAGGAAGGAAGGAAGGAAGGAAGGAAGGAAGGAAGGAAGGAAGGAAGGAAGGAAAGTGAAACAAGTATGTACTGGACGAAAACCCAGAAAAAGGGATATGGGTCAGAGGAATCCCACTCGGCATATGATGTGCTAGCTCTACTTTGAGGCTGATTTCAGAGCCTGAAATTGCTCTGAGACTGAAGCCAAGACCATCATGCCAGCTTCAAGATGACTCAGGGCCTAGTAAAGCCTTGGAGCTGGCAGCTGAGAGGCTTAGAAGATGTAAGACCAACAGCACACCTTCTGTGTGGCCCCATGACCCCTAAGGATCCACGTGCTTCACACTGATTGCTCAATTGAGAACTTGATTGATACTGAGCTTTGGTAATTTGATAGACCTGGTCCCACATCTCATCTCGTTTCATTGGTCTTCTTCCCTTTATTTATGAAGTGAGGGCTGCTTGGCCCACTGTAGGCATGAGGATTGGATGCGATACAAGGAAAGTGCCCAACTCAGCTCCTGGCCTGCTGCGGGTGTCTAATAGCCAAGGCCCCCACTCTCCCCCTTCTGATTCATAAGCTCCCTCGTTTAGCTAGTTAACATATACACTATTTGTGTCTCTCAAACTACTAAAAGGTCTAAAAAAAATTTTAAAGAAAGTATTCTTTGCCCTACTCACAGTGCCTAGTTCATTTTATACTTATAATATACTTTTAATAATAAATAAAGCCCCACATGCATAAAAGATAAGATGGAAGAGGAGGAATGAGTCTTTTGTGTATTATCTGAATATGCAGTGTTAAGAAAGACTAAAACTTAGGAATCTGCCCAATTTGTTTTAGTTTATTCTCTCCACACATCTTTCTTCTTCCCTTCCCTCCTTTCTCTCACAAATTTTTTTTTTTTTTGAGAAGCCTGAAAACACAGGATCATCGCAGAGGCTAGTGGGGCAGACACCGTGTGCACTGTTGAGGACGCCCTCCAGCACACAAAGAACAGCGGCAAACACACATAGCACAGCCAACTCCATGGAAGAGCAGTGCTGTCTAGGCCAGATGGAAACCTCAGAGCCAGGAGGACATGGCTTCCTGTAGGAAATCACTCATGTGCTGGATCAAAATGAAAGCATGGAAAGGAATGACAGGAAAGAGCCAGGGTGCAAAGGCACAAAGAAAGGAGCTTTGACATGTAAGTCAGCCTCTCAGCTGTGTGACCAGGTGATGCCCTGGCGCTCCTCTATGAAACAGGATGCTACCTACGAGGCAAGATTGTTGTGGGTGTGACGGCAAAGCAGAAAGGGTCTGGTATTTAACGGGTGCTAGAGGGTCCCTCCCTCCAACATGGTGACAACGGCCCTCTCTGAAGCACAATGTTTAGTCAGAAGTGGCTAAAACATTTGTATTTCATGGTAATTTACTGGGGTTTATAGAAAACTGAGCAGGAAGGACACCTCTCCACACACGCCTCCCTCTGTCACTACTCTCTTGTATGTGTTTCGCCACTGGAGGCAATGGTACCTCATAATAGATGGCATGCTTCTTAAAAATGCCTAGTCTTGAGCATTCGGAACAGCTCCTCATATTCCACGTTACACTTCCGGTCTTCCTCCTTTTCTTTGCTTCCTCGTAATGTAGTCTAGGTGTGGTGTTTCGACTTCGAATGACCTCACAGGCTTGCATGCTTAAATTCTCAGTCTCTGTTTGGTTCGACTGGCTGGGAAGGATAAGGAGGTGTGCCTTTTGGAAGAGGTACTCTAGTTGTACCTTTGGGTTTCAAAAGATTTCATTATTACCAGTGTGAGCACGCTTCCCCCTCCCGTCTCTCCTGTCTGTCTCTGTCTTTGTCTCTGTCTCTGTTTCTTGTAGACCAATACGTGAGCTCTCAGACGTTCATGCTTCCCAGCTTTTGCTCCACTATCATGGATTCTAAGACTCTGAAACCTGAAATAGTAATTAGATTAAACTTATTTACAAGTTGCTGCGACCATGGTGTTTGATCACAGCAAAAAAAAAAAAAAAGCTGACTGAGACACTAGAATAGCTTCAAAATTCACTGTGTAGCCAAGGCTATCCTTGAACTCCTAATCTTCCTGCTTCTACCTGCCAAGCGCTGGAGTTACAGGAGCGAACGAGACATCACACCCAGCTGTTGGAACACCCTTTTGAGCACGGATTACTACTAATCACAAATTTTTTTCTAATTTCATTTAATTTTTTTAATATTAGTTATAGTTTATCAACTTTGTAGCTCAGCTGTATCCCACTCCTTCATTCCCTCCCAATCCCACCCTCCCTCCCTCATCTCCTCCCTGCCCCTTTCCAAGTCTGATAGGGGAGGACCTTCTCCCCTTTCATCTGACCCTGGTTTATCAGGTATCTTCAGGACTGGCTGCAAAGTCCTCATCTGTGGCCTAGCAGGGCTGCTCCTCCATTGGGGGGGCAGGGAGGGGGGAAGGATGAGGTCAAAGAGCCAGCCATTGAGTTCAAGTCAGAAATAGCCCCTCTTCCTCTTATTAGGGAACACACTTGGATACTTACTTAGCTACCGTGGGCTACAGGCACAGGGGTCTTTTACGAGACTGTTTCTCTAATCACAAAATTTTAAAGCATAGTGTATCATAAAGAACCCCATCACCCCATGTCCTGACACCAACACAAACATCCCTGAGGTTAAAACCACCCAGAGTCCAAGCTGGCCAAGAGACCTTCCAGATGTCTTAGTTCATATCGACCCTATTCTTGTTGTAGACTCAAGTGCCACAGCATAAGGAGAAACCAAGCCTGACTTCCTTTCTCCCTTTTCAGGCTGAACAAGTTCCTGAACGTGTCAAACATAAATGCAAAATTATTAAGAAAAACAAACAAACAAACAATTGCAAGTGAAAACTCGTTATTAAAATGTATGGGGATTAATTATTGATCCAATGATATGCTGAATAAAAAGAAAGAGACCATGCTTGGGTAAATGGAAATCTCTTAAAGTCATTAATATACATGTATTTATTTTTCCTCATCAGCTCTGGAAGCTGCAGTGGCGTTGTATTGTCTACCAAATTAGAGGGGGTGGCAACGCCATGTTCAGCCGAGGTATGTTGTCTCTCCACTCAGACTTATTAATTTCTGCCAAATTAAAAGGAGCATCCCCCCCACCCCACCCCACTCTGGCATGCTGCAGGATTTTGAGATGCAAATATAAATGCTACTGGGAGCTTGTTGTTGTTGTTGTATTGTGGAAGAGGTGAGGAGGCCGCTGGGGAAGGCTGCAGGAAAGCTAGCCTGAAGTTGTCTCAGGATCTGCAGAAACTGCTGGCCCCAAACTGGGTTTTAGCACCAGTGGTGTTTCCGTTCCACAGCTCTGCTCCTGATTCTTCCTGAAGAGATCAGCACATCGCTGAGCCCTGTATCTTCCTTCTACACACTGAGCCTTCCTGTGCCAGGACAGCTGCAATGCTGGTAACAAGCTGAAACTATGGTTTGTGTGATCCTGGCCTGTGTGATCCTCTGAGCCTCTGTTTCGGAAGTCACACGGAAAGGCAGCCGTCATGTAAACCCCTTGCGATTATTTGGGTGCTCAAACAGATAACGCGTAAAAGCACACCAAGCTTGGCACGTAGTGAAACTTCAGGAGCTGTCCGGCATGCTTAGTGTTGCGCTTCTCAGAGTGAAACTAAGTCATACAAGGTATGTGGCCACGACAAACACGTCTTCTCGAAACGCTGCTTAAGGAGGGGAAAGGATGTTGCGTCCTTTCTCACAGACATATCTGGCACTGCCGTTGATTTCTAAGCACTCTTCAGATTTCTGCAGGGACTTTGAACTTGGAGCCTCAGCATCAAGTGTGCTTGGAGCAGGGGGGAGGGTCTTTGCCTAGCCCTCCTGCAGTGCTGTGGAGACAAAGCTGCCTTCAACAGAGGGAGTGCACTCCACATGCATGTTGGAACTCTGAGGGCTGTTTCGCCTCCAAATAGCATCTTTTCCACCTGTGAATGAATGCTTGCAGGACAGGGCCTGAGTTATACCCAGCACAAGACCCAGGAGATGCCCTAGGCTAACACCTGGGCAAGGCCCTGGGCTAACCAGGTCATAAACACAGTCTCATTCAATGTGCTTCGTATGGTGGGAAAAAACCCAGCACAGATGACTTAAAAACAATAAGGGATATATACTAGAAGTCCATTCTCTTGCTCAGTGCCATGTAGCTAATCATCAGTGAGTCGGCCTCCCCTAGAACCCTAACAGCTCTTTAGCTTCAACCTTAACCTGAGGCCATGGAGGAAGAAAGGATGAGAAAGTTGCTCTTCCTACTTAGAGTGAGACAGGGGACATCATTAGGAAGCTGCTCCAAGCATCTAAGTAAAAGGTTACAGTAGCCTTACCAAGACCAAAATAGGAGGTGGTGGAATCCGTAGCCACCTTGGCAGCTGATGTAGATTCACCTACATCTTGCTGAATGAGTGCCAAGGAAGAAGGGAGGATGAAACAGCTCTGGCAAAACAGTGTTTTTGCCAGAAATGTGAACATCGAGTCTTCACCACCACCATCACCTTCCATATCATAACCAGAGCTGACTATGCAAATTGACTGTATGCCAAGCATTATGGAATGCTCCCCAAACATACTATCCCATCCAGACCTGCCAGCAACCTCATGAGAAACTCTACTTCCCCATTTGGTAACAGAAAAATATGGAGGCTTCCACACAATACCCTAGTGGTGACAACTTACATTAAAATTACTTGACTTTTATAAATAAATATTTTACTGGCCCTTTTGAACCATGAAATGTGCTCCCTAGACTATCAATCTTTCCCTTGACACTGTGGGGTTGGGAAAGCCTGTATCCCCTATCTTTTGCCCCCAGAATAATAATTTAGCATCTGAGATCCTGAAAATCAGTCTGAAATTATTCCCCAGTTTTACAGCTCCAAGAAGGGTTTAGCAAGATCTGCCCACAAACCAAATCCAGTTGGTCAGTATCCAGGAGTCCTCAAGTAGGTCAGCAGACCAATGGCCCTCACAATGGGAATGCTCACAGATGCCTGGTGTCTGCCTGAAGCCTACATTCCTCTACTTCTGAACTCCCTACCTGCTCAAGGACTCACTCTGGCAGCCCAACCCCCACCCCCACACTGCATCAAGATCTCAGCTCCCCGCAGCGCCTTCCCCTGTAGAGCTATCAGGGTTGGGTAAATGCAGCTGTTCTTTTGAAGGAATAAGTTGAGGGCACTTAGCAAATCAACTTTGTAATGAATCTTTTCAGGTCTGGATGGAAGCTGCTCCGTTACTATGGAACTTGGCTTGATTTAGAAATTAATGTAGTAATTTACAGCCACTCTGCCAGGCAGGAAGATTAAAAGAGGGGAGAGGGTGCTTGAGGGGAGGGAGACCTCAGCAGTGACAGTCTTAAGAGGCACCAGCCAGGGGTGTGTCTAGAGAGCTGGGTCACACGCTCTGGTTACCATGAAGAAGACCTCAGCCTTGCTGGACCTGTGTGAGATACAGACGAGGCAGCTATGAAAGCCTAAGTCCCAGGCCTTCACAGGAAGTCTTCTCTTCTCAGAAGACATCACACACACACACACACACACACACACACACACACACACACACAGTGATTTCAAGATAATTCTAATTTTGTGCATCACTTCCCAGTATCATGCTTTTTGCCATGTCTGTAAGTCATCTGTACCGTTATTTATTTTCTATTTTTCTTTAAATTTACTCATTTTGTGTCTTGGCAGAATGAGGCATTACTATCATACATGGAAAACAATTTTATAGACAAGGAAGAGGAAATGCATGCAATTTAATTACAATGAGAGCTGGATGCAGGGGCTCCTGCCTGTAATCTTATCACTGGCTGAGGCAGGAGAGTCATCAGTTTGAGGCCAGAGTGAGCTGTATAGTGAGACCCTATTTTTGTCTTTGTTTAATTACACTGTAAACAAAACAAAGGGCCTAGTGTTACCGCAGTGGTAAAGTGCCCACCTGGTGTATTTCAGGATCTGGGTTCAGTTTTCACTCCCATCCACAATACAGCAAAAGAGACAGAAGTGTTCAATTCTAGAGTGATTCACCTGCCAACAGCTCAACAACTGAGCACGCCCCCATTTGAGGAAAACTAGCAAGAGTTCGAAGGAAGTCAAGACACACCAGTCAGTGTGAAAGCAGAGGCGAAGGCACCTCTTGATAAAACTGGATCACACGGGAGCTGCTCTCCCACTTTGGAAGTCGGTGCTGCTTAATGCTACGGCCTTTGCATTTTATCTATTTAGCAAACATTTACCCTGCACGTGCTCTGGCACCAGAAGCTGTTCTGAAAGGTTGTGGGGATTTTTTGTTTGTTTGTTTTGTTTTGTTTTTTGTTTTTAATCATCTCATTTCACTCTTATAACTTCCTGTTGTCTGTTGTTATTCTTATTTTAGGGAGAGGAGGCTCAAGCGTGAAGATATTTTATTTCAGTAATTTGCCTCAGGGAAACCCGAACTGTATTCCTTAACATCATGTGCTGGTCATTCTCGCCTTCGCTTAAGTCAGAGTGCTCCAAAACTGTAGGTTCTTGGCCAGGGGCAGTTTCCACACAGAGCCCTGGCTAGCCGCAGGCTAGTTCTTTTGGGGCTGAGCAGGGCCAGTGATGGCCACTTATGGTTGATCCCTACAGGCCCCGTGCGGCCCATCTGATGAAAACTGGGTCTATGGGAGGTGGGCGGAGGGCACGCAGACGACGATGCCAAGATTCTCCAGGGGAGAAGGAAATGGCTTCCTTGGGTCTAGCTTTTCTTTTTCAATAGAGAGATGCAGCACGGGGCCCTGAAGCTGCTGCCTTTCTTGGTTAACTGTGCCAGGAAGAAGTCAGGCGCCTCCTGCCACTGGGCTCAGGTGGCTAGCGCCAGTGGGGGAGCAGGTTCCCCGGTTCGCAGTGCGTGCAGCATGAGGTCAGGGGGCTTCTGGAACCAGCTGCCTCTGTAAACGCAGGCAGGTGTCCATGGAGGGCCCGCTCCAGCGGTCTTCCCCTCCCTAGCACGCACCTGGCTGGCCTGCGGGCATGGTGAGCGGCAGCCCTAAACAGCCCCTGAAGGGGAACCCTGTGTGGTCACTATGGTAATTAAGGATCAGTGGCGGCAGGGTTTGGAAAATTGGAAGATGGAGTCCCGTTTCCTAGTGAATGAATCTTGCCCGTCTGACTAATACAAAGTTGAGAATCTTCCAGAGGGAATTCCAAGACAAAGATGAAGTAACACACTTGGACTTTTCAGAAATAGCCAGTGTTTTGTTCCCAGGCAGAGCTGGAAGCACTGTTTTCCTTTCTAACTGAAACGGGGAGGGAGAGGGAGAGGAGAGACTTAGGAGACAGCTCTGGCAAACAAACAAACAAAAAAGTGATACATTCCCTCTGAGTGGGAGGGAAAGTTAAATTTGAGACCCCACGGAATAGTTAGCTTAGCTGAACTTTTTCTTGCATAAGGTCGTTCATTTGCTGAGTATTCCTTTCGCCCGCACAGCCTCATTTACTCTCCTGAACAATCCTGAGCTTATGCCATTACTATCCCTGTTTTACCGTTAAGGGAATGAAGATTAAGTCAACCAAGGTCAGACACCAGAAGGAGGCAGAGCAAGGGCTTAGACACCTCAGGCCTCCTGTGTGTTTTCCTAGACTATAGTCATTGGTCCCCAGAAGCTACCAGGCCTTTTCGTCTCTGATCCATGCCTCCCAGAAGCAATAAGAACCCATCTTGGAGAGACTCTAGGACCTGCTGAGCTCACATCAGTCAAGGCCTCACTGGGACCACCTCTTCATGCAGCCCTTCCCGGGTTCCGGAGCACAGAACACTGAAGATGCAGTCTCCACCCTGGGGTATGTGAAGATGTCCGCCTCTTCTGAGCAGGTCTATGCTGCTACAGTCAGACTCCTCGTCGATAAATAGTGCATGTGGCGCATCCTCTCAGAGGCCAGAGCTTGCCTCAGTTGCTCAGCAGCTCAGTGAGCCTGTCAGCTGCCAGAAGCTGAGAACACTGCCTCCCCAGTCCCTGAGAGTCACCCCCCCCCAAGAGGAAGCTGAAGTCTCAAATGGTACCCTGGACATTGGAGGTGGCCCACCTCTTCTCTCCGCCTTTCTCCTGCTCTTGTCCTTTAGACAGAGCCCTACCCAGGAGGACTTGAAGTGGTGTTCATCCGCAGTCCTGCACCCTGAGACACCCAGAGTTCTCTCCCCGTTAGGCTTTGGTTTGGGGGACCAGCCTTGCTCAGGGTAAGTGCTGGTGGCGCAACCTTCTATGGTGGAGTTATCCTACCTGAACCTCAGTTTCCCCACCAATAAATAAAGCACTGGACTCTCCAGGGTTTGGCACCCACTGTTCCTGCCACCTAGAACAGACCTAATTGCTGCCAGGCTCCATCCTTCTAGGCTTGACTCACATTAACAGACCCTGGGAAGATCTTCCTGCTCCCTGCACGCCCTTACTCCTCGGCCGTGTCCACTCGTTCTACCCCAGTGATAATCACTGTTTTGTTTTTAGTAAGATAAACCTTTGTGAAGTACCTGCCATATGCCAGCTCCATGAGAATTAATTTATTGTGCTTTCCTCAAAACTCCATAAGGTGGAAGCTGTCAGCGTCTTTATTTTACAGAGAATAAACCGAAAGATGAAGATAAAATGATTCACCCAACATTCACCAAACAAAGGAGTGACAGACCTGGGATTCGAACCTCCTACACAGTCCTTAAGAAGGATGACAAAGAGTGTGATGAGGCCTTGTCTGTGACCAGCTGCCTTGCCTGCTTGGTTCATGGTTCTTTCTTGGGATTTGATCCTATTCAGGAAGGAATAGCAAGGTTTTTTTTATCAAATTACATCTCCCCCACCATCACTCGCCCCTCCTGGACGCTTACATTGTACTCCAAATTGACCTTTCTGGGAACACCCTGACGTCAGTAACTCCGTCTGTGACCATGGTCTCAGTGACTCTCCGATTTGTTTCTGAAGAGCAGAACAGGCAGAGAGCAAGAGTCCTACAAATGAACATGGCACAAGATATGACACAGCATGATTTGGACAAGAGGCTTCATTCCCAGCTTCAGTCACCTGAAAAAAACAAACAAACAAACAAACAAACAAACAAAAAAACAGGGTTCCAATGCCACATTAGAGGGCTGGAGAGCAGTGAGTAAAATAATGGGTGTCAAAGCTATGAGCAAGCGAGAGAGAATACACTCATCTGCCAGTGGGCAAGGATCTACCCATTCACACCTGGCCTGTTCTCAAAGCGGATGAAAACTCGGTGTCAGTCTGGAGTTCACTGCTGAAGGTGACACTGGAAAGCGAGTTTCTCCCCAACAGCTCTTCCTGAAGAAGCCTGGACCCGCTCCTGGGACCACCCTGTGCCGTAAGGTCAGAGCCACAGAGCCATCCCCTCCTCTTTCCCAGCCCTGGCCCGTGGGAGGGTCTCTCTTAGTCCATCCTTTCTCTGGCTCTGTTTCCCTTCTCTACAGTAGAATTTGGGATCGGATAGACCTCCAGGCACTTTGATGGAGAAGAGCACCATGATGGTTCATTACTCCATGATATCTTGGTACGATGAGGGCGGGGTGAATAGGAAGATGAGTCACACATCCCTGAGGACCTTGAGAGATTACCAGGCGCATCCTCACTGAAACTGGAGAATCTCTCAACCGCCTTTAAGCTTCTTTGCCTCCTGCTGACAGCACAGGTAAGTTCTCCCCTCTACCTGAGCAGTTTCTTTGCTCTATCTAGGATCTGCCCTTTCATTCCTTGGCTTCCTTGCCTGTCCCAACAGTACCTTTCAAACCAAAGCAGTAGTAACCGCTCTCCAAATCAGCTACCTCTACACTCTGCATCTGCGGAGAGTCTGAAAGTGTTGGCACCTGTACTTTCCACCGCATCAAGAGACCTCAAGGACATTGTTATTTTAGTGAGCCTCCTAGCCCTTTAGGTCAGCACCCTGCCCATACTAGATGCTCGATTAACATTGGACAGCTTGAACTGAATGTGCTTTAAAGTCACATGCCAAGCATTGCCAAGTGACAGTTCCAGGACTTGAGCCCAGGACTGGGAGCCCCAGATCTAGCACATCTTAACTCCCTGGAGCTGTCAGAAATAACATAGAGGCACTGGCTATCGGAATAGCGGTGTTTCCACCAGCTGCTTTCTAAGGTGGAGAAATCCAGGGGGAAGCCAGGCTGCCTCAGAGCAGTCTTCAGGATACCTTGAGGCCTCTGTTTGTGTATGTTTGGATTGTTGTTCACACTTGGCTTTTTTTTTTTTTTTTTTTTTTACTTTGCCCTATTCAGCCATCATCAGTCCTGCCTCTGGTTTGGGGGTAGGGGGATGGGCTGCTGTCTAACACCTCCCTTCCCCCTTCCTGTTCATTTTCCTAGATTTCTATCAATACAGTGGGAAGCTGGCTTTCTGAATGAGATGGGAGGAGACAAAGGAAACCACCCACCCCCACGCCTGTCGAGTGCCCAGTTCATAGTCCTGCTGCGACTGTATCTAAATTTGCAAATCCTCACCCCGAGCCCCACCATCATGTGTCATCTTTTATGCATGGCCACCTCTGCTGCGCGGCTCGGCCAGTTGCTACGCAACCGACGTCGGCGCCGCGGGGGCTTGACATTAGTGAAAGCAAATTGACCAGAGGAGCCCTCATCCTGCATGCAAAGCAGCCTGGCCATATCTTCAAAGAGAAGCTGTCTGTGCTGAAGCAGGGTCACCTTCATCCTATAGGGCCAGACCCTTGGACCACAGCCTGGTCAGTCCAAGTGGCACCCAGGCTCTCCTGCTCCAGAAAAGGTCAAAATCTGGACAGGGACAGAGCAGCCTCCAGAAGGAGCAGAGGATAAATGCATCTTCAGGCTTTAAAAATTCAGAACCCCCACCCCACCCCAGGGGATGGTGTGCATTGCCTTTTGCAGAAAAAGAAAAGAGCTGCTGTGCATTGAGCACTTACTGTGTACCAAACCTGCCACAAGGCCTGAGAACCGGTTTGCAAAAAGCTCGAAGGTCCCTCAGCCCACCGTTGATCATTTGTGAGGTGTGCGTGCAGGCAGATCACTCAGGATGGTCCTAGCTGCTAGAGAGGGCTGAGCTTAGATGTGCAAAGGGGATATAAGGCCAGTAGGAGTAGCAGTCAAGAGGTTAGCAAAGGGAGGCTTGGAGGCCCTGCCTTGCAGAGTTACAATTAAAGGCCTCCAAGCCTCCTGCTATGCTAGGAAGAGGGAATCTGAGGTGTCTGTTCAGCTTTCCCTTTCCACACAGAAGGTTCCACTCTCAGAACCCGACCTTACAGTTGCATTCTCCAGCAAACACCAGTTTGCACTGGAAGGCAGAAAGTTGTGCTTCAAAAGCAAAAAGGGCTCGGAATTGAATGGCCTCAGGCTCTGGCTCTCCCGAATGCCAGTTGTGCGATGACAGCAAGTTACTTCTGCCTTTCTGAATTTTAGTGTTTCAGTCTGTAGAGTGGGCATGGATGCTGTCTGCCTCTTGGAACTGAGTGGCCAACATAAGTTACAGGCCTCAAAACAAAAACAAACAAACGAAAAACACTGAGGACTCCCTGGGAACATGAAAACCTCTCTAGCCAGGGAAGAAGGTAAATTTCCTGCAGCTCTTCACCTCTCCCTCACCCTCAGCTTCTGCAAAACCAATCCCCTGCTCAGTACCAGACCTCCCGCACAACTCCTTTTGCCAGCTGCCCCCTTCTCCAGTGGATCATACAAATCTTCCTCTCCAAACTTCCTTCTGCCCACTCATCGCTTTATCCCAGCCCCCAACACTAACAAGCATTTGCTGGGAGCCTACAGACAACTCCGGACAGCAAAGCAAGTAGGTTAACCGTAGATCTTCACCTCTCCTTCCATCCTTCCAAGTCCAACCCCATAGTCTCATCCTCAGCTCCGTAGCGGACCACATTCTGCGGCCCCACCTTACTCTCTGCCCCCATTCCAGGGTCAGATTCTGATGGAAAACCTTGTTTTCCTCCCTCCTTGTGGACCCCATCAGCCCCTCAGAATCCACTTCCATTCCTATGTCTCAGCTCTCAATACTCAGAGACACATTTTACATGAACCCCCAGTGGCCACACCTGTAAGGACCACAGAAGAATTTCCTACCAGGCAACACACAGCCAATAGGCTCTCCCATGAACCAGAGAGCAAACAGAAACAAAAGAATAAAACCCCCACCAAACAAAGACAAAAACAGATATCAGCCCCAAGAATTACAGTCTTCCCAAAGCCAGATGCCTGGACGCCAGCATAAAGACACAATCAATAATACCTAGGACCATACGTCTCCACTAGCTCCAGCTCCTTACCAAATGAGAATTGCGACATAGACGAAGCACAAGAAAAGGACTTTAAAATAGCCTTTATAAATATGGTAGAGGTCCTGAAAAAGGAAATGAATAAATTCCTTTTAAAAAAATATGAAAACAGAAACACAAAGTAGAAGAAAATAAAAAAAAGTCCAAGACCAAAAGTGGAAATGGATCAATAAAGAAAATCCAAACTGATGGAAATCCAGAAATGAAAATTTTAGGAACTCAGACAGGAACCTCAGAGGCAAACCTCACCAACAGAATATAAGAGATGGAAAGAAGACTTTTAGACATCAAAGACAGAATAGAAGAGATGGATGCAACCATCAAAGAAAATATTAAATATATAAAAAATAAACCCCTTGTATAAAACATCCAGGAAACCTGGGACACTATGAAAAGACCAAATCTAAGAATAATAGGAATAGAACAAGGAGAAGAAACCCAGGTCAAAGGCACGGAAAATATTTTCAACAAAATCATGGAAGAAACTTTCCTTAACCTCAAAAAGGAGGTGCCTATTAAGGCACAAGAAGCATGCAGAATAGCAGATAGACTGGACCAGAAAAGACAGTCCCCTCAGAACATAATAAGTGAAATACTAAATGTACATAATAAAGAATATTAAAAGCTGCAAAGGGAAAAGCTATAGAATCATATAAAGTCATACCTATGCCTGCCTTCTCAATGGAGACTAAAACCCAGAGGGGCCTGGACAGATGTTCTACAGACGCTAAGGGACCACAAATGCCAGCCCAAGTGGGCATACCCAGAAAAACTTTCAATCGCAATAGATGGGGAAAATAAGACATTCCATGACAAACCAAATTTAATCAACATTCATCTACAAATCTAGCCTTATAGAAGGAGAACTCCAATCTAAAGAGGTTAAGCACACCCAAGAAAACAGAAAGAATAAATAATCCCAGACTAGCAAATCAAAAAAGGGAAAATACACTCACAACCACCATCCTGACAACGACAAAATTAACAAGAATTAACAACCACTGCTTATTGATATCTCTTAACATGTCATTTCATTGCCTCAATAAAAAAGCACAAATAGTAAAACAGGACCCATCCTTCTGCTGTTATCCAAGAAACACCTTGGCATCAAGGATAGACATCACCTCAGGAAAAGGTATTGCCTGGAAAAGATATTCCAAGAAAATGGACCTAAGAAGCAAGCTGGTATAGCCATTTTAACATCTGACAAAATCGGCTTCAAACCAAAACTAATCAGAAGAGGTAGGTGAAGACGCTATGTACTCATCAAAGAAAAAATTCACCGAGAAAACTTTGCAATTCTTAACATCGATGCATCAACACAAGAACACCCAAGTTCATAAAAGAAATGCTACTATAGATCACATATTAACCCTCACACACTGATAGTAAAAACTTCAGTGCACCAGTCTCACCGAAAGAAAGGTCACCCAGACAAAAACTAAGCAGAGAAATGCTGAAGTTAACTGTCACTATAAATGAAATGAAACAAGCAGATATTTACAAGAACACACAAAAAAATATATACCTTCTTCTCAACTCACTGTGAGTTAGAATTAGCCACATTCTCAGGCACAAAGCAAGTCTCAACACACACAAGAAAATTGAAATAACATCCTGTATCCTATCTGATCACCATGAATTTAAGTTGTATATCAATAACAGAAATCTTACAAATTAATGGAAACAAATCACTACTGAATGAAAAATGGACCAAGACAGAAATTAAAGAAGAAATTAAAGACCTAGAATTGAATGAAAATGAATATACAATGTACCCAAACTATGGAACACAGTGAAGTATGTTCTAAGAGGTAAGTTCGTAGCACTAAGTGCCTACATTAAAAATTGGAGAAATCGCCTATTAGTAAATTAACAGCATGCCTGAAAACTCTAAAAAAGAAGAAATTACATCCAAATGAGATAAATGGCAAGAAATAATCAAACTCTGGGCTGAAATCAATAAAATAGAAACAAACAAACAAAAAATAGAAAGAAACAATGAAACAAAGAGTTGGTTCCTTGAGAAAGTCAGTAAGATTAACAAACCCTTCTTCAAATTAAATAAAAGGCAGAGAAAAAAAAAGATTCAAATTAACAAAATCAGAAAAAAAAAGGGCCATTAACAATAGACATAGAGCAAATCCAGAGAATCATAAGGGCATACTTAAAAACCTGTACTTCAGCCCACCCAAAACCTTTATTTGATCTGTCCCATCCCAGATGAACCACATCCCTAGCACACAGTTCAGTCTTCATCCCCAGAGATCTGCAGCCAAAGACAGGGGAGACTTCTGTGCCCCAGCAACCTGCCAGCTGGGTACCTCTAGGTACCTTTGGTGGTGAGCTACACTCTGCCAAAAAAAGGGGGGAGGGGGAACACACACATAATAATAGCACCAACATCAAAATAACAGGAATAAATAATTATTGGTCATTAATATCTTTCAGCATCAATGGACTCACTTCCCCAATAAAAAGACACAGGCTAATAGAATGGATGTGGAAACTGGATCCATCATTCTGCTGCATACAAGAAACACACCTCAGGAAGAAAGATAGACATTACCTCAGAGTAAAGGGCTGGAAAAAAGGTTTTTCAAGCAAATGAACCCAATAAGCAAGCTAGTATAATCAATCTAATACCTAATAAAATAGACTGTCAACCAAAATTAATCAATCAAAAGAGATGGGGAAAGACATTTCATACTCATCAAAGGAAAAATCCACCAAGAAGACATCTCAATTCTGAATATCTATGCCCCAAATGCAAGGGCACCCACATTAGTAAAAGAAACATTACTAAAACTCAAATCACACATTGAACCCCACACATTAATAGTAAGAGACTTCAACACCCTCTATCACCAATGGACAAGTCACAGAGACAGAAACTAAACAGAGAAATAATGAAACTAACTGCTTGATGAATCAAATGAAGCTAACAGATATCTACAGAACAATCCACCCAAACAAAAGAATATATCTTCTTCTCAGCACCTCACAGAATGGTCTCCAAAATTGACCACATAGTTGGTCACAAAGCAAACCTCAACAGATACAAGATAATTGAAATAATACCTTGTATTTTAAGAGACCACCATGAATTAAAACTGGATTTCAACAACAACATAAACAACAGAAAGCCTACAAACACATGGAAACTGGACAACTTTTTACTCAATGATCATGGGATCAGGGAGGAAATAAAGAAATTAAAGACTTTCTGGAATTCAATGAAAATAAAAGCACAATATACCCAAACTTTATAGGACACATTGAAAGCAGTTTTAAGAGGAAAGTTCATGGTTCTAAGTGCTTTTATAAAGAAACTGGATAGATCTCATAATAGCAATTTAAAATCACACCTGAAAGCTCTAGAACAAAAAGAAGCAAACACACCCAAGAGGAGTAGATGGCAAGAAATAATCAAACTCAAGGCTGAAATCAATAAATTAGAAACAAAAATAACAATACAAAAAATCAATAAAACTAAGAGCTACTTCTCTGAGAAAAATCAACAAGATAGAAAAACACTTAGCCAAACTAGACAAAAGGCAGAAAGACAGTATCCAAATTAACAAAATCAGAAATGAAAAGGGGGGACATAACAGACATGGAGAAAATCCAAAGCATTAGGTCTTACATCATAAACCTGTACTTCACAAAATTGGAAAATCTAAATGAAAATGGACAATTTTCTTGATAGATACCCCTTACCAAAGTTAAGTCAAGATCAGGTAAACAAATTAAATAGCCAGGGCCAGATGGTTTTAGTGCAGAATTCTACCAGACTTTCAAAAAAGAGATGATACTAATACTCCTCAAACTATTCCACAAAATAGAAACAGAAGGAACATTGTCAAACTCATTCTATGAGGCCACAGTCACCCTAATACATAAACCACATAAAGACCCAACAAAGAAAGAGAATTTCAGCACAAATACTCAACAAAACACTCCCAACCTGAATCCAAAGCATATCAAAAATATCACCCACCATGATCAAGTAGGGTTCATCCCAAGCATGCAGAGGTGGTTCCATAGGTGAAAATCCATCAACATAATCCACCATATAAATAAACTCATCTCATTAGATGCTGAAAAAGCATCCAACAAAATCCAACACCCCTTCATGTCAAGTCTTGGAGAGATCAAGGATCCAAGGCACAAACCTAAACAAAATAAAGACGATGTATAGCAAGCAATAGACAGCATCCAATTAAATGGAGAGAAACTTAAACAATTCCACTAAAACCAGGGACAAGACAAGGCTGCTCATTTCCTCCATAGCTATTCCATATAGTGCTTGAAGTTCTTGCTAGAACAATAAGACAAATAAAAGAGATCAAGGGAATACAAATAGAAAAGGAAGAATTCAAAGTATCTCAATTCACAGATGATATGATAGTATACATAAGTGACAGAAAAAATTCTACCAGAGAACTCCTACAGCTGATAAACACCTTCAGCAATGTGGCTGGATACAAAGTTAGCTCAAAAAAAGTCAGTGGTCCTCTTGTGTACAAATGACAAATGGCCTGAGAAAAAATTAGGGAAACAACACCCTTCACAATAGCCACAAATAATGTAAATATCTTGGTGTAACTCTAACCAAGCAAGCAAAAAACCTGTATGACAAGAACTTCAAGTCTCTGAAGAAGATATCAGAAGATGGAAAGATCTTCCAGGCTCATGGATTGGTAGGATTAGCATAGTAAAAGTGGCCATCTTACCAAAAGCAATCTACAGATACAATGCAATCCCCATCAAAATTCCAGTACAATTATGTACAGACCTCAAAAGAGCAAGCTTCAACTTCATTGGGAAAAATTCAAAACCTAGATAGCTAAAACAATTCTGTACAATAAAAGAACTTCTGGAGGTATTGCCATCCCTGATTTCAAGCTGTACTACAGAGCAATAGTAATAAAAACAGACAGGTTGATCCATGGAATCTAATCAAAGACTGAGAAATAAATGCACACTTTAACATACATCTGATTTTGGACAAAGAAGCCAAAACCATACAATGAACAAAAGAAAACATCTTCAATAAATGGTGCTGGTCTAACTGGATGTCTACATGTAGAAGAATGCAAATAGATCCACATTTATCCCCATAACAAAACTCAAATCCATGTGGTTCAAAGACCTCAACATAAAACCAGATATACTAAAACTATTAGACCAGAAAGTGTGGAAGAGCCTTGAATTTATTGGTACAGGAGACAACTTTCTGAACAAAACTCCAACAGCTCAGCCACTAAGATCAACAATTAGCCTTACCAGGTCACAGAGGAAGACAATGCAGCCCCTCCTGATGATACCTGATAGGCTAGGATCAGATGGAAGGAGAGGAGGACCTCCCCTATCAGTGGACTGGGAGAAGGGCATGGGTGGAAAGAAGGGAGAGGGGTTGGGATTGGGAGGCAATGAGAGAGGAGGCTTCATTTGGGATACAAAGTAAATAAACTATAATTAATAAAAAATAATTAATAAAAAGATCAACAATTAATAAATGGGATCTCATGAAGCTGAAAAGCTTCTGCAAGGCAAAGGACACTGTCAGTAGAACAAAATGGCAGCCTACAGACTGGGAAAAGATCTTTACCTACCCTACATCATACAGTGGGCTAATATCCAATACATAGAAAGAATTCAACAAAACAAATAACCCAAATTAAAAATGAGATTCAGAGCTAAACAGAGAATTCTCAACAGGGGAATCTTTAATGGCTGAGAAGTACTTAAAGAAATGCTCAATGTCCTTAGACATCAGGGAAATGGGAATCAAAACAACTCTTGAGATTCCATCTTATACACATCAGAATGGCTAAGGCCAAAAACTCAACTGACCCAAAGAAGCCAAGAAGAACTCAATGTAGGACGCCTGAATCTCACTCAGAAGAGAAAATAAAATAGACATCGGAAGTAGATGGAAAGAGGGAACCGGGTAGGAGAACAGGTAGAGAGGGTAACCAGAGAGGGAATCAGGGGTTGAGAAAGAAGCAGGGAAACAACACCCTTTACAATAGACTCAAATAATATAAAATATCTTGAGACACCTCTAACCAAGCACGTGAGAGACTTGGATGATTAAAAACTTTAGGTCTTTAAAGAAAGACACCATAGGAGAGATCAGAAGATGGAAAGATCTCTTATGCTCATGGATCAGTAGGATTAATATATTAAAAATGGCACAATATTGCCTGTGGGTCTTTGTATTTGTTCTCAACTGCTGGAAGAGGAACCTTCTCTGATGATGGCTCAACAAGGCATTGATCTAGGAGTATAGCAGAATGTTGTCAGGGGTCATTTTATTGCTACCCTTTCTTTTTTTGTGTGAGAAAGCTGTCTTCCTTTATTGGTTCTCTGGGAATTTTGCATGTACCCTAATCACACTCACCTCCCAGTCCTTCCATCTCCACCTCCCACCCTTGTGACTTCCCCCAACAAAAAGTAAAAATAAAGATAAGAATAAAAAAAATAACCTTTTAAAAGAATAGAAAAAAATAGCAAGTCCAATTTGTGTCCTCTATATACTCACTGGAGCATGGTCAAACTCACAGGGGCCCACCCCTTAGAAAGAACTGCATCCTTCTCCTCCCACACCCCTGCAAGAAGCCAACAATTGTAGAGAGCTATACTTCAGCATCCCTGTCAACACTTTTTAAGAGTTCTCTTTGATGGGCCCTGTCCAGGTTGTTAGTTCTTTGGGGGGGAGGGCAGTTGGAGGACAGAGGTTGTCACAGAAACCTTCCATGCCCCTCCCTTCATCTGTACATCTTCAGCTATTATCACAGCAAAAGTAGCCTCCCTGCTCTTCGCAGCCAGCAGGAACACAGGTCATAAGCCTCCACATGGTTTCTAACAACAGCAGGGGCCACAAACACAGGCCCTGGCTGCAGTAGGAGAGCAGACCCAGGCAAGGCCCTTAGAGGCATCCCGGACCACAGATATCAGCAAGACCTCAGGCGGCAGCACAGACCACTGACATCTGCATGGCCCTTGGTGATAACATAGGCCACAGATATGAACACAGCCCTTGGCCACAGCAGGATCACAGACCATGGACATCAACAGGGCTTCAGGTGGCTGTGCCGGCTGCTCATATTGACATGGCCCCTGGCCTGCAGCATGGCCCTTGGCCATCACCATGGCTTCGGGTGGTGGCACCAACCCTGGGCATCTGCATGGCCTTGGGTGGTAACATGGTCCAGGGGCATCAATATGCCCCAGTCATATCAGGACCACTGACCTGTTCATGGCCGTCTGTGGCAGCATGGTCCATGGGCCTCAGCATGGCCTCAGGTGGCTCACATTACCACGGCCCCCTGAGGCAGAAAGCCCTCAGATACCACCCAGACTTCGGTGAGCAGCGTAGACCGAGAACATACACACAGATCTCGTCATGGCCTGGGGCAGCAGCATGGAGCATGTGCACCAGCATGGCCTCCGGCGGCATGACAGACTGCAGAAGCACTGTGAGGAGACCTACTCCAGAAAGTGATGCACTTCTCAGCTTGGGCCTCCTTCACATCCCAGAGCCAGGGAGCTCCCACAGCAGGGTAGTGGGTTCTGGGGCCCAGTCTGCCTCTCCCAGAGTTCCCGGCTGCTGCACACCAGCCCGATGACACTCCTGGGTGATGACATGTTCCACTGTTGACCTCAGCCTTCTCTCACTTGTCGCCACCATTGTGTCTCCAGTTCAGCCTCTCTCCACAGTGTACATACAGTCCCATTTTTCTACCTTTTCCCACCTCTCCATCACATATCTGTTCATCGTAGTGGTGTCTGTCTAGCTTTACTGCCTGGCAAGGTTGGTGCAGCCTGGCCAGCTTCGGCCATGCCTGCCTGGCAAAGCCACAAAATCTACTTTCAATAGGAAAATAAATAAATAAATAAATAAATAAATAAATAAATAAATAAATAAATAGGTGAATAAATGAATGAATGAATGAATCAATCAATAAATAAACTTGGTAGGGATCACTGTTCTTCAAACACTTCAGTGGTTCCCGATTGTCAGAACAAATTGACTTTCGTAGTCCACCCTGGCTTCCCTCCTCCATCCTCCTACCTCTGAATCTTTTTGGGAAACCTAATGCTTCTCCCTGAAGCCCCCAGCAGTTTGCTTTCTGAAATCAGTGACTTGCTTACAACCGTGGGAAAAGACCAACAAACAAACAAACAAACAAACAAACAAAAAACCTGATTCTCCAACCAAGGACCATTCATGGAGACAACCTAGAACTCCTGCACAGATGTAGCCCATGGCAGCTCAGTCTCCAAGTGGGTTTCCTAGTAAGGGGAACAGGGTCTGTCTCTGACATGAACTCAGTGGCTGGCTTTTTGATCACCTCCCTCTGAGAGGGGGAGCAGCCTTACCAGGCCACAGAGGAAGACAATGCAGCCAGTCCTGATGAGACCTGATAAGCTAGGGTCAGATGGAAGGGGAGGAGGACCTCCCCTATCAGTGGACATAGGGGAGAAGAGGAAGGGAAGGTGGAGTTGGGAGGGGATAAGGGAGGGAGCTACAGCTGGGATACAAAGTGAATAAACTGTAATTAATGAAAATAAAATTAAAATTAAAAAATAAAAATAAATTAAAAATGTTATAATTAACATGTATTTTATAAATAAATTTTAAAATGGAGGAAAAAAAGTAAAGTTTTTGTCGGGAGCGGTGCCTCTGGCAGCTGCTTTGATATTTAAATCTCAGGGGAGAGGTTGCTTTTACAGGACCTTCTCTAAAGGCAGGGTAGAATTTGCAAGTCCATCTCCTTTTGTTTGTGACAGCAGGTAGGATAGCTTGTGAGGATCACACCTCTTCCTCAGACTCCTCGTGGAATTTAAACCATTGTTCTGAATGTTTCTACTCTGGCTTAGAAACTCTACAGTAAAAGGACAGTTACTGCAGGAGAAGGCTGAAGATGATGCTCCAAGCATCCTGTCTCAACTCTTGTGTAAACAGGACACAAATAAAGCAATTAGATACAATGTTGTGCAATGGGAGGAGCCAGAGGACAGGAGAGAGGGGAGGAGCTAGAAAGCACGAGAAGAGAGCACGAAGAGAGCAGAGCTGGAAGAGAGAGCTTGGAGGACGTGGAGTATGAACCAGACCTAAGATTTCACAAAAAGCAAGTATAATGTGGGAAATCTAAATGTTAGGAAACAGAGGGCTGGAGGCAGAGGAGGAGGCAGAGACTTGAGACTTGCTGCTTGCATTGCTTGCTGCAGCAGCCTGCCTTTTGCTGTGGCTGTCGAGTCTGGACCTTT
>NW_026596109.1:12501911-12585282 GCF_907164565.1 Psammomys obesus | reverse complement strand
TAGACCTAAGATTTCACAAAAAGCAAGTATAATGTGGGAAATCTAAATGTTAGGAAACAGAGGGCTGGAGGCAGAGGAGGAGGCAGAGACTTGAGACTTGCTGCTTGCATTGCTTGCTGCAGCAGCCTGCCTTTTGCTGTGGCTGTCGAGTCTGGACCTTTAAAAAAGTTTCCTGTGTGCTGTGTGTTTATTTTATTAATATTAATCCTCACTCCCAACTCAAGAACCGTTCGACTCTGCTGGCTGGCTTTGGCAAGTTTTACTTCAGCTCTGTAGAGTGATACGTGCCCATAGTTACAGCTGCTCTGGAGGCTGAGGCACAGGTATTGGTTAAGCTCAAGAGACTAGAACAAGTTCCTGTCTCTTAAAAACAACCAAGGACCATGTATGAATGTAACCTAGAACCTCTGCTCAGATGTAGCCTGTGGTAGCTCAGTAACCAATTGGCTTCCCATAGTGAGGGGAACAAGGACTATTTCTAACAGGAACTCAATGACTGGCTCTTTGGCCTCCCCACCCCTCAAGGGAGGAGTAGTCCTGTTAGGCCACAGAGGAGAGCTTTGCAGCCAGTCCTGAAGATACCTGATAAAACAGGATCAGTTGAATGGAGAGGAGGTCCCCCCTATCAGTGGACTTGGCAAGGGGCATGGTGGAGGGAGGGAGGGAGGAACTGGGAGGGAATGAGGGATTGGGACACGGCTGGGATACAGAGTTAATAAAATGTAACTGATAAGAAAAAAATAAAATTCAAAAAAAAATTAAAAATTAAAAATTAAAAAAAAAAAAACAGCTTCAATAAGTCTGATTTTGACCTTTGGTCCATCCTCAAACCATTGGAATTTTCAGTAAAAGAAGTGGTAAGAGACCTGAGAAATGAACCTCTTGTCTTCCACCAAGAGCCGAAGATACTCTCTCAACCACCCAGAAAAGGATATTATGCTGTGGTTCCTGCACCCTCATGGCTACATCTCACCCTGGAGATGGCCAGAGAGGCCACAGCTAAGATATTTATGGCACACCAAGTACCATTGAAGGTGCCATGACAGCCCCCTTGGCTTTGATCAGCATTTTCAACGTTTTACGCTTCACAGCGGCTAATTAAAGACTATCATTACTGTACTAACAGTATCTTTAACTTTCATACTAGTGACATAGGTATCATCCCCACTTCTTGGGGAAGAAACTGAGGCTTGGAGAAGGGAAAAGCAGAATGCACAAAGTCACCCAGTGTGTTGGTAGTAAAAGGGGCAGATGGCTGTATAAGCAAATAGGCTGTGAGCCTATTATATGAATTTGAGCCACATCGCCAGTTGTTACGGACCAATCCTCAACCTAACTAGATTTAGAATCAACTAAGAAAGTCATCTCTGGGCTTGTCTGTGAGAGCATTTCCAGAAAGGTTCAGCTGAGGTGGGGAGACTCGAAACCTCAGTGAAAAGTCAAGGGTGACGTCCACCCCCATTTTCACTTCCCTCGTGTGGATGCAGCGTGACCAGCCACCTCAAGCTTCCACTTCATGCTGACCATGTCCGTCCCTAATGAGCCAGTCATTGTTTAACACTTCCCACTGATTGACAAGAAACTGCACTGGTGCCAGGCCCTTACCCATTTCTTCTTTTTTTTCTAAATTCAACTATATTTTTTGTAAATATTCACTTTACATCTGATTGTAACCCCCCTCCATCATCTCCCTCCTTCATTTCCCTCCCCCATTTCTCAGAAAAGGGAAGCCCTCCTCCCTTACCATTTGACCCCAGCCTATCAAGTCTCATCAGGGCTGCCTACTTCCTCTCTTCCTCTGTGGTGTAGCAATGTCCCCCAAGCAGAGGGCTGTGATCAAAGAGTGGGCAACAATGTCCATATCAGAGACAGCCCCTGCTCCCCTTACTAGGGAACCCACATGGAAACTAAGCTGTCTATTGGCTACATCTGAGCAGAGGGTCTAGGTTCTCTTCTTGCATGGTCCTTGGTTGGTGCATCTGTCTCTACAGGAACCACTGGGCTCAGATTTGTTGGCTCTGCTGGTCTTCTTATGGAACTCTTGTCCATTCTGGGCCCTTCTATTTCCCCACTCTTTCCTGTGACTCCCTGTGCTCTGCCCAAACTTTGGCTGTGAGTCTTACCATCTGCTTTGATTCTCTGCTGGGTGGGGTCTTTCAGAGGACATTTATGGTAGGCTCCCATCCTGTTCCCTCTCTTCAACCACTCTGGAGTCTATTCTATTTACCCTTCTGAATGAGCATTAAGCACCCTCCCTATGATCTTCCTTGTTTAGCTTCTTCATGCCTGTGGATTGTAGTATGGTTATCCAATATTATATGGCTAATATCCATTTATAAGTGAGTATATTCCATGTGTGTCTTTCTGGTTCAGGGTTACCTCACACAGGATGATTTTTTTCTAGTTACATCCATTTGCCTGCAAATTTCATGTTTTCCTTGTTTTTAATATGTGAGTAGTATTCCATCATGTAAATGTACCACAATTTCTGTATCCATTCTTCAGTTGTGGACATCTAGATTGTTTCCAGATTTTGGCTATTATGAATAAAGTTGCTATGAACATAGTTGATCAGATTTCCTTGTTATATGGTGGAGCATCTTTCATTGTCAGCATGCGCTCTCACTTGGGTTTTTTTTTATCTTAGCCATTCTGATCTGTGTAAGATGGAATCACAGAGTCGTTTTGATTTGCAGTTCCCTAATGTATAAGGATGAGGATGTTGAGCATTTCTTTAAATGTTTCTCTGCTATTTGATAGTCCTCTGTTAAGAATTCTCTGTTTAGTTCTGTACCCCAATTTTAATTGGATTATTTGGCTTGTTGGAATTTAATTTCTTGAGTTCTTTATATATTTTGGATATTAGCCCTCTGTTGGATCAAAGACCTCAACATGAAATCAGACATACTAAATTTCTTAGAAGAAAAGTGGGGAAGAACCTTGATCTCATTATCGGAGGTGACAACTTCCTGAACAGAACACCGAGAGAGCAGGTCTAAGATCAGCAATTAATAAACAGGACCTCACCCCCCCATCAGTGGACTTGGGGAGGGGCATGCGTGAAGAAGGGGGAGGGAAGGTAGGATTAGGAGGGGAGGAGGGAGGGGTTTATGGGAGGATACAAAGTGAATAAAGTGTAATTAAAAAAATAAAAAATAAATAAAATATTACCAATAAACAAATGGGACCACATGAAACTGAAAAGCTTCTGTAAAGCAAAGAAAGGTCACTGTCATCAGAACAAAACGACAGCCTACAGACTGGAAGAAGATCTTCACCAACCCTTACCCATTTCTTACAAGTGCAGAAACACTTTCATTTACCAAACCCAGAGAGTCAGCTGTGTGCCCTGGGGCAGTCTCCTTTCTCCAACATAGACGGGAAGTGTTGTACCTGGCTGACCCCAGCCATCCAGCTCTATCTTGGAGATGAAAATGATAGACACCCAAGTGCTAAAGAATAAAGACTTGGTAGGTATTAACAGCTCCTTAAAAATAGCTCCCCTCCAAACCAGAGGTCCACAACCTGCTTCTGACAGATGTGTTTCTTTAATTATTCAAAGTTAAGAACCATTTCATCATTTAAAAAAAAAAATGTGCCAGTTATATTGCTGTTGTGTCGTATTGAAAAGCATTTCTTTGTTTTTTGGACTAATTTCCAAACAAATGAAAAACTGTTGTAGCAATCAGGCTCTGAATGCTTCACCTATTAGATTCAGAAGACGGCAAGTTCCTTAAAACACAGATATAAACAATTCTGGTTAACACGATCTGATTTTATAATTAATTTTCTGCCTGGGAAGGCAAAGCTCTCCTTACCAATTTCTTTGTTCTCAAGTTTCTGACTGTTCAGGAAAAGTCGATTACTGTGCCCAGAATTCTGTGGTGTGTAAAAAGACTCAAATCTTTTCTCAAATGGCCCTTGGTCACAGAGGTGGTCATGGTAGACAAAGCTGAATTCAGCTATGATCAGATCAATCAATTCCAGTTTGTACCTCAGGACAGCCATGGTAAGTTCCTCATCAGGGTACGGGCACTCTGCAGACAGGCCTTCATCAGCAGTCTATAGAGGCTCCACCCTTACGCCCTGGGAATGCTCACTGTCCAACGAAGATATGAGGCAGAAAGAGATGAAACAAGGAGAGTTTAAGACATGCACAGATGTGTTTAGACGGCAAGATGGTTTTCTGAGCTGAGGTCCTTGTGAACTAATAAGCATACCGAATGAATCCACAGAGAGACATCCATGGTGCCCCTAATCATGCCCAGATGTCTGGAGAAGGACCACGTGGAGCACCACCACTGTCTGCTAGAAGTCTCCTGTGCTGTTCTCTGAGTCACTGAGCACTGACTACCCCTCTATGTTTTGCTTCAAGATCTCCACTTTACCTTTAAAGGGCAGCACTTTGCTGGCTTAAAATACTTCCTGTCTTTTGGCTGCCATCAAGACAAAGTCCAGGAGACACTTCATCCTGTGAAGGTGACGGAGCCCTTCATCATCTGTCTGAAACTCAGTACTTACCATTTACAGGCTCCATGACTTGACTCAACAAACAAAAACTTAATTGTATGGAATTGCAGTGAGAATGTAGGTAGTACTCATTTGCTCACAGCCTGATGGGAAAAGAAGAACACAGTACTGAATTCAGGAGTTTGAGGGCTAGAAAGAATCTAGGCCAGTCTGGGTTTAGTGTAGAAATTGGACTGAGAGTCATGGTAGCAGGTTTGTGACATGTCCTGGAGGTCAGGGACACAAAGGGGTAGGTCTGGAAGAGTGGTCTCAAAATAAGCATTTGTGCAAGGAGCAGACATAGAATGTACAGGAATCTCATGATCTAAGCTCTGGAACCCCTGCCTCCTCCTTGGTTTTCACTGAGAAATCTGTAACAAGCCATTTAATTGTTCTGGCCCTCAGTTTTCTCATTTGGAAAATAGAGCTAATGAGTCTGTCTAATCCTTGTTCAAATGTAGGCTCATTCTTCATTTACTTATTATTTAAAGAATTTTTGAAACCTTACTTTATTACAAAACATGTGTGGGAACTGACCCACAAATGGGAATTGGAGAGGAGGCAAGCTTAGGAGAAAGGAGAGGGAGAAAAAGAGCAGGAAGAGTTTGCAATGGCGTAGCAAGAAGTTGTGGTTGAGATTCAAGAATTTAGAGAAGGCTCCTGTGTTGTCATCAGTTTCCCAGGAAGTTAACGTCTGTGTTACTGTGCTTTAAAGGTATATTGGCAGCTGTTGGAGGGGGTCCAGGTGACAGAGCACACGTGAAAACACAGAAGCATCAACCAGCAGTATGACTGGCCCACCAGGATTGGTCTCAGTGGTAAAGCCTGCATGAAATGGTGGTCTTACACACGAGAGAGTAGAAAAGTCTACTGAAACCGTATCACAGAGGAAGAGAGAGACAGACACTGAGAGAGACAGGGACAGAGAGATTGCTTCATTTTTTTCTGCAAAGAGTGGGAACCCCCTTTGGCTTTGAGATGAGAGGACCCACTGAGCCAAGCCTGGAGGAAGAGCTGTGGGGACACTACCTTAAAAACTGGGCAAACTGCTGAATTGTCTCCACCTTTACTCCCATGGCACTGTCTCATGAGTTGCACTAAGCCTCAGCAATCTGTCCCTTGCATAGCTACCCTCTATGGAAATGCCAGCTCAATGTGGTTCTTGAAAATGTTGCTCCTACATCCTGACAGTCATTACACAACATTTACTGGTGAGCTTTGTTTGGTTATTTTAATTGTTTTCCTATTGGCAGGCTCTAGGATGAAACACCTTCTAATTGGTTTTGAACATCCCCTTGAACATTTTTTCTAGCCTTCTATTTCTGTGTGCAACAACTCATCCAAAATTCAGGGGCTTTGCACAACCGTTTGTTTAGCTCCGGATTCTGTAGGTTGGTAATCGGAGCTGTTGTCAGGTGGGTGGCCCTCCCGCTGGTGTTGGCTGGGATCCACTCTGTGTATTATCTGTGGGTCAGTTAGGAAGCTTCTGTGTGCAGGCTGGCTCTCAGCCATGGGTAATAGACATCAGCCGAGTCATAGGTCTATTCTCATCTGTCAGGCTAACTAGGCTTTGTCACATAGCTGTGTCTCTGTGTCGCCAGAACAACAAGAAAGGAAGCTTTGCAAGGTCTCTTGATTTCAACCTAGAAATATGGCTTGAGTTATGGATGTCGCTCAGTGTTAGAGAGCTTGCTCAGCGTGTACCAGACCCTATGGTAAATCCTCAGTAACCCCCTCATCACACACACACACACACACACACACACACACACAACACAAAACTATCTTGAACTGCACTCTCCTTCTCACCGTTTGTTTGAAAAGTTCACAAACTGTTGTAGCCAGTTTTCCAATCTACTCCAAGGCTCATCAGCTTTCCACCCATTGAGCCTAGTATAAACAAGGAAAGAAAAACAATGAAGAACACTCCTAAGAATGGTGTCTTTTGGTTAATTGAATTATTCCTCATAACTACAACAAACACTAGGAGCATGCTGACATGGAAGCTTTGCATTTCCTCCTCCATGACAGATGTCGGGGAAATAACAATGGAAAAAAATTGAACATACTACTTGTCCTTGTGAAGCCTGTAGTCTACACAGAAAACACCTTATGAACTATCAATCATTGGATAAGTATTATGCCTAAAATTTAGGGTCTGGAGATTAAACAAGTGTTCATTGATCTCAAGTGGTTTTTGAAAGGAAGTGATTGCATTCCAGGGTAAAGGTTTGGTTAGCTTGGTGTCCCCAGCAGGCAAAGCCAGACCCAAGTGGAAGATCACAGTACAAATCATGCCTTCACAGAGAAACACCAATGTATCCCCCTACAGGTGGACAATGTTCTAAAGACATTAGAGATCCTGCTCCGTCCACCCACAATTACTACAGATGCCCAAATTCGCACGGTTTCCTCCTACCAGATCTTCTGTGGTCCCCTCTGTCCTGTGAAGGGATTTTGACATCCAACCTGATGCGCAAGTACAGTTTTAAGCAGCATTTGACCGGCGTTAGCCCCAGTGTGCAGACAGTCAGACAAATGTAGATAGCTACAGATATATGCACAGATCTTGCCTCTTTTTCCCCATTTTATATGTGACTCGACTCTTGGTATATAAAATGAATATGTAAATCTTACAGTATACTAACAGAAATCTGTTTAGACACTCTCTCCAGGTGCCCGGCCGGCTCAGTACTAAGTGTAAGGGCCAGCACTCATGCTCTTTTTCATTTCTGTGGCCATTAGCTTAGTATTTTCCTGAGTCTTAGCATTAATATATAAGGCCTGGTGGCCTGCTATAGGAAACATGGCCTTCCTGAGCTAAGGAAATGTATGCAGTCGCAAGCTCCACTCTCAGGTGTTCTTGGCTCTTGAGGAAACTTCAGCTAGAGTAAAGCCTTTTGCTTCTCACCTTATGAAGAATATCTCTGAAAACACTGGAGGGACACAGGTGGAGGGGGGCGCTTTGCAATGATGGGGACAGACAACCTTAAGTTCTGCCATCTTAGGAAGAAGCAAGCTGGTCTGTTAGGCTTGTCGATATTTTCATGCCCAACACGAAATGTCAGAAGAAGAAAGCCCATTTCTATTACCCCAAGTTCAGAGCCTGAGGACAGCTAAGAGCAAAGCTTTCTAGCTGACCTAAGAAGGAGACTGCAATGGTGGCCACACAGATCTAAATCCTTGCCACCAGGAACTTACACTCCAGTAAAAGTGGAGACAATAAACAACCTGCATGTGAAAAATAATAAGGGAGGAATTAGCAACATCTTGGAGCAGGTGACTTTAAATTAAATGGTCAACGAGGATCTGTGATGGCTACTTTTGCTTGTCAACTTGACTGCATCTGGAACTAAAACCCCAAAATGGAGGAGGATCAACTTCTAATCCAGATCTCTGACATAGGAAAACGAGCCTTTAACTCAGATATTTTGATCTGGAATTTAGTATTTCAGTGAAATTCGAGATGTCTTCAGTCCTGGAGTGTGCTAGGATAGGCACTCTTAAGTGAAGAATAAGCCAGCTGCTGGTGGTGGTGCACGCTTTTAATTCCAGCACTCAGGAGGCAGAGACAGGCAGGTCTTTGTGAGTGTGAGGCCAGCCTGGTCTACAGAGCAAGCTCCAGGATAGCCAGAGTTGTTACACAGAGAAACTCTGCTGAATGAGAGACAGAGAGACAGAGACAGAGACAGAAAATATATAACGGTATAATCCTATAGACTTCATACAGCCAAAGATAGCTATTTAATGCAATCCAACAAAAAACTGTATATTTATTTGAAACACTGAGACTTCTCTCTCTCTCTCTCTCTCTCTCTCTCTCTCTCTCTCTGTGTGTGTGTGTGTGTGTGTGTGTGTGTGTGTGTGTGTAGATTTCATGGTTCTCAAGTATGAACAGGTCATATAGCAATGTCAAAAGTTTGGAATCATTTTCTAATTGAAGACACTGACCCAGAGAGAAACAGAAACTAGACTGTCTCCAGATCACCTAAGTAAGAACCATGGAATCCAGAGCAGCATACAGGGCTCCTGGCTTCTCTCCCACACACTGCCTTAGGTAGTCCTGGTTCCCGTCCTCCTTCCCTCCTCTTGTCTGTCATTCTCCGCCTTTCCCTTCTCACTGCAGACTCCATCCAAACTTGTTCTCCCGATTTTCTAAGAGTGAGATTATCTGCAAGCAAGTGTCCCAGCAAGGTGTAGTTCATGAGGAGATGCAGGGGTCATCTGACGCTTCTATCACAGAGGGTTGGTGTAAAGGGACAGCGTCACTCAGCTCAAGGCTTCATCGTGAGGCTGCAAAAGATCACCCTGGCAGCTGCCTCAGAAGCCCAGTCCCATCATCTTTCCCGAATGCAAGACAAGCATAAAAGTGCTGCAGCAATGGGGAAAAAAATCAACTTGGAAATAATTAAACAGCGAGGCAGCCACCCATAATGATATTCTGCAGCACACTTTGGGGACAGTTTGCTGCAAAAGCGCCGGAGCACTCTGGTTGTTTAATTAACATTGAAACGGCAGTTCCACAAGAACTAAAAACCCTGTTAATTTATGTGTCTCTTAATGATGCTCATTTAAATACTGTCAACTTTCCCTTGGTTTAATATTCATGATTTTGAGTCATTAAAGCACCATGATCAGTTTGAGGTATGGCGAAGAGACTCAGAACCGCTGTCTGAAGACAGTCATTTCTGATCCCACCTTTCCATGCCTTCTTTCAAAACCCGGCCACGTACAGGGACCTTGAACCAGTTCGATGTTTTCTGGACAGGAAACCATGCAGGGAGTTAAGCGCGGTTTTCCCTTTTAGCATTCGTCACCTTTGGAACCAGTCTGGGCCCATTCTCGTGTCAGCAGCACAGAGCTGAAGAGCTCAGCTGGCAAATTCAGGCACTAGATGTGCACCAAGAGACCAGCCTCAAAATCCCAGAGTGTTAGAGAGTGTATGAATCATATTTCTTAGCCATGATTACCCTGAAATATATTTCTGGGACATAAGGACACTGAGCAGGGATAGGAATGCAGTGCTGATGAAGCAGGAGGCCCAAGGCTCAGAATCATTTATAAGAAATTAATTTAGGGCCCTGTAGATCCAGCCACACATGTGGTACAAACTGTGGTGTCCTCAGAGCAAACTGACCGTGACAAAATTCTCCGGAGTATAGGTGGACAAGTGTGGCCAGTCTGTGGCCATAGGTCACAAGCGGTGGCAGATGACTGTGAAGGGACCCATGCCTCGCAGGCCTTTGGAACTAAATTAGAATTGTGTCCCTAGGGTTAGAATTGTTTCCTAAGGTTCCCGCCTGCAGGAGAAAGTCTGTAACTGCCTAAGCCAATTGTGTGTGCGTTCACATGTGTGTAGAAGACAGACAGTGAGGCAGACAGATTTCCTATTTTGTGATGCTTCCTCAGAGAGCTCTGATTAGTGCAGATGAAATGCAATGTGGATAGGAACGGCAACACCGACAGCCCAGTGTTCCCATGATTCCTTGTTTTGCTTGCTATTTCCTCTGCAAGCCATTTTTTTATGTAGCTGAAGAAATTGAGCTAACAACACAAACCCTTCTCCTGAAGAACCCTGACTGCCTCACCTGACCCAGAAGGCCATCCAAACTGTGAGCTCTGCCCCATCCAGCCACTGCCAGCCTCAGCTGTCCACTTGCCTCGTGGAAGCCAGGTCTCCCTGTTTAGAGCTTTCACCTGCTGTTTCCTCTACCTGAAAAACTCTTTCTTCTCCTTGCCACCCCCTTTCCATGTAACTTCTCTTCAGCATCTCAAGTCTCCGGGCCAACTCCCTGAAGAAACCTTCCCTCATGCCTTGCAGGCTAAGCCAGGCCCCCAGGCTCACTCCAGGAGCCTACACGCTTGCCAGACAAAAGAAAGGTATTCGGGCCAGCTGAGGCAACATTACAAGGAGGGAAGAGTCCCTCAATGGCCTGTTCTTGCTCATCTTATCCCCCCCACACACACACACAAGTAGGAGAAGCACTAAAAAGGCAACCCCATCCCCCACACATCTGTGTGGGCTTTGCCAAGGCAGTGAAGCTGCAGAGCAACAGCAGCTTTCTCCTGCCCTTCTGCCCCTGCACGTTCCCCTGACACACTGATGGAAAGCATCCCCCCCCCTTTCTGGGCCTCTTCCTTATTTCATCACTTTAATAAATTAAGAACAGATTGAAAAGCAGGAAACATTGTCTCCAGGGCCCAGCACCCACATTCCAACTCAATTACAAGATTTGTTTTTCGGGTCTGGCCAGACTCACGGGCAGATGGGATGTGGCAGGAAGAATTTAGGTAGAGAAGCCAGTTCAGAAACAGACCCATGGCCTCAATCTATGGACCTCTCGGAGCCTCCCCTTCCCCATCTTGCCTCTCCTCAGCTGGAAAAAGCATGATAAACAGCAGCCATTCTTCCCAGCCCAGGGTGGTGGGAATCTATCAAAAGAAAGGAGGCACAAATTTGCTTTGTAAACTGCCAAGTCCTAGACCATGTGAGGAACAGTATCTGAGTTCTTAGGGTTGGAGCTGAGATGGCATGAGGCCACCTCCTCCCTCCTTAAGGCACTGGAACATTCCACCAAAAGTCCTATACTGCTTCTGGTCAGGTCTTCATGCTCTTGCCGCTCGAGACAACCAAAACGGTAGAGAGGGGCTCTGTGCATCCTTAGTCTTACATTCCACTATTGCCACTACCACCACCGCTGTTTTTCTCTGTTCTTCCCTAGAGTGCTCTACCAGAAATAAGGGGGGAGCCTTGGAGAGGACTGGGAGTCATGGCTTTGTTCCTGGCTCCGCTGCTTGATTTCTTGTCAGTTACATCAATCACTTCTGTGACTGGTTCTCGGTGTATAAAATGGGGGTGTGAGGGGGCGAGGTAATAATCCTTCTCTTGATAACTTCATTGGGTGGGTGATAAGGATGAAATTAGACCTTTTACAAGCCGTGAAGTCCTATACAAACACAAACTGTTGTGAAAAGGACATTAATAGTTCAATTATTATAACAGTGACAAAATGGTGATGAAGTTATTCCTGCCACATGACAATGCCTCCCCTTCTTTAAGGGACAGCACTGAGTGACCTCCTTTGATCAATCCTTCTAAGCTCCTTACCACTTATGCTATGTGAAGTCTTCCCTTCTCTAACCCAATTATCTCATGCTTCAGGCTTAGCGATTCTTATTTTCTGCTCTTAGTTGGAAGGAAGAATAAGGTCACTGTGTTCTTTGGAAAACTTTCACCAATTTAAGGCCATTCACAAGCCAGCCTTCTTCCTTCTTGACGTGCTATATGAAGAGAGTAGATTGGTGGAAAGAGACAAATCCTGTTCTGGAAAGGCAGGCTAGAGGTGCAGATAGAACTTTCAACTGAGATGTAAAATAGACTAACTGGGAATAAAGTCTAGAGGTTCAACAGAGAGTTCTGTGCTGAAAATAGAGGTTCAGGAGATAAAAAGCGGCAGCTGAATAGCTTCAGTCTCATTACACTCCTCTCCATTCCCCGCACTGTCTGCCTTCATCCTCCCTGCCTTTGCTTCTACTACCCTCTCAGCCAGGAACACCACTACCATCCCCTACCTGTGCTAAGGACTTCTCTAGAAAAGCCCTGAAAGTTGCTAAACATTTCACCAACCCCTCACCAATGTCACCAACCAGCCCCAGGCACAGCATGATTGCCTTGCTCAATTTACCCTCCTCAGTACTCACAACACCACTATGAAATAAAAATCATTGTCCGTGCTTCACCAATGAGAAACAAGTCAACCCGTGTAAAGCCACACAGCTTGTTAACTTAGAACTTGAATTCAAACTCAGGTCTTCAGAAAACAATCCCTAAGGTGTCATGGTTACAACATTCTGACAACCACTCCAACAGAAAAACAAATAAACAAATAATAAATAAGATGGGCTGGGTGGGCTTGCAGTACTGAGTCAGACTCAGATAGCAGCCTTGGCTGAGTTTAGAGGTTTAGTCATCTGGTCTAGGATTAGACGGGCTGATTGATTGGTAAATCAGCCCAAAGAGGGCTCTAGGGAGCTCTTGGAGCTGTCCGTGGTGCTGATGCAACCTCTTTTTCTCCCAGTGCCAAAAGCACAGGTTCCTGGCGCTGCCACTGGGTAGTATGGAAGGAGACATCGACATTGGCCATTTCCAAGAATTCCCTCCCCCCGCTTCCCATGCTAAATACCCTCTCTGGTATCTGAATGAATTTCTCATCATTCTTCAAGGGTTGTCTTCTATTGATTTCCCAATGTGGCTTTGTTGACTTTCTGAGGAGTTCTTAAATACCCACTAATGTGTCCGGCTCTGCACCAATGACTTTCATAGGTGATACCATGGAATGCATTGTGTAAGTATTTGTTATAGTCGTTACTCATTGTCTCTGCCATCAGAACCATATGGAATAAAGCACATTGTGATTACACTCCATTTTAGGACACTGGACAACAATGATTTGTCATGAATATTTCTTGTCCCTTTCATATCTTAACTCACTATAAGTTGTTAGAAAGTTGGAAATGTCAGAGCCAAGATGGACAAAGTTTATAAGAGGGTATCAGTGTTCAGGAAACTGATGTGCTCACCTATACTAGTCAATTTCATAAGGACCGTTGATACCTCCAGTTTTCTTAAGGAGAACTTGCTGGTCAAAATCCTCTTAAACCATTTCCTAGACTGAGGACAAGTGATGGGAGCACCACCCTTCTCCTGAGGACCTGTGCACACGAGCATTACAGCTTAATCTGAAGCGCGACCATGACTCAGCCTTGGAACATGTTCTGGGGACAGGGTTCAGGCTTGCGTCAGGATTCAGTGAGTGGTTCAAACTAAGCTAAATTTTTTAATTAAATAATAAACTCAAAGTGTCTGTGCTAATGTCAGATCCTAGTTGATGAGATGCTTACTGAACATAGCCCTCTTTCCCCTCAGATTAACCAGATTCTAGGCAGCCATCTAGCTTTCTTTTCTTGTTCACCCCTTCCTGACTGTGCATCTTCTCCAAGGATCCCTTCTGCGGTGCCAAGGCCAGGAAGGCTCTTAACTAATGTGATGAGTGTTATATTTGGTCATTAATATTTATTATTGATGTATCTTTTAGTAATGCTTCAGTTAATCCTAAACAGCTGTATAACCAAATCACCACACAGAGACTGGGATTTATTTAGTTAACCTAGAACACAATGCTGGGCAATAGTTACTCCATCCTGAGCATCCAAGCCCGCATAGTTTCCTACCATTCAGATTCACCCATTATACTTGCTTTTAGTGATATCTTAGGTCCAGTTCATTTCTCCACATCATTCCAAGACCTCTCCTTCAGCTTCTCATCTCCCTGCTTCGCTCCTCTTTTCCCTCCTACTCCTTCCTCTCCTCTGGCTCCTCCCCTTTCCCTTCTACTCCTTCCTCTCCTCCTGCTTCCTTCTTCTTCTCCCACTCTAAACCAGGATGTCCCACCCTATCCTCTCCATTGCTCAACATTGTGGCTTGTTGTTTTAATTGACAAATTGGAGAACAAATGGTGGCATGTTTACACAAACTTGAGACAGGTGATACTTAGAGTAAACATCACAATGCAGTGTCCGGATTGAAACCAGATAGTGGGGGAGAGAAATCAGCATTTGAATGAACAAGGGTAAGATGTATACATTTCAAAATAACATTATACCAAAAGATGAGGATTTAGGGATCTAAAGATGATGAGGAGCAATGGATCAAGGAGTTACAACATTGACTTCTTGATTGCTGTCCTTCACTCCACCTCTCAAACCCTGCCATGGTCTGCCCTAAGAAGTCCTACACCAGTTGGAGATATGGGCAAACTTAAAACAGCCCCCGTCACCTGCCTCCCTGAGGACTTCCACTTGTATCAGGATGGTAACAAGAAAAGGATTTGCTTTCCACCTAAAGCAATATTTCCTTAAAATATGTTTTAAAGACAGTGGGCATGGGGCAACAAAAGGATAGCAATGTTTAAGAAACAGTGGGTAAGCACAGTGGACCTTGGAAATGCCCTAACATGCACATTAAGAGAGCTAGTCCCCAGCACAGAAGGGAGAGTCTGGACTCGTAATTCTCTGAATGTAGAAATCACAACTGAGAGTCCAACAGGTTCAAAAAAGGGAAGAAAGAAAAAAGGAAGGAAGGAAGGAAGGAAGGAAGAAAAGAAAAGAAAAGAAAGAAGAACTGTGGAGAAGAACAATTGCAGTGAGCATTCTAGTGACCTATGGAGGTTTTCTCTCCAGCACTGAGTGCTTACAGGCAGCGAAAGACCCAGAGAGCACATAGGATCAGTGTCTGAGCCCTTGCTTAGCATGCACAAAGTCCTAGTTTCAATGTGAAAACAAACCACTGTTGATCCAGGTGATGGTGGACTGAAATATAACCATATCAAAATTACATTAAATGTACATGGCCCCTGTCCCCTTGAGTCTGGTAAAATGAACATGTGAAGGCATGAACATCCATGCCTCATATCTGGATTTGATCCTCAAAGCAGTCCTCTGAGATAGCTAAGCCATTAGGTATTTTCTCCCATCATGGATAGAAATCTAAGACCTCTAAAGCATCTTACTCAAATCAACAAGAGCTCAAGTGAATTCCTGATCTCCTTCATCCTAAGTCAAGGCTTCTTCAACCAAGGCCTGAAACAACTGATTCCTGCCTTCAAAAACCCATTTAATCTCTCTCTCTCTCTCTCTCTCTCTCTCTCTCTCTCTCTCTCTCCCTGAAATACAATTTGTCATGAATTAATGATGAGCCTGCCTGGCCAATTACCAGAGCTAAGTGCTTTCCCGCTGGGAGCAGCTCCCACAAAGCACTAAGTGATGTTGGACTAGTAAAGGGGGCCCTGCCCAGCCAGGCCTAGAGCCCTCCTGGGTCCGGGCTTAGAGGAAGCAGCTTCCAATTAGCTCCTGCCAGACAGACTGGCTTTTCAGTTCAGCAAATTGGGTTATGGAGTGCTCTTCCAGCTGGCCTCCCTGTCTGGTCCTGCCCACCCCAGCAAAGAGGGTGCTAATCAACTGTGAGGCCAACTCTGCATCCATGGAGGGAGGTATCCTATAAGACCTATGCTAGATAGTCAATGGCCTTGGAGTGCTGGAATCAAAGATCCTAAGCTAAACAGAAAGCAGTGCACAAAGGGAAGAGCCCAAAGACGTCCACTCTCTCCACACCTCCCACTCCCATCAGATAAACAAAGACAGTGCTGCTTCTGGGCTGTCAAGCTGGGCTTTTTCTGACTGTTTGCTGCTCAAAGATAATCCCAAATGTCATCTGACTCTAGAAAGAATCACTGAGGCGAGGTGAGTCTGAGACCTCATTATGATACATCCTGTACCCTGCATCCCTCTTTCTGGACAAGCAGGGTCTGATCCAGAGCTGGTACCTCCTTCCCAAAGCCTTTAACAGGAAAGCTGTAGCCTGCTCTGACACTCCCTCTAGTGGGCTCTGCTGTGCTACATCACAAAGCTTTCTCCCTTAGAGTAACTGAAGGTTACAAAAAGATTTCAGAGCTATGACCTGATTCTCTGATAAGTAGGCTAAGAAGGCTTGTAGCTAGTATTTGAGAGGCGAAATAACAAGCAAAGACAGGTTAGGAGAGCAGTCGGGGGGGTTGTCCGTAGCAACTCTGATCCTGAAACCTCATTCTCTCACCAACAGCCATGTCAATGAAGAGCGCCCTTACCTCTGCTTCATGGACAGTGTGTTTGATTTGGTTTGTAAGGCGGAGGGTTAGGTATGTCTGCTCCTGGGCTGTGACCCTCACCTCACACTCCTTCTGTTCTAGCCCTACAGGCCTCTGGGGAAGAAGCGTCTCAGTACAACTTCTCCTGTGCGCATAGTTGTGCCAATGTACCCAGGTGTTAAAGACAGCAAAGCGAATCAACCAAGTTCCTGGATCAGCTAGTCAGGAAAATGAATAATGGCAAAACACTGGAGAATCCCAGTGGCAGAGGTGCCAGAGAGGTTGGGTGGCACCCATGACAGGCCTCTGGACCAGAAGAAAGGTGGCCCCAAAGAAGGCAGAAAAACCAGAGGGAAATCCATAGAGAACAGAGCATGGTCCAGCAGAGAAGGAGTCATAAAGAAAAACGGTAACTGAGGCTTGGCATGAAACTGTGAGAAAGCAGAGCCAGACCACAAAGCTCCCTGGAGGCCAAGTGTCTAGGTCAAGGCTTTGTTGGAGTGAGCTCCCTTCCAGGTGGTGGCTGCAATCCAACAGCCAGCCAGCTTGATGGGCAACTGTTCTTATATGGGTGGGGTGGCTGAGCAGACATGGAGCATCCAGGGAACAAGCAGCTGTCTCCACACTGAAAAGTGTCTGCCAGGAGAATTCAGCTGAGAACACTTCCCACTCCCACGAGGTCAAAGGGCCCGGTGGTCCCTGTCTGATGGAGGTTGTGGGATCACGCTATCATACATAATTCAGTCAACAGACACTCAGTGAATTGCCTGAGCCAGGCTCTCGAGCTAAGTTTTGAAGGCACAGAAATGCATAGATGTTGTCTGTGCTCTTGAGGAATTCATGGACCTCAGAGGAAGAGGAACAGACAGCAGAAATCAATGCTGCAGGGCTGTGGCAGGTGACTGCAGAGGCCAGGAAGCTGAGGATGAGCAGCATGCGAGCTAGGCTTTGAAGGAGGAGTCGGAGTCAGCTGTGTAAGAAGAGCATCCTGGGAAGCAGGAAGAGCACACAACCCGAGGAGCAAGGACCGGCTGTGTGTTTGGGTGGACAGTGGTCAATCCAACCACAGGAGACCTGCACAGCCAGGCTAGGAGGCAGCGGTGCTATCCTGAGCTCAGCTCCGTTTTACAAAGGCAGCACTGGCCGAGAAAGTGACACCAAGGGCTGGAGCAAAAGGATTCTACAGAGACAGTGAAGACACGGCACAAGCAGAGCCGTGAATAGTGGAGGGGTCACTTCGCTTTTGCTTTTTGACAGTAGCTGTGTTGTTCAATGAAGTGCCTTGTGCAAAGCAGACTTGAGGGGAGCTAAGGAACAAGAGAGCCCATTGTACAGACCCGATCCCATCTAGTAAACAGAGTCAACACCTGTCCAGATCTACTGCAGGCACCTCTCATTAGGCTCAGTGAGTAAAGTGGATGAGCAAGGAATGAGCAAACAGACAAGGGATAGGTGATGTGTGGGCCCACCCAGCAGAACCAGACCCAGAGACCTGCGTCCCACCAAAGCTCTGGGAAGAAGCTGTCCTGAAAGCCAGCCGGTGGAATATATTTCCTCCGGGGAGAAAGTGTCTCAGGGTCTGTGTTGAGGCTTAGCACAGATGACCCTCACTGGAGGGTCTGAGCTTCGTGCTTTCAGGTGGTGACGTGACACAAGGGCAATCTGCCTACCCTTGACTCTGAGATCCCTGACCCCAAGATTGCAGATTTGCTGCTAGCTATCTCCCTCTTACTGCTCAAACCTCAGTAAGTCAGACGTCAGGTTGTGAGAGATGAAATAAACACCAACGGAGCAGCTGACATCACTGAGTCACCTTCTGCACACAGGCCCTGCGCTAGGTCCGATACACGTAGTGTCCATCAAATTGACCATCCTGATAAAAGGAGGCTTATCTGTACATCCCAATTAGGAAACCAAGTCTGACCCAGGGAGTGTAACTCTCCTAGACCAAGTCCATCACTGTATAACCGAAGCGATGCAGTGTTGCCCATAGAAAAGTAAAGGGAAAAATACCGACACTTTCAGCATTTTAACACAGTGACTGGGATTTTGTGCATTTCCCGCAGTTTAGAACTTCTTGCGACTGTGTTGCTCACGTGATTTTACCTTATTTTCTCCTATTTGACATTGCATCGCAAGCCTTTTTCCAGATTACTGTGTCACCTGTGGAAACATTTTTCGTGGCTGTGTACTGCCAAGCGTCAACACCAGACTTAACCTTTACCTGTGGTTGGGCGCTTAAATTGCTTCTCATCATTTGATATGACAATCCGTCTTTTATTTAAAATTATTTCCTTTTGCAGATACAGACCAGGCTCCCAAATATTGGAGCTATAAAGGACACATGGTCTATACATTTTTAAACTTTTGACCTACTGCCAAGAATCATTCAAACTATGAGGCCCTTTTCCTTCTTTCTCCTTCATTCCCCAAGGCTGCTTCCCCCCACCCCCGCACTCCATCTCCTTTCTCTTCCGTCTTGCCATCCCCTTGACCTCAGCTTGACACTCCCTCTACCACCTACACCCCAGACTCCATCTCTTTTCAGTGAGGTGGAGTGAAGTGTGTTGCCGTAGGGATGATTCCATGAGCTAGACACAGCAATTCAGACACTCAACAGAAGATTAACTAACCGTGCTTATTCAGCATAACCCTTGATGCCAAACTGCCTAGGTTTGAAGCCCAGATCTGCTATGTGCCCTTGGGAAAGTTTCTAACCTCACTCTGCCTCAGTTACCTCAAGTGAAAAACAGATGTAATGAAAGTAGTTACAACCCTTTGGATTTGTGGGTAAAGAGTCAGGGAGTGCAGCAAGAGTTGGGTTGTCCTCACAGTCAGGTCTGATGCAGGAGGCTCCTTCCCACCGGGCTGCTGTAGGGGGAAGGGTGCTAGCCAGGTGCCTGACAGGCTTTTTGTGGAAACAGCTGACATAGCTCTAAAGCCATTAGTCCCTCCCAGCAACCTTTGCAGGAAGAAGGAGCTGGATCTCTCCTGCACCCACCCTCTGCCCTCTGGCTGGTGTGTCCTGATTTTATCCCTCTTTTATCAGGCTGCCTAACTGACTGGAAAATGCAAGCTTATCCCTAAATGCATGCCACTGCCCCCCACCCCCACCCCCACCCCCAGCGCTCTCCTCCCTTCCCGGAAGCCTGTCCCAGCACCAACATGATGAGCAGCACTTAATTCTTTATTGAAAACCATTAACTGGAGTTCAGTTCTCTGAGCCCTCGTTTCAAATTACCCACAGGAAACACCAAACCCAGAGAGTGGCTTTCAAGGGCAGAGCCATCTCCTTTAGCAGACTGGTCCCAGGACTCTGGCTGTGGAGACTCTTCACTGTGAGGAGCAATAACAGCCACCATTGTGGTGGTGATGGGCAGCAGCTGACAGGACACTCTCCTTTTCCTCTGTCCTTGATCAAAGCCCAGTGCACAGATTTGTCAGGCATGATCACCTCTTGATGAATGAGAACTCTCATGGCCTTGAGGTCATCCAAGCAGGTGAGGACCGAAATGACCTGCAGACCTCCAGCCAGTGAGCCCGTGACCTCTAATTGCAGCACCTCACAGATCCCTCCAAAGTGGACCCTGACCTGTGGGAGGCACAGCAAGGAAGAAAGAGGACAGGGGACCTCTCCTGGAGAAGCTTCCAGTCATGACTGGGAGAAGGACTGTGACAAAAAGCCCTGGACTAAGGCCTCGGCCACCCTGTTTCTGTCCTGGGCCTGTCTTGAACTCATGGTGTAGGTAAGCATGACCCTGAACCCCTGCTCCTCCTGTCTCTACATCCCCACTACTGGGATTACAAGCACGCACCACCACGCGTGGCTTGGTGCTCTTAATATCACTACTGAGCAATGAAGAAAGTAAGGTTTGGGGCGTTTAGGTAGTTTACACTAGTGCCAGGATTTGAACTCAGCCTATGTGAGAGCCAAAGCTGTGTTTTAAGTTTTAATTACTGTGCCTAAGAGGTCCATAAAACAAAAATGCCCCTAACCTGAACGCCCCTTGCCCATGAACAGATACTTCTGGAGACGCTGCAGGCTGTGTATGTGAGCTAACAAGCCACGTGTTTTTGCTCCTGTAAACAAGTTCCACTGCGTATGCTTGATCACACGTAGGTGAGAGGCACATAGGCAGGGAGTATGTGAAGACATATGCTTGTTCCTGATTGGATGTGGGTAGGATGCATGCAGGCAGGAAGTACGTCAAGATGGATGCTTGCCCCTGATTGGACCTGGTGGGAAATACATAGCTTCGTAGGTTGGCCTTTGTAAGCCTCTGCAAAATGTGACTCAAAGCCATTTTCTAAGAACCCAGAAATGGACCTGGCCAGAGTCCATCCTCCTGGCCGGTATTTAATTAAGGCTTACTTCAAATTTGGCTCAAAATTGTGGTAGTGGTTTTATTCTCACCTGCTGGCATTAACACGTGATGCTGTGATTCCTGCTGCTCTTTGTATTATTTGTATTATTTGTACTGAGAAATAAACACACAGTGACCTAAGATAAAAGCAGAAAGAATAAAGGGCCTGTGTGTGGGGTCTCTGGAGTTTGCCTAAAGATGAAGCATCCATGTGAGAGCTGGCGGGGTGAGAAAAGGCAGGCACTGTTCCATGCAAGGACAGCAACATTTGACAGGACAGGGAGCACTGAAGGGCCTGTGGAAAACACAGATTGGAAACTGCTGATAGGCAGGAACAGTGCCCATGAAACACAGGGGACACTTCTCCCCAGGAGTGTGCAGCTGAGAGATCAAAACCATATTGACTAGTTCAGTGTTTAAGGAGAGCTAGGTCATTTTTATACCGTAACGAAGCTTCCTCTTCATTTTCTTACTTCCTCCTTCTCCTGAAGTTCTAAAAAGTAGCTGGAAAAGAAGGCTCTAGGCAGAGGAGAAGGAAGAGGTGGAGGCAGAGGAGAAGGGAGAGGTGGAGGCAGAGAAGGGAGAGGTGGAGGCAGGGGAGAGGTGGAAGGGCTCTGGCCTCTGAGATTAGAGTCCTGTTTCCTGGAGTTGTGTGAGTTATTGTCTCCCTGAACTTGGCTTCCTCCTTGTTTGTACGGGGCTCACTGATACCCGCTTCCCAGCACTGCAAGCTGGGCTACCTAACAGCAGGTGGAGGCACTCCCCTTCCACACACAGATGCCAAGGCTCAGACATACTCAGCACACACTTGCCCTGAAATTTTATCTCAAATCTAGGGGATTTTTCTCCCTTTTTTCTCACTTTCACCCACCAATTCTACATGAATCCTTAAGAGCCAAGTACAATAAGCCTGCTCCTCTGTCCGAAGTGCCCTTTAATGAATGAAGATAACAGCTATGTCCACAAATCTCTTTTCAGCCAAACACTCCCATGTTTTTTTTAGCCAATGGGATTTTCCAACCTTCAGAAAGGCTTACATGCCCTTGAAGAAGAAACATGAAGCAACAAATGATAGGAGGAGCTCCCTGGAGCCCAGAAATGTTCCCCACACTGCACCAGCAATGGGACGCCCACAGTGTCAGCCCAGCCCATCTGAAACATCAGTCACAGCTTGATAGTCTTCTCTGGTCCATAAACTGCCCTGACCAAGCTGGACACCAGCTTTGAGACCCAAGAGCCCTGTCTCTACCCAAGCCCGGCCTCCTCCACGTCCCAGGTGGCCCTGGTTTGCACTGGATCCATTTTATGGTGGCCTTACTGAATACAGTACACCGCCATTTCCAAAAATGCTGACCTCTGCTCCAAGCCATTCTGTCGGCAGTTTCCCAGACTTAGCTTGACTGTTTATTTATTTTGTGTTAGCAAAGAGAAGAAAATCGTACCGGCCTAAGATGAATACTAATGAAAAGCCTTCGTTAGCTTCCTTTGTGGTGAGAATGAAAAATCGGGTCTCTGCAGAATCGCAAGCCATACTTTTTTTTTTTTTTTTTTGCCCTTTCCTCTGAAAGAAAGATTAGAGATAGCCAAGCAGGAGAGTGAAGTCATTTCATAAAAATAAAAATAAAAAATCTGCATTTTTAAGGATGCCTTTGTTGCAGAGGGACATGGTGGCACGATTTCTCCAAACCCACTTTTCTCAGCCTGTGAAGCAAATGTACCTATCTGTCCTCTGCTGCAACAATGCCAGCTGCATTCAATCAACTGAGAAGCTGCACGCCATAAACCTTCTCCCCCAGCTAAGGGGGGTAGAGGTGGGGGGAGGGAGCAGGCAAGAAAGGAGACACGCTATAAAAATTCATCAGAATAATGTAGGGATGAGATGCGCTCCCATCGCCGGCAAGCAATCAACCAATCACTCATCCCGTGGCATTTACAGCACGTCTCATTCCCCTGTTCCTTAAGGACAATTGATTTTTCCTGATTCCATTAGCATAACGGCGTGGAAAATGTCTGCAGTGCAATATTTCTGGAAAGTTCCAACAAGTAGGCTGGGTACTGGAGTGTGACCATCTCCATAAAGCTTCCTCGGGCTCTGCGGCAGACACTGCCACAGCCGCCACAGGAAAAGGAAAAAAAAAAAAAGCCCAGAGAGAATGGCACAGTCTCCAAAACTTAGAGGCCAACAGGCACCTTGGGATGGCAAGCAGGTGATTGGCACTGTCATGGACCCGCTTATCTGCCTATATTCAAACACAAAGCTGCAGTCAGGGACGCCAAAGAGTAGTAAGGAATAAGTAGGGGGCTGAAGAGATGGCTCAGTGGTTAGGAGCACTGAATGGTCTTCCAGAGGAGCTGGGTTCAAATCCAGCACCCACATGGCAGCTCACAACTGTCTGCAACTCCAAGATCTGTCACTCTTACGTAGACATGCAGGCAGGCAAAATGCCAGTGAACATAAAATAAAGGTAAATTAAAAAAAAAAAAAGGAATAAATTAAACCAACCCATCCCAACAGGGGCCAGCCGCTGATAGATTCCTTCTTAATCTCCTGGATCCAAGAGCTAAAAAAATAATTCATAAAGCAATTAGTCCCTCCTGTGTGAGCCAGAGGCTGAGAAGATGGATGCCCAGGAGTTCAGCCCCTCTGTCATCTGGATCTCAAAACTGTATCCTTCGTTAGAACAACACACCTACGATGAAAGAATGGGGAGGGGCACATGGAGGGAGCTGGAAACTGATTCTCAGTTTCTCTCTATGAAAAATGGAGACACAACCACTTTCCATGCTGCTGAGAGAAGTAAATGAGACACCATGGAAAGCTCTTAGAATGGTGCAACGCCTAGCGACCGTCAACAATCAAATTCTCCTCCTTCTCCTTCCTTCCTCCATTTCCTTTTCCTCCCGAGCAGCAGCAGCACCATGTCCCCACGATGTCAGGTCAGCTGGACAGGATAGTGAGTGTCACCTGTGCAGAAAGGAGATGTAAAACCCTAAACATTTCCATCTTCTCCTGCAAACAAGACTAAAGTCTGGCTGTGTCTTTCAGCTGCGCTCAGGAAGGACCCTTGCTTGACTCTCTCTGTTCATGTCCCCTCCCCACTCTCACATCTCACCAGAGGGACCCTTCTAAAAAGCTCACATGACCTTGACACGTCCTTGCTTAAAACCATCAGTGGCACCTTACTGCCACATGCTCTTTCACATTCCTCTCAGCCCTCGGGAAAATTTCCTCAGCTTCACTCTTTTTTTTTTCCCGGTATACTTATATTTTTAATTTTTTTAATTTTTTTTATTATTATCATTTATTACAGTTTATTACATTTGTATCCTGGCTGTGTCCCCCTCCCTCATCTCCTCCAAATCCCACCCTCCCTCCCTCTTCTTCCTCTATGCCCCTCTCCTAGTCCCCTTCTATTTGACCCTAGCCTATCAGGTCTCGTCAAGATTGGTTGCATCGTCTTCCTCTGTGGCCTGCAAAGCTGCACACAACCCCCCGGCCCCCCGGGGGAGGTGATCAGAGAGCCTGTAACTGAGTTCATGCCAGAGAAAGCCCCTGATCCCCTTATTAGGGAACCCACTTGGAGACTGTCTATGGACTACATCTGAGCCAAGGTTTTAGGTGCTCTCCACGTATTGTCCTTAGTTGAGGCATCAGTCTCTGCAGGGCCCCCAGGGCTCAGTTTTTTTGTTTGTTTGTTTGTTTGTTTGTTTGTTTTGTGTGTGTGTGTATGTGTTTGTTTGTGTGTGTGTGTTTGTTTTTGTTTTTGTTTTTGTCTGGCTCTGTTGGGAATAGTGCTTCCTCAAGATCCAGCTATACCTCTCCTAAGCATATATCCAAAATATGCTCAACTATACAACAAGGACATTTGCTCAACCATGTTTGTAGCAGCTTTATTCATAATAGCCAGAACCTGGAAACAACCCTAGATGTCCCTCAGTGGAGGAATGGATACAGAAATTGTGGTACATTTACACAATGGAATACCACTCAGCTATTAAAAACAAGGAAATCATGAAATTTGCAGGCAAATGGTGGGAACTAGAAAAGATCATCTTGAGTGAGCTAACCCAGAAGCAGAAAGATACACATGGTATATACCCACTCATCAGTGGATATTAGCCATATAGTATAGGATAAACATACTAAAATCTATACTCCTAAAGAAGCCAGACACCAAGGAAAACCCTAGGGAAGATGCTCATTCAGAAGAACAAATGCAGCAGACATTGGAAGCAGAAGACAGGGAACAGGACAGAAGCCTACCACAGATGGCCTCTGAAAGGCTCCACTGATCGAGGTATGGAAGCAGAGGCAGAGACTCATAGCCAAACTTTGGGCAGAGTGCAGGTAATCTTATGAAAGAAGGAGGAGGTAAAAAGACCTGGAGGGGACCGGAGCTCCAAAAGGAGCCTCACTCTTTTTTAAGAGTCCAGTGCGCACATGCCCTGAGGTACACACTTCATATTCTGTACACAAGTCTTCTCCATCCAAGGCTGGGCAGAAGGGATGGTCCTGGATGGCAGTTTCCAGTTCTGTTTTCCCCCAGGACCTTTTATAGCACCTGATATTCAGTAGATGTTCGGTTGGTTGATGTTTATGAGAACTAACAAGAGCGGTGCTGATTGATTGGTGGCATGAAAGGCTGTGGTCCTGAATCTTAAAAGGCTGCCGAGAAACACTAAAGAGATCTTGAACACGCTGAAAGCAATCCTCACTCACACAAGCTAACTGTCTTTGGGATTTAAAGGATGGCAGGGAATCTGGAAGCATCAGTGTCCGTTCTGGCTCTGTTGATTCAAGACACAGCATCTCTCTGGATCTCCATTTATCTCCTGACCATCCTATGTCACAAGATTGTTCTGAAGATTACAATTGTTCATGGATCCCTTTGTAATCTTTCTTAAAATACCTGACACGGAAGGCCTTCCAACCTTTTCAGCACCTCTACATCCTTACCTCCACCTTGTTCCTCAGCCCACTCCCAAATGGCTTCTGTACTCACCATTATGATAAAGTAACTCCCAGTGATGATCTCATGCTGCTTAACCCATTTTCCAACCTCATTATATCTCCTCTCCCAGGACCATGTTTCTCATTCCCAACCACTTATCTCAGGATGTAATTACACATGTCTTTTATGTGACTGTTTTATTAATACCTGCCATCCATCCATGAGGCTAGGAACTGTGTCTGGTCTTGCTTATCATTGCAATTCCAGGTACTAGTACAGTCCCCACAGGAAGGAGCCTCCACTATCACCAAGTGTGTGTTATGCCCAGAGCAGGTCTGGCCGTGTCCCTCACTTTCTGAATCACTGTAAGAAGGCCTACAACTTCTGTGCATGTCTCAACAACAAGGCTTTCTGTCTTATGGGGATTGAAGCACTATGGAAGTCTCCGATTTCATAGGAAACGTGGAGAATATGATGAAGTATGGTACCATGCCCAGAAGCATGAGCACAGAATCAAGAGTATTATGGGATGAGACATAGGGGACCATGGATCCCAGCTGCTTTGTTTGATAGAGAAATCTAATGCCAGAAGGGGAAAGTATAACCTAAGCTATTATAGTAACCTAATATTAGCTAGACATGTTCTAAAGAGAGCAGGAGTCAGGGAGTGTGGGTGCTCGGATGTTCTGGTTTGCAGAACCACTGAACTACCCTCTGCTACGGCAATCTCCCTGGATTGTCACTACTTGTCAGTGTCCCATCTCCATGTCTGTCTTTCCCTGGAAGACAAGGCTAGCATCTGATGTCTAGCCCAGTGCATAATACTGACTAGGACCCAATCAATATTTCTTGGCTAGTGTTGGATCATGAAGACAGATTGGGAGAATGGGTGTCGAAGAAAGAGAGGGTTAATGGAAACTCTCAGAATCCCACCTGGTCCCAAAGCCCGGGAATGAGGAGTCAGTTTCAGGCCTGGACATCCCCAAGATCCAGCAGTGAACCACGTGGTAAAATCCCTAAGAAAGCTCCGCTGCTGAAATCTTGTTAAATCCCCAGACTGTTCAACCTGAAGGCCAGATCTATTTCCGAAAATGAGAGACCTTCATAACTTATTTACTTTGCGAGGTGACACAGTGTGAGGAATTATCTGCATTTGAAATCCAGAGTGACTGAAGTTCCTTTATTGCAAAGGACCGTGTTAGTTAGAGCTCTTCAAAGAGGCAGAATCAGCAGGGGACAGAGAATGACAGGAAGATGTGCTACTCTAGTGGGTAGGTGAGAACAGGCTCGTGGGTTTACGGAAACCAAGATGTCTCATGGTATGCTGTCTGGAAAGGAGAGCCAGGAACATCAATGATTGTAATTCAGAGTCTAGATGTCTACAGAAGCTCTGATGTTCTTGGGCAGGAGAGGGATATCCCCTACCTCTTCTTTTGGTTTTTCTGTGACCCTAACAGATAGCATAAAGCTCACCTACCTCATCGAGGGGATGTCTTCTTTATCCAGTCTGTTCATTCAAATCCTAAGCCCTTGTAATAGAACCTCACAGATATACTCAGAAATGTTTTACTAGATATATGAGTGTCCATAATCCATTCAAGTTTTCACATAACCATTGCATAGAGGCTTTGCACTTAGGACTTCAAGTAAGAATCCTAGATCCACTTCTAAGTGGGGGATTAGTGTGAATTGGAGTCTATAGTTCGGACTGTGTGGTTAAAAAGGCTCTACCATCAAATCTCATACAATCTAGTAATGGGAAAAAATGTGTCTACTAGAATTCCAATGAGAAGCAGCATGTGATCACCCATACAGAGAGAGAGATGGTAAAAGAAGCTTCCAGACAACTGGGAAGAAAGCCCTGTAGAAAAAAGTTTTTTTCATTTAGGTCTTGAATAATGTTTTTCTTTTAATTACATGTGTGAGTGCCTGTCTGGGCGTAGATACGTGCACATTACTTCAGGTGCTAGCAGAAGCCAGAAGAGAGTGTCATATCCCCTGCAGCTTTGACCCAGGTAGACATGAGCCACCCAATGTGGATGCTTGGAACCAAATTCAAATTCTCTGCCAGAACAAGTGCTCCTAACTACTGATCCATCTCTTGAGCCATTCCATCATCACGTTTTAAGTTTTTAACTACATTCATTCATTCGTTTGTTTGTTTATGTATACATGTATGTACATATGCAGGCCACAGTGTGCACATAGAGGTCAAAAAACAATCTATAGGAATCAGTTCTTGCCCCTACCATGTGAGTCCCAGAGATCCAACTCAGGTCCTCAGGCTTGGTGGCAAGCACCTTTCTTTACCTGCTAAGCTACCTTACCAGCCTGCCATGATTTTAACGGTGAAGAAAGGCAGAACATTCACGATGGAGAAAGAAGGAGAACATAGAGCCTGTTACTGGGATGGGAAGTGACCTCATTTGACAGGACCCCAGGGGATGTATGGAATAAATGGGATCTGAGGTTTCTGAAAGTGAGTGGGGCTAAAGGAAAAAGAGGTCTAAATGTGACTGAAATGCTCAAATAAGTTCAACCATCTGTCCAAGGACCCAAAGAATCAGTGGAGGATCTAAGACGGGGCCCTCAGATGCTTTCTTCTCACTTCTTTGCTCTTCTACATAAATAGTGTCACAGCGATGGTAGGGACAGGCGGCTGTCTCATTATGAGAGCATGTGAGAAAGAAAACTAGAAACGGTGTGGGTATGGAGGAGGGACCAAAGACTCCAGATGACAAATAAATACTGAGTTAGATGACACCACCTAGGAAAGTTCTTCCCCACCTCCATACATGAGACCCATCAAAGCCAGCCTTAAAGTAACTCACATCTAGGAGTGGATATTAATCTTCACATGAGCATATCATGTTAATACATACAATATCAATTAAACATCCCCATGGAAATTTTTTTTCCTTCAGAAGTAATTATATTTACTAAGACTTTACATGGAAAATGTAAAAGTAAGCCTCAAAGCCCAGATCACAGATTCCAAATTATGGCTAATCATGAGTGTTGGTTTGAAGAGGCTGAGACAGGAGCCCAGCTGGTTGACAGAGATACTTAGCAGCATTCAAATGTGCCATCAGGATGTCCCTTCATCCTCTAGGCTCTAACAGTCCAAGCCTAGAACACTAACTTAATCTGGATCCAAGGACCAACTTCAAAGATGCCTGCCTGTGGAGAGGACCAACTCTCCACCAATTGGCTCTCATTCTGAGCCAATTTACATCCTGAGTATAAAATAAAACAGTTGGCGCAGTGGTGATGGCACATGCATTTAATCCCAGCACTCGGGAGGAAGAGGCAGGAGGATCTCTGTGAGTTCAAGGACAGCCTGGTCTACACATTGAGTTCTAGGACAGCCAGGACTACACGGAGAAACCCTGTTTAGAGAAAAAAAAAAAAGTGGGGAGAGTGACATTGAAAAATAAAACAATTAATGGCTTTGGGGTTTATCAAGGGCCTACATCTACAGAGGGAGAAAGCAACAAAAATCAAAGACAGCGCAGGATTCTACAGCTGCATGTCTAGGCCAAGAGCAGAGAGCTATTTAGGTGAGGCCTTCTCTGGTCTTCCGAGAGGCACCAAGCTGAGATGTCTGTGTGGTTATTTATACGGTTGTGAGGTAGGTTACCGTCTCCACCTCACACAAAAGGAGCCTGAGCCTCAGAGAGATTAGTAAATCACCTGAGGTCAGAGGGCAAAGCACTAGAAGATGCAGATTCCAAGCACTGCTTCCCACACTGATGGGAAACCGTGTGTGCTCTGGTGCTAGCCTTAAAGCCGGGTGGGTATCTCATCTATTTGTCTGTCTTAGCATTCTGGGATAGCAAGAATCTTCCTATAGTGGGTCTTTCTACAGCGGTATTCGAAGCCTCTCTGGATATAAAGAAAATTTGAGACCAATGTTTCTACGGAAGTGTCAAGCTAGAAGAGGAAGCTAAGGCTGTCTACCCAGGATGGTGGGCTGAGAGAGGAGATACAGAATCAAAATACAAAACAAAACAAAACAAAACAAACAGGCAAACCCAGGGTTCTCATAGGAAGAGAGGAAGTCCATCATAGGAATTCAAATGCAGATAGGGAGATGGTGGTATGGAGGTATGGATCCCAAGCCAAAGCTCTGAGCTGTTCCTGCTTCTCCCCTGTGTGGAATGAAGCTCAGAGTGTGACTGAGGGTGGCCGTGGAAAGGTATGGGGATCCTAGAGGACTCCTGCAAGTTTGGCAGAGCCTGACGTTTCTCCTCTTGGAAAGGCACACCTGATCAGGGAAGAATGGTGCCTAAGGCTCCTGCTTCCCTCAGAGCTCTGTGGAGACTTCATTGCCTCTGATTTCCAGAGCCTGATCCGTAGACTTGACTGATCTCTCCCTGAGACTCTGTCGACCAGCCATTGTCGCTTTGTCTCCTCATCCGGAATGAGAGGCTCTACAGGGCACCAACCTAAATGGCTGAAACATTTTTTAATTCTGTTCTGTGCAGAGTTCCCCTTAGTTCGAGGTGGGGGAATGTTCAACTGCTGAACTAGTAACTAATTAGTTCAATCAATTAAAGAGTGTGAGTGTCCAAAAGAGCTGTAGAACCGCAAGGAAGAAGAAGGTGGGTATGTGTTTGTAGGGTGTGTATGTGTGTGTGAAAACACATTTGTGCGTGCATTCATGCGTGATGCATATGCAGTATGTGTGTTTGAACACGTGTGTGCATGACTTTGTGGTGTGTCTGTGTGTGTGAAAACACATGTGCATACATCCATTTGTGTGTGCATGCGTGTGCAGGGTGAGAGAGAGAGAGAGAGAGAGAGAGAGAGGCACATTTCACAAACAGAGGACGTGAGAAGGAAATAAAGTTTTGATTAGGAAAAGGAAGAGGTCAGAGCAGCCTCTGACTCTTGGCAGGGGGCTGAGGTCATTTTTTGGTCAGAGCTGAACCTCTTACCTATACTGGCTCCAGAGACTGTTCAAGAGGAATTCATCAGCAAGAACTAGTATTTTCTGATTAAATTCAACTAAAATATCCTCAAGCTGGTAAATATTTGAGGGTGTGGGATTCTAAAAAATATGTTCAGATAACCATCTCAGCCTTGGCTGACATTTAAGGTTGGGTAGTTCTCAGAGCAGAACTTTCCTCACAATCATCAGAGGGAGCTTTCCTAAGCTTGTCCATCAATGGCCAAGCTTAGATTCAAATTCTGAGGCAGTAGGCTCCAAGTCTCAGCCTTCCTGTTCTCCTCACTCTTGGCCATATATAGTTTGCTCACATCTATGTGATTGACAGAGATGTTCCCCTGGCCCCAAATCCTCTCACATCTGCCCAACAGTCCACACTCCTGAGACCTGATACACATTAGAAACTCAACACATGAACTGAATTTCCTCTTCCTTGGAAGCATATTCTAAAATAAACCTCAAGTGCAGGCAGTGCTTTCAAAACTGAACCAAGTTAACATTAGAAGACATGGGAGAGAAAAGGGAGCAGAAGTCACCAGTGAACCAACATTTTTAAAAGCATAACTAAAACTTACCATTAAAAGCCAGTATGGCTCTCCCACCAGAGTTACCCCACTCTGGGGAAGAGGAACCTGGGCTTCCCTCCACAAGCCCCAGCACCCACTGAGAGTCAGTCTGGGATGTAGTGGAGTCACTATCCTGGTCCTTCTGATCTACTTCTTGAGCTGTGCTGTGGTCAAGGCAGGTGAGCATGGATGGTCCCTTACACACTGGGAACCTTTGCTGAATGAGTGACTGATACACAAGTAACTGAAAAGTGACAATAATTACTAGCATTTTGTTGTCTGTGATGCTCAGTTTTCACAGACAGAAGCAGAGAACTAAGAAGCTTGCCCGTGGTCACGTCGGCAACCACTGACGGCAACTAAGAGAGAACCTTAACCGTCTGATCCACCTTGGAGGTGCAGCACCCACTTCCCCTGCCCAGCCTGGAGCTGTGCTGCCTTTTCTCTGGGCCTCAGCTTCCTAACCTGTGAAATGGTGCCACAGCATATGGCTCACACACACAAAGTGCAAGCTGATGTGTCAGCGTGGGGTCAGACCTTGGCCTTCACCTGGACAAGGTGCGCTCTGACCTTGCCTAACCTAGCTCTGCTGTTCCAGCCTTGCAGAAGCAAACGCTTACCAGTGCTTGTTCATTCCCAAAAGTAGGAATGTCTCCGGGTCTCTCTCCCCCCGCCCCATTCTTTCTTCTATTCCTACCACTAAGCTGAGGATCTGGACACCCTAGCTACAGAAAGCTCAAGGCAGAACAAGCTAGGCTGGGAATGGGGTCAAATCCCAGCTCTACTGCCAATAATGCAGTCTTCATCAAGTCTTGGTCTCCTGCTCTGCAGATTGGTGTTCATAATCCCAAAGGACTGCAGTCAAGTTGCAGGAAAGTGTTAGCACCCAGTGGGTGCTCATGGGAAGGCAACTTCACATTCTTTGTTATGAAGGTTATGTATTTCCGTTAGAGTTGTGTTGAGTCTTTGTTTTTCTTGTTTTTTTATCTTAACGTTCACTTTAATTCTAAGCCCTGGAGGCCTTTAGCAGGGCTGACAACTTCGTCTGGAGGATGGTAAATATTTGTCTATTTCAGAGGCAGCATTTATCTTCCAAGGCACTCGTGCCAGTCCCTGTGCTGACAAGCAACTTGTTTATTTATTACCCTAATAACTAATAGATTGTCAGGCCCAGAGGCTCCGTGCACACACACAGCTGGGGCCAGCTCTGAAGGTCTGGGGAGCTGGGGGAAGGTTGGCAAGTAAAGGCCTGGTGCTTTCCACATTCTGCCAAACATTTTCGTATTTCTTTTCTGCAAATCCTCCCTTTATTAAGTCCACTCTTGCCTCGGGCTGGCTCTGGGCTGCAGGGCAGAACCTCATTTAGCGATTGTCCTCAAAACTACCAGTATGGCCATAAAGTCTTGAGATGATAGTGGCAAAATAATGGTAAATAACAGTGATGATAAAGGCTCTGATGGTTAGTCTCCATTGTCAGATTTAGGAAATCACCAAGGAGACACACCTCTGGTCATGGGGGCAGGAGCAGAACGACATTTCCAAAGAGATTTAACTCAGAATGGAAGGCCCGCCTTGAAGGTAAGCGGTACCATCTTACAGGCTGGATTCCCAGACTGAATAGAAAGGGAAAATAAAAAAATAAAAATAAAAATAAAACATAAGCACTCCTGTTCATCTCTCTGCTGCCTTCAGCCATGATGGACAGCACCCTCAAACTGCCATCCCCATTTTATTGAAGAGGAAACTGAGGCACGTAGAACTTCAGTGGCTTACCAAGGCCACCCCCATCAAACTCGCTGCAGTGCAGCACAGGGGTGGATAAACACTAGGCAACAGTCCTGTAGCAGCAACGCCTACATTTTTATATTTGCTGCATGGCTTCCTAGCGATCCCGCTCACATGCCAGGCAATCCTGCCCAGGGCCTCTGTACTTCCCATTTCATCTTCCTACAAGGCTTCCCTGGACACCCACCTCACTGGCCACCTTCAAATCTTTGTCCAAGTGTCATTGTTCCAATAAGACCTCCATCACTCATACCTCATCCCCACCTGACCTTCCCACCCTCTTTGCTCAGTGAGCCTCCATGCCGCCTGTCACTGTCTATCACACTACAGGGGGGACACTTTTTATTAGCCCATACCTCCACAGGGCAGGCCTCCCTCTGCCTTGTTCTCTGCTCTATTCCCAGCATGCAGAGCAGTGCCTGGAACACAGACAGTGCTCAGCTTGTGGAGGGAGTGAATTACACCTCACGATTTAGAACCGTCTCTGCAGCACTGCTCTGGACTGCTGAGTCCTGCCACTCGACCTTCTGGTGTCGCTAACACCATCTCTCAGGAGGATTCCATCCTTTGCATGGCTTCAGGCGCTTTCTCCTTCTGGCAATGCTCAGATTCTTATCACTAGAACTGAGCCCACTCTCAGCTCATTTGTACAGGACCCAAATGTGCCCCTCCTCTTGAGGTAACCTGAGCACCAGCCTCAACTACTCCTCTTCTTTTATTCCAAAACCAATAGGCCCAAGACCCCTAAAACAGTGGTTCTCAGCCTGTGGGCTGCAACTCCCTTTGGGTGGGTGGGGGGGCGAACAACCCTTTCGTGGGGGCCACATATCACATATCCTGCATATCAGATACTTATGTCACTATTCATAACAGCAGCAAAATTACAGTTGTGAAGTAGCAACAAAAATAATTTTACGGTTGGGGGTCGCCACACCATGAGGAACTGTATTGAAAGCTTGCAGCATCATGAAGGTGGAGAAGCACTGCTCCAAAGCATGTCTTGCCTGCCTCTTTTCTCTGCCACCACCTAGCCGAGACTATCACCATCGGAAGGTAACCAAAGCTTCCGTCTGTCCCTTGCCACCACCCTCCTTGGTATCTCTAAAATACCAGTGAATTGCCTTGCAACACGTCTGTTCGTGTGTGTGTGTCTCCTCTTGGCTGCTGGCTAAAGGCCGAGTTCACAACCCTTATCTACCTTCCCAGGCCCATCTCTGCACTTAGCACTTCATTACTCTCTGATGTGCACTTTCCTGTCTTTGCTGCCTTTGCCCCTCTGCCTGAAATGAGTGTCGCCGCATGGAAGGCTCCTCTACACCCACCAACCATCCCACATAAGCATGACCTCTGCCATACAGCTTTCTCAGGGTGAAGAGGAGGGTATTATGAGGACATAGACACAGAGAAAGGGCAACGAGGACTTAAGGCACAATAGAACTTGCAGCCTCAGGGACACTTGGTCAGAGCTGAGCCACTGGGGACCACTGTAGGAGGTGGCCTTTCCAGAGTTTGAGGAGAGACAGTTACCCATGGCTGAGGTGTTTGCTGTGATCCCTAATAGATTTGTGTGATGTCTGGGCCCTTAGGAGTTTATCAGAAGGTGAGTTATCCCTGGGACTATGGGAACAACCGGCCACATGCCACACTGATGTCTGGTGTCCATATACTCTGAACTTCAAAAGCCCCACCTCCTCTACTGATCCCCAAACTCGAAGCTCCAGCTGTGATATCTGGAACCAACCATCTCTACATGCGCTTGGCTGGGTGGTCTGTGAAGGCGATCCTGGGACCACATGCACCTCTTCTGCGGCCTTTCAGGATTCAGTCCCAACTGTCCAAGGTGGAGCCTGTTCTGAGCCTCCTGAGCTGCATCTGATGCACCTGTCTCTCCATCTAGGCTGAGCCCCAGAGGGTCGAGAGCCACCCATGAGACAGACCTGCAGCATACGTTCTGTCTCTGTGTGTAGCTTCCAAGTCCTTCCATCTCTAGCCTATGGCCTGAGATCTAAAGTTTTGACACTTGCCCCTGAGCTAGACCCTTGGGACAGATTATAATTTAACTCATTCTCAGACTTGGGCATTTTCAGGGAAGATTTTCCATTTCTGTCCAGGCTTCTAAAGCCACTGAGGCTGTTCATGAGCAGGGTATAAAGACCCTGGAGCTGCCTGAGGCATTTGTCAGACATATGAGAGGGGCAGAACCCATTTCCTATGAGGGAAAAAAAAAAAACTTAGAAAATTATCAGCAGCCTTGACCAAACCACCAGCCCATGAGGTGGCCCTGGTGAGCTCCCCTTTAGCCCACCTCAGGTGACCCACAGGAAGCCAGTGATGTAGGGGAGAGAGTAAGACAGCTATCTGACAAATGGTACAAAAATATTTCTGGATTTTGATAACCAGCAGAACCCAGTTGTTAGACCTAGGAGTGTGAATGGAAGAGGCCCAAGTCCTTCTCCTGTGGGTGTTCACTGCCCAGTGAGTTGCTGAGGACGAAGGAAGAGAAAAGAGGGCAGTAGCCATCCAATGAGACAAGCACTGTAAGGGAGCTCCATGCAGTATTCTGGAGGTCCAGTGAAGGAGGCTCACCAACGTGGGTGGGTCCAGGACTATGAAGGGACTTTGTGTAGCGTTTGCAGTTTCAACCAACTACATGGTTGAACTGAGCAGAACTGGCTCATGGGAGACAGGACAGCAAAGACATAGGCCTGGCACATAAAGATGCGGGGTACGGTGAGAGAACAGGAAACAGGAGAGATGGAGAAAGGGCAGGCAGGACTTGGGCCAGGAAGGCTGAGAACCCAGTGCCCAGCCAAGGAGTCTGTAGTTTTATTCAGTTAGCTGGGGAGGGAGAGGGAGGCTTTCAGTGGTCAAATGCTGTGGCTAGATTTAGCAAGAACACGGGAAAAATGGCTAAGGAGGAGCAGATGTGAGACAAAGAAGGGAAGCAAAGACTGATGCAGGGCCTTGGTTATCGAGGAAAAGGGTTGGCCAGGGCCTAGAGTGAGGCAGACTAGGAAAGCTGGACATATGGGTGGCCAACGTCGCCTTAGGCCAGACCTGCCCAACAGGAACGTGGCATCTCTGGATTGAGGTAGCTGCAGAGGCATCTGAGAGCCAAAAAGATCTTGATAGATGAGAAGTTTGATCTTCATGCATCTATTCAGACCTGGGGACAACAGAGGAAAATTACTGCCCAGGCACTCAGCACAGCTGCACCTGTCTCTGATTCATCCATTATAACCCCCAGACCTTGAAAGAGACAAAGATGATAGCTCCAGCTCCCCGAGGAAGGGTCAGTTACACTTACATTTCACCATGAGGCTCTGGAGGACCCAGAACTGTCATTCAGCCCATCAGAGGAGAGTTATAAAACGCAGACGCCACCGCCAGGCTGAGGACGGTGACACCTCCACAGCTGGGTGACCTTGGCAAATCAGTTCGCATCTCTTTGTCTTGGCTTTCTTATCTGTGAACAAAATCCTTATGGGATCTATGCAAAGATTAATGAGTTAAAACTTGAGACATTTAGGCCGATGTCAACACTCAGTAAGTATCACCTCTTACAGATGCCCTCGCTGCGACAGCCCTTCATAAACACATTATCTGTTACATGTCGCTTAATGCATGAGCCTTGTCTTTGAGCATCAGTTTCTTTGCCTGTAAGATGGAGATTCAGAGTTTAACTACAAAGCCTTTGGCTTCTCTGGGTAGGACTCTCATCCCTGAACCCATGCCTCCCCATCTGTGCTATTTCTGGACCCCTAGACTACAAGAGATCATAGCTAAACCTGGAGCCTCAGGAGGGCCAGTATTTTGAACCTTACTGTAAGATTTGGGGGAGTCTTTCTGGTTCACCCCATCTTTCCATGCCAAGTTCCGTCTCTGGTCCGGAGTCTTGGGCAGCTGCTGCCATGTTGTTACAGTGTGTGAAACACTGAGGAAGAGGCTCCCTGAGGAAGGAGGCTGGAGCTGTCACCCACTCCCCTCACTCCACACTGACTCCCAGGAGGCATCTGGAAATTGGACCCTACTTTTCCTTCCAAGGTCACCTTCATGACAATTCCACCAGGGCTCTCTGGCTGGCAGCACCCGCTGACGCCAGGCCGTGATGGATTGCTGCTTGCTCTGGCTACTGTTCACTGCACAATCCAATCTACGAGACACACATATTTCTCAATTCAGGGACTTCTTTTATTTTATGAAAAATCAGCTGGCTGCTCAGGCGTGAGGGGCTGAGCTTGGCAAGCGCTATGGATTTTCCGAGCCTGCTCAGGCCCTGTTGCCTCTCTGAACCCCTCTTCCTCTGCCTAGACTCTTATTACCCACACTCAGTCTAGAGGGTGGAAGAAAGCCAGGCTTGGGAGTCGGCCCTCATACAGCCTCTGCTACCGTGTGGATCTGAAACGTTGCCCAAGGGCCACATGATAGAAATCCATCCCCATCTCTGCTCCAGGAAGAAGATAGTGAGCAGTTTAACAGGTGGGGGCTAGTGGGGGATGTCAGGTCACTGCATGTGAGCCCTTGACGAGAGCTGTGGAAGCCTGTCTCTTGCTCTTCTCTCTCTCTCCTCTCTCTCCCCTCACCCTGATCATGGGAATTTCCTACTACAATGTGCCACCCCCCTCACCTGAGCCTCAGTTTCTTCCATGTAAAATTTTTAGCAGCACTACACACATACACACACACACACACACACACACACACACACACATACGGATTATTCAAAGTCATAGTGGGTGCCAGCCATGCTCTTGGCACAGGCACAGGACTCTATATCAAATCCTCTTTTCCTTCTCTACTCCCAGTCCATTGCTCTTCGCTCCCTTTGCTCCCTGCTCACTTCCATTTCCCTTGTCTTTCTTCCCTGCTTCACTGTGGATCATGTCACTCTGAGAACGTACAGAGGCTGCCCCAGACTGCTCTGTTCTAGAAATCAGTTACTACCTAGGCCTCTGGGGTGAGCGTGACTTTGTTTTCAATCCTTTGATTGAAAAAAAAAAAAATGCATCCTGTCTTGTCATCAGGACAAAATCCTTATGATTCAGATCACAGGTTTCCAAGGTTAAACTACTAGCTCCTTCTACCGTCACCCTAATAGCGCCTAGGAAATGAGTTGCTAGCTCTTTATACTCAGCCCATCCAGCTCTGAGATGCTACCTCTGCCAACGCTAAGAGAAAAGAAACATTCTCTTATGGAAAATGGACAGGAGGTTATCTCTAAGAAGCCAAGTCAAGGCAAACTAGCAGCCTAATACCAGCACAAGCCAAAGTTTCCAAGCACCCCCTGGTCATTTGAGGTACTTGATACTGACTGTTTAACTGGGAAGAAAATTGGGGAGATTCAGTAGACATAAATCCAGAACCAAAGCAGGCTATAAGAGACAGTAAAGACTGCATGCGAGCTAGGAGGTGTCTCTAATATCCCTATTCCGTAATCCCATGCTAGCTGAAGGGGCAAAGAAGTTAGATTTTAAATCCAGAAAGAACACAGGCCCTTGGTGGAAGGCTTGACACCTTGAGCACTGACACCATCGACCGGACATAGCTTAGAAACTCTGACTGCCAGAATCACCTGTTACCATGTCGACAAGACACAGCATCTTCCCCAATACCTATGAGTCTATTGCTTCCCCCACTCAGACATCCAGCCGTTCACTGAGCCAACTCAAGTACCTACCAAATCCATCCTATTTCTCCATTCCCACCACTCCTGTTTCTTCTTCCAAACCATACAGTTTGGCCCTCCATACAGGCTGCCCCATGCCCTGACCCCTATTTGTGATGCATGGCAAGGAAGTGAACAATCTCTACAAAATGCCATGATGACCAGAAGTTCTCTTCAAAATCTTCCAGCCCTGCTGCTGGTCACAGGCCAATCTCACTTCCTACACAGCAAGCTTCTTGTGTAAAGAGCCAGGATGTATGTCATGTATGTTCCGCTTCCTAAGGGAAGGACTGCATGCAACTGCCATAGCGAAAGCAGCTGGAGACAATATGTGAGCAAGTGGGTGTGGCTGTACGTCAGTACGGGTCAATGCAGATTCACATCAGTGAGCCAAATCTGCTATCCGCTGTGACTTCAGCCACCCCGCCACGCCCTGGGTGACACCCAGAGGCTCTGCCACCACTCATCATGCCCTGCTATACAAACTGTTCTGCCAGCCCCCGTCAAACTGCTCATGACACTCCTTGTGGCCCCACCTCTGCCTCGATAGCTTTTATGCATCTTGGGAGGCCCTGCACAGGCCTTGATGGGAAATTTGGCAACGTCCATGAAACCTTGAAATACACATTGTGATTGACCTACCAAGCCACTTCTAGAACTCCACCCCAAGGGGTCAGCGTCCTTACATGTAAGGACTAGCTGCACTGCTACGTAGATTATTCTTAAAAGGAACTTAAGAGAGCAGTTCAATCATGGTATGTGAATAATGGACATTACTTCCGTTAGAAATGAGAAGGTCGGACAGCTGTGGTGATGCAAACCTGCAGTCACGAAGATGCACGTATATGTATGTTCTTATGCTGTGGGCCAGAGACATCATCCAGTGCCTTCCTTCATCATTACCACCTAATGTTTTTGAGATGGGGGTCCCTCAGTGAACTTGAAGCTCATACATCCAGCTAATTGTCTGACGAGAAAGCTCTGGGATCTGCCTTTCTCCTCCTCTGCCACCATCCAGTGCCCCCAATGCTGGGATTATAGACATTCGCAGTCACATGTGACTTCTTAGTCTGTGATGAGGATCTGAACTCAGGTTACCATGAGTGCATGGCAGGCTCTTAGCAACTGAGCCATCTTCCCGTTTCCAAGATGTTTGAGAAGACATGCTCCTTCACAGAGGCCTGGATTTGATTCTTAGCATGACAAAAGGAGATGGGGGAGATAAATTGAAAGGAAGGAAAGAGAGAAAGGGAGGAGACAGAAAGAAGAGAAATAAGGAGGGATGGAGGAAGGGAGAAAACAGGATGCAAGAAATGGGCATGGCAAGACAATGTTTGTGTGAAGACACTCTCATGCCCACACACATGTCATATGTGACTGAATGCCTGAAATGACACAATCACCTCTTAGAAACAGAACTGCAATTGAGCCGCAGGGATGGAGATGCTGCCCAGGATCACAAAGCTGCGTGCTCTGCCAGCCTGCATGAAACCTCACGCCAAGGCACAATGGCAACGCAGTCCCCTGTAGATACACAACACAGCAGCAGCCCGGATTTTGGAGAAAGCAATCTTTCATTACTCACTTTACTTACCTATTTAAATACCTCTAATGCTGAAGTCTGAGAATCAACCTTAAGTTAAACTACAGTACAGCTATTTGCCTGCCAAGCTGTGAGTCCTTAAAGGCAAAAAAAAGTCTGCCTTATTCACAGCAGTGTGATTCCTGCCACCAAAGAAAACTGTGAGAAACACAAAAAGAATGTATCTGCCTGACTTGAAGCCAGATCTTGCAAACAAAATCAGGGAAGGGCATTTAAGCAAAACAGTGGATGCAAAGCTGCAGCTAGAGGATCCGCTTGGTTGAGAGGTGTTCAGGCTAGCAACCATATGCGGGTAGGTATTGGGTTTAAAAGCCACCCCAGGAACCTCCTCTGAGCGCCTAAGCAAGCTGTGTGCTGCTGGCCAAGACAAGTCTGTTCGAGGCCAGGCATCCGGAGGGAACATCAAGGTGCGCTCTCATTCTGGCACTGTGGTCAGGGGAAAAGCACAGAAGGAAAACTGACACCAGCACTCCGGAAGTCAGGGGCAAAAGGTGACTTCTAACAGGGGCAGTAAGAGAGGGCCTCATGAAGAAGCTAAGCTAGGACATGGTGCACAAAAGAAGTTTCGGCAAAGACAGAGCAGAGGGAGGCAGGAATGGACGACACTTTGAGCAAAGGAAGAATAATAAGAGAGGCTAGGAAGCTCTTGTTCAGGAAGCTGAAGCACCCAGCAACACGCAAGGAAGGCCATAGATGAGGTGGGCAAGGCTGGCTGGCTAGATGGGGAGGGCACTGAGCAGAAGGCCAAAAACGCTGGCCTGTTTCCACGCCATTGGTAGAGCCTGAGTTTCCAGCTGACATTCTCGGAAGCCGACGGTCATTATCCAGGACATTAAGTGGCTAATGGGCCCATCTCTGTGCCCTGTGCAGCCTGGAGCACAAACGGTTTCCAAATGCTGTTTTTATCTCTTGGCAACTGTGAGGCCACGCCCTCCCGTCGACTAACCCTGAGATGCGGTGCTCCAAGCCGCCAGGAGCCCTGAGAACTGCTCTTCCTCCTCCACACCCACTCCCCGCCCCAGCTCAACCCCAACCCAGGGCAGCCATTTCCAGGAAACAAAGCCAAGCCCACACCTGCTCTCTCTGACCTCATTTCTCCCCCCACCCCACTAATTGACCAGAGTGCAGTAATAATAGCAGGCTTCAGGAGCACCGGTCCCCCAGTGGGCCCAAGGCTCAGGAGAGCGCCTCAATTAGTAATCCCGCACCAGCTGCCTGAGACAACAGGCCTCCTGGGTGCCCAGAGGGATAGTCTGGGCCAGCTTGAAAATGATGTCAGGGTTGAAAGGGCAGCTGAGTAAGACCCAACAGGCCACATCTGGAGCTAGAGGGCAGCAAATCTACCTCCCGTGGCTGTGGGGAGGAGAAATGCTACTTTGGGCTATGGAGAGGAACAGGTCACTTCAAAGGCCCCAGGACACGCTACCTACATACTTGCATCTGACACCCATTCCCGAACAAGATATAAGCAGCCAGAAAGGGACAAAAGAGAACTTTCCTGGCCACCCTAGCAGAGTCCCAAACTAGCCCCACCCATCTCTTTACCCACAGTTCCTATCCAACTCTTCATACGGAGTCAGGGTGAGGGGCAGGTGAAGATCTAGAAGCAGCTCTGACTGCTTCAGCGGTACCCAACCTTTCTGGCTAACATAATACAAATGTACATCCTCCAAGAAAACATCTGTAACGTTCTTCCCTCCTGCCTCCTTTCTCTGGGCTCTCCACGGAGAGCACCGAAAGGCTACCTTTCAGTGTGCCTTGGTGCTTGTGAGTGGCTGGCGTATCCTTAGGAACGTGATGGTGACTCTGTCCTCCCTGGGAACGTTGTGGAAGCCCAGCAGGCTGTGGCAGTCCAACCTTCCAACAGCAAGTCCCTCACTTTCCCCACTGAGCCCACTGCCCTCCACCAAGCTGCATGCCCACAGGGGAAACAATCCTCTTTTTACACTAAAAATGCTGTGAAGCATCGTATGTGTGGATACTGCTCAGGCTGTGGACAGGGATAGCGGGCTGGCATCAGGGATGGGTTCCGTGCTCAACAGAAATAACAGCCCCTCTTAAAAGCTCCACAGCGAAGAAGCCACGAGCCTCGGGTGACTCCTGCAAGCATCTGCAAGAGAGAACTGAAGGAAATGGAGCCAGGGCAGCCACCCTGAGGGAGTCCAGGTCTTGTAACCATCAGACATTCTCTTGAACGCCAATTCCTCTTTAAAGTTCGTCAGTTGTCCTCTGGTCTCGAGATCCCTCCTTCACAGGAATACTCAGAGCTGCAGCAATCCCTATAAAATGGGTGACTGTCAATAAGCAGTCACGATGCCTTTGGTTGGCTGAGACAACAGTATGACTCTCATAAAGTTCACATATTTGAGCTGCTTTAGTCCAGTGAGTTCTACAAGTGCGTTTGCTCACATAACCACCACCACAGCCGAGAGACAGAACATTTCCATCACTCTAAAAGCCTTCTTCTCATCACTTTCAAGGAACCTCATTCCCCCCACCCCCACCCAGGGACCACTGGTCTGACTTCTGACCTCAAGTTTTCCCCTTCCGAAATTTCATATACATAGGCTGGCACATTCCGGAGCCCACCTCTCTACTTGGCAAGCCACACTTGGGGCGCAGCCATGCTGTTGAACGTATCAGAGGCCCACTCCCTTTCACTGAGGGGTGCTTTTCCACTGTAGAAGTATTCTTCCCTGTGTGGCCTCTCATCCGTTCACTGAGCGTTTGAGCTGTTTCTGTATTTCTACTATTTATGACCAGTAAATGGTCAATGATTGAGGCAAATTCTAGGTTTATTATTTATCATGGGCTCACTAAAAACTGGAGCTCAGCTGGTCCCCGATGGTCACCAGGTCATCTTTGTCTTGCAGATTTTAGAGCTGAGCTCAGAGGGGAAAATTTCATGGTCACTCCTTGCTCCTTAGAGTCTGGTCACTAGGATACAGATTCCAGGCCCCACAGTTAGTGGACCAAATCTGCATTTAGCAAGATCCCTGGGCACTATCTGGTCACATTCACATTTGAGAGCCCTTATCGTAACAGGCAATGGGTGGGGTCACAGACTAAGCCACCTGACCCCCCAGGCTGGGGCTGCTCTTCCAGCATCACAGTGACCGGTAGTTGGGCTTGTGGGCAATTAGGACTCACAAACTCAGGTTCAGGAAAGCCCTTCTAATCAGTGAGAGGTCTGGCTGTCTTAGTTAAAGATAAAGTTGCAGCTGCCTCTGTGTCCTCTTGGAAACAGAACCTCTTAGTGTCTGGGTCAGCTTGGGTCCCAGAGGCCCTAGGATCCTTAATTGAAAATCATAATTATTTATTTAGATGACAATGCTGTTAGCATGCAGAATTAATGACAGCCATGTGGTCCAGATTGAGGGAGGCAGAGGAGGAGAGGCGAAGATTTCTCAGTGGGGCTTTTAGGGTCCAGAAGTGCTTCATAGAAGCCTCCCCCATAGACAGCCCTCCATTGTGCTGTCTACTACACACAAGCATTCCCTAACATGAAATAATGGCTACAAACTGTTTCCGTCTTAAAAACTTGTGAAACGGTGTATTATTTCTCTAATAATGGATGATAGTATCAGGATGATGAGTTTATAGGTGGAAATAATATTGCTTTTCATGGCACTTTTTGGTTCTGTGATTGGCTATTCCTGCTAGAAAACACATAATAAACCAGATTCACTTGCAGACGGACCACCGACCTCATGGCCTAACAGAAAGAAACAGTATCACTCAGGTAGAGTTATCTTCAGGCGTTTATTGAATCCCATGATGCAATAAGAACAAGGATTCCTGAGAACAAGGAGCAGGGAGTCATGGATGAGTTCTTGGAAGTCTTTAGTCTCCTTAGAGAATTGAATTAACCTAAGAAACAGAAGACCACTCAAGGAAGTCTGCCCTTGATCAGGGAGGGCCCTCCTGGCTATCAGAGCTTCTGGAGCTCAGGGAGCAGAATTTCTGTAACTGAAGTGAGTATGTCCTTAAAAGGAAGAGTGGGGGAGAGTGCAGAGCTGGGGAGCAGCTTGAGCAGAAGCACGGAGGAGGGCCAGGTGCACGCTGCAAAGGGTTCCTACGTGGTTAGAGTGGGAGAGGACTCAGACACGAGACAAGGGCTCAGAGACAGAACTGGAAGCCAACATCAAAGCTAAGCTAGCAAAGCAGGAAATCTCCTTCAAGACCAGGGGGTCACCGAAGGGTTTCAACAGGACCCAGTTTGGTCAGACTTCTGTCTTAGCCCTTAGGAATTGATAGACTCATAACACATTAAATACAGGAAGAGACGGTCTGCACATGAGTGGAGAGCATGCAGCCCAGTCTCCTGCCCATTTGTTAAGAGTGGATCTCTGGGCACAGCTGATGCAAACCTCTGCAGTAAGGCATGGAAATCTGCTTTATTCTTGCAATGCCGGTTTTCATGCTTTGCAGTTCGGTTGGGTTGGGTTCTGGTTTGTTTGCTGTTATTTTTGACCATCTATTTCAATCTCTTTATTTTCCACAAGGGCAAAATGAAGGCTTGAAATGACAAATGGGTTTCTAAAAGGTCACACATCACCGGGAAGTGGCAGAGCCCAAACTGCCCTACTCGAAGGCCCTTCCCCCCCCACGCCTGATGGAGGGTTTTATTCTACTGACCTCCAGGAGCCAGCATACACTCCCCAGACATACATAGCAGGATTATCCTGCCGGTAACCTTCCCAATAGAAGACATTCTGGAACTTTCTGCCCGCCCCTCTCGACTAGGTGCCCTGCACCCTCCCTTCCCGCACAAGGATCAGCCAAGGCCAGCTGAAATCAGCCCTCTACCGGTCTCTCTGCTGCCGAACATAGAACACCAGTGTTTTCCAGCATTTGCTGGACGTAGGTGATGGGCGTCAAAGAGAGAAGGGGCTCAGCATAGGGTCATCTCATGTCACCTAACACAGAGATGTCAGGAAGGGGCCAGTTTCACAAAACAGCTATGGCTGCCCTTATGCAGTCATCCTTGCCTGAGGGGTCCTCCGACTCCATCCCCCTCTAACTCATTCCTGCTGCTAGACCGTGGATAACAGACATGGAACCATGGCTTCAGGTGCAAGGGGACCTGCTTCAAATAAAGTGAAAACCTGCCCATCGAATGAGGAGACGGATAATATGTAACCCTGAGCACAGAAGGATGACTACAGTTAACAGTAATTTGTTATGTTTCAGGATAACTAGAAGACAGAATTTTTAATGTTCTCGCCACAAAGAAATGGTCAATGTGTGGTGTGAATGATATGCTAATTAACCTGATTTGATTATTCCATGTTGTATACATATGTCCAGTATACTCGATTATTTGTCAATTTAAAGTAAGACAAAAACATACAACACGACACATACTTTGTACCAAGGCATGCTCAACATGCCCTACTTCTTTAAATCCATGTGAAAAAAAAAAAAAAACCTTTGCTGTATTTATTACTATTATTACTTTATAAATGAAGAAACTAAGAGCCAGAGAGGTGAAGTAGCTGGCTTGTCTTCAGGCTTGTGGGTGGTAGGGTTGGGATTCAAACACAGGCGGTCTGGCTCCAGAGCCCACGCTCCCAACCGCAGTGCTAAACCATCTGTATGGCAAGGCCAGGGCTGAGAGCCGGATAAAAAGATGAAGCAGAGCCAGCATTGGGGAATCTCATATCTAGTACAGGATGCAGTCACTAACTAATGCAGTGTGATCAGGGGTGGGACAAAGGAGGTTATCTACAGCCTAGCATGGGGATCAGGGGAACATCCTGTAAGAAGGCAGCTTGCACTTCTCTTGAAAGAAAACCATCTGCCAGAAGCTGCTCCTGAGAAAGAAGCTGTTTCAGTCAGGGTTTCTATTGCTGTGACAAAAAAAAAAAAAAAAAGCAAGTTAAGGAGGAAAGGGTTTATTCAGCTTACACTTCCAAGTTGCTATTTATCACTGAAGGAAGTCAGGACATGAACTCAAACAGGGCAGGATCCTGCAGGCAGGAGCCGATGCAGAAGACTTGGAGAGGTGTTGTTAACTGGCTTGCTTTGTATGGCTTGCTCTGTAGGGCTTGCTCAGCCTGGTTTTTATATATATGGAACCCCTGGACTATCAGCCCACAGTGGGCTGGGCCCTTCCTCATTGAGCACTAATTGAGAAAATGCCTCACAGCTGGATCTCGTGGAGGCATTTCCTCCTCTGAGGCTCCTTCCTCTCTGATGACTCTAGCCTGTGTCAAGTTGACACACAAAACCAGCCAGTCTAGAAGTCATAATCATGTGCTGTGCCTGGACAACTCTGAGCGTGAGTATCTCCTCCCTCTCTTAATTTGACCTGTGTACTTCACACTCTGACAAAAAGACTCAGCCAACCCCCACTTCCTGGATTCTGCATATTCTGGAAGTCCCATGTTTGCAATCTCCAAGCTTCTGTTGCTGCCACATGATAAAAGGTTCTTTGAACTAAATTTTCTTTTAAAGAAACAATCTAATCATGCCCCAAACCCAAACTGTAGCATTCCTCCTTCCCTCTCTTCTTTGGAGTCTTTGTGGGGTAGAAGACACACTCAGAGAACTGGCTTCCAACTCCAAGAAAATTTTGGCAAAAAAAGGGACTTGAGCTGAGAGATGGACAATAACCTCCGGGTTATCACCTGATTTATGGAGAAGATGCTCCTCAGCTGAAATCTTGGCTGAGCTGACATGAATAAGTGTGCCATGCAAAGCGTGCCAGCGGCCTGTCTGAACTCCTACCTAAAGGGTGCGGGTAGACTGTTATGGATGTTTGAGGACATCCCATGCAGGGAGAGCAGAGACTACCATGGATAAATACTGGGTGTGGCAGAAGGCCAACAATACCCCTCAAGAAAAGGCAAAGACAAGGAGAACCTAACTTCAGTCAGTCTTCCAAACCAGCTCCAGGAAGCCAGAGCTCGGAACACTAGGAAATGTGGGCTATCTGGAAAGAAAGGCAGTGGTTGAGATTCAGCCTCTGGGTTCATCCTTTTTTCTGAGTCTGTTTCCTCAACTCTTTTAGTTCTTGGTTTTTGGGTTTTGTTTTTTTTTTTTTTACTATTTTTTTAATTTTTTATTAATTACACTTTATTCATTTTGTATCCCCCCATAAGCCCCTCCCTCCTCCCCTCCTGATCCTACCCTCTCTCCCCTTTCTGCATGCATGCCACTCCCCAAGTCCACTGATAGGGGAGGTTCTCCTCTCCTTTCTGATCTTAGTCTATCAGTTTCCATCAAAAGTGGCTGCATTGTCCTCTACTGTGGCCTGGTAAGGCTGCTCCCCCCTCAGGCGGAGGTGATCAACGAGCAGGCCAATCAGATTATGTCAGAGGCAGTCCTTTTTGAGACAGTTTCTCTGTGTAGCCTTGGCTGTCCTGGACTCACTTGGTAGACCAGGATAGCCTCAAACTCACAGAGATCTGCCTGCCTCCACCTCCCTGAGTGCTGTGATTACACGAGTGTGCCACCACACCCGGATTATTTCCACAACTTTGATATGAGGGTAGTCATCTCTGGTAGACTCAGCACCATCTGAGAGAGCTGGATGAGGTACTCGCTGTGACTACGCTTTGCAAATTTATTCAAGATGCTGATGTGAGTTTATGATAATAATGCCAAACTTGACTTCCACTCACTGATACCCATCCAGGAATACAACTGCAGTTTTTGTCTCTATGTACCATGTTATCGGTATAGTAAATTCTTTATTTCATACAGTTCTGTACAGTGTGTGAAGGTGTCATTCAATTCCAAGAAAGGAAAGGAAAGAGTAAGGCCTAGTGACATAGGCTGGTAACTCCAGTACTCAAGAGGCTGAGGCAGGAAGATAAATAAATTTAAGACCTGTCCCGTCTAGAGAATAAGCTCAAGAGCAGCCTGAAAAACTCAGCTAGATCTGTCCCAAAGCTGAAAGCAAAAGGAGGGTATAGTTGGGGTATGGTTGGGGTATAGTTCAGTGGTAGAGCGCTTGTCTAATACGTGAGAGCTTCTAAGTTTAACCTGTAGCATCAGAGAGGGATAGAGTGAGAGAGCATGCCTAGGAATGTAATTCAACCATAATCCAGGACTACTTCTTCTTCATCAAGCTCTACATGGAAAGAATAATGACACTTAATACATACAGCCTCGTTTATAGTTTACAGCCATTTTATTTTTGATGTTTCCTCTAATCATCTCCAAAACCCTGAAATAGGACAATGAAACAGGACAATGCACTTCCCCACTTCCCCATTTTATAAGAAGGCAACTGTTAATGCTAGACAGAGGAACAGAAAGCCCAACACCACAGAAGGCAGAATTAGAGCATGGGATGATTAGTTTCTGCCATTTTTTTTTCAACAAACACAAAGTAGAGTCCTGACAAAAGAGAACCTGAATTGAGGAATTGGCTCTATCAGAGTACCCTGTGGTCAAGCTTGGAGGGCATTTTCTTGATTAGGAATTGATACTGGAGGGCCTAGTCCACTATGGTCAGTGCCGCATCTGGACAGGTGGTTCTGCTGTGTATAAGAAAGCAGGCTGAGCAAGTCATGGGACCGAGCCGGTGAAAAGCGCTTCTCCATGGCTCCTGCCCCTGCTCCTGCTTGGGTTCCTGCCCCGACTTCCCTCAGTGATGGACTGTATAATTGGGATGTGTCAGCCAAATAAACCCTTTTCTCCCCAAGTTGTTTTTGGTCAAGGTGTTTAATCAAAGCAACACAATGCAAACTAGGACAGAACTCAACCCTTAGGATCAAATTTTGTTTCTGCTTCTCTCCAGTGTTTCCGACGAAACACCCTGCATGTTTAGGTGGTGAAGTGGCTCAGTAGATAAAGTCACTTCCTGCCGAATCTGATGACCCGAGGTTGAGCCCCAGAGCCCACATGATAGAAGGAGCAACTCTTCCCTTCTACGTTGCCCTCTGACCTCCACCTTCACGGGTGTGGCATGATAATGTCCATCCACATACAAACAGGTAAATGAATGTAAAAGGAATTCTTTTTTCACACGGGTTCTCATTGTATAGCCCTGGTGGGCCTGGAACTTGCACTGTAGACCAGGCTGGCCTCGAGCTTAAAGAGATTTTCCTGCCTCCGACCTCTGTGTCCTGGTATTAGGAATTCTTTTGAATGTAAGGCATGCTGCTCTGCAAATGGTACCTTCTCCTTGGCAAGCACTCTGGGTTCCATCAGTACCACTGTGGCACGTCAGTGCACGCACTCAATTTCATGTCTCATCTTCTAGAAGTCCAGAAACCCTTTTGAGGAAAACAACTCTGTCTCGCTTGCCCTGTGAAGTCCTGACAAAGACAGGTTTATAGAATTGAGCAAGTGAATTTGTTGGGGGGTGGGGGAGGTATAGGGTTAATTTCTGAGTGGCCGCAGTTAAATGAAGTAGAAAAGTTCATAATGCCTAAAGTCAAAGACACTGTCCTCAAATAGCACGACTTCTAAGCACCGTGAGGCCCTGGCCTGCTGAAGGCCTTTATTGATGCCGCAAGGCAAAGGCGATTTCAGAACCATGGATAGCTTCGCGGTGCAGGCCGCTGGCCTGGAGCCTAAACAGGCCTTTCCACCACCTACCAGATGTTCCGGCTTTCTCGGCCAGCTTAAGGCTAAAACAAACCTTTTCAACCAGGGTTTATCAGAGTTTCTAAATTACATACTGGGAAGAAATTTAATTGGTTTAATTAAGAAAGTTTATTTCATGGTAATTCAGTTTTGTTATGCTGGGAGACTTAATGTGTCCTCTGGTGGGAGCATCTGTTATGAATATTCATGGCCTCTCTCAAATACCCTCTCTTGGCCCTAATCTCCCTCCCCTGCCCCACAGAGTTGGAAAATGAGCCTGAAGAATGTTGAGGAAGGTAAAGCCTGGCTGAGCGAGGACACCAGGCCACAGCGAGGTCAACTGAACTCACTGGAGAACTAGGAGGCTGGAGCTGTAAGGCACCTGGAGAAGAGTGTGTTGCTCCTGCCTTTTACAGATCAGGAAACTGAGGCCTGGAGGGAGAGGGTGGGTCACCTACTTAACATATGGCAGAGCTAACACCAGAGACGAAGTGGCCTGAATTTAGAGTCCATTGCTTTTGCCCCACAAATTGTAAATTCCAGCTGCTTTCAGGCTAATTCTGGAAACCACCTGGTCACCTTTCTTACCTTTATGGAGGAAGCTACAGCTGAAGACAAGAGGCTGACTCGACCAAGCTACTCAGAGACCCATCTACCTGACTCCATCTTCGGGATTTTCCAAGCACCGAGAATCATGCCACTTCGGCCAGATAAGCTTGTGTGAAAACGTTTGCACACCCAACGCTAGCCATACTGAGACGCTGAAATCCATGTTGCATTTCCTTGGGGGCATTAACAATCCATCTGGGCAAGGGTGGCGAAACGAAAATAAGAACTTATTCACTGCTGAAACTGCTCATCTCTCTGGTCCACTCCACTCTCCCGAGAGTCTGTGCCTTCATACATGGACGGCCCTCCCTAACACAGCTGCCTAGCAACCCCCCACTCCTTCAAGACCCAGCAGTCTTTAGAAGCTCTCCCCTGGCATGCGCAATGTGACCAGGTCCCTCTCAACTCTGTGCCCCGTTGGGCATCCTATCTCATAGCAGCCGTCACACTGAACTGTTACTTTTTTTAACTGGTCTGTCTCCCACTGGGGTAAGCTCCTTGGAATTGTCGGTGCCAAGTGCATTGTCTGGCAAAGACGAGAAGCTCTGCAAATAGTAGCTAAATGGATGTGTGTAAAGCTGATTTAATATGGAGTTTCAGTTCACTGGGTTATAAACCTAGAATAGTTTTATTTTTCCAATAACTGCTACCAACTGTGCTCTGTTGAACCCGCCTTTTCCTGCTGGGCAGCAGGCTGCCTAAACAAACTCAGTCTGAGGCCTTAACTTCCTAGTCACTTCCAGTGTTCGAACACTCTTCATCTGGGTTCTTTGGGACTCAGTGTGATTTGCTAGCAATTTTTATTCTTATTTAAAGCTCTTTTTACCCCACCTGTTATTCCCTGATCCCTTTCCCTACCATCCCCAGTTCAGAGGAAGTGGTTTTCCTTCCCTCCCTCCCTTCCCTCCCTCCTCTCCTCTCCCTTGTCTTCCTTTGCCACTCTGGAACTGGCATAGTGAGATAAAACAAGGGAGATCTCTAAATTGACAGCCTCTAATGCAAGCTAATCTCCTCCTAACCACGCCCTAGCTGGTGACCTGGTTTGTTGCCTGTGCCCTTCTTACAGCTGCAGAAGGGATGAACACCCCCTCCCAACTCCTGCCTCTGAGGACCCTCCCTGAGCAACAGACTATGTCCCAGTCTTCTGGCTGGTATGCCCGGCCACATTCTCACAAATCTGATTTCCTGACACCCATTGCAGCATATTCCCACCTGTCCATCTCTTCCTTGTGCTCCTCACCTGGCACACCAGAACCAGACCAAGTACTAAATGAAGAAAAACCTACCAGTCTTCCTGACCTTGAAGACCCTCATCTTCTCTTCCCCAAGAGAGTAAGAGGGAGGGAAGGGCTCCCTTTTATTCTCTTGTTCTAGGAGGAAGAAGTCAGAGTGGGGCTGGTTTTTAAAACCAGGAGCCCCACAGTCACTCCTTAGGAAGATGGCCACCCTGAGCCCTGGTCATCCCCCCTGAGTTCTGGTCATTTTCTTTAAAATGTAAGCAGTCTGTGTCTTTTTTCCTCAGGCGGAGTCCTACAAGTAAAAGGAAGAAAGGGGGCATGAGAGGTGGCTCAACAGGCAAAGGTACTTGTGTCCAAATCCATTGAGCTGAGTTCAATCCCCAGGCCCCACATGGTGAAAAGAGAGACACAGCTCCCTCCAGTAAGTTTTCCTCCGACCTCCACATCCGGAGGCAGGTCTATAGCGCACACGCTTGCACATGCGACCTCTACCTCTGCACTAGGGCACACGTGGGGCGGGGGCAGTAAGTAAGTAAATGTAAGTTTGTATTAAGAAGAAAGATTCTCTCACACTTGCTCTATCCTTCCCACGGGGTCTCCGAACTGGAGCCCACACTCCAGCGGCTCAGAAAGGAGACATTTGTGGGAGTAAATGGCAGCAGCTTTTTTTCAGAAAACAATCTGAAGATGAACTCAGGAGATGAGGCAGAATTAGAATTTATGAAGGTAAAAAAGTAGTCTTGGCACAAGGAAGAAGAAAGGGGATGTGATGACATTGGGAAACAGGCATCACGGTGCTCAGAACACGGTAGCCGATCAGTAAATAAGGTGGATTAACAAATTTCCCCGCAGCTCTAAGTCCTCACCAGACATTCTGAAATCAGATCACTCCCTCCTGTCATCACTGCATTTTCCGAAGCCGTTTGGCTTCTTTTGGCCTTTACTTCCTCATCTGGAACAATGGAATAATAAAACAATTAGAAAGGCTCCGAGTGTACTTGTCCCATCAGAATTAATAAAACACCAAGAATCTAGCAAAGACGGTTATTTCTGACAAATGTCAGACTCATTTCCCAGATGCCTCTAAGCACCATGGGTCTGAGTTCTCCCCGATGAAAAATAAGCAGAAGGAAGGCATGCCACGCCTACATTTGAACCCCAAAACACTCTTGCAACTGTCCAAGCCTTCCCTCATCCCTGCCAGTGATGCTGAAAATAAAAGAACCAAGCAAGGGAGGAGGTGACAGGAGCTCCACAGGAAGACCAACAGAGCCAACTAACCAGGGCCCAGAGGGGCTTGCTGAGACTGAAGCACCAACCAAGGACCATGCGTGGACTGGGCCTACGCCACCCAAACAGGCAGCTCAGGTTTCATGTGGGTTCCCTAGTAAGGGAGTGGGGGCTGTCTCTGACATGGACTCTACTGCCTGCTTTTTGATCACTTCCCTCTGGCAGGGTCGCCTCGCCAGACCACAGGGGACGAGGACATGCTCAGTCCTGATGTGACTTGATGAGCTGGGGTGGGTGAGGGAGCTCCCCTTTTCTGAGGAATAGGGGAGGGGGAAAGAGAGGGGAGAGGAAAGGAAGGTAGGACTGGGAAGAGAGGAGGGAGGGAGCTACAATCAGGACGTAAAGTGAATAAATAAATTAATTAAAAAATTAATTTAACTGATTTGAACTTAGAAAGCAAGGAAGAAAAGGAAGGGGCTATTCTCAAGAGCCACCTGAAGGCTGAGGAATGAGCACCTCTGCACAGTCGGGGGATCTGCAGGCCCTTGCCCCAGCACTGATACCTTGGCTGATGCCCACACAGACTGTGCGAGGTGAGTGCGGGCCTTCATTCCTAGTCGTATTTTATGCCATACATCAGCTCATAATACTTTATTTTTCATACACTTGATTCTCACGGCGCCTTTATGAATGGAGTGTGAAAAACAAAGACTAGTACTCCATTCTGTAAATGAAGTATCTGAGACCAAAACAGACTAGTGACTAGAGATAACTACCAAGACCAAGAGCGTCCCACCTGCCACAAGTCCATTCTCCCCTGCCAGAACCCAGACAGTTGTTCTGATGGTGGGAAATTGAACCAGGTGGACAATGGGATTTGCTAAGATCATTGGGAGGATTAAGACCCAGCTAAGGAGTGAGTCATTCCTGAGGGGCTTATAAATGCAGCGAGGTCGGACGAGACATCTATCATTGCTGATTTAGAAGCCCACCAAGGCCACCATGGGAGGAACGGGTACGTTTAAATTCTGATCCTGTTTCTGACACTGTTTTGCTGAGTGATTTTGGAAAAGTCACTGTGCCTCTCTGAATTTCAGCAGTGAGTAAAAATGCAAAGAGCAACACAAGGGTCAAGAATTAGCCTTTCCCCAGAGGCCTGGAGCCCTCGAGGCTGCAGACTACATGGAGAACACGCTCTCTCTAGGACACTGCAGGATTCCCCCAACACATAAGGCAGCTGAGAGTGGGCCAGCAACATCCCACTGAAACCCACACAGTTCCTCATGCTCCAAACCCCAGTCAAAAGGCATCTGTCACCAAAACAAGTGGCCTGCCATTCCAGCAGGGAACAAATGGTGTTTTGTTTAAACAATTGTTTCCGATAGCAATTCCCTTTCCTGGCTGGCTTTTTTCCCCCCTCCTTTATGCCTTTTCACTAATTAGGTTAAGACACATAAATATTTTCAATGTACAGATAACAAATGCCTCCATCTGAGGCAATCAACTGCCTTCAAGTTGTCAACCCCAGTGAATCACCACTGCTGGGAATGGAGGAGCCTGAGAGCCAGGGATGAAAAGGTTGGCTCCTAAAGGAGAGAAGGGGCTTTCAAAAGGAGGCACAGGTCAGGGGTTGTACCAGGTAGCTCAGGCTACCTCAGCCTGGGCGCAGTCGGGCTGGGAGCTGTCACTCAAAGGAATCATGGCACTGTTACTATTTTAGAACCAGACATGGCCAGGCTTCAATCATGGCTCTATTTAATAGTTCGTTCTCCCCTCCCCTCGTTCTTTCTCTCTTTCTCTGAGACAGGCTCTTGTTAGCCCAAGTTAACACCAAACTCTCACGGTCCTCCTGCCTCAGCCTTCCACTGTGAAGACTGCCAGTGTGCACCACCCCAGGCGTGCGCCGCCCTCACAACCAGCTTCCGGGCCTTTCTCTTACTCTCATTTTTTTTTTCATCCACAAGGTGAATAAATAATTTGAGTCATCTCAGGATGATCAAATGGAAAAATTGCTAAAGTGTTCTTAGAAGAGCTGGAAACTGATTGTTCTTAATTAACATCTTAAAATAAGTTGGGGCGGGCAGTTAGATGGCTTAGTGAGTAAGGGCACTTGCCACCAAGCCTGACGACCCCAGATCCAGATCCGATTGGTGGAAGAACGGACTGACTCAGGCAAATTGTCCTCTGACTTCCATGTATAGCATGAACACACACACACACACACACACACAAATAAATAAATAAACAAATAAATAACGAGCGTAGCTCTACAATGGAGGCTTCCCAGCCATCAGATGCCTTAAATCCTCTTCTCGGCACCACAGAACAAGAGGCTGTGTATGGCGGGCATACCTGCAACCCCAGAACTTGGGAGGTAGAGGCGAGAGGACCTCAAAGCTGAGACCAGCCTGGGCTACAGAGCAGGACGCTGCCCCTGAACGAATGACTCAGGCAACCAAGTAAACGCATCATTTGTCATTCACAATAAATACATAAACAGAAAACGGCCCAGAGGAAGAGCTACCATGGAGTTCTAAGCAGCGCTCTAGAACTGAGCTGGCAGGGTCGGCTAGCATGTTACATTTCAGCAGATTATGTAGAGCCCTGGGCTAGTCAATCTCCTGGAGCTTTGGTTTCTTCACCTGCTAGATGGTGATCATGGTGGAGGTGGCAGTAGAACTAATAAACACGCGTGTCTTAGGGTTATATGACAGTAGGGGCACACAGCAAATACTATAAAAATGCTAGTATTATTATTTCCCATTTTTGCCTCACTCCTTTTCAGCTTCCCCATCAACCCTCCGTTATGGCCTGGAAGGTAGGAGGGTGCTGAACATCTTGTTCCCTTCACAGAAGGGGTGAGGAGACAGAGAGAGACACAGACACGTGCCTGGGCACAGAGTGAGGAAGGGGCACAGCTAAGACTTGAGCTCAGGGTTCCAGCTCTAAGCCCTGGATGAGTCCTGCTCAGCTTCTAACAACAGCTTTCCAGGCAGAGTGAGAAAACACAGGCCCCACCTTCCTATCCCTGCCCCATCCTGGACCTATGCCAGGCACCCCAGTGGCTGAAAGTAGACCCACGGGGCACACAAGCCAAGGAGATGAGTAAGAACAGATCATGCTGCATGACGGGCTCTGGAAGCGGGCTCCCAGAATGGGCAAGGGAAGGATGGGGCGATAACTTTAACTGGATTGATCTCACCTGTAGGGCCATTAACTTAATGCCTCCCACTTGGTTAGGAGGCAAGCCAAGCCTGGCTGAAGCTTCCTGCTTTTTCTGCTGCACAGGAGGGGGTTGGAGAGGAGAAAGGCATAGAAGAGACTATACCGGGTCTGAACAAGGAGACAAGAAAGATGCCAAGAGCACAGAGTTCAAGGAGATGCTCCTCACCCCCAGGTACCTCACTTGTTTTTCCATATTCCTGACCCTGAGGAGAGAGAAAAGGCCCTGGCCTGAGAATTCAGAACTCTTGAGTGCAAATCCTGGTTCTGATGCTTGCCAGACAATTAGATTAGTCAACTGGTTTCCCCAGTCGTCAGAAATAAAAGGGGCACCCTACGCTGATGGATGGTGTGAGGGCTGAAGGAGGAGGGCTGAGCTCACAGTAAAGGTGTCTAGTCTAACCTATGGTTGTGAAGACATGGGCTATAGCCCTCTCATCACCATGGTGGCGTGACTTCACTGCACTTCCTCCCCACCCCTACCTGATCCACTCAGCATATTCACACCGGGCTCATGCCCATATTCCCAGGTTCTGCCCATATTCCCAGGTTCTCTCCCCTCCTCACCCGCTTCCCAGCACACTAAAGCCCTCCACGTCTAATCCTGACTACCCTAGTCCTCTACCTCTGCTCTTGCCATCAATCTCCTCCCTGCACCCTCTCTAGTTCTTCTCCTGTCCCTCTCATGTTCTATATGATAGTCCCAGCAAGAAACTTGTCATGAGATTAAAAACGCCCGCCGATGTTAAAGCCAATGGGTCTGTATTCAAAGAAAGGTACTTCAGGGATGCCGCTGAGCTTCCATGAAGCAATTCAACCTTTGACAGAATGGTCCTTCTAAGAAGCAGAGGAGACCAGGAGTGTTCACCCACAGAGAAAGGCCGTGGGGAAGCAAGAGCATGCCCTCTCCAGCGACACACCATAGACCTCAAACATTACAGGCTATTGCCATTGCTCTTGGTTACCCTCCAGGACTGGAGGGTAAGACTCTGTTGCTGAAGACACCACATGCTTGAGTCATAGAACATGAAGAAATCAAGCTGATACTCAGTTGGAAATGCTGTCATCGCTACTGGCTAGCTTTCATGGTGACAGAAGGTGCTAAATGCATACTACCAGAACAAAAAAGGTAATCACCAGTCTTACTCATCTGTGAACCCTATGAACGACAGTAACGACCAGCCTGGCAATATATGCCTACTATAACAGGTAATAGTAACACTAACGTCATAGAAGTAGACACCCATTTTCTGATGGAATTTAAGGCCCATTCCACAAAAATGCACCATGATCAGAGCCAAGAGTCTGTGAATAGACAGTCAGCTCTAGGGTAAGATCTGCTGCTATCATTCTGTAAAAATAGACATAGTGCTTTCAAAAATTCCTAATCAGCCAGGCACAGTGGTGCACGCCTGTAATCCCAGCATTCAGGGAGGCAGAGGTAGGCGGATCTCTGTGAGTTTGAGGCCAGCCTGGTCTACAGAGTGAGTCCAGGACAGCCAGGGCTTGTTACACAGAGAAACCCTGTCTCAGAAAAAAAAAATCCTGATGACTTACTGTTATAGCCATTGATCAGTATATTTCTCAACCCTCATCAGAGAAGCTTCTTCTTACAATAGCCTGAACCTCACAACTGATCAATGAACAGGGAAGAAGAGATCCTGGAGCACTCAGCCCTAAATGGGACATCTGTGTTACACTCTCCCCTCAAGGCCCAATGATCTTCTCTGGAGAGAGGCGTGGAGAGATTATAAGAGCCAGACGACGACTGTAAGAAACAATGTCTTCCAGGCACAGCGGGGCAGGCACGCATATGAACACATATGGTTGTGACGGCATGCATAAGATTTGTGTAAAGTCCAGCCAGACACAGTTCCAGCATGCTGATGACGTATGCGTGAAGTCCCACTCCTAGCTGAAAAGCTATTGGTGTGTGGTAACTGGCTGGGAGAGGAAGAGTCAGTTTTCCCTAACGGTGTGACCCTGGTAGATAGACCAAAGATGGCCCTACCCCCCCCAGATAGATAGATAGATAGATAGATAGATAGATAGATAGATAGATAGAGAAATAGAGAGATAGAGATAATTTTATATATGTAATTGGACATGATGGGATTTTTTTTTAATGAGGACATAAATCTGGACAAGTCAGGGGATGGATCTGGGAGGAACTGAGGAAAGGGTGAATATGATCAAAATACATTGTATAAAATTCACCAAGTAATTATTTACTTCAGAATTATTTTTAAAATATAGGTGACTATCTAGCAGCCACAAAGTATGGCCTCAGCGGGACCTTGGTAGCACCTTGACCTTGGACAGAAGCCTTCCCAGAACTGTGAGAAGATCCATTTCTGTGGTAGGAGCGGAGTCTGGTGTTCTGTTACACAGCACAAGACAACTAAAACAAATGACCAATGGCACGTCTACTGCCTCTGTGAATTTGGGTGGGAACTATTTTCCTTAAGTCTCTTCTTCAAGATGAGAAGAGGTGTCATCCCTGCTGAGGGGGGCCATGGGGAAGAGTTCACAGAGTGGTGTTTGAGCTGAGTAGGCGCTGACAGAAAGGGTACAGGGTACATTCCAGCAGAGCGAGGGCATCCAGCGAGGCCAGACCTGCACTGTTGGGTTTGGTCTAGAAAAGTAATGTATGCTGAGACCAAGAAGCAGAGCCAAGCCAGGGGCAAGGAGCCCCGATAAACCACAGAAGAGGTTGTGTCTTTTCTAAGTAGGGCAGAGGGCAGCCACTGAAGTTGTAAGCAAGAGTAACAAGTGTTGTGCCCTGTGTGGGACTTAGGTTGGAAACACAAGGAGGCAGGTAACAGAGACCCTCAGCTGGAGAGAGGCAGGAAAGTTCAATGACTACCAGGAGAAAGAATGAGCAGGCTGTGTTTGCCTGAATAAGCGTATGGAGAGTAAGAGATGCTGACTCCATTCAGTGTGGACAGCTGACTGGGGCAGAGCTCAGGGGGGAAATGGGGAGTGACTCTCTGCATGGGAGTAGGCACTATTGTCCACACGGTAGCAACAAGATGCTATCGATGTGACAGCTGCTCAGAAATGTTGGCCTAACAAATAAATGAAGAAACAACATGGCCGTGTTAGCGTCTTTACCACACCACTGGTCTAAATTGGGGGTGTTGCCCATCCTCCGCTGTGAAGCTGGCAACCCCCCCCCGAATCTCTTTGACCTCTCATAGCTTCATCCTCATAGGACCAGGCCCAGAATGCAGACCCTCCTATTTGGGAACAGGTACTGGGGGGGGAGGGGGATGCTCTCCCAATCCCTGTATCCCTGTAGAGACCATCCGGGTAAAGACAGGCAGCCTCAGAGTGGAGACGGAGAAAAGGCTCAGAGAGACAGAGCAGCTGAGTCCAGGCTCCTGTCCTGTGTGGGTTTGTTTCTTTGAACACTGAACTCTCCACCTTCCACAGAGGACAGGAAGACATTCCTGGAAGGTCTCAGCTGCTATTTGGCAGGGAAAGGCTTTCATAAAAGGCCACCTTGCCATTTTCTCCTTTTTCTGCATATTTCAATGTCTTGGGCCACAGATTTTAAGTTAATCTGCTAGAAAATAAAGGCTCACTATGTAGCCTGTCACTCTGGTCTGCAGCACAGCTCCCAGCCATGAATTATTTCCACTGCTCATTGGGAATATTCATTCATCACACTGAATCCAGGGCCGAGTTACTGTTCTCTGAAACATATAATTAGAATAAAATTAGGAATCCACAATGTCAGAATTTCCCCCGGCCTATCCCCTTACTGCCAGATAAGGAAACTGAGGCCAGAGAGGGGAAGGGATCAGCCTGGCCAGAGTCACTCAGCCACAGAGTGACAGAACTGGGACTTGAACCTATCTCCCAGTTCTGCAATCTGTTCTTCCCCCACATGTCCTGCATCCTGAGGGTGAAACCAGGAAGTGGGCTGCAGCTGTACATCAGTTCTCTGCGGCCTTGAGAGGAGAACTTCTGCTGAGATTCCTGAGCTTCCCACTGGCCCCCTGGGCCCTCCTTTCAACCACTTGTTTCTGAAAGAGAAAGAACGATGGCTAACACATGATATGAAAAGCCAGTGGAAGACTGGAGAGGTGGCTCTTCGGCTAAGGGCACTTGCTGCTCTTGCAGAGGACTTGGTTCCCAGCACCTATATCAGGCAGCACCTAGAACTCTGGTTCCTGGGAATCTACTGCCCTCTTCTGGCCTCTAAGGGCACAGCAAGCTCACGGCGCCCATAACTGCCAAGCATGCGTGCACACATCTATGTAAGCATAAACACATAATTTTTTTTGAAGAGGCAGTGTAAGGAGAAAGGGTGACAGCCATAAAAGGACAAAAAGTGGATCAAAGGGCACAGTTTGAGCATCAAATTTTTCTGGGTGCCATGCTAGACAAGATACATTCATTTCCTCATTAAACCATCTCGTCAACAATATGAGGTAGGAGTTTCCAAACATTCATTCTAAAGATTAACAAACTGAGGCCCCAGGAGGTTAAAGTAATCTGCCCAAGGCCACTTGCTAGTAAGTGAAGTTATCCGACCCACACCGAGGGCTCTGGCTGTTACACTGGCTCTCTCTAGTAGGTTACTTGCTTTATGGCAAGTCTTTGCACTGTGGTCCTCAGCAACTCCACGTGCAAAATGAAACAAGAGACTGGCTGGGAAGCAGCAAAGGCAGCGCTGAGCCCAGCGAAAGGTTAATCGAGTGGCAGGGGGGAGGTTTGCACAGCAGTGACCACTTCCCACCCCACTCCTCAGACATCCACTTTGACAACAGCCTCCACAGACTGTTCTTGGCCTCCTTGGAAAGCCCTCCCACCAAAGATGGGGTCTCTGGTGGGTTCTCTGTATCATACACTTGGCTCCCAGATCTTTGGGGATCTCGACGGCACCCCAGCAGCAGACTTAAACCTTCCTCTTCCTTCAGAGACAGGAGAAGAGAATGGGAAGCATGCCCGGTCCCTCCTGTGAGCGGGTGCCAGCTTGCTGGTTACTGCAACCCACCGTCACGCAAGCGTCTGCTCCGTGAGCTGGTCTGTGCAGAGACAGCAACACAAAGGTTCAGACAGAATGGGCCTAGTGGAGCCCCACCCCCTCCTCATCTAATCCACCCACAACCCTCTGGGGCAAGGGTCTTTGTTAACTCCATCAAAGTTCTACCCTAGGAGTACCAGTAAACCACAACTACTGTTACACAACAGGAAAGCACAGTCCTTGGCCTCGAAGAGCATTCAGCTTAGCGGGGAGTTAAACAATGGCATTACCTGCCACTCACGGAACAACTATTCTCCGGGACATGGATCAATGTTGCTTTCGCGTTCAAAAGCCCACAAGCCTTAATGTCCCTATTTGACACTCAAGGACGTGGAAAGCCTTAACAGGGAGAAGTGAGCTGCTTCAGGCCACCAGTGGAGAGGGCTCTGAGTAGACCTGAGAGAGCACGTCAGACAGACAACCTCATGCTGCCTTCAAGAGGCACTGGAAAGGGCCAGGTCTCCTCCTGACAGACTCTGGGAAAGACTGGGTATCTCCCAGCAAGAGCCTCGGGCCGTAATCCAGGTGACAGGGGGATTGGATCTCTCCTAGTGATCATGACGATATCAAGGAGAGGGTGTCTCATCAGCAGTATCCATGGGGATAATTCCCATCTCAGCCCTTTGAGAGATTTAGGGAAGATTTCTGAAGGCCCACCCTCCCAGAATCTCCACTCTCTTTCGTAGAAGGAGTCCTAAACAAGAGAGGCGTGAGTTCCACCAACCCTCAGTTTTAGATGAGGAAACAGGGCTCAGTGGGCAGGAGCAGTTTGCTTCAAGGAACACGGGTCATGACACAGAGGCCCCTTAGCCCCTTAGCCTCCAGGTGATGTCACTTGGCCCACCTTGTTCAGTGGAGAAGAGGGAAGAAGTGAGTCTCCTGTGGACCTTCTCCTGGGCTGGCTACAGAAGACAAACTTCTGAAGCTCACTGGAGACATGGCTGGGTGGTTAAGAGCACAGACTGCTCTTGAAGAGGACACAAGTTCTGTTCCCAGCACCCATGTCAGGTAGCTCACAACCTCCTGTCAATTCAGCTCCTGTGGGATCTGGCCTCTCTGGTCTCCTCCAAGTGTACACAGACACATCATTTTAAAAATAAATGTTCTTTTTAATTTTAAGCTTTTAAAAGTTTTTATCCCCAAGTCCTGGCCCCAGTTTCTGATGGAATAGACAGAATCCCACAGTCTGTACTTCTAAGTAAATACTAAAAAATTGATCCTAGTTTGTGTTGGTAGGTAAAAGAAAGAGGATCCCAGGAATTGATCCTTGATCCCGAGGCCCAGAAAGCATTGTGGAAAAGTCATCCTATGGTATAAGTTGGGAGTGACATTCCATCTTCCAGGTAAAGGCTTCTTCTGAATCTTAATACAATTAAGATTTATTTATTCAGCCACAAGGAAAAAAATTTGAATTATGAGCTTTCCAAAGAAATGGAAGGAACTGAAAAACAATATATTAATCAAGGTAACACAGGCTCACAAAGACAAATATCACGCATTCTATTTTTAGGTGGATCTTAGATCTAATTGTTATATATGTGTGTTCAGGTGGGAGTAAGCGTGAATAAGGCCCAGAAACTAGAATGGAGCCTGGGGAGAAGGCGGAAGGCTTTAAAGCTCAAGGACTCTGTAGAGAATAGTAGAGAACATAGGATGTTACAGAGGAAGGGAAAAAAGATTTTACTGGGCATGAGTGGCCAAATAGTTAAGGTCATGGGCTCCTAAAGTGGAGGGACGGTGCTGGGGGATCATAGAGCAGGGAAAGGAGAAAGAGGAGCAACCAAAACAAAGCATACATTAAAAAAAAAAAAAAAAAAGTGCTGTAGAAAAACCCATTACTCCGTAAGATGATTTTGGAACAATGAACCAATAAAATTAAGATTTATCCAGTTTCTGGGATCACTAATTCTGAGAGAGCAGATTGGTTGTCTGGCATCTCCCAACACCTTGAAGCTAAGGCGAGCTGTCCGAGTCTGTGTTCTCTGTCGCTATGATAAGCACCACAGGGTTGGGGGGGAACCAACAACTTGGGAGAAAAGGGTTTGTTCTATCCTCCAGGTTACACTCCATTGTCAGGGGAAGCCAAGGCAGGTCAAGGCAGGCCCTTAAAGGGAAAACCCGGAGGACCTGCTCTTACGGCTTCCTCCCTCTGACTTGCTCAGCTTGCCTCCTTATGGAACTCAGGACCAGCTGCCCAGGGGTGACCCTGCCCCCACAGTGAGCCCAGCCCTCCCACATAAACACCAACTAACAGCAACCTGATGGCGGCAGTTCTTCAGGTGGGTTTCCCCCTTTCCCAGTGACTGGAGGTTTGCTGCTCGCTGAGAGCGGAAGCCAACCATGACACAAATCAGTTAAGGTCAAGAACGTTCTGGCTGTATCATTCCCCTAAAGAGCGGCCTTCAGCGGCTCCCCACTTTCCCCAGAGTCAAGGCCGACCTTATGGGGCTCAGAACCAAAGTCCTCGCTGTCTGTCAACATGGGTGCACCTCCCAGGTCCAGAACTTGGGTGCAGACAGCTATCAGTCACCAAGTGCCTTTCGTTTCCCTTCTGGGAACACATCTAGACTATATTCTGCACCTGCAGAGGTCCGCATGTGTCATTTCTACCAAGCCCATAGGAGCCTCAGGAGCGCCTGCGGCTTCTCCTTACTCATCTGCCCGCTCCCCGTCACCATTCACACAACCCTGGGAGCCAGGTGGATGCTTGCAGAGCTTCTATTACCCCAGGTTACTGGGTAACGGGAGGTGTGGAGCAGAGCAGCCTCCCTCCCCGTTGCCATTCACTGAACTTTCCGTGAACAGGAAATTAACATTTATTATGCTAAGCCCTTGACCTTTCCGAGTTTTATCTGTTACAGCAGCTGGTATTAAGTAGGATCCAAGACCTTTGCTAACCAGACTCCATCAGGAAACTCAGAGGAGCCTTGCTGTGTCTCCGCTCCTTCGGCCACACCCCCCTGCCCAGCCCCCGTCATCCCACAGTTCTGGCTCTAGTCTCTCCTCCAGGGAGAGCATGGTGCTCCCCACACTCCACACTCCAGAGTGAGCCGCTCCCTCCTCTCTCTGCTCCATGATAATTAGCATTTGCTGAGCACTGAAGACTACCAGATGCTATACTAAGATTTCACAACCATCATCTCTCTAGCCCTGGCAACCTCCAGTGGGCATTTCTAGTCTCCCCATTTTAGGGGTGGAGCACAAGCATTACTTGACTTGCCCAGAACCATGTAGCTAGCGGGTGGCAAAGCTGGGATTCCAGCTCAGGAAAACTGATCTCAGTGGTCCTACTCTTCCCGGTGACTACCCTGCCTCCACATACCCCTCCCCCCATTACCATTCTCACACCCTACAAGACATTCTCCTTTGGTGGGATTTTTAAGTGCAAATTAAATATAAAGTGAGCCTTTAATTAAAGAACACAAGTTATACCAAGCAGAGCACAGCGAGTTACAACATGACAGAGGAAATGAGCCTGGGGCAGATGTCCTGAAACCTTCAGGATGCCTCTCAGAGGGACCAGTGCTTTCTTATTCTCACACTGTATAATCAAGGTGACTCGAAGGTGACAGAGGTCCAAGTCCATGATATGCTAAGGAGACAGGGGAAGACTAGCCTGTCTTTAATAAAGTCATGGGGAAGTGGAATGTCAGATTAGCTCTGGGATGCTTAGGTTTTCCAGCCACACACGTATAGCTATAGGAGCAGCTTTATGGTGATATTGCTACAGGAAAAATCACTTTGATAACTATTATGGCATGTCTGAACTTCTCCAGCCTCTAACCTCTTCCCTCCCATTGAAGCAACTGTCTCTGCAATTCCAGTCTTTGTAAGACAATGTGTCACAGGAATTCAGCCTCCAGATCCTGATAGAGTACATACACAGTCTCTTCCAGAATGTCTGTCTCTCCCCGTTGAGCTCCTCAAGGGTGAAGCCAGATCTGATATGTTGCTGGGACCTCAGAGCACAGCAGGCAGCCTGATACAGAGCAAGTTTCCGTGGGCTGTCAACTGGATGGTGCCTCAAGCAACCTCATATCATTCATCCCTCCTAAAAATCCTGTCTGTGTTTCTCTCCTCTGTCACATCTGTTGGCAAATGTACCCATCACTAGCTGGTCTGACGGCTCTGACCTATCTTCCTGCAAATGGTCTGGCTCACTACAAACCAGCCTGGCCGGGACCCCGAAGTCCTATAAGATCACCCTGCCCTCCATCAAATGCTGCTGCTGTGACCACCACAACCCCTCAGCAGCCCAAAGAGACCTGGGTTCAAACCCCAGCTCCACCACTCCCTAGTTAACAGTGTTGTAAAGTCCTACAGTATCAGTGAGCCTCGGTTTCTTCTTCCATAAAACGGGAATAAATTCTAGTTCAAAGAGCTTGTCCGAGGTTTGAGATGATGTCAGAAGCCTGGCATAGTACTCGACATATAGACCCCCAACCTATGAGAGCTTTAGTTGGACTCTTTCTTCCTTATGGGAGTCCCAAAAAAGAAGTAACAGTGATCTTGATATTACTTTACACAAGAGGAAACTGAGGCTCAGGTAGGTAGTAATGGTTCCTGGAGACCACAGAGGGTAAAAATAAATAAATAAATAAATAAATAAATAAATAAATAAATAAATAAATAAATAAATAAAGTCATGCTGGTTTTGGTGTTATTTCTGTCTTTTTTGAGGGGGAGTATTTTGGAGTTCTGTGGATCAAATCTAAGAGGAGGAAGCAATGTGCCACCAAGCTACACCCTCAACCAATGATACTAGTTTTTAACAGAGGGTTGGCCCTAAACCCAGTAAATGGGTCAGACCATGAACAGGGCTCCTTTAGTCCAGTCCATTCCCAATGCAAAGCTCAAAATCTTAACAGTGCAGTCCCTGTGTGTGTGAATAAATAGAGTAGGCCAAGAGTGAGGGACAGAGGCTAACTGACGCCTCCAGCAGCAAGCTCCCTATGGGAGGAAGGAAGCATCTATGGTCCCTGGAGAAAAGGGACCACAGGGGTCAACAGGTAAATCCCTGACTTCAGCAGAGTGAATGAGAAGTTCGCACCCCACAGGCTGGCCTTAACCATCTTTGACATCTCTAGAAAGCTCCAAGAACAGACCCCTTGGAACATCTCTCCTATGAAGCACAACAGAAGAAACCCTAAGGCCTCTGATGTCAGAGATCCTCAGCACCTGACATGGAGGCAGCAATTTCTCCAGCCCTAAGCCATCCACGTCACCTTCTGCTGTTCCCGGACTTACCTCCAGCCAGACCAGACCCTGCCAGTCAGTGTGGGCAGTGAGAACCAGCTTCCAGGATTCACTTCACTTCTGAGCCTGGAGGCCCAGGGCAGAGTTCAGAGGCAGACCTCTCCTCTCTCTGGCCAGGCTCAACTGTATCTCTTTTGCACTCGTCCAGAGCCCCAATTCCCAAGCCCGCTGTTGAATCCCACTGCCTCCAGAAAACCATGTCCATTTGCCTGCCTGCTGATCGCATTGCCTCCATCATCTAGGCTCCCACAGACTGGTCCCTCATGTGGCAGAGAGTCCTGAAGTCCCTGTGATCTGAATCTGGCTGACCCCCATATATAAATTTCCAGACATTGACAGCAAACAGATGTTTAGAGTCTAGTATATGCGGGGACCCAGGGATCAATTGTAGGAAACACGGAAATGGAATCTCTGATCCCAGGAACTTCTGGACGGTGAAACAACAGATACAGTCACACACCACTGGAACCAAGGCCGTCAGAGGGAGAAACACAAGAGGAGCAAGCCTTACGTGGTAGAGGATTGATAAGGCAAAGAACGGAACAGACTTTTCTGGAAAAGAAATGTTTGAGTAGAGTTAAGGGAGATGCCTGGATTCTGACAGCTAGACGTGATGTAGAAAGCCACCAGAACAGGAGGATGCCATGTTCCAGACCTTGGAAAGCAACATTACAGGGTGTATTTGGGAACAGCAAGCATCTCCATTTGCCTAGAATGTATAGTGTGGGTAAAGATATAGAGACATAAAGACATAGCAAATGAAAGTTGTTTAGAAGAGATAAGCATAACAGGATCATAGCAGGTTAATTGTTCCAGTGTGAGAATAAACTTGAGCACGAATAAGCCACAGAGAAATACCATCTCAATCCACTACATTAAAAAAAAATAAAAAAGTGAAATATTGGGTGGACACAGATCAATAGGCAATCTGGCAGCAGGAGGGTTCATTTCTGCCTCCACTTTAGGAAGCAACGTGGTTTTATCCCCTCCAGCTAAACATCCACACATACCCCACCAACCCAGCAGTGTGGGCCAGCAGTTTCGTGCCTAGACCAGTGTTCTCCAGGGCAGCAATTCTCAACCCGAGGCCCAGGAACTTAAGATCAAAAGCACGTTCACAATGTATTTGAAGGCATTATTTTGCTTTTTCCGTCTCATCTCATGTGTACAGAGGTGCCTCTCAGACATGACACGTGATTTTGCATAAGAACATGGAAGTGGGGTTCAGCTTTCTTTTATGAGGTCAGACATGAAGGGAGCTGCATGGATTTAAACAAACTGCTCTTCCTCCCTGAGTTTATTTTCTTAGAAAATACAGGGATTTTCTTTCAAAATATGTGATCTCTGTTAACTTGCAGTAAGTTAAATGTTGTGTAATTTAATAAACTATGTAAAGATGTTTATATTTTCCTCAGCTTCAAATGCTAATAGAGTAAATGTCTGTAGATAAAATACACAAAAACAAAAGCTCTTTGGGATCCCCGGGCTGAATTGTTTGATAACTACAGCCTCATACAAATCCCTGCACACGTGAATTGGGAGCGTGAGCGGTAGGCCTGCAGATGCTCTCCTGGCGAGATAGTCACAATCACAAGAACTGGAAATACCTTGAATCTCTATAAGCAGAGGGCTGGAGAAGATAAATGATGGCGTCATCACGTGTGGTGATATTACACCGTAATTACATAATGAAAATAAATTAGCTACAGCTGAAGAACTAGATGAATCTTAGAAGCGCATCCTTAATAAAAGCTAATCAAGTCCTAGAAGACCATGCATTATATCATGGCTCTAAAGTTCAGAAACAAATTAACTCACTACACTGAGATTCCATCTCATCCTAGGCAGAATGACAGTCAGGAAAATAGATAGATAGATAGATAGATAGATAGATAGATAGATAGATAGATAGACAGATAGACAGATAGATAAATGATGGTGAGGATGAGGACAAAGGGACCTCACACACTACTTCTGGAAATGTAAACTAGTCTAGCCACTATGGAAATCAGTCACTCAAAGCGTTGCAAACAGAACTGCCAAATGACCCAGCTGTACCATCCCCAGATATATATTCAAAGAACTCTAAGACTCTACAGAGCCACTTTCCCTCTAGTGTTTGCTGAAGCTAAATTAACAATAGTTAAGTTATAGAACCAAACAATCCAACAACAAACAAATGCATTTAAGAATAGAGCATATATGCACAGTGGGATCTTTCAGCCATAAAGAAGGATGAAGGCTTGTCATATGCCGGAAGATGGAGGCAGCTATAAATGACATTAAGTAAATTTAGCCAGTCTCAGAAAGATAAATATCCTTTGTCTTCCCTCATTTGCGGCTCCTAGATTTTGTATAATACATAAAATCATGTATAATGTGTGTGTGTGAGAGAGAGATAGAAGAGATGAAGGTAGAAAATGTCTATAGAAACAGACTAACAGGAGGAGCGGTGTGCGGGCAGTGTGCTGAGCACACGCACTTGTATGGAAATGTCCTGTGTAACACAGTACCATGTGCAATGAATACATACAGTAAAGATTAACAGAGCAGAGGCCAGAGAGATGGTTCAGCTGTTAAGATCACTAGCATGTCTTACAGACGACCCAGGCTCAGTTCCCAGCACCCACATGGACATTCACAAGTATTGATAGCACCAGCTCCAAGAAGTCCAGTGTGTACAGACACACATGCGGGCAAAACACCCACACACATAAAATTAAAATATGTAGGTCTTTAAAAATAAATACGCATTTAAGAATCCATGTACACACACACACACTACAGGCAATTAGGGAATTATGGGGGTGGAAAAAATAGTCTTCCCCAGCGAAGAGAACACCAATTGGTTGTTGAATACCAAATAATCAGTCTTAAAAACAAACATACAAGTAACTTGCCACAGTCTGAGCAGGATGCATTTACATGCTTAGAAATATGCATGGGCATGTATATATACTCATACACACACACACACACACGTATGTATGCATGTACATATGTATGTATGTAAAAACTTAAAGGAGGCTGTGAATTTGAAAGAGAACAAAGGGGATACATGGGAGGGTTTGGGGGAAGAAAAGGGAAGGGAGGAATTATGTCATTATAATCTCAAAATAAATTACTAATTTTATTTTTTTAATATAAAAATTTTATATTTAAAAATATAAATTTCTGTTTTATTTTTTCAAATAGATATGTAAATGCGGTAAGGCTTTTATTCGTAGAGGGTGAATACCCAACCCACCCTCCGGCGGCTGGGTTACAGCAGAGGAGACGTGTAAAGGGCTGTTTTGTTGATAGTGTGTCGGATTTTAAGCTGGGCGGTGTCTGGCTGTTGCTTGAAGAAAGTTGTTTTGTCCCCCAGCCCCAACCCCAGTTGGAGCCTCTAAGTACCATTTTCCACTAAAGATGGCTACTCAGAGAGACATGATTGCATATGCAGGAGATGTATAGCCATCCACAAAGCAGGGAACCTGCCAGGAACGACTAGAGTTGTAGCTGAAAGGACTACAAACCGAGCTGCAGAGACTCCCCCAAAGCTGGAAAATCTGAGCATCCCTAAGGGCAAAACCGAAGTGGGTGAAAACCCACCAAATTTATTTCAGCCTCTGAGATTAACTGTAGGGAAATAGGTCATTATTTTTAAAATTAAAAGTAAATGGAAAGACACACGTATTTCTGTTATCTTTTCTGAATGAGGTGGACAGCACCTTGGGAATGTCAGATCATTTAAGAGAGGATGCTACTCTTCAGAAAAGTCCAGCCGACAGAACCCAATAGGATCAGAATGCCGCTTTTGTGCACTCACTGAAAATATAACAGCTCTAGTCACTGACCATCCGTGACTGCAAACAACAAACCCAGCGAGCATTGTGCTTCCCAATGAGAGCCCATCCACTGGCCACTGCCTCCGGAGTGGTTTGTTCAAAGCCTCAAATCTAAATCTGATGAAGCCTCTTGGTTTAACTACTGATGCACAGAACTTAGAGGAGACAGATGAGCGTGTCAGAGCAGTGCCACGGGACTCACTCAGCAAAGTCCAGCTATGAGAAATGGGGTAAACAAACCAGCCTCTTCAACAAAAATGTTGAGAGAAAATAAAAAGGGAAAACCAACAGATTAAGAGATTGTCTGGCCACCAGCAAGGTGGCCCATGAGGTATAAAGAGGTGTGACCAACAACCTGAGTTTAATCCCTGGAACCCTTGTAAAGGTGAAAGGCCAGAATCAACCCCCAAAGCTGTCCTCTGACCTCCACACATACACTATAACATGTGTGTGCATTCCCTCTCTCTCTCTCTCTCTCTCTCTCTCTCTCTCTCTCATATGTAATGACAATTTTAAAGTTAATACATTTAATAGTGATTAATAGTCAGTTGCAACCTATGGAATTTATTAAGATGCAAAGTCAAATTGTAAAAGCAAAAATAATTTGAGTTAGTCTAGGAAATGCAAATTCTCGGTGTATATTTTATAATGTGAGAGAATTTTGACGTTATAATGGCGTTATACATTTCAATGCAGTATTACATTCATAGGTGTGCCTATATGTGCCTGTTGTTTCTTTCAATATACTCTGGGGGCAGGGAAGGTGAGAAAAGCAGGCAGAAATTGGTGAGACGAGCTTAGCCAGCCTAACCAATGGTGCCAGGAGATGAGCACATGAATGTTCGCTACATTATTCTTCTACTTCATGAGAGTTTGCACTCTCTATAATAAAAATTTTTGCACAAAGCAAAAACAAACTCAGGGTATAGCTCATGGAAACACACACACAGCAGATACGAAGAGCAGCCTGCGCTATAGGCCAGTAAGCTCACCTTCTCTGGAGGCTGAGGCAAAGGGACCACAAATTCAAGGCCTGCCTGGACTACAAAATCAGCTCAAATCCACTCAGGGTTATCCTGGGCAACCTTGTAAGTCCTTGTCTCAAAAATAAAAACAGTGAGGTGATGGTATTTATAAATATGTGTATGTGTGTGCGTGTATGTGAGAGAGAGAGAAAGAGAGTGTGTGTGTGTGTTTGTGTGTTTTATTGTACTTACTTAGCATATACAAGGCTCTGAGTTGACTGTGAAGTACCCCCAAAGAAACAAAATATATTTCCAAATAATGACAAAAAAGAAAATTAATAAAGCAATGAGAAGGACCTGCAGACGGGGTTTAGGATTGTCATTGAGAGAACAAGAAAAGCAGATTGCAAGGAGCAGCCCAAGCTAGATCTTGCACGTGTTGGCTCTGATGTGTGTTCCCTCGTTCAGACATCTAAGCAAAAATCAGTGCGTCCGGGAAGAGCCATCTGAGCCCTTTAAGCGAAGCATCAGAAGGAAGTAAACAATCCCATCACTGCTTGGAGATATGTAACGCTCCCTGTCAGCAAAGCTGTGGCCTATTGCTCTCCCCCTGGTTTCGGTCCATAAGCCAGTTCTGTATCTACAGCAAGCAGCTCCCTCATGCCCGCGGAGATTCGTTCGGTGTCTTAGATACCATCACCTTCGGAGAAGGAAGGATGCCATCTCTGGGGAGTCAGAAATGCTTCTCAGGTTAAACCATTTCACCTCTCCTGACAGGGAGAAACTGGGGCTGAAGAGCTGAAGCTGCCCCCACAGACAGCTCACCTGTGGTAAAGCTACCTGAGAAAGCAGGAGATGGAGTCAGAGGGACCTGGAGCTGAGCCCATCCCTGCATTTCCTAGCCACGTGACTAGGAACTGATCCTTTAACTCCTCACCTGAAGGGAGGGGCAGCAGCCTCGCACACCCTTGGCGTCAGGCAAGCAGATGTGGCCTTCAGCACGTCGAAGCATTATGCTTGGGGTTGCTGCCTTACTATGTAGAAAACCCAAGGCCACTGCCTACTACACAGCTCCATTTCACCATATCCCCAAGCATAGATATTGTCCGAGCACCTACCCACTACAGGCAGGACTTGCCTCTCCTGGTAGCCGTGGCTTCTGTAAGATATACACAAGTAAGTAACGTTTTGGAAGCAGAAACCCATTTCCAACCCAAGTCCTCTGATCAAACTGTGGACACTGAAAAGTGCTAGACATTCATATCTGAAACTTCCTCCAACTCCTACCCAGCCCCCTGTGGAGAAAAAAAAAATGGGGCCTTCTAAGAGCCCAGCATTCATCAAGTCATCTAAGGGGTTGGACCCCTTAGCTCTAGCCCCCCAGCATTCTTAAGGACTAGCCACATAGTATTATTTACTGCCTGCCGTGTAATAGGAACACATGTGTGAACAAGACAGAAGCCATGCCCTGTGGAACTCATAATAATGGGGAGAGACAGACAATGAACATGGGATGGATTACATTATGCGGCGCATTAGAAAGTGCAGGGGTAAAGGCAAGGTGACAAAGACGGGTGCTGAGCGACAAGCAGTGAGCCCAGCACTGCCCCAGCATCCTCGGAGCTCTGGCCCTTGGCCTCTCTCTAAGAAGCCTCCCTCATCCTGCATGGCGCCCTTCAAGCCATCCTGTTTGCTCACTCACAAATTGGACCTGCCACGCCCTCTGTGAAATTCCCTAACGACTGCCCGCTGACAAGCCCACCCAGACCTTGGGCTATATGTCCCCTGTCTGTCCAATCTCATCACCCACCACAGGACCCTCCAGACTCCCTTACACCCAACCACACCCTTGAACACGCCATCCCTGACCCTCCCCCAGAGGAGACACGCGCTGGAAGGAGGTAGTCCCGACAGCAGGAGCAATGTCTGGGGGGTTTCTGGTTGCCCCTCTCCACAGAGCCAAGGGCTGGTGTGTCCATCCGGAGAGGGGCTCTGGGCAAAGCTCCACAATAGCCACTCTAGCCTCTTGGGGACCTCTGTCACAGCCACCTGACCTCTGCTGAGATAGCTGGCTCCACCGATTACTGCCTATCGAGAGTCTTAAATGACAGAGCATTGGCTGGATAAAAGCGACAGCCTGAACTTTCAATGTACCTTGTCTCCTCCCCTTTCCCCTTAGAGTGACAACAAGGGAAAGAGATTTCAACTGTGAGGATAATCCGGGAAAAAGGAGTCACAAACAGAGGAGAGAGATGGAGAAGAGAAGATGGAGAAGAGAAGATGGAGGGGGACTGGTGCCAACTTCAACTTCACAGAGTAATATGATATCATGCCAGCTTGCCCACCCTGCCGCTGCTGAGTGAGCACCTCGGGGTAGCCTTACCCACAGCTGCCCTACTGATTTGTGGCCAAAACCTTCAACAGGATGCCCTCATAGCTCAGAATGCGCTCACAGAGCTTCTCCAGTTAATCTGCGCTCCATCCCAGAAGCAATCGCTCATTCCCAAAGCCCTCTGTGACCACTGTGCTTGCTTTTGTAATTATGTGGCTCAATTTAACATAAATAAAGCAATAAAACATGATTGTGGAGAGGGTCTGTTTTGATGAAAACTAAGTGGAAAGATCCAGCCAAGGCAGATTATTATTAAGGGGGAAAGCTCATATGGACTGCAATGGTTATAACAGATTGGGAGGAAACTAAACAGAGCTAAAGGAATCTGCATTTGGATTGCTTAAACACAGCCTGTATCCAAATACAACCTGTAAAGAAGCTGACCCTGCAAGCTGCAGGGGGCATTGGGAATTCGAGGGAGACTGTACAGAATCCTGGTTAACGGGCCCATACTTAAGAGAAGGGAAGAGTCACCTGTCGGTTTACAGCAAAATAAAATGCTTGAGACGTGTTGTTCTGTATCCGTTACTTTACCATTGTGGTGATAAAACACCATGACCAATGGTGACTTACGGAAGAAAGAATTTATTTTGGCTTCTGGTTCCAGAGAGATAAGAGTCTATGAAGGTAGGGAAGCGTGGCAGGGGGCAGCAGGCAGTGGGCATGGTGGCAGGCAGCTGAGAACTCACCTCTTCACACTACAAGCAGGAAGCAGAGGGTGAAGCAGAAGTGTGAAGGCTTTAAACTCTCTCGCAGCCAGCCTGCAACGATGCACCTCCTCCAGCAACACCGCCCTCCCCAGACAGCAGCACTAAGCGGGCACGCGGGCACCCAGGCGCCCGGGCCAATACCCAGGTCTATGGGAGACATTTCTCATTCAGGCTACACCACAGTTTCTTTTTTTTTAATAAGTTTTCATTCAGATCCATTTCTGGATTAGCCAAAAAAAAAAAAAAATGTAGACTGAATTTCTAAAGTAATCTTCAAATTTAGATGAGTGCCTGCCTGCAGAATAGACGCCGCAGAGAAGAGAGACATCCACCTGCTCGGAGATCCTGACTTGCAGAAGGGGCTGAAGACGGCTGGGTTGGCTGAGGATCTGCGCCGCCCCAGGCTCCCCTCTTTCTCCTCTGGAAACAAGGGCGGGTGGCAACGTAACAGACCCACTGCTGCCTGCCACGCTAAGAACTTGACACCGACATGCACACAGTCTACACCAGTTTAAAACTTAGAACTGTTAAAGTCTAGGACAGTACAAAGTGAAGCCTGTAGGATAGAAACCGTACCTCACGGCGCTGGAGAGATGGCTTAGCAGTTAAGGACAATACTGCCCTTGCAAAGGACCAGAGTTTGGTTCCCAGCACCCACCTTGGGCAGCTCACAACTGCCTGTAACTCCAGCTCCACAAGATCTGATGTCTTCTTCTGGCCTCCATGAGCAGCTACGCTCACTTGCACTGCACACACACACACACACACACGCACCACATACACACAAACTTTTAAAATATATAAAATAAAATCTAAAACTATGCCCAGCCCTGAAACTGTGTAGCATGTTGTTAAGAAGTGAAGTTCTATAACCTAGGTAATATTTTTATTTTACAATGGGTTATTGGAATGTAGCCCCAACATACATCAAGGAGCTTGTGCACGAACTCAATTCCATCCGGAGTATCATTCCCTTTATTTATTTATTTATTTATTTATTTTTTTGAGGGGAAAAGGGGCGTACCTGCACGCATGTGTATACACCACAGGTGTGCCTGGTGCCCACAGACACCAGAATCAGCAATCAGATCTCCTGGAAATGTACTCACAGATGTCTGTGAGTACATGTGGGTGCTTGGTGTTGAACCCAGATCCAGTGGAAGGTCAGTCAGGGCTCTTAACCTCTGAACCGTCTCTCCAGCCCCCGGTATTTGTCTGCTTTTAGGATTTTATTTTATGTAGTGGTGGGTGACGAATGCCTTTAATCCCAGCACTCAGGAGCCAGAGGCAGGCAGATTGCTGTGAGTTCGAGGCCAGCCTGGTCTTCAAATCAAGTCCAGGACACCCAGGGAAATTCAGAGAAACCCTGTGTTGAAAAACAACAACAAAAGATTTCGCTTATTTTTATTTGGTGTGTATGAATTTGGGCCTGTATGCACGTAAGTGAGCCAAACGTGTTCCGTGCCCACAGAGTCCAGAAGGGAGAATCAGATCCCAAGAGGGAGAGAGAGATACGAGCAGCTGTGAAGAGCCTCGGGTGCTCGGACCCACTGTGGTCCTCGGGCAGAAAAGCAAGATGCCGTCCTGCCGAACGCTAAGCCATCTCTCCCGCCCCTGCACTGGTTTTCTTAATAGGTCCAGCCTGCAGATAGGAAGCTGAGGCACAAAGATAAGTGACTTGGTTGTGATCAGAGAGAGAAAGCTAGACAGAACTGTAATTCATACCCAAAATCTGCTTCATAACCACACCCATCCTCCCCCTGCTGGAGAAATGGAACAGTCTCGGAGAGAACTTCCTTTGTTCTGGGAGGTGAGGGGGAGGTCAATTTGACCGCAGCCTGGGCAACAGAACAAGACTGTCCAGGGAGGGAGAATAGCTGGACAGAGTTCTTCCTGGTACTCCAGCACCCTCCTCACGAGAGGGCCAGCCCCTGCCTGGTCTGCCCAACGGAAATCAGCCCTGCCTGACTTCATATGCCATCCAGGGCCAGCCAAATTATTGCAGCCTTATCCTTAACTGTAGACAAAAGCCCAGGACAAGGGCTCAGTCCTCTTGCAGAGGACCCAAGTTTGTTCCTAGCACCCACACTGGGTGGCTCTCGACTGCCTGTAACTCCAGCTCCAGGGGATGCAACATCTCTGACTTCCATGGATATGCACGCATGCACACAGACACACACACACACACTCACACGTGCTAAAAATAAACTTTCTTTTAAAAATAATAATAATAATAAGGATCAATACAGACCAGAGACACCTCCGGTGTGAGGACGGGCACAAAGCCAGGGAGATTCCAACAAACCAAACACACACAACCGGGAAACTGGAAGAGACAGACAGAAGTCAGGCAACAGGAGGGGGAAAATCCGGAAAATCCTCAGAAAGATTAAACAGAGACGGTTCCCGTGCTGTGTAGGGTAGAGAAGAACAAAGTAAACAGAGTTCTTCGAAATTTAAAATGTGAGAGCTGGAACTCACTAGGATGGAAATCCAAGGCTTAAATTTGTGGTAGACGTTGAAAGCTGAGATGAAGGGAAAAGAAGAGAAGCCAGGAGATCAATCCTAGAGACCCAGGACAGACTCAGGAGCTTCAGGGAGCAAGCAGAAAGATTTTGAAAGAAAAAGTAAGGTCTCACAGAACTGAAGGAGACACGCACCCATATTGAAATGGAGCCACTGGAGGCCAGACACATAACGACAGAAGCCACCAAACTACATGTATTGTCCAATTCCAAACGTAAACGCTGCCTTCGGGTCCCAAGAGAGGAGGAACATGAGTCTGAAGGCACGCAGCCTCTCGGCCCTAGCTCTAGGGGTGCAAGAGCGGAACAGGGCAGGACATCCTGTCCTGAAGGAGAAACTATTTCAACCCGGGTCTGTGCTGAGCCAGCTTTTCCATCAAACATCTACAGACTAGAGTTCCCTGCTCCTGCCCCACTTAGGAAGCATGCAGTGGGAGCCGGGGGCACAGAGAGAGGGCCAAAAATCAAGGGCACCAAGAGAAAGTCCTGGAGAAGCCCACCCAGCCACTGCCGGGACAGGACGGGGGAGATATAAACCTGGCAGGGCTGTTGTGGAGCGGTTCTGGTAGAGCTTTGGGGGAGACAAAAAGCTACACTTTCCTGCTAGGAATGCTGATGGTTGAGTTACCTAAAAATAGTGCACCAGACACCCTTGGGCTGGCTGGGGACGGAGGGCAGCTACCACTTACTCCAACAGGAAGACAAAAGATGATGTTTAATGTTGGCAAATTAGGAATAGCAATGCAAGCACGTTATTTTTGAAGTGCGCAAGAAAAACGCAGGTGGAAAACAGCTAAAATGGTTACCACCAGAGCGTGGAACTGGGCGGAAGGACTGGGTGAGGCAGGGGACGACAATCACTCCACGAACGCCTTCCTGCTTGGGCTTTGCATTTTCCTGAAGCATTTTCACACGCAGTGTCTACCTCACAGAGGCATCTTCAAGAACTCCCGGCCGCAGGATAAAGAAATACAAGGCCTAGAGGGACCTGGGCCTCTCAAGGTCACAAGAGAAGCGGGGGGGGGGGGGGGGGGGGCCCACCCGCGCCGGCTCGGGGCCCCGCCCCCACTCCGCTCCCACCCGGGTCTACACGATCGGAGGGCGGCTAATGGCCGCCGGGGTGTCGGACAGCGTGCTCTGTCCCTCAGCTCCCCACGACCTCGGTCTGCAGCCAGGGCGTGGGCGCGGCCGGGGTCCGGCGGGCCACTGCCCTGCGCCACCCGCCGCCCGCGCGCTGTCCTTGGGAGGACGCGCTGGGGAGCCGCGCGCGGTGCAGCAGCGCCCCCTGCCGGGCGCCGGGCTCTGCGCTTGCAGCCAGCCCTAACCCGACCCTGCCACACTCCGCCCTGGGCACAGGGGCTGGGGCCAGGGCAGGCAATGACAAAAGACGTGGTACCCTCCCCACAGTGGCAGGACGTGACGCCAGACAGACCCCATTCCTCGGACTAGCGCTGGGGCTAGAGTTTGTGTAGCTCACCAACGCCGGCGCACCCACACCAGCGGGAGCCCTAGATCTCATGATTTCTAAGCCCCTAACACTGGCCTCTTGGGAGCTGATACTGCCAGGGACAAGCGAAAGAAAAAGGAAGGTCCTGCGTCGTGGACGAGGACCCCTGGATGACCTTGACCTTAGGCTAGTCTATGGGCACATGACCTCCGACGGTCTTTGGCTCGCCCAGTGCGTCCTGTGCTCAACAGCTCGAATGTCCCAACCATGGCCGTTGCTGACCCCTACCGACAAAAGGAGCCACTACACTGGGGACCAGCCCCTCGGCCTGACAGACAGACGCCCTGTGGCTCCAGCCCACAGGTCAGTGAGCCAAGCTCCCTATTTACATGGAGGGAAGCCTCTTCAGATAGCAAGACGAGGCCTAACATTCTTTTCAGCTGCATTTTTAAAGGAAGAGAGACCCCTGCAGAGCTTCCTAGAGGCCTTAGCAAGCTCGGCAGTGCTGAGATTAACAAGCAGTGCCCCAGAGGCTCAGCTATCTGGGTTTGAGTCCCGGCTTTTTCTTCCTTAGGTTCTGTGAGTTTCATCAGGCTAATAAAATTCTCTCTCGGCCTTTGCCACGGCAAGGGGAGCTGATGATACACAATACACAGACACTTGGCTTAACTGCGTTGCCATTCCATGAAGCAGGTAACTGTGAAGAGCAGAAACGTCCCAACAGGTAAATCTACATCATGGCGCCCATACTCATAGCTCAGGAAACACTGAGGAAGAGGGGGGAAGAAGACGGCAAGAGACAGACAGCAGGTAGCCTGCTGTGAAACAGTGTCCCCTAGAGGTCACCGCATAGAGTGGAACTGGAACTACGGCAACATCAATGAATATATGAACATGGAAAGAGAAAACTTCCGCAGGACTCCACCCTAGACAAAAAAAAAAAAAAACTACAGACAGCTGATGCCTGCTAGGAGGCAGAGGACTGCCTCTACACACGAATTTGTGAGTTCTGCTGTAAGGCCACACAACCCGCTAGTTGGTTTGGAGTCATGAGTTCATCGGTGGTAGAGAACCTGAAGCTCGCTGAGACCCGGGTTTTGTGCCTCAAACCTGAAATCCCCAACTCTAGAGGCTGAGACGAGAGGACCCCTAATAGCTGGACGCTCCCAGTCAGCCCAGAAGGAATAGTTATCTTTTGAGAGCCAAAGGCCCAGCGTGAAGTCTCAGAAGGTCAGACCCCAAATGAACCCCACCAGAGTCACGGATTTCAACTCACAGAAGGGGACAGAGGCAGGAAAGCCGCCTGCAGCCTCAAAGAAGACCCCCCCCCCAGGCAAGAAGAGCATAGAACAAGAAAACTATGTCATCCTCCCCCTGACAAATGGGGATGCTCTTTGGAAATATATGCGCTTAGGCAGGAGGATCACTGCAAGTCAGAGGCCAGTCTCCACAGAAACAGGGAAGAAAGAAAGAAAAAAAAAAAAAAACAGCCTGTTGGGGCCTGGAGGGGTGCTGGCTGAATCCAAGCCACTGCCCTCTAGGCTAAGCAAGTTCGTGACATTCCTTTTCTACCAGCTCCTGACTGCTCCCTGACCCTACAGAAAGGATTCCTCCCCTGCTGAAGAGTGGTTAGGACTTTGGTGGCTTCCCTAGGAAGAACAGGAGGAGAACTTATGAAGGCAAAGAAGAGAGACGGAGCTCTGTACACCCCTCTTCTGTGTCAGCAGACACCTCACCTCCACAGCGGTCTTATTTTAACTTTCATGGAAGCAGAGTGGTGGAGAGGTGGGAGTCACTGGTCCTGTTTTCTATGCGCTGGAACCAATACTGCAGAGGTACACAAGCTATAAAACTTAGCAACACCAAAAGCCGTCCATCCAGAGGAGAGATCTGAAGCCTGTCACGTCCTGCTCTCTGAGAGAGGCCCATGGAGGTAGGGACAATGGAGGGGACAGGGTCGGGTGAGCGGATGAAGGGAGGGTTCTGCCAGGCGGGTGAGGGAGAGGAGTGCATTTCCCTAGTGCCTCTGTTCCTCCCCGGGGCCACACAGACTCAGCTGGGCTCAGGATGCCTCCCTCTACAGAGTATTTTTAAAACCACCCACCTCTAAAACTCTTCTGTTCCTGTGCTTTTAAGTTCCTCTGAAAAGTTAGAATAAATTGGCCTGTCTTTTCTCCCAGACAAATGCAGAGGAGGAAAACAAAACGAACACGTATTTTATGAGCGCAAATTTGGGGCAGTGACACCTCCAATCATCATCTCATGGCATGATGATCTACAGTAATTGGATGCTGGGAGGGGTCTATGGCCACAGAACACAGTCATCTCTGTGGAAAAAAAGAAAAAGCATTTTCCTCCCAGAGAGAAGCCCTGGGGAGTGGCGGGGGGGGGGCACGACATAAGTCTGAGGCAGCTGCAGCCCAACTTTAGACCCATCCAACAGGTGAGGAGGTGGAGCAGCTTGAGGCAGGACTTCAGGGAAGGAAGATGAGGGCCCTTCAGCAAAGGCTGGGAGCGGCTTGGGGTCTGGCCTCCTGGTTCTGACACCCCTGTCTTTGTGGGTGAGTCCAGACAAAGCCCTCTAGAAAGCACGGCCGGCCGGCCGTGGAGCCCTCCCTCCTGGAAGGCTTTATGGCTCAGCGGCCCTTGCAAGAGCCACAAGAGCCGGGAGTACCCAGGTGGACACAGAGAAGCTGGGAAGGCCTCGGACTGGGACACCTGCCCGCACCCATCCCACGCCATCAGTGCAAGCACGAGGCTAGGGAACGGGCCTGAGAGCTGGCTCAGGGCTCCTTCTCGTTATGAGCTGAACTTCCACCTTCGCTCTCTGCAGAGACAGTCCCTGAAAGGTGCTTTGTGTCTCATGTGGGAGGTCCATCTTACTCCTCCCACGTCCCAGAACCCTGGTTTCCCCATCAGCAAAGAGAACAAAAGTTTATCCATAGCCTCGGTGAGAACTGGGTGAGATAAGACAGCCGTGTCTTAGTCAGGGCTGAAATGTGCTTCCCCCACGCTGTCACACGGCTGGCTCTGGTGTCATTCAGATGTCTGGTGTCATTTCCTCAAAGAGACCTTTCCTACCTACCCAGCCTCCAGGAGGACTTCCTGTCCTCCCACAGCCTCTCTCTCCAGTGTGATGACACCAACCAAAGTCTCCAAGTTTGCTCACTCACTGTCTTCCCAACTGTAAACTCAACCAGGTGTGGTCGTATAAAACTGTAACTAATCTCAGCACTCAGAAGCCTGCGGCAGGAGGATCTAGACGAATCTAGACCATACAGTGAGTTCCAGGCCAGCTTGAGCTACGAGACTGAGGGTGGAGTGCGCCCCCTAGAAGGCGTTAAGCACACAATAGAATTCTTGTGCAATAAATAGTAATCAATTAATAAGGTCCACAACACGAAGAGCCTAAAGAGGAAGAATCAGGCAGGACAGAGTGGTGCATGCCTTTAATCCCAGCACTTGGGAGGCAAAGGCAAGCGGATCTCTGTGAGTTCAAGACCACCCTGATCTACAGAATGAGTTCCAGGACAGACAGAGCGACACACTCCAGCTCCTTCCAGTGAGCATAGTGCTGGTTAGTTTTATGTCAACTTAAAAAAGAGGGAGCATCGAGTAAGAAAATGCCTCCCTAAGATCAGGCTATAGGCAAACCTGTATGGCATTTTTTAAATTACTGATTGATAGGAGAGGGCCCAGCCCTTGGTGGGTGAGGCCATCCCTGGGATGGTGATTCTGGGTTCTCTAAGAAAGCAGGCTGAGAAAGCCATGGGGAGCAACAGTGAGCAGCACCCCTTCATGGCCTCCACATCCGTTCCTGCCTCCAGGTTCCTGCCCTGTGTGAGTTCCTGCCCGGACTTCCTTCAGTGATGAACAGTGCTATGGAAACATACACCAAGGAAACGCTTTCCTCCCCAAGTTGCTTTGATCGTGTTGTTTCATTACAGCAATGATAACCCTGACAGGGTCAAGCACTGTGCAGAACTGCATGAGCGAATACTAATGCCGGCCATTCCCCTGCGGTCGGTAGAGCAGGAGGAAAGCCCAGAGGCAGGTAGGTCGTCAGCCGCCAAGAGAGAACCAACCGTTTATGTGACATGTACGTTTCACTCTCTCTCCTCCCGCCTCCTCCCAGCTTCCCTCCCAGCTTCCCTTCCCATGCCCTATAGCCTAAGGTGGAGCCTCAGATAAAAACCTAGGAGGGAGGCTGAGGGTGCAGGGCCCCTTTACCAAGGAACTCACACTACTTTCCTGATTACGGCCATCGGGGAGAACACTCTGAAAACTAAGATTTTCTGTTTCTTCTCACCAGCCCTACTCAAAACCGAAAGGGAGAACAAAGGAAGAAAAACAGGAAGAAAAGCAGGTGTGGGAGTAGGTCTGAGGTGCGTGAGTAATATCTCTTAATTTTAGCCACCTCTAATTTTCCACCTTGTCATCCCGTGCAATTTCTTCCTTCCCCTCCCCATTCCCAGCTGAACAATGATTTCCAAATTAGTAGCTCACTGTGGCTTTATCACACAAGTCTGTGGGCAGCACGCTTCTCTCCTGGGAGACACCACATAGGTGAGATCACTGACATGGGCTGCAGCTTCTGCGGGAGAGGGAAACCGGAGAGATGGCCTCCCACGGTGTGTTACCACCAGGGAAGTAGCCAGCCTTGGTTTCCCTGCTTGAAAGTGGAGATGGGTAGATAAATCCCCAGTAACTGAAGAAACTGGGGTGTGTGCACAGAGCACAGCCTGCAGGGCACGCTGAGTGACGCTCCCAGGTAGGACTACCCAGATGAGCAGGCTCTCCAGTTTCGCTCCAGCATGGCGCTGCTGCCTGGTGCACAGACTCCCTGGCCCGTGCTGCTGCCTCCGCACTGCTGGAGCTTGCTTAGCCTTCAGCTCAAGCCCCCTTCCGTGGCTCTGGATTTGGAGAGCTGTGGTGAACGCCTCTTTTCCTCCTCCGCCTCTTTCTCCTCTTCCTTTGGAGAGCACCTCCATTTTTCTTAAGAGCCAACTAAAATAGGCCCTTCCCTGCGGAGCCTTCCCAGGTGTCAGTCCCTCCTTCCCAGGTGTGAGTGTCTCCTTCCCAGGTGTGAGTGTCTCCTTCCCAGGTGTTAGTCCTCCTTCCCAGGTGTGAGTGTCTCCTTCCCAGGTGTCAGTCCTCCTTCCCAGGTGTCAGTCCCTCCTTCCCAGGTGTCAGTCCTCCTTCCCAGGTGTGAGTGTCTCCTTCCCAGGTGTGAGTGTCTCCTTCCTCAGGTGTGAGTGTCTCCTTCCCAGGTGTCAGTGTCTCCTTCCCAGGT